>NC_134000.1:1562973-2267899 GCF_047716275.1 Strix uralensis
ATTAGGGATTGAAAGCTGGTTAAAAGAATGGGGACTTTCAGGATGGTTAATATCTCTGATCAAGTCTATAGGGGTAGTGATCTTGGTAATTGTGGTTGTATTTTTGATGTTGCCATGTATTGTCAGTCTTCTGCAAAGGGCCCTGCAGAAGACTGCCTCTGCAATATTTTTAGCACAAGTGCAAAAAGAAAACGGGGGAGATGTGGAGCAGTTTGCTAACAACTGGCTACGTGAGAAAGGGCACAGCACCGAGGAACTGCTGACAACGGCGACGTGATGGGAAAATACCGAAAAGTATCAAAGAAGAACAAAGAACAGAAGCAAGACTATGTAGAAGGCCTTGCAGAAATCATAAGGGGTGGGATTGGTATTTAACCTTAGCAACCAAGGTATCTAACCTTAGCAACCTATAGGGAGCTCGCTTTTTGCAATATGTATGAACTGATTATTGTAGATATAAAAGAAGTGTGAGTACTAATAAAGTTGAGCCTTTGTGCATTAAATGATGGCTGGGCTCCCTCTGCGTTCTTTCAACATTGGAGAGTGGTAGGATAGTCACTGGGACATACTGGAGGCATTGGGAGTGTTACTGGGATGTATTGTAGGGCACTGGGACATACTGGTGCGCACTGGGATGGTTACTGGGACGTACTGTAGGTTACTGGGACATACTGGGATATATTGGGGAGTGCCAGGAGGGTCACTGGGATATACTGGGGGCATTAGGAGGGATACTGGGATGTATTGTAGGGAGCTGGGACATACTGGGATATATTAGGGATTGCTAAGAGGGTCATTGGGACATACTGGTGGGCACTGGGACATACTGGGATATATTGGGGAGCACTAAGAGGGTCATTGGGACATACTGGGGGGCACTGGGTGTCACGGTTGATAGTATTGACACGGTGATGGTTTAGCAGGAAATCTGGATTTATTAATCACTAACAGCAATTTATCATTACAAAATAATTCAGAGATGCTGAAAGAAGGAAAAGCGACTGATTCACAGACTCTGAACTGCCCAGATTCACACTCCCTCCCTCACCGGTGCCTTCACTGACCCATCGATCCCTGCGCATCCACCAACGGACAGACACCCGGAAACGAGGGTCCGTCCCCCCACGAGCAGAGACCGAGCGGGTGACAGAGCAGCGAGCTCAGAGAACATTTCCCTCCTCTCGAGGGCAGAGCCAATCCTCCCGAGGCTTCGGCATTCCCCCGCGGGCCATCCCTGAGCCCCGAGCGGGGGGACCTCACCCCGGCCTGCCCTCAGCTCTGGCAGCAGACGACACCTCCAGGGTTTGGTCCCTGCGAGGCTCCAGCTCGGGGCAGATGCTGGTCACAGGCCGCTGGGATCCAGGGGAGCTCCAAGGGTCTCCCTGGGGGTTGCAGTTTAGAGGGTCCAAGATCATTGACTTTTGCCAGGTCCCTTCTGGTGCCACCCAGCAGCTGCACAAGAACTTGATGAATGTGCAGCTCTGTTCTTGTTCCCATCTGGCCCCACCCCAGGCCCAGGTGTGCCCGGCCCTGAGGAGATGAGGGGCTGTTAGAGCTGATCCCCAGCAGGGGGGAGGGCAGGAGCCAGGCTCGGTGACGTTCTCAGTCCTTATCTCCACAGACGGGGCACAGCTGGGGGAGGTGGGGGGGAATCACACCCAGCACCAAGCACCCGACCAGGAGGGGCGGGGAGGGGTGAGAATTGCACCCCCACACCCAGTTATCCCAGGTGTTGAGACAGGAGACAGCAACAATCAGTCACAAACGAGCTGCCGGAGCATCACAGGAGCTCATGGCACTGGCACCAAGTCCAAGTGCGCTCTCTGCCAGCCCTGTGCCCTGTCCCTGCGCCAGCCCCCCGCTGCAGGGGATTCCCTCGGACCAACGGGATCGAGCAGCTCCCCACCCCTGCCCCTTCCCTGCTCCCAGTGAACACCGCCCCAGCACACCCGCTCCTCTGAGCTCCTCACCCAGCGCAGAGCCCAGCCAGTGCCCCAGGAACAGCACTGCGATGTTTCCAGCAGCGTCACCGCCGTCCCTCTGCAGGACGGGCCATGGCCTCGGGTGAGCTGCGTCTGATGGCACCGAGGGACTCCTGGTGTGGGGCTCTGCCTGGCTTTTGGAAGGACAGAGGGCAAGAGGCTGATCCAGGGTAATTCTAGTGGTGTAACACAGAAGGAAAAAAACCCTCCATCGAACCACATTAACACTTCATATTTAAAGTCACATGGCTTGTTTGGTTTTTAATTATCCTACTCAGGTCTGAACGCTCAGGCCAGCAAAACCCCTCTGCACCCCACAGCTTGTTCCCCTCAGACAGCACCAGAGCACCTTTCACAGCAATAACTGATTGCCGCGGTTCTCCAGAAGCACTTTTGCTCTGAGGCTCATGACATCACCCTAGAGACTCATTGTAGCTGATAACAAAAGCCTCCCAGCCTGTCCCGGGACCGCCCCCGGTGCCTCGCTGCCCGCCCCAGGACCTGACCCCCATGGTGCTGCCCGCCCCGGGATCTAACCCCGATGGAGCTGCCCGCCCCGGGACCGAATCCCGGTACCGCGCTGCCCACCCCGGGACTGGACCGCTACGGCGCTGCCTGTCCCAGGACCGAATCCTGGTGCCGCGTTGCCAGCCCCGGCATGGAACCCCGGTGCCTCGCTGCCCGCCCCGGGACTGGCCTCCAGTGCTGCGCTGCCGGGACCGAACCTCGACGGTGCTGCCCGCCCCGGGACCTGCCCCTGACGGCGCTGCCTGTCCCGGGACCGGCCCCCGGTGCCGAGGCCCCTCCAGCACAGGGAGGGCGGGGGCAGCCCGCCGGGACAGCTGGGGCCATCGAGGCGCCAGCCGAGGCTCTCGGAGCTGGGCTCAGCGGGCTCGGGGAAGCTTGTTCCCCGCCCCTGGCACGGCCCTCCCGCCCCGCCATCACTCGGCCAGCCGGTGCCGGTTCCGCCGCACGCCCCGTCTGTGCCCTCGGTGCTGGCCGCGAGTGGAGGTGCCGTGGAGGGGCGGGTAGAAGTACGAAGTTCGTTGCGGGCGTGTCTGTGAGTTCGGGGCCAGGGAGGAACTGAACTGCTGCTCCTGCTCCGGGCAGCGCTTTCCCGGCGCTGGGGTTGGGTTTTCTTGCCCCGCTGCAAGAGAGCGCGGGGAGGGCAGCGGATGGTTGGAGCAGGGATCGCTGCCTGGCCCTGCCTGCCCCCCCCGGGTACGCAGGGTGGTGGGACCCCTTTGTTATCAGCTACAATGAGTCTCTAGGGTGATGTCATGAGCCTCAGAGCAAAAGTGCTTCTGGAGAATCGTGGCAATCAGTTATTCCTGTGAAAGGTGCTCTGGTGCTGTCTGAGGGGAACAAGCTGTGGGATGCAGAGGGGTTTTGCTGGTCTGAGTGTTCAGACCTGAGTAGGATAATTAAAAACCAAACAAGCCATGTGACTTTAAATATGAAGTGTTAATGTGGTTCGAAGGGGGATATTTTCCTTTTGTCTCTCTCGTCTCTCTCCAGCCCCAGAGTGCCAAGCTGGACACCTCTGTGACAAGCCACTCAGTTTGGCCACTCACAGCTACAGCCGAACAGAGAGCAGAGACTCCCATCTCCACAAAATTAACTCCGCCCTTGCCTTACAAGAGTGGGCATCGTGCACAGGAGGTTTAGGATTCCTGGCACGTGCCTACCTGGTGCAGGGCAGCAGCATTTCAGAGCCCCCGTGTTGCAGTTAGCTCTGCTTCATTAAACCTGCCTCTCCACGTGTCAGTGGCGCTCAGGTCGCAGAGACTAATACTGCATTGCCGCAATTAGCCTGCCTCTTTAAACCTGCCTCTCCACGTGTTGGTGGCGCTCAGATCGCAGAGACTAATGCTGCAGGAGGTTAAGACCTTCACGGGGACATCAGCACAGACACCAATGTGGTGGATACAAAATGTCCGTTTATTAAACTGTGTATCTTACCTATATACATTCACTAAGTACCTCCTTCATGGGTGTGCCCTTAACATTACAAGCCTATCCATCACCTTACCTCGTAACAAGGGGGGCTACAGCTATTCCTTCCGTACATCGCGAGATCTTCCGAACGCCAATCCCTACACCCCCGCAGTGGGACACACCTCGCAGGGAGCAGCCGAGGCTCCAGAGGAGCACAGCTCAGCACCAGCGGCTCTGGGCCTGCATGGACATGGCTGGGCTCAGGGAACACCGGGCACCTGAAACATGCTGCTTCTGGAGCTGGTTCAGGCTGCTCTGCAAGGGCACTGCTTGGCATCCAGGCCATGAGGGCACCGAGGTGGCCACCCCGCTCCGTGCCGGGGGGACGGGGTTGTACCCCCTTTACACCGGTCGCTCCCTCAGGCGTGTGAGCAGGGCTGGGGACAAGAGGAGCAGGCACAGAGGACACAGCAGGGAGCCAGCCGCAGCAGCCCCGTGAGCTGATCTGCGGGCACGCCGCCCTGCACCCACAGCCTTGGGGATGGGCGGGAGCGCAGGGAGCTCTGCACCATCTTCCCACACCCACTGAAAACGCCAGCACAGGGGTTCTGTGAGCTGGAATGAGGGCTGTCATCAGTGGAATCACGCTTCCTCATAAGTGACAATCTCCCAGCCATCGCCTCTTCCCAAGTTCCCAGATTTGCCTGTTACTGGTGCTATGGAATTGCACTCACGTCAAAGAGATGGGAATTGGGCTCCCATTATGCACTTTTCCTTCTGGAGTAATAAGCAACATGCACTGATGTGTTGTAGCAAGTCAGAAGCAGATAACCCCTATTTAAGGACAGTTTGCTACTACTACTACTAATTAACCACACATCCCTATACGAAATTAACCTAAGCTACGGTATTTTGTTGAATTAGTTCTCTAAATTCCTTCTACCATAATTTGCAGAAGTCCTTCTAACCTCACTTTCAATCATGAAACAGTAGATCCAGATTTAGTGTGGAAGCAGATGGTATAAAAATCCCATTTTGATACCACACCAACATTTTAGCCAAAACAAAAAAAGATGTTGCCAGAATCGATGTGAACTCTTTCACTCTTCATCCTCACCTCCTTCCAATTGGCTGCCTTTGTACACACAAAAGTTTTCTCCTCCACAGTGCTGCTGATAGACTCTGATTTCACTCCTGTCATCAGCATCCTTGCCAGATAAATGCAGATTTTTTCCCACAAAGGCCATGGTGACACATGCGCCGCTGCGTACCGGGGGCCTGAAGACGACTCCAGAATTCTGCAGCAGGAAATACACAAAAAATGCATTCAGCTTCCAACTCTAACAAAAGGTGAACACAAAGAGCATGTACGTGTGGCGTACACTTGAGGCTTCCAGTCTTTTAAGACAGGCCTTGAGCTGCTTAAATTGGAAAGTGCTTTGTTACATGCAGAAGGGGAGGAAAATATTTCAAACTGAAAATCCACTGTATCGAATTGCCCAAAATTGCAGGGACCGTGACCTGTATCGTCCCTCCCAATCCGGGGTTCCTACAATTCCCTTTACAGGAGTCAAAACTGGCTGGAGATACAGTGTAACAGATGAAGTTTTCATACGCTCAAGGCATTTCACATACCCCTCTGAAGTTCTGGTACCAGATATGGTCAGAGACAGGATCAGATTGACTAAACCAGAAGGCTTTAAGTAAGAGTTCCCATGGTTTTTCTGTTCAAGCACCCTTTTTCCCCCCAGCTGATGAAAAACACCAAATGTTTTAGTATAGAGAGAGATGGGTGGCAGTTACATATTTTAATAGTTATGAATTTTATTTCTTTCAAAAATTCAGTGAATCTTTATGCAAACCAGGTATACACACCTTTCAGCATTAGGCAAATACACCAAGGAAGATTATATACCTGTACATAAACAGAGAAGTAGACAGAGCTAACTTACCTTCCTTGAAGGTTGCTCTGCGTCAGTGGGTACAGTGATGGGACGCAGTTATCTCCCTCTGGTTACCTCACTTCTCACCGTGTTTCCACCCTTTTGCTGGGGCGGAGGTGGCGCTGGTGTCAGACTGGTGTTAATGATGGGAGATATATTGGTCACATATTCCACCGCCTTTAGACCTTTGACTTCACTCCTCTGCTCCTGTGAAAACATTCTAACCAGGTTAAATAGGTTATGCAAAAACAGCGACTGAGCGTATTGAACCAACCCTGTTTGACGGCTCTTTACACCTAGTAAGACGTGTACTTGTAGAACAGTTCCGTAACTCGTGCTTCCAATTTTGTTCATGAAAAGATTTCTGTGCTAAAACCCTTTCTTTTAATTTGCAAGGCAACAGGCAGACTGCTTGGAAGCGTCACCCCCACAGGTATATACAGCACTGTGAGCCGTGTGCTACTTGTAACCGTGCCGAGTTCTGATCCCCAGCAGACAGAGCCCCGCGGCACTGCTGCACTCCCTCCGCTGGCAAGCAAGTTCCAAAGCAGCCGAGTCTCCCAACAGTAACATCATTTGGCATCAATTATACAAGATGGGGTTCAAAATGCTTCTCTCCCGTTTGTAGTGGAGGTCTAGTCCTCCTTCAGGATGAAATGCAAACTGAGGCCCAGGGCCCTGAAAAGCAAAAGACACCTCTAGAGAATAAATTCTGCAAACATCGCGTGCTCTGGGTCTGAGCTCTGCGTCACGCCTGCATAACCTGTGACTGATCCGGCTGTTTTGTCAGCAGGGAGCATTAAGTAGAAAGTGCCAGCAAATTCTTGCAGAAAGATTTGTGCCCATCACAATACAGAGCACATGCAGGAGGGAGCTATTCGAACAGTGTCTGCCAGGCAGTGGTCACAGACCCATTCCAAAATCCCCCAGTCCCATGGAACTCCTAACACAAAACCAATTACACCATGTTTTTCTAGAACAGAAGTCCAAATCTCACCTGAAAGTAACTGTGTATGTATCAAGATCTTGTGTGGCTACTCCAAAAAGCTCTCATTCTCATTCTCTGAACCTGCTAGTGTGACTTAGCAGGAGGAATGGTAAAAAAAAATAAAGGAGTTTTTTTGCTACTTTGCAGCTGTAGATGAAGATGAAAACTTGTAAGACTGTGAAAATATTCCTGAGTTCTTGGTGTTAACCAGGTGGCTGCCTCCCTCTCTACATAACAGAGAGTCTATGTGGAGGGAGAAAATTATGCATGCAGAGATTTTATACTATAAAAGATAAGTCACCACATTTTTCCTCACTGTGATCAAGAACTGGGCATTAGACCAGTAAGTCAATCAAGGGGAGGTTAAAAAGGAGAGTTTAAATAAAAGCTGATCACCGTTTGGAAGGCATGTTGCCTGCAGTATACAGTTCTGGGAACTACAGCACTAAAGCAGTATTATAAAGCTGTCCCTAAAATGACGTTATTTTCAGAATGAACTATGGTCTCACCCTGCCGGCAGGCTGCTGACTGAGTTGAGGTGCCGGGCACTTCTGTTTAGATGTTTAAGTCTTTACAGCCTCTGCTGCAGCACTGATGGGAAGTGGTGGGAAATTGAGTGAGTGCTGCAGATACCCTGGGGCTGTATGTGGCCGCCTGGAAGTCTAGAAAAGGAACAAGACAACAGCTACAAAATCTCAGTGTATAGTTTCCAGTGCAGAGCAGCATCATAAGGGAAAGCACTGATCGAGATATTTGGAAGTGATGAGTGATTCTCAGGTACCTTCAGGAAATTAAATTTTCTAGTCTGCCTCCGAAGAGCCAGGCCCCTCTAGGCATCTCTCATTGAGCATTCAAATACTGGAGCATCCAGAATAACTCTTGACCATAAATACAGGTTTTGCTACTGTCTCCTCACAGTGCAGCCTTGAAGCAAACACGTGAGCTCACAGACACTCCCAGGAACGCAGCCGTGTGCTGCCTTTTGGTGACTTCAGCACACGCACACTGAGAGAACGCACCACCAAAGCAGGCCTATTTTTGTTCGATACTCAGTGTTTTTAGGACTTTTTTAGTTCATCTTTTCCTTGTATACCCTTCAGAATACCAAGTTAAAAACCTGTTTATCTGAGTTAACTCGCTGCCTTAGACCAGGCAGACCCCTTGGATGGGTGTTGATGCGATGATGTCCAGCATCACACATAGCTACAGAGCCAAGTGTCCTCTTTCTGGAGAGGAGAAATCTCACTTCAGTCTGCACCCATGATCATCGCTGAAATCGAGAACCAGTTAAAACTGAACCATATATTTGACCTTTGACCTTAGACATTAGTATCATTTTATTTCAAGAGTATATTAACATTCCTTCTCTGCCTGTTAACAGAGAGGAAGAGGTTTCTGAGCCAGAGCTCTGTCCTTCTGGATGAGCTTTAGTCGTACTTTACCCCTTCACCTCTGTTTTCTAAAAGACCTCCATTGCTCTCAGGATTTTAGAATGTGTGTGAACGCGCCCACAGCCACAGCACTCATTAACAATACTTAATGTACTGATACCGGCCTAGCCTTGGCCGACAAGGCAGAGAAAAGGATTAAAGCAGATTTATCACAAAGCAAAGACTTTTTTTCCTAGGTTCTGATGTGCCATTCCTGCAACATCGGGTTCTGCAGATTTCTCTTTAATGACACAACCCTGCAAACAGGAGGTGGGCCCCAGGGGATGGAGGATGGGGCAGTCAGTGGTCTGGACTAAGCCCAGACCTCACAGGCCTACGTGCACGCCTGTGCTGTGTGTGCTCACGCCAGCGCTTCGGGGTGCTGCTAAAACTCATCCGTCGTCGGGAGCGACCAGCTGCTGCTCTGCCAAGGGGAGGGAAGAGCCCACGATGATTTCTTGGACCGGGTGGTGGATGAGGGAAGTGCATAAATCTGGCATTTCCCACCAGCCTTCTGGATGGTTCTGCCTAAAAAAAAAGAAATTTACATCTCTGAGGTATTAAATTGTGGGAAAGAAGCAAGTCAGCATCGGCCTGCCAGCTCTAACAGCAATGTCTGAGCTTGCCTGGCAGCTGTCCTTCACTGGACAGCTGGGACCCTGGGACGCCTGGTTAAGGAAGGAAAGGAAATCACGAGGAGAAGGACAGGGACGAAGGAAAAGACTTGTTCCCACCTCTGACTCATTTCCCTGCAGCCCTCTCCAGCTGCTGATCCTCCCAAATTCAATTTGTCTGCCTGTTTCTGCGTATCTCCCGATTCTTGGCTTGGCTGAAGGTCTCTTTTAAATTTGAGTGCATCTGCCACTTCCTTGCTCTGGCTGCTGCCCCTCCCTCCCTTTTCTTCTCAAAAGCCCCATGTTGGGCTGACGACCCTTCTGGAAATAGACAGCTCTGTCTCTCGTCCTCCCTTGCTCAGTCATCTGTCTTTCTCCTTTTCTTTCAGATTAGCTACTCAGCCAAATTCACTGAATGTATGAGCTGAGGGTTAAATTACACTGCTAATTGCAGCCAGGTTCCTGTGTCCTGGCGTGGGACCGCAGCAGAGATACAGATCATGCATCTGCAGGTGTCGTGGTTCGAGCCTGCCGGCAGCCAAACACCAGGCAGCCGCTCACTCACCCCCCACCCCTGGGGCACGGGAGAGGGAATTGGAGGGGTAGAGGTGGGGAGACTCAGCGGTTGAGATAAAAACAGTTTAACAACTGAAATAAAATAAAACAACAATAATAGAAAGTAGAAATGGGTAACGTACAACGCGCCTGCCACCGTCCGCTGACGGATACCCAGCCCGTTCCCAGCTGGTGATCCCGGAGAAGCCAAGATCCCGAAAAAGCAGTCCTGGAAGGGAGAGAGAACCAACCCCTTCCCGGCCGAACCTCCTTTACATCCTCAGTGTGACATTACATGATAGGGAATATTCTCCTGGCCAGTTTGGGTCTGCTGCTCTGGCCGTGCCCCCTCCCAGTTTCTTGTGCACCCACCCACGGGCAGGACAGGGGGAGCTGGAAAGTCCTTGATCTCCTGGCAGCAACTGAACACATCCGTGTGCTATCAGCATTCTTCTGATGCCAAATCCCACACTGAATCCAAAACACAGCACTATTCTAGCTACTAAGAAGAAAAATTAACTCTGTCCCAGCCAGAACCAGGACAGCAGGTGTCTCCCCTACGCTTCTCCGTGAAGGAAGCAGTTTGGGTTTACATTCCAAAATCACCCAAGTCCAGACTCCCTTCACAGGCTGCCTTAGTCGCTACTTCCACTGGGGTGACCTCAGTCAGTAAACAGTGCCTTTGCAACTACCACAGCCATCGCTGCCTGTCATGAAAATCTCCTCCTTCCTTTACCTCATAAAGGTATTATTTAAAATCAGAAAGAGTTGACATTGTTTTTCAACTGCTCCAAGCAGCAGCTAGCTTCACAATGCATTCTTCTCGATGGACACAGGCTCCTAATAAAGAAATAAGATGCTGAGTATATTTCAGCCAAAACGAGGACAACTTTTCCCATGTGAGTCCAAGTGACTTCATGGGGAGAAGAACCACTGACTTCTGTGGGACTTCATGACTCTACAGAACCAAGCTCTACCTACATGACACCAAAGCAAAGACTTCTGAAACCTCTTTTCATTACTTACATGCTGGTTCTGCTAAACAGGGTGTGGAGAGGCAAACGACTGAAAATATGAGCTCAGCGTGCAGCTGCAGTCAAGAGCAGATAGCGTCTAGAATTACTAGAAGAACTGCAACATGTATCCTGAATTATTCATCCTGTTCCCATTTCAAAACAGAAACAGTAGAACTAGAAAAGGTTGGAAAATGGCAACAGCCCTGAGAAGCCTGGAATGGCTCATGGGTGAAAGCCTCCATAGACTGAGAGTCTATAGCTTAGAAAACTGAGAAGGAATATGAAAAAGGTACGTAAAACTACAAATGCCTCGGAAAAGAACAGTTATTAACTCTTTTCATAATGAGAACAATGGAGCGCCAAACAGAATTAGCAGATACATTAATTATTGTGCAGAAATGCGAGAAAGTACCATTTCCTACAACTCGTAATTCCACAACCAAGAACACGGCAGAACCAAAATAATAAGTAGATTCCAAAGGAATTAGGTGTGTGAATGGAAGTTCCTGAACTGCTGGACAGAGGAAGGAGGAGACGTAACCTGGGGCAGGATCATCCTCCACTTACCCATTTCTTGTACTTTTTCCATAAACATCAGAGACAGAGCCCTTGGCTCAGCGAGCCTCTGGCCTGACCCACGGCTGTTGTTTAACCCAGGGCACAGCTGCCGTGTCCCCTCAGCGCTCGGGAGCACTCCGGCCTTACCTTGACTTCCCGCACCTTCTCCTTCCTGCCATTCTTTGCAGGTTTCTTCTTTGCTCCTGGCTGATGATGACGCTATCAATGTAAGAGAGAAACCTCGTTAATGGACATTATGAGATGTCAGTGAAGGTAGTAACACTTGCTTCTGCTCTGCTTATCACCTGCCTGCTCCCTGTCATTACCCTCACCGAGCCCTGTTACAAACCCACTGTTGATTCAACCCATTTGCATGACACCTCTGCAAATTAACATCGGCAATTAACAACTGAGCATCTGTAAAGTTGTAGGGACCAACTCCATTCTTGATGCGTAACAGGAATGTGCCCAAATTTTGTGTTCAGGTAAGATATATGACCATGTTCCAGCTACTTTGTTTGGATTAGAATTTTTTTAAGCCAACTATCCCCGTGAATACCATCCCCCAATCTGACGAGTGCCGAGGGGCAGCACGAGAGCCAGGACAGCGTATGCTCTGATGACGGTGTGGGCTGACAACCAGAGGCCAGCGGAGGTTTCTCGTGGGGATGTCAAGCACAACGACTGTCCTTTTCCCAGCAGGACAGAGCCTTTCAGGGCACCATGAGGGCACAGCTACCCCAAACAGTCCAGTACGAGTTAACAGCCCCTGGCTGTCAGCAGGGAGTACCTGACACGGCTCACACGTCGCTGGTAAATGCATACCTCTATGTCAAGGGCCTTATCAAACACGGTGCCAGCCAGGCACTCCTGTATGTATCTCAGGTGTTCCTCCCGAATAGTATTTAGCTTGTATTCCTTCTCCAGTATTATTCTTCCACTCCTCGAGATCTGCCATAAACAAATATAATGTAGCTAAGAAGGACAAGACAGAACAAGGTATGTTTTTAAACAGAGCGCAATTTCCCAGAAAGGCTACTTTCTCTTCCCAGCCAGTTACCACCTCTGCTTCTGCCACGGTGCTGGAACTCGCCTTCCGAGCACAGAATTGTCGTTTCTTTGACCCCATGGACCCCATCAGCCAACTGAAGAGGGCAGGAGAGTCCCAGTCACATCTCCTAAAAGCTGTGGGCTCAGCCTTGCTCTTCAGGGCCCGCTGCCCAAGTCAGCAGAGGGCAATTAAATACTTGACTTCCCACTGCGTAGGGGTTGCATCTGCCTGGGCTAAACAGAGTCACACCCAGGAGTGCATAAGTATTTTTTAAAATGTTCAGCTCATTCACCTTTACCAAATCCTTCAGTTTTCCATTAAAGTCTTTAAAAAGATAACACTGAAGCTAAACAGCTATTAGAGTCAAAGATGCTTAGATGTCACATTTTAAAAAGCTAAGAGAATCAATAACCTAAGAGAATCAATGCTGCTGGGGGATATGGTGTGGGGAGAGCTTAGGGATCGTGTGGCTTTGATCTGGCACAGCAGAATTGCACGTGTTTGGCTGGTCAAATTCTTACCAATGACAACACATACCTCTAGCAAATGAACAACAGGACTATCAGTGATTTGACTTGCGCAATATTAAGAGAAACAAGTAATTCTTTTCTTTTTTATTCAGAAAAGGAAATTTTTCAGACTCACCAGTCCTGATCTCTGAAGATGTCGTCTTATCCGGGTATTGCTGAAGTACTCGACCAAGTGTTTGTCCCTCAGGCTATTGTAGGTTTCCAGTAATCTGAAATAAAAGCAATACAGATACATATAAGCCCCTTGACAGCCAAATTATTACAGCTTAATTTACAAAGACCTGTCCAATAGTTTGCTGCACAAAATGCTGCCTTGTTGAATCATGCCCAACATTTTGTCTGGTAAATGCCCATCAGATTATGTAAAAGCAACATCTTACGGCCTCTGGAAGATTCCTATCAGAAACAAGGGACGTCTACAGCAGACAGAGCAGCTCAGCATCGAACGGTGTAGCACCACCAAGGCACAGGCTACAGCAGAGCCCAGCCCTGGAGGTCTCCTCCGAGACCAACCCCCGCAATCGCCTCCTCAGATAACAGACTCTTCCGAGATTTTAGAGTGCGCTTCCAAGACTTGAGAGAGACCGACCAGACAGCACTGCGACGGCTCTCAAGTGCTGTTCAGTCCAGCAGACTCCCAGGACTGCGCTGCTGTAGAGGCCAGAACGGTTGGGCTGGGCTACTCTCTGCTGGGCTCTTCCCCTTCCCAGAGCCCTGGCGTAGGGCTGCCAAGTCCTCCTCTGTATCCAGAGCAATAAAAATGAATGCAAGGCCTCCTCAGGTCTCTTCCAGTTCCCGAGTCAATATGCTAAAGGTTCTCTAATGCGTACCTCGAACAATCCATAAGTGAGCTATAAGTATTGATTTGGGGTGAAATGGCAGAAAGTGACAATCAATAGAGCTTAGTCAGATATAAAATAGAAGGAGTCACACCTGCCATGACAGGATTGTTACAGGAGCCAAATCCTGGTATCAGCTGAGGAAGGGAAGAAGCTCTAAATGGGATCCCAAACATAAGCTGTGGATTGCTTTATAGAAAAAAATAACCTTAAACTATTCGTTTTCCTTTTTAATACGTGAGATGGTTTGTATTTCAGCATATTGTCACTGCTGATTTTCTAAAGCTTTTGAAACAAATTCTTTCCACCTCCCTAGTATTTTCATTAAATGTCATCAACGCTCTTTTCAAATCTCTGTGAGAAGTACGATTCTCCTTATTTAAGAGGTAAAGAGAAGATGGAAAGAGATTGGGGCTACATTTTCCCGAGCAGTCAGTAATGCTGGATGTGCAAATCCATAAAACAAGAGCCGTACAGAAAGGGAATTTTCAAAGGTCCTGGGAAACTCTAACTTTGGTTGATGTCAACGGCTGCCTCCAAGTTCTCAAACTCTGGGTCACCAGCTGGGGGGCCAAAAGCGGAGCCTTCACAGCAAGCTGTGTACGCACAGCAAGCTCGCTCCCAGCTACACCAGAGCCTAAACCGGGAGGGATCCTAACTGACAGTCCTCTGCTCTAATTACAGAGCTCATTAATTTTACCACTCGAATGACTCAGGGTGAAAAAAGACCAACAACCATACATTACACCCTGTGAAAGTTCTGTACATTCACCGGTATTTATATAGTGCCTCACTCCCGAGCACAGCCACACCAGAAAGTAACAGCAGTAACAACTTCAGAACAGCAATGAGTATTTCTCACTGGTTATTTCACCCACGCACCATCGCTCAGCGTATTGCCTTTTCCTAGACTCCGGACCCCAAAAAAATAATTCTTGAAAGACCTAAAATGCCTCACAAATGGCATTTGACACAGAAGTAGTTACACCCCCGAGGTGAACGGCAGCAGTGCTGATAATGATCAACATCCCGCCAGAACTCCCTGCAGGCTGGGATGAACGTGCTGCACCCAAGGGAGACACAAACCCTGTTTTGAAGAACCTCTGGCACCCATCAGCTACAGAAATGCCGACAGTCAGCCTGGGGGATGTGCACAGCTGCGGGGAAGAGGGGCCTTGGGACAGTCTCGTGTGTAGGAGCGGAGCCATGAGCAGGAGGTTGGGGAAGGACAGGGGCTCCCCCAGCTCCGACTGCGAGGAAGGCACAGGACAGGCAGAACGGCACTGCCACGCCGAAAGGCGAGCTGGCCGGGAAACCGAGGGGAACGGGGAAAAGAGCCACTGATTAATAACGAGGGATTGGTAGAGACTGCGACGGGTTAAATGCTTGTTTAGCTGGAATCCCATTTCTGTTGGAAAATGGCATTATCGCCTCCAGATGGAAAATTCAGAGTGCATCCCATCAGGAGGAGGATGGGTCAGAGCTGCCTGGGCTGAGGCGTTCACGGGGGGAAACTCTGCCCTAAGCTCTGGCAGGAGAAGCAGCCCAGGCAGTTTTTCCCTTGGGCTCTGTCTGCCATCAGCGATGGGATTCAACCATAAAATGGCTCCTTCCCCCACACCAATATCTCACCCCATGCTGGAGTAGGGATGGGAAGCTGCTCCCAGTGCCCAGCCAAGGCCATCTGGCAGCAGAGCAGTTTCCTTCAGGCCTTTCCCAGCAACCCCAGTCTCACTCCGGAATCCATCGGAAGCAGTTTGTGATTAAAGGTACCTGCTGGAGATACCTCCCGGGCTCAGGGATTTACAGTGAGAGAGGCAAAATGTAATTAAAACGGCCAGATGAGGCTGGGTCGCTCCTCCACCAGGACAGTGCTGAAGGACGTTGCCTTTCCAGCCCCAAACCGCTGCTCCCCTCCCCCCATTTCAGCTTCCCCCGGGAATCCAGCACCAAGAGCCACCGGACAGCCCGAGGGGGGGTGAAGCCGTTTTCCTGTTTTTTTTTTTTTTTCCCTTTTCCCCCCCAAACCTCCCGCCGTTCCAGGGTCCCGCAGTACTCACCCAGAGCGGCTGCTCCCTCGCAGGGGCCGGGCGAGGCTCCCTCCTCCCGGGGGTCCCCACGGGGGGCCGGAGGCGGCGGGGGCTGGGGGAGGGCAGGACGGAGCAGCGCTTCGCTCCCTCGGAGGGCGCCGGGCGCGGGGGGGGCAGTTTCGCCGCTGCCCCCTCCCGGGGCCGGGGCTGTAGGGATGGCGGGGGGGGTGGTTCTCGGCGCGGGACCGGGACGCAGCTTCTGCCCGGCAAAGGCGGCCGGTTCGCCGCCGCCTGCACCGAGAGAGCCGCTCCACTCCCCCCGCTCCGCCCTCCCCGCCGGCGCCCGGGGCTCAGTGTCCCGTCCTGTCCACCCCCCGCCGCTCCCCCGGCCCCGCCGCCGCTGCCGGCTGAGCCCCCCCTGCCAGCGCCGGCCCCAGCGGGAACCTCCGCGGCTGCTGCTGCCGCCGCCTCCGCCGCTGTGGATCGGCAGCCGGACAGGGCCGCCCGCACGTGCACCCCCTGCGCACATCTCCGTGCACCCTCTGCGCAAACCCCGCGCACCCCCCGCGCGCACACACACACACCCCCCGGCTCTCCAGGCCGTACCTGGGGGGGGGGCAGTGGGGGCCGCAGCGCGCACCTGCCCGGCCGCGGCCGCGGAGCGGAGCATCCGCCGTGGGGAGCCCCGCGCTGAGGGACCGCCAGCGCTCAGCGGCAGCGTGGGCAGTGTCACCCGGGAACACGCGTGGGAACCGTGGGCAGGGCTGGGCTGGGCTGGGCTCGGCAGCCGGGATGGGGGGGACGGTCTGTCCTGACTCAAAGGCACCCGTCGACTTGTTCTGCTGACGAGGGATGCCTTTGGCTTTAACACAAAGGACGTCTTGCTTGACCTAAGCATGGCTACATTGTTCTAAAAGTTTAACCTCCAACACTACTGCTTTAAAAACGGGGAAAACACATCACGTCTCAATTATAAAATAGTTTGCTGAGAACAGGACAAGAGTCTGGGCAGCGATACTGCTCGGTTGATGCTCAAGTATCTGCCGTACATCTCTGAGTGCACAGGGGACTGTTGACAGGTTCTGTAAGAAACAACTGTTTTCAAAAAGACTCCTTCATAGAAAAAGATGGTTCAATGCTTAAAGGGGAAATTCCCATAGGACATTTCTTCTGACACTCAGAAGAAGTGGAGACACTCTTCGAAGAGGAGATGGCTCCTTCCTCTGAAAGGGAAAAGATCCATAATGGTACTGTTCGACTCCAAGGGATAAAACAATTTGCCAGCCTACAGTTTCAATTCATTGAACTCCATCCCCTTCTCCATCTGAAAACGCAAAGCCTCTAAGAGTAAAGGCCTGGGATTGCCATCTCAATGCCCAGCGGAAGGACACTGGCAATCGACACTTCATGATTAACCGAGAACAGATCAGGAAGACTTAATGCCTGCAGGCCACTGACCCTCCTGCCGTTTTCTGGGAAACTAAAAGGTAAAGGGGAGAGTTGCAAGAAAGCCCTGAACAGACAGACAGGCAGAGACCAAGGCTCTGAACAGCTCCTGACAGAGCCTCTGGGACCTTTCTCATCTGGAAGTTAAGGACTCACAGGCAGGATAAACAGACTGTTACATGGGTTGAAAATTTGCTGGACCACCAGGCTCAAAAACCGACTGACAGCAGGACACCCGGCCAGCGGCTGTAACACGCGGAGCACCCCCAGGACAGGTACTGGGGCCCACATGGCTCAGCATTTCAGGAGTTGCTGGCTTGGTGACACACAGCACAGCCAGAGCAAACTGACAGGTGACACTACACTGGTTAAACTGGCTTGTACAAGAAACCGCGGCACCTTAACAGAGACCTCTGTGACCTGGAGGGTGAGGCAGAACCCAGTTCATGAAGCTCAGCAAGGAGATGTGCCACGTTCTGCAGCAATGATAAAACAAACCCAGGCACTGGTGCTGTTCCCTGAAAAGCGGCTTCGTGCCCGGCGTGCAGTGACCCCTCGGAACACGCTCAGCAGAGAGGGTGTGTTTATTCAGGCCCGCGTGCTGGGTGGACTTTTCCACAAATCAAGAACCCCAACGGCAGGTTTTCATGCTCCTTTTATACACAAAAATCAGAAGTTAGTACTTTTCCATAACACGCCTACTAGGTACTGATTGGTTAGTAATTAACATACAATTATAATACGGCTTACCTAACACTTCTAATACTACTAATGCTCAGGGGAGGGGTCTTAACCCGGGCAGGGTCTTTTTGACCTGTGGGTGTGGTTTTTAGTATTATCATGAAGACAGTTCAGGACACTCAAAAGTGGGTTTCATTGCCAAGTTAACTGATCAATTAATCACTTTGTCAGGTTGTCAGACAACTCATTCTCAGCACAATTCTGTACATTGTCTTTATGGCCCAGGACGTTCGAGTTATTTTCCAGGGTATGGAGAACAAAGCCTATTCTTTATAAATTTCAGTGTCTCAGCTGACCAATCTTATGATTATCCCCAGGTGTGCAGTGGCTATAGCTACTATCATAATCATTAACTATGAAATTTAGTAAATATGAAGTATACTGTATCACCAGCAGAACAGGCACAGATGAAATACTTCATGCCCAGAAAACCAATAGCTGCCGATGGTTTTGCCATGAAAGGCCGGAAGCACTAAAACACTGAAAGTCACACTGAGGATTTTTGTTGCCTTTTGATGTTTAAGACTCTTTTTAGGAGCTGCTGGACTCTGAGATCTGTAATTTTTTGTTTCTGCTGTCATTTAAATCAACTCCTTAATTCTACATTCCATTTTTTAATTTGTTGTTTCTAAAAGCATCGTGTACAAGTAGGAGTAAAACACTAAGCATGGCTGAGTCCTAAAGCTATTTGTAGCTGTGACCTAATCAAAGCAGAAGACCCAAGCTCCTAGAAGTGGCTTCTTGCTCCTCTTCCTCCCTCTGCCATGACCCCAGGGCGTATTCTCTGCAAACAAACAGCAACACCTCTGTAAATGAAAGGGCTGCTGTGCCTTCCCTACGCTCCACTCCTCCCATTCGCGGAGGTGATGTCGCGTTACTTAGTTGAGAAAAAACTGCCAGCACTGACCGTTATCTGCTGAGGCAATTTAAGATAAGCCCAGGATGTTGCCACAAAAGATTGTGCCTCCCTTGCTCCTGCCTAGGTTTCTGCAAACCTGCCCTCTCTGTAGTGAGACAAGAATGTTCTCAGTGAAATGGTGAATCACCCGTCTTGGTAGTTCAAGCAGAAACTGAATGCTTAAATCCCAGAACACACTTTTATAGTAGTGATTGTACTCTCCTATTGGTAGACTCAGTAGAAAAAAAAAATCTGACAACTATTTCAAGCTTTATAAAAAAGTAACAGAATGGAAGAAATTGCAACTAAATCCTACTGGAGTTCAGTCATCTAATATCCAGCACAGGTTTGCCTTCTAATATGCATTAATATCACCCCCCAAAAAAATATTCCCAAATCGTAGCAGCAGCTATACCAACAAAGTTAAAACCAGCAGGTTTTAGTTCTCCATCAGATTCAATAGAATAAGATAGGAGGTGTGAAATTCAGCACCGAGATAGACAAATCAAATAACAAAGACAGTCTAATATATACAACAATGTGAGTAGAGGACTTGGGCCTTAGGTGATATTTAGTCAAAACAGCATTCCATGGCCCCCTGCTTTTTTTTTTTCTTTTTTTTTAAAACAGGAGCTTTGTCTCTCTGCAGTCTAAAAACATTCCAGCTGCAGCAGTCCTGTTCATGGATCACACAAGAGCATAGAGGTGCCTGGGAGAGCTGAGGTGAAGTTAAGGTAAAACTCTAGAGCCCCGCTAATGGGAGGCTGCAAACGTACCAAAGACTTCCAGGATAAAGCTGCCGGACTGGCGCAGGTGTGCAGAGAGGCAGTCACAGTTACTGGTCACTATTTATTGTCAACTTCACTTTTTAAATTGTCACTACTTTTTCCCTGTAGTTTGAAACGGGTGCCAGCCAGGTAACGTTGCACTTGATGTATCTTTCCCATTCCCTTTTGCGCTGAGGTGTTGGTCCTGTGGTTTTCTTCTGTGGTTTTCTTTCTGTGGTTGGTGCCGGTGTCAGTGCCGGTGCAGGTACCAGTGTCGGTGCCGGTGTTGGTGCAGGTGTCGGTGCGGGTGTCAGTGCCGGTGCAGGTACTGGTGTCAGTGCGGGTGTCAGTGCCAGTGCAGGTACCGGTGTTGGTGCCGGTGTCGGTGCAGGTGTCAGCCGCGGTGCAGATACCAGTGTTGTTGTCCGTGTCAGTGCGGGTGTCAGTGCCGGTGCCAGTGTGGGTGTCAGTGCCGGTGCAGGTACCAGTGCCAGTGCCGGTGTCGGTGCCGGTGTCAGTGCCAGTGCAGGTACTGGTGTCGGTGCCGCTGTCAGTGCCGGTGCAGATACCGGTGTTGGTGTTGGTGTCAGTGCAGGTGTCAGTGCCGGTGCAGGTACCGGTGCCAGTGCCGGTGTTGGTGCGGGTGTCAGTGCCGGTGCAGGTACCGGTGTCGGTGCGGGTCTCAGTGCCGGTGCAGGTAATGGAGTCGGTGCCGGTGTTGGTGCAGGTGTCAGTGCCGGTGCAGGTACCGGTGTTGGTGCCAGTGCCGGGAGCAGTCTCAGTGCCGGGGCCAGTGCTGGTGTCAGTGTCCATGTAGGTATTGGTGTCGGTGTCAGTGCCGGTGCTCGTGCCGGTGGCAGTGTCGGTGTGGGTATCAGTGTCGGTGCAGGTATCGGTGTGGCAGGTGCATCCACCCAGTGAAAGCAGCTTCTTGGCTGCTGAGGTGTGGCAGCTCCTGGCTGCCATTGTTCTCAGGGCTTGCAGTAGTTGAACAACTCCCCCCCTACCCCACCCCCCCCCCCGCCTTGTGGCTGAACAGTTCAGCCTTCTCATAGATAGTTTGAACCACCCCGAGATAAGTCAGGCCGATTTTATGTGTCAGGAAGGAATGATCTCTGTTGGAAGGCATTGGCACTGGGGGTACCCCGGGCAGTGTTGCATGGGCAATCCACCAAAGCTGGTGGAATTGCTGGAGGGGAAAACTCGAGAACAAAAGGCAACGAAGGCAACCATACTCCCTCAGGAAGGGAAAGTTAACCCTTTTGTGGTATCGAGGGGGGAGTTGAGAGAGCCAAAAAAATGGTAGCTGTAGTTTGGGGGTCCGGCCGCCCACTCCTCATGGTGAACTCCTGCCAATGGTCTGCTGACAAGGAACCTTACATACATATCCCTGTGGGTCCTAAATGGATAAGTTTAGAGTTTTTAATTGACACAGGGGCCCAAATTAGTGTTCTAAACAGACAACAAGCCACTGCATTAGGACTTAAACCATTGAGGAAATTTATAAATATAGTAGGTGTGACGGGAGCAATAGAAAAATGTCCCCTAGTGAGAACGCAATTTTGGTTACCAGGGGAAAAAAGGATGACAGCGCTGGAAGTGGCTTTAAGTCCTTACAAAGGAAATATATTGGGGTTTGATGTTTTGGCAGGTAAACAGTGGTGTTTGCCAGATGGCAGACTGTGGGGCTTTGGCGGTAGGGGGACAGAACTGTTCAAGTAAAAACTTTGCAGGTTGCTGCTTTATTACCACAATCTGAAGTGACCTGTGTCTCACAATATCCATTGCTAACTGCTACCAAACAGGATATTTTAGAAGTGATTCATGATCTTGAAAAAAGAGAAATTATAAGTCAAACATGTTCCCCTTATAACTCTCCAGTTTGGCCAGTCTGCAGACCAGATGGGCAGTGGTGGTTAACAATTGATTATCAGAGATTGAACAGTAATACCCCACCTTTAACAGCTGCTGTCCCAAATACATCATCAGTAATAGCAGCAATACAGGCAGCTGCTCACCCATGGATGGCTGCTTTAGATGTTAAAGACATGTTTTTTATGATTTCCCTAAGAGATGAAGATAAGCCTCAGTTTGCTTTTACCTGGGAGGGGACTCAATACACTTTTAACCAACTCCCACAAGGGTATAAACATTCTCCCACTATTGCTCATAATGCTTTGGCCAAGCTTCTCGACACGGTGGAGGTGCCATTGGGTGTTCACATATACCAGTATATAGATGAAATATTGGTGGGTGGAAATACTAAAGAACAGGTAGGACAAGTGGCTGAGATCATTTGGGACCTGTTAACTAAGAATGGGTTAGATATTCCACCCTCTAAGTGTCAAGGTCCGGGACAAGAAATTAAATTTTTAGGAGCTTGATGGGTGGCCAGAGCAATTGCGGTACCTGATGATACTTTATCAGTTACTGAGAAGGGACAGATACCAGGTAATAAGGTAGAACTGCAGCAACTGCTGGGTATGTTGGGTTATTGGAGGAAGCATATACCAGGGTTTTCGGTAATTGCTTGCCCTTTATATGATTTGCTTTGGAAAAATAGAGAATGGGATTGGACATTACAGCATACAGAGGCCCTGAATATTTTAAAGCATAAACTTAAAACCTATCAGAAGTTGGGGCCCTTACATCCACAGGATCTGTTGAGGGTGGAGTAGGGATTTGCAGAACATGCCTCCTACTGCGGTGTGTTCCAGAAGGGACCGCAAGGACAGGCCAGACCTCTGTTATTTTCTTCCACTTCATTTAAGGAGACTGAACAGAGGTATACAGAGTGGGAAAAGGGACTCCTCTCACTTGTTAGGGCAGTTAAGGAAATAGAGAGGTTACGTACCATGCAGGATATTGTAGTACAAAGCCCTTTTCTCCCTTTAAATTCAGTTTTTAAGGGGTCATCTGCCCCTGAAGGGGTAGCTCAGAAGGCTACGGTACGTAAGTGGTATGCCTATTTAGAGGGAGTTAGTCAGTTATTGCAGTTAAGAGAGGGCCCAGTTAAAATCTCTAAGCTTCAGCAACCTATACATTTAGATTTGGCTTTGTTAGGTCAACCCTATAAACCTTCCCCAATCAAGGAGGCACCTGAGTTGACTACAGATTCAAATATACAGGGAGTGTGGTTCACTGATGCATCTGGCCTGTTGGGTGGAATCAAAATGGCAATATAAAGCAGTAGCTTTAGAAATTGGTACTGGTAAGGCAATTATAGAGGAGGGAGAAGGTAGTGTGCAGGTGGGGGAGTTGCGTGCTCTTTTGCTAGAGGCAGAGAACGGTGCCACCGTGATTTATACTGACTCCTATAAACTTATAAGGGTGCTACAGAGTGGATATGCCAGTGGGAATCTAATCAGTGGCAGGTAGGCCGTACAGAGGTGTGGAGAGCTGGGGATTGGCAACGATTGTTAGAAATAGGTAGATCGCAACGCCTGAAGGTGGGGTGGGTAAAGGGCCATGCAAGAGATGGAACCCCTGCTGCAAAATGGAATCAACAAGTAGATAATTTGGCCCAAATTAGGGTAATTAATAGTGATAAAGGAGATTGGGATCGGTTGGCCGAGTGGCTACATATTAAGCGAGGTCACTCAGGGAAAGCAGATCTCTATTATGAGTGTCGGTCCCGAGGATGGCCTGTGTCAATGAAGATGTGTGAAGCAATTCTTACAGCTTGTCCACAATGTCAAATGAGGCTTAAGATTAATCATCCAAATCAAGCACCAGCCCAACATATTAAACAAGGTAAGGCACTCTGGAGCACCTGGCAAGTTGATTATATTGGTCCTTTAAAGCCATCTCATGGAAGAAGATACATCTTGGTGGGAGTAGAGGTGGTATCAGGATTAACCATGGCTACAGCTGTTAGCGTAGCTACGGGAGACCAAACAATCCGAGTCTTGCGAGGATGGTTTGGCATCTGCCCATCCCTGAATGTATTCAGAGTGATAATGGATAACACTTCACAGCTGCAGTGGGGCAAGACTGGGCATGAGAGGAAGGCATCAGGTGGGTGTTTCATATACCATATTACCCTCAAGCTAAGGGAATTAATGGCTTGATCAAGAGACACCTAATTGGGACATAAGGTTGGCACAGGCAGTTTTTATTGTTAGTAACTGCTGGGGACATTATGGGAACCCAAAAATACGAGCATTTTGTCCTACGGGATTATCAGGTGATGATGCTCCTATATTTGACAATTATAAGGGCCAGTACCCCCTGAAAATATATGCAGGCCAACCTGTCATGGTGAACTTGCCCTCAGTTGGCATTGTGCCTATGACCTTGGTAAAATCTAGGGGTTTACATGCCTGGGAGGCCTTAGATAAAGGTGGAAAAACTCACCGAATCAGTGCCCGATGAATAATCCCTGATTTTTAACTTGATGCCCGGGTTCTGATCCGAGGCCTAGTTCTGGTTTTTTGTTAGGATCTTGGAGGAACGGATGACTTTGACATCCTCATTGGCAATGGGGATCCATATGGACGATCAAGACTTGGATGACAACATGGTGGCAAATGAATCTTGTGACATTAGCAGTATTCAGAAGAATGTGATTGAACTCGGTGCTATTGTGTTAATGTCACTTTAACTCAAAAAAATGAAAAAAGTGGCAAGAGACTTGAGGCGATTGTTGCTATATTGGGCATTGATTGATTAATTGGATATGTTTGAATTTTCCTTGTTAGAATGGTTAATCAGCTTCCTTCAGTTTTGATTGTAATACATTGTATGGTTGGAGAGTTGGTTGTTTAAGATTTGATTGTACAATCATCTAGGGATGACAATCCACAACGAGCATGGAGACTCACCAGGACCACACTCCCTTTTAACCTTGGAGGCAAGAGGTGACTGCGCCACCACTTCAAGGAAACCAGCCAAACCATGACTGTAGTCACGGGGTGGATTGTGGCAGGTGCATCCGCTCAGTGAAAGCAGAGCTTCTTGGCTGCTGGCTGCCTTTGTTCTCAGAGCTTCTTGGCTGCTGGCTGCCTTTGTTCTCAGGGCCTCGCGGTAATTGGGGCCTTTGGCCAATGGGAGCCGCTATTGACTACAGGTCAGATTCGGCCTGGGTATCAATGGAGTCCCCTGGGGGAGCCATTTGAGCTCGTGCCCTGGAGCAGCACGCTCCGGTCGAGGACTCTCCCCTTGGGTCAGGACGCTGCCCAAGGAAACTCCTCGAGGTGCCTTGGGTCGGGACGCTGCCCTGAGCAGGTCCTCGAGGTTGAGAGTCCTCACTTGTCAGGTGAGTGATAGAGAGTTTTGGGTTGCCGTTAAACCCTAGGGAGTGGGGCTTTGTTCTGCGTTCTGGGTTGCGGTTAAACCCCATAGAGGTCTTTGTTATGCGTTTTGGGTTGCCGTTAAACCCTAGAAAGTCGTTCTGTTCTCCTCTCACAGACATTCGAACCTGAAATTTACGGAGAGCTAGTTAATTGTGTTAATAACAATTTTTTTATTTTTGGTGGTTGATTGTTTATTTGAGAGCCTCCGTAACAATCGGTGCCGGTTCCAGAGGCAGTGCTGGAGGCAGTGTCGGTGCCAGTTATCAAAGTTCAGAGTTGTTACAGCGTAACCAGATTCCTTCCATCTTGATTTGTTCTCCCTTGCAAATAAACAATAATTCAACAAGTCAGATTGTTACTGAGGCTTCAAAAGTGCAAAAAAAAGCCAGGTACCTACCCACCTTGAGCCGCAGTTAAGATGCAGTTGTTCCCAGTCTCAGCCACTGCAAACCCTGCCTAGCGTAGCGTACCGCTTCGGGCACGCTGCTGTTCAGCGCCAGAGCGCACGTCGCTGTGCCGAGTTCAGCAAAAAACTCTGCACAAAGGGGAGGGAGGGAGAAAACATTTGGTTGGTTTCACACAACAGGCACATCTGACAGGCGAGGGGCAGCGAGCAGCGGCAGCAGCAGCACCCTGTCAGTCGGCAGGTCCCGCTAAACACATCGTTAATGCAGAGAGCTCAGCGCTAGCCCAAGGCCGGGCAGCGTCACAAGCACAGAGGGCAGGGCACGTGGGAGGAAAACGCACTCACACGGGCACACACACGCTGAACCGCCTCCCCGGGCTCTGGCTTTGAAAGGACACCGAGACGCCGCGGTAGGTGGCCAGGAGTTTGGGTGTTCACACCCCAGTCCCTACCGCGCGCCTCCCCCAGGTTTTAAACCGGCCAAGTCTGGTGTCTTTCTGAGGGGTGCCTGGCAGCACACACCGCTGTCACCGGGCTGGTCCCTTTGCTTCACCCATCCTCAGACCTTGGAGACGTCAGGACTTCTCAGCTGAACGGGTTTCACAATCTGTCCAGCTGGACAGAGATACAGCTCTGATTGGGGCTGCTCACAGCTGGGCACGTCAGGCAGATTGGAGAGAGCCCTCCTCTCCTGCCGCCAGCTCCAGCTCTGCACAGGTGGCTCCAACATCACTTACAACCAACCGCTTTCCACTAGTTTTCATCTTCCCTGTTTAAGGGATATCTCAAGGCCACTGCTCTTTCCTCCTCCTCTTACTCCCTATGAATTGCAGAAAAGAATCAAGGATGCGGCCTTTTTTTATTTTTAGTTTGATGTACTTGCTCTCTGTACCTCTGAGCGCCTGTACCTTACGCTGAGTATCAACAGGCTCCAGGTCTGAAACTCCTTCACCATCCTGAACAGCGGCAACAACTGCCAAGCCCACAGGAGTATTTACTGTTGTCCTGCACAGATCCACGCCCCTGGCAGTATTTACTACCCCAGTCATCATTCCCCTCCGGTAAAACAGCAACAGAGAGCAGGTTTTGTCCTTCTCAGTGACAGTCTTTTACCAGCCTTTGGAGGATATAACCCAAAATACTACACACGCATTGCTGCTGCGAGCACAGATTTGCTCAGAGGACACCCAGCAACTGAAGTTACTCCCTTCAAAGGGGGACTTGCAAAGCCTTTTGAATTTCAGCACAGCCCTCCCACAATTCAGCCAGGCTCATCGTGATGATTTTCTTGTGCCACTTTGCCAGCAGACGGTGGCAACACATCCTGTCGCCCACAGCAGCTCACGACACTTTGGGCTTTAAACCACTCCAGGGCTTTTGCTTATTCACTGCTGCTTGTACCACAGGAGAACACAACACTTTTAACAACAAAACTGTAAAATCCAAAAAGTAGCATCCATTTCAGGAAATGGTACCGGCAAATACTGGTCTTGTGCCCAGCAGGGACTCCAAAGCAAGAGCTGCTCGGCTTCTCTGTTACCGAGAGAAGCCAGCTTCACCGTTTTCAAGGCCAAAATACCTGCAGGTTTGACAAACCAACTAAAACACGAGGCTACAGGCCAAAGACCTGTTTTTAAAGAAGGGGAACCAACTCAGAAAAGCTAAGCGCCCCCAAGGGAAAAACAAACCGCAAAAACCCCCTTATGCTTCTCGTGTTACCGTGCAGCAACTTGGCTGGTTCCCTGCACTTGATACCCTCACCCCTGAGCTCTTAAGACCTCTGAGGATGCCAAGACAACCTTTGAATTGGAGCACTCATCAATTTATCACCATCAGGTATCCCTGCCAATAACCCGCCAATGTGCCACAGCTGTCTGCTTCAACACACGTGATGCTTTGATCAGCGTTTGCTACGCTGAGCGTTAGGATTGAAGCAAGTACATGCACACAACCACCACACATGTGACCGAAAAGACAGAGGGCAAAAACTTACCCGTGTTCTTCCCGGCCAGTGCATCGGCCTCTTCCCAAATATCACATGCATAGAGGATATGGGAAGTGATGTTGACATAGGCAGAGCTGATGTCTGGGATGTTGTAGGGCACAGTGACTGCAGAGCCATTGCTGTTCCCGCTGTAGCTGCCAGCATAAGCCATGTCTGTGCTTCTGCAGGAGAAAGAAACACCATCACGAACGGTTAACTTCAGAGTGAAAGACATCAGACTATTTGATGCCGGGAGCTATTTGGTACCATCCAGGCCTGCAGCGTGGAGTGGAGTATTGAAAACTGAGACGTGTTCAGCTACGTAACAAGTAATTGTCCTTCGAGTGCAAGGCCAAGGTTTTTGAAGCAATGTGTGACTCAGAGGACTCCTCTTGATGAAAAAAAATGTGGGTCCAGACATCAGAAAGGGCCACCCAGCCACCTCCCAACATCTACACCTACTTGGGGAAGCCTTCACCACATTATCGGAATGCTTTTTCCAAACGACTTCCATTTCAGACACGCTGAAGCTCCCCACCGATGGAGGCTGGAGCTTTCTGACAGCTGGTCACAGCAGCCAGGTCAGCCCACACACGCTTCTTTAGAGCCCTAGGGCCAGTGAAAGTGGCCAGCTGCCTGCCTTCTGACACAGGCTGGCTTCATCACAGCACTTCTTCACCCAACCCACTTTTAGGCACTGGTAGGACAGGGCTTCCACCGCTGCTCTGGGGACACCACTGACTTCCCAATAAACTGTACTGTGCAAGGTGGAATTTCAGCATCACTCTTAAAAGACCAACCAAACCTCTCTCAGCCACAGAGTTTAATAGGGACAGGCGTGGAGCCGGGTAGCTCTCTGCCAAATGCAATTGCCACCGCACACAGAAAAACTCCATCTTGCTCCCTGTCATTCAAACACGGGCCCAGTCTGCTGGGCACCAGGTCAAACACCATTACATGACAGCTTGACTTTGACTTTTGCTGCCACATACACAGCACCACTGCTGCAGGTACACAGAAAGGACAAAACGATCAACAACTCCGAAATTAGAAAATTAGCTTCTTTTTCTTAAGTGGTGACTGAGCCAAAGAGAACACTATGAAAGTTCTGCTACCACAGGGTGAAGGCATAACTCTGGACCTCGTAACAAAAAAAGCCCTTTCCAAGGAGAAAAGACAGGAAGGAGAGAGCAGAAATACTCCTGCCCCGAACGGTATGATTTCAGGGGGCAAGAAGGAGCGAGTGGCGAGGCACTCCCAAATGCAGGCAGCAACTCAAACACTCCAGCTCCTGTTTTCACTCACACCCTCGTACAAACGTGACAACGGACGTATTTTTAAATCTTACCTTGCAACACGTGGAAAAGGTGCTTGTGTAGATCTGGAGGAAGTCTGCAGCAAGGAACAGAACTCTTGTTAGGTTTGGGCTGGTCAGCCAACAGCAGTAAGTCCCGCAGCCACCCAGCTGGCAGCTCAGTGACACGCGGGCCCTACCTTGAAGTGGTCACTCAGGATCCTGGAATACTTCAGGGCAGTGTCTTCTTTGTAACGGCACATTGCCATGTGCAGAAGGGACTGGCAGCGCATGCTGTGAACAGAAACACACCCAAGCATCAGTGCTGACGCCGGCTGCTGCCTGCTCAGCAGTCACCAGCCTTGTGGGACACAGGCAGGCACACATCAGCTGTACTGCAGCGGCAAGAAAGCTCCCAATGTCTCCTCCTCCGGCTCAGCTTAAGAAAAGACTCTTTCAAAACATCCCAAGGGAAAAAAAGCAACCGAGGAAGGGCCATGCCTGGTCTTTCATAGAAACATGTGCCCAGCCTCCCGTAGGTGTCACAAGCTGAGCAAGCCCCCATCCAGAAGAGCCTTCGCTATGTTCAGCTTCAGCTTCAGTTACGCGGCTCAAACATGGGCAGCCAAAGCACATTCTTTCACCTTTGGAGAAAGCCCTTTTGTGCTCTCCAGTTACCAGCAGATCGAATTTTAGAGCCTGTGCCTTCCACACGTGGTCCCTTGTGGTATCCCGGCTCCCTTCAGAGATGTTCCAGTTCATTCTGGTTTTTATACTGTGTTTTCTTTTTCCTTGCAGAACTCCAATTCCCATTTAACTCATTCCTTCGCCCCTGAAATTAATGGGTCTGGCAAGTCTAAAAACAGAATATGAAGGCACGGAAAAACAGTTACATACCATAACACAGCAAAGATTACTTCCTGTGAAGATGCTGTGGAGTCTGTAAAGGATTTCAGCGTCATGACGAATCTAAGGAAACAAAATGAACAGAGTCTTGTCAGCCGTCAGTGCTCTGAAGGCCCACTGTTTATGAACAATCAGTGCATGCTGTTATCTCAAACACCGCTCCAAAAGTCAGGAAACCTGCCCCGAGTTCTTAGTGCTGGCACCGAGTGGTTTGTGCGATCCTGAGCAGAGGACTGTGTCTCCAAATGCCTTGTTTCCCGGGCAGCAGGAACAGATGTGGCCCCTTACGTGACTCACTCTGCTCTTACGCTGATTAACGGGCACCATCCCTACAAGGAGAAGCCCTCCATGGGCCACCTCTAGGCCTGGGGCCCAGAAGAGGTGCCCCTGCTACTGAAGGTGAAATATTAATTCAAGTGTTTCTGGACAAGACAGACATCTTAGTGGAAATGTTTCTTCTGGCAAAAAACAAGCAAGCCAATCTCCTCTTTGAAAACAAAGCAACACCACCAACTTGGAAATACAGTCCATCAAGACCAGAAAGCACAAACTGTTCTTCCACACACAATACAGTTGCTTTGCTTTTCTTAACTGAAATACTACTGAGCCGACAGGCAAAAGCAACACCAGAGCTGGATGAACTAAAAACTCCTTCATGTCCTTGACTGTCGTAACCAGTGTCCTCTGGTGTACCTCGGCTGCGCGGCTCAGGTGCCGAGTAGGACACGGTGCCTCCTTCTGATCAGCGGTGCTGGAACACGCCAAAGGATTTGTCTCTGGTGCCTGGCCATGGGCTGTCTCGTGCTTGTGCAGCAACCCGGGCGCTGCTCCGTTGGGGGGGAATCCAGAGCTGCCAGTTGCAAACAACAACACAACTCCCCCTCCCGCTCCAAACACGCTGCCTGACCACCACGCTGTGAAAACCGCTTACTTGAGGAGATCTATGGTGCCTCTGAACACGCTGGAAGCGCATTTTCGGTCTCTTGGGTCCGATTCCAAGGCAAGGCCGTATTCGATGAAGGAAAGGGCAGCATCTAGGTACTGGAAGGCCCTTCCAGTCTTGTCGGTCTATTGGGAACAAAATTCTCCTGTTTAGACTAAGACAAAAGCTACTTCTCTCAAGTGTACCTGACTTCCTTTTTTTGCCCTAGTTAGGCAGGATTTGAAGAAAGGAAAAGATGCAAGTCAGGCCTCTGGGTGATAATTAAAGGCTTCTCAGCAGAGCCCCTAATGTGGTCCCAGTCACCAGCTGTGTGTGCTCTGGCTATTTCTATCTCTCCCTCAATGTCTTCCTTGAGTAATTTATTACCTTCACATGTTTTGGATATTATCGCCTGGTCTTGCAGGCCTGCCTCGGCAGAGGCAGATGGGGCTTGCCCACTGCAGTATTCCCTCACTTCATTTTCACAGGTAAATGGCAAGTGGCAAACGTACATTAGCTGAGTGAACCATCAGTAGCAACAAAAGATGTTCCTTCACGCACGCTGTTAAACCGCCCACAGCGGAGAAAGACAGTGGCATCTGCAACGGGCACTTCCAAGTCTTGTTCACCAGCAACACGATTACCGTGAGGATCCTGATGGTTCAGAGTAAACTGTGTTGTAACTAACTGTTGCACCTCTCTTCCAAGGACTCTGTGGCAGCTCTGCAAAGCCAACAGGCCTGCTGACCTCAGACAGCGCCAGCTCTGAAGCCTCTTCTCTTAGGCGTGTTCTCTAGGGGTGTTTATAGCCAAGGGAAATGTCTCAACACTTGGCAGATAAAGACAGCCTCCCCACGGGCGACTCGAACACACGCCAAGGGTGGAAGTCATGTTAGCCGCTGAATCTTATCCCATGCAGGCAGGGATCGGCTCTGAATGCGAGAGCTGGTGAGCATTTCTAGCACAGGGCCGAGACTTACCATTGCATCAGCTATGTGCTTCAGCCTCCTCGCCTCTTCAATGTAGTATTCCACCGGGTGCTCTCTGAATTGGGGACAGAGAGAGGAAAAACAGAAAACAGAGAAAAAGGGCAGGAGAATTATCAATTTTACCTTCATATCTAGAGGATGCCAGGACTCCAAACATCCTGTTTCGGTAAGCCTGTTACAGCCTTATCAAACACACCTTACAGTTATGATAGCCACTAAGTGAATGTGGTCTGCATGTACAGAAATACACAGCAGCTGCATGCACAGATAAAATTAACTGAGTTCCTAAAAAAATGTATGTTAGAATAACATTGGCAAGTACTATTTCAAAATAAAAAGCCACTAGAGGTTAGGCTACTGTGAGGCCAGGTTTACTTCTTTGCTCCCATAGAAAGATGGTAGTTATGTGACCTCCCACCACTCCTCGAGTGCAGTACCACAAACACATTTTCATCGAAACATACGGTAAGCTTTGCAGTACCAGGCACTCATCTCGGACTAAAAGAGCTTGCATTCAAGTTATCTGCCTACAAGAGATGTGGTCACCAAGGCTTCTACAGGTCTTGCTCTCAATCAACACCCAAACAATGACAAAGTTCGACCACGTGCATTTGTGTGCACTGGGATAATCTGTTCACCGTGCAAACAGCACACAGCCACCTGTGCACTAACAAAACGAGCCAGTAAAGAGTCACGCCCTCCCCGAAACAGTCAGTTGCCTGTGACAGTTACCTTGTGACAGAGGAGTTTGCTACTTGTCAAGAACCAGACACATCAAAACCCACCACCTGTAGGCAGGCACAAGAGACACCTTCTCTCCCATTTAAAAAGTACCTGATTTCTAGAGCAGCTTCCCTCAAACCAAGAACTGTTGTAATGACACCTTTGCTTTGTGTTTGAGGGGGCGGGGGTAAGTCCCAGACATGAGAAGGCACTACAGGGCAGGTCTCAGACATCTCTCCCTCCCTCTTTCCTCCTAAAAGAAGTGCTCATCATGCGGCAGGATCCAGGGTGGCTGTAGGACCAGCCTTGCCTGGCATCTTCAGAAAACAGAGATGAGGGTTGTAAAACAGAAACTTACTTTTCAAAGTTGATTTGAGGTCTCCCCGCCTTGGAGGCACCATCTCCCGAAGGCGTCACTCGGAAAGGATTTGTGACATCCCCTGCAGATCCCTGAAGAGCCACAGAGTGGAGATAAAGCTGGTTAGAGACATACGTCTAAACCAATTCCAAAGCCTGGCTTTCCTACATTTCAAGAGAAAATGTTTATTTGTCCCAGGCATAGTCTATTCTCCAGGTTCTCCCCCTCTTCTCAGCTTCTTCCCCAGCACCCCCTCCAATAATGGAAATGGAAACTTGGCTTCTTACCTGGCTGCTACTAAGGCTTAATACCATTCAAACTTTTCCAAGAAATTAAGTAGCAGCTTTCCTTGCACAATGGCTAAGATAGCAGCAAGGCTGCAAGCAGCACACTTTTCATGGCCGCTAGCCAAGGCAGGAATGGCTAATACCCATTCACACTTATTTCCAGCTTAACCACACAGAAGTTGCTCATTCTCTATTACTAACTACACTGTCAGGAAAAAGTAAGCACTTTGAAGCCTGCTAATGCCGCGTGCAGAGTCTGGCTTAATACACACACACACACACGACAACATCCTAGAGCACACACACCCTGCCACCCATAAACAGCATCAGAATTGAATTTTAGAACCCAAAAATGCAAAGATCCATCTGTAAGGATCATTAACAATTTTCTAAGCAAGCTATAAAACCTCCTACCCAGGTTGCAGTCAAAACCACAGCTTGCTTGTTTCTTATTTATAAGCAATTGACTCTTTGTGTAAACACACTTATTTTGACATCAAAACTGTACTTGCAGTTGCCTACGGTCAGAAAGCTTTACTACCATAAACATGATGCTCTTGGTTTTTATTGGTCACCCCTTCTCACTACATTTCACTGGTGAAATGAAAACAGGTGACGGAAAGTCAGCAGAGAAGCTACAATGGAGGCTTTCGGGCTAGCAACAGACAGTCACAGAGAGCCATTAAAGGGGCAAGAATGCTTCAGAGAGCTTTCTCTGGTGGCTGGTTTATCGTCCGTCCTTGTTAATATCCTCAGAGCACGTTCCTAAAGAGAATCACACAGCGCCCACGTGCCGCAGGAAACACCCCGCCAGTTGTAACGGATACCTACTTTGATGCCCTCTGACAGGTCAGCGTGATTTCTCTCCTCTTTCCTGTGCTTGGACAACAAAGGATCCGTGTGGCTGCTCTTGTCCCTGGCAGTGTTATCCATGGCCGGCAGCTCATCGCTCTCACTTCTGGGTCTCTTTCTGGCCGTCTTGGTTGACTTTGGTGCAGGAGACACGGGTGGCAGTGGCAGGGGTAGCAGGACACCTTTCTGCTGGCTTTCAAGCGAAGCCTTGGATGCTCTGGAGATGGGAAGCAAATTCATCAATTAGGGTGAATATGGTGTACATGTAATGTAGGGAATTTTTAGCAACTGAGTTACACCAAGTACCAATTCTGTTTCAATTTCTCAGGGAGCGGGAAATGGTTTGGTAACAGAAAGAGTCCAGCAAAAGCAAAGTGAAACTTCAGGGACTTGGCTGTGCGTTAGACACCACATCTTCAGCTGCCAACAACATACAAGCCAGCTGCTTTTCCAGTAGGAATAAGCCTCAGGACTTGTCCTCGGAGTAAAGACTTGCAACCAGAATATCAGGATGTTGCAAAAACGGCATCCCTCCAACACAGCCCCTTCTCACTGAAAGAGGGAGAGAGGTAATTACAGCAACTAAAATCCCTGGGACAAATCACCCAACAAGCTAAACGAACCGCAGCACTGCCTCTCTCTCTCTCCGTGATGGTAGAAGGTGTCTTCTATGGTCAGACATACTCACCCTGACACTCGATCCTGCACATGCTTTCACACAATTAAACTGAGTTGTTCCTTTAAGACCTGCCAGCTCAGCTAGCCAACACTTACAAAAGTTCAGAGGATTCAGGTGAGAGAGACTTAAAATGCTGTGCTTCTAAATGGCAGAGACTATCCCATGTAATAATGGGATGTAATAATACAGTGGCATATCAGATTTCTGATCCTCTGAAGTTAGGATTACCAGGGAACTCCGGCAGCTCTAAGCAGCACTACATAGCTCTAATCCTTCTTTCACTACTGCTCAGTCACATCATTTTATCCAGCTTCTCAAAGTTTCCAAGAAAACGCTGAGCAGTGAACCCCAGCTCATGGACTGCCACATCAGAAGAGGAGGAAATTAAGTTACACCCCATGAGAAGACTGAAGCGAGACACTGCACATCTTGCTTCATCCTGCTGTGCATGGGACAGTCCTCTCCCCTCTTCCACAACCCACCTTTCCCCTGCTACAGTCCCTACTCACTGCACACATGCTCCCCAGCTTCACTACCCTGGTACAGCTGACGCTCCAGAGCGGAGTGCACAGAGCACAGCAGCATCCCCCGACCAGAGCCAGAGCCCTCTCTCCCCAGAAATGCATCCTATCCTTCCCACTCCGCAAGCCAGAACATGGCTGGAGGGGGTGCTCGTTTTCACTGACAAGAAGGGAGGGATGAACCCCAGAATTAAAGCCCTTCCACTATTGCCACAGCTGAAATAGCCCTTCACCCAACGAAGGGTTAGCCCCACTGTCTCAGTGCTTTAAGAGTACGTCAGTATTTTCTCTGCAGGAAAGCAGTTTACTCCTATCGTCAGGACACAAACCTCAACGCTGCATACCAATACAAGTCAATACCTCCTATTCAAGCCACAGGCAAGCAGCAACTGAATGCAGTAGTAGCCCATGACTGGGGCACGAGGCACCCCTCTTGAGAACACTGTCCATGTGAAGACGTGCTCTTGGAAGCATTCACTCTAGCAAAGACCTGGCCAAAATGCTGGCAGTACACTCTTCTGCAAATGACGGGGCAAGTTTCAGCAGATCTACCAGAAGGACTGCAAATGCTATGCTGGAAGAAATGAGAAACCCCTGGCCATAAAGCCCACCTGAAATTTCAGACAGAGTCACAATTCAAACGGCACGCTGGTTGTGTGTCTGTTAGGCAAGTGCTATTCAAAGCCCGTAACCGGTGACAGCAAAAGCAGCTGAGGGAGCAGAGAGTATCAGCATTAACACCTGACTTGTTGCTTTCGTCACCACCTGTCCAACTAACAACATGGCAATGATCATCCAGTCAAAATTGATGGGCATACAGTCACACTTAGGACAATGTCCTTTCCCAAGAGGCTGCCACAACTCTCTCTGCTGTGGACGTGCTTGCTCGGTCACAGGAACAAGAGCCACAACTCCTGGGCCACACTTTCAGCTATTTCACCTCTTTGCAGCGGGAGTCTGAGCAAGCAACTCCATTTGTCTGCACCTCAGTTTCTCCTTGTGCAAAAGGCGTTCACATCATCTTCTCACTTTACAAAGACTAAGAGCTTTAAACGCATGTGAAGTGTCATGAATCGGATAAAGCTTTCTGCTGCTTCCCACGCAGAGAGAGAACAAACTTCCCCCAAATAAAGATGACAGCAGAACCCAGAAGGAGGAGGACATGGGCAAAGAAAAGTTCATCGACTCATAGAATGGTTTAGGTTGGAAGGGACCTTTAAAGATCATCTAGTCCAACTCCCTTCTTAAAAGCATTGCAAGGCTGGTTCTATTTCTACGGAGAGCAGAAAGAACTGATACTTGAACTCTCAAGTCTTACTCACTGAGCATCTTAGAACAGTTGGGGTTGGAAGGGACCTTTAGAAGTCATCTAGTCCAACCCCCCCTGCAATGAGCAGGGACATCTTCAGCCAGAGGGCAACTTCTCTTGCCATGCCCTGACGCCCCTGAACTACCGTGCAGAACAAGCCTGTGCTACTCCCCACAGAGCCGCTGCCACCTCCCAGGGCACTGCGGGCAATCATCTGCTGCCAGATCACCACCACTGCACTTTGGACAAGCAGTTAGAAGGAAAAGCAGCACGGGCACAAGTGGCAATTAAATTTCTCGCAGCATGAACACATTTTTTGAGCTACGTCTAATACACGGAGCAGAGCATGCAGCAAGGTAAGCTGCAGGATGGACAAGTTGGGGTTTCAAATGGCAAAGTCTTCATCCCCATCTCAGCTGCTGGAAAGCAGCACAAATGCCACAACATTCAAGGCTTTTGCAGCAGTGTAAACCAAGTATGGGAGGATGACCAGCCACTGAAACATCAGCTTGTGCTTGGATGATTAGAACCATAATCCTCAGCAGTAAGGAGAGAGAGGAGGATAGGGGACACCCAAGTATCACTTCACATCATCCACAAATACAACGGCAAATCAATTACATTCCCACAGCCACGTGCTTGGTTCCAGGACGGAAAGAGAAATCTGCAGCAGATGAAGTTTCAGAAGGCACATTAGCGTACCAGCAAACTCACAAGTATGAGGACAGGAGATAAAGTTCTTTGCCTCAACCTCTTAAAGAAAGACTCAGTTTTATGCATCTTTCTGCTATTCCACCAGTGTATACTCACTTCAAGTTACTGGAGTCCTCCTTAGCTAAAGACTGCAATGACTTTACTTCTTTTTCTGATTTCTTTCTCTTCTGATCAAACTCCTTCTCCACTGCCCTCTAAGAAGAAGGAAAAAAAAAAAAAAAAAAGAAAAAAATGACTCAGGTTTTAAAAGTTCATGTAAAGTGCAGACCAAGTAAGCTTGATCGATTCTGGTTAAAAAAAGAAAAGACACGATATCAGAATCGACAAAGGGGGAACGCAGAGCACAGCGGATATGGATTTCAGGCTCACTGACAAGTATCCTCAAATGACATTTTATCTACTTGGGTTTAGAAAGATTAATCATTTTGTAGTGACGGGGATGCAACTGCGAAACCTCTTGTTGCTAATGCTAATCAAAATTAAGGCACTTCCAGTGCTGAAAATAAGCATTTCACCAGTTCTGGATGAACTTTCTTCTCCTCCCTCAGTCTGAATTGTACAGACAGGTATCCAGATTCCTCCTGGGAAAGTCATGAACTGCAAGCAGTTGTGTTTTGTGATACACCTTGTCAGAGGGAAGATAAAAACTGCATTCACAGGGGAGTTAGATCACTCAGCTTGCCCAGCTGTGGTCCATAGGATAGAGCCATGCACTCCCCAGTGGCCTGAGAATGTTTTGCAAGCTGGAGGAACTGTCTGAAGCCACGGGGCGTGAGCATGTCTGGAGCAGATTTTTAAAAAATGCATGGTCTCAGTTTTGAAAGTTTAAGGCACCAAGTTCTCTTTGTCTGCTTTTCCCAATAAAAGCCTCAGAAATGCCACTGCAGTGCTCTCCAAATTCAGCAGAAGCAAGTCTAAGCACATCCCAGCCCTTCCTGCAGGTCTCATCACTTCAGCTGCCATCTGGGAGAAGCTGAATCTGCCACTCACCCACAGGAGCTGCAGGGAGGCAGCGGCCTCACTTAACCTACCAGGAAACTAGTCTCACCCTGAAGCAGCCCATAGCCTCGGCACCCACAAAAGCTGCACGGGTGGAGCTGGGCCCCAAACACCCCAGACAAGCCGTGCATCTCATCCGCACCTCGCTTGTGTCCCGCCAGGGAAGGCACTAATTCCTCCAGGAGTGCTAGACAATGATGCCAAAGGAGAGGGGGCAACACTTCCAGGTTAGTCAGGTAAAACTCTATAATTATGCTGTTACTTAATTCACAAGCTCTAGAAGGACAACAAAGGGCAACCAAAGGCTGATGATGCAGCAAAGATGTCAAGGGGACCCCTGGACAGCGACGGTGTTTCCAGTCTCCTGTCCTGGTGGCATCTGGACACAGAGAGGCTGAGGCAAGAGGCTGTACTAAGCAGCCTCTGCATTTGATTTGCATTCACCTCAGGTCCTGACGCTCTCGGAGGGTCTTCTGCTTCACTGCCACTCGACGTGCTCTCTGAGTCTGAAGAGCTGTCTGAGTCACTGGTGCTCCCTGACTCCGGGCTGATGGAATGTGCTGATGCCACACTCCTGGGCTGCGACTGTGGGGCGCTCCAAGGCCACCATGAGCTAAAATTAGAAGGCAGCATGGCTGAAGGTTACTTACTCTATTGACATGGCAGGATTCAAAATTAAAGCTGACACCCTGTGTTTTGGCACTGAGAGGAGAGGGGAGAAGGCCAAAGGAATACATTGTTAGACTCAAAAGATGAAGCACTGGAGTAAAAAACCTCTGGAAATAATAAAACCTGCAACTCCAACCCAGACAAATACTGCAGCAGGACATCACTGCTGCAATGTCAAGCTGCATTTAGCCAGCCAAAGTTTAGAAAACAACTGAAACTCTCAAGCGCTTTTCTGAAAGCCCCAACCCTCAAAAGAAAAATTTCCAATCAAGGCTAACAAGACAGAAACATACATTCCAGGATGGTTTCTCCTTTTGTATTCTCCCCTTGAAGTTTTCACTCCTTCCTCTGTGTTACTCGCTCAAGGTGCTAGAACTGCTTCATTGACAGCCATGTCAAGGAGCAGCAGTTTTTCCAACACCCTCCCTGACTCAAAAGTGTTTTTCTCCAGCACTGACAATGGGAGTGAATGGAACCGAGGGAGAGCCATGACTTTTATGCACAGCTTCTTTTCATTTTGAAATGGCCTTACAAAATCAAAACGTTCATTTTTTGACTTTGAAACCTCTTTCCAACATCATACATTTGTATGATTTGGAGGCAAGCTCCTCCCTGATCCACACTGGTATCGTGAGAACGCTCTCTTTCAAGAGCTTGCAGGGATGCAGTTCATGCCAAGAACTGGCGGGCCCTTCTGCAAGCCTCATTTTATAGACCATTACCCTGTGCTTGAAGAATACAGGTATTAAGCCAAAATTGGATGTCCATGCTCTCCTATAGGAAAAATTATGGGCTTCTCCACCTTTCTTCCTCTAATGCTGGCACATGGCTGATCAGCCTACCTTGAATATTGCTTCTGGTTAGCAATCCATGGCAGGAATGGTGTACAATCACTTGCCTTATCGGGAGGAGCTGAAACAGCCTCAGGGAGTCTACCTGACCCTTCGCTGTTCTTCACCCACTTGGCTGTTTTGGGCTTCCTTCTGAACTAAAACTGGACTCACCCATCACTACTACACCTGAAAATCCCATCAGCTCCAGTGTGATCTACATACACACTCATGGACGGGAAGAGCACAAAACAAGGGAACAGCTGGGGAAATGGAATCCTGCTTCATAGGCAAAATCCAGCATGCCTGGAGTATCCATTTCTGACTGGAGCTTTTGGTAAAACCCCACACAACTAAAGCCACTTTTCAGCAGCAGCTTCAGGCAGTTAGAAACCAAAGCCTGTATCTACAAGAGAAACCAGGAACCCTTACCCATCTACCCCCTATAGAAAAGGTAGTTTGGTATTTCCCCCCCTATTTTGGTCTAGCTAGTAGTTTGGGAACAAACCTGTATCTTGGAGGAGCAAGCAAAGAAGGTGGTGGCTTTTCAACAACCTGTTTTGTTCACAAAAACAAAGAGGAGAGGGGGAGGAAAGGTGAGCTTAAGGAACTCAGCTCCACAAGTCACGATGGGATGTCTGTGTGCCTAGTGCATAAGAACATCGAAAACTGACTTGGTCGTCACCACTCTCTTCGCTATCACTGAGCTGCAGGTCGTCCTGGAGCATTCTGAAAGACAACCACAAGAGAAACATCAGCCAAGGCAGGCACGGTTTCAAGCAGCACACACTGAGAAAGACTTGGTTTGCGCCTGCCAAAGCAAACCAGCCTCCCACATCCTTTTTGAACATTCGGCATGCTCAGTCTCCTAAACCCTGTCGTTACCTAAACGAGGGATAAAAAGTTAACACACAACCTGGACATTTCGCCGGGCTTTCCAAATGGTCTCAGGACGGTTTGCAACGCAGGTCAGAATCGCTGGCTGCCAGCTACAGCCCTGTGAGGGGACTGCTCCTCAGCGCCGTTACCTAGCGCACTCACAACACAGCCAACAAAGGTTACCTAGCACACCAACACAGCCGTTACCTAGCACGCCAACACAGCGGTTACCTATCACGCCAACACAGCAGTTAACCTAGCACGCCAACACAGCGGTTACCTAGCACGCCAACACAGCGGTTACTTAGCACGCCAACACAGCGGTTGCCTAGCACGCCAACACAGCGGTTACTTAGCACGCCAACACAGCCATTACCTAGCAGGCCAACACAGCGGTTGCCTAGCACGCCAACACAGCGGTTACCTAGCACACCAACACAGCCGTTACCTAGCACGCCAACACAGTCGTTACCTAGCACGCCAACACAGCGGTTGCCTAGCACGCCAACACAGCGGTTACCTACCACACCAACACAGCCGTTACTTAGCACGCCAACACAGCGGTTACCTAGCACACCAACACAGCCGTTACCTAGCACACCAACACAGCCGTTACCTAGCACACCAACACAGCAGGGCAACTTTTTTACTTAGAGCAACTTAGAATGATTTCTGAATACTGCTTAATAATCCTGCTACTGCCACCAAAAATGTGTTGCGAGCACACTAGTGGTATGCGCAGTTTTGAAGAAGTGTTTAAAAAATTTTTATAAGAGCTGCCAAACTCTTCTGTTTATCACATCAAATATTTTTGTTGACAATAAAGATAAAATGCTGTTTGTGCTGCAAGAGGTGCGATGCTTCAAATGTTTCTGAAAAGCAGCCACATTTGAAGCCCACGATTATAACAAAGATGTAAGTCACTGAAACATTACACACACACCCCCCCTCGGCTCAGACATCTTACAACTCGAAAAACACAAAGCTTGCTTAAAAAATGAGGAAAGAGGAAAGATAATTAGGCTACCAGATAACCCAAACCGTTCTATGATCCTATGCTCTTCTTCCAGCACTTTCTTCTGTAAATAGAATTTAGGAAACTCCTAATCCACATTTGTATGATACAGCCTTTATCACGGGATTTTTTGGCTGTGACTCTCTTCTGCCTGAAATGAGCAGCAGGTTTCCTGTTCACATAAATTGCTACTGAAGCAAATCACAGAGGGAGTCTTTCCAGCCTGGTTTATTTGCCTTACTCCTTATGGCTGAGATAGCACACAGCATTTTCCCAGACACTGGGAACATCTTCTTCTGAATAATAAAAAAAAAAGAAACTGGTGTAAGTTAGGGCTGAGCACTGAAGAAGGGTATCATGCAGTTTCTCATAGTGCAAAGCTCTTCCTATTAATGCAGTGCAGTGGTTTTGAAATAATTCTAACATACTCCAGCAGCTGGAGAGGGGAAGAGCACTGCGTGACCAGGTAGCTCCGTGCAGACTGTGGCCTGAGTGCCATTGCCTTACAGTGCCCATTGCAGTTTAGAGATCAGCGGATGGATACTGCGCTCCTGGAAAAAGTGAGTTCAGCTCACAACTGCTTGCCCATGAAAACAGAAGGTGTCATGTAAAGGACAGAGACGGGTGGAACAGCTCTAGTGCCTGGTACCTCGCTGTTCCATCTGCTTACTGCAGGGGGTGAAGCTGTGCAAAATGCAGAGCAGGGAAGCACACAGGGGCTAAGGGTGCAGCAGAGGTTCTCTGCAAAGCCAACTGGAGAAGAATTTTAAATACAACCTCTGGTGTGTTTGAAACAGATTTTAAGGCCTAGTGAAAGGTGTTCAGGACGGAGCTCTCTCGTAATATTACCAAAGCAACCGGGGTGCTGCTCCACAGGCCCGAGAAGTGTCCTTAGCCCGCTTCTTGTATAGTCCCAACCCAGGGCTGGCTTAAAACCCAGTCAAGCTAATCCTAGAGAGACAGTTTTAACATAGGATGCTTAATTGTTTTGCTAGATTAAGAGAATTTAGTATACAGGATCTGCTTGCACTACCTAAGCTTTTAATACAACATCTTGAACTCTTAGAATTGTGCAAGATGAAAAGTAGTGGAAGAAAGATGAAGATGATGATGAACTGAAAGATGACCCTGAAACTGAAACAAGGATTGGAACCACAAGAGAAGAATTCGGCTGAGACAGGGGATTGTAGTGTACTTTCAGCATGCATGTGAGGTGGAGGGATCCCCCGTGTGTCCACTGCTGCAATACAGAACGCCGGCCTTCCAAAACTTCATACTAAGTCTTAGGGGGTTCTTTTGAGACCGAATTTACGGTAACAGCCTCTTCTTACTCACTACCCCTTTCTTATGCAACCACTTATCAACTGAACGCTGTGAGCTTTTTTTTATTTTTACATTTGAGACTCAATGCTGGAGGATCCCAGAGGCGTGATGACAGGAAGGGACCCCTGTGGTTTTTTCTTGGGGTACCTGGACTCACAGAGCAGTAAAGGCTGATAGATCATACTTACAGGCTCTATTCAGCGAGCCCACTAAGAAAAAGCTGATCGCATCGGCCTGTTGAATCCGGTCAACAGGTACAAACGGCCTCACCACGACTGAGCACAAAGCTCGGAAGAGTATTTTAGGTGCAGGATTGGGCTTTTGCTTGTTACGCTGGTTTTGTGTTTGCATGGGAATGTGCGTGTGTGCGGCTACAAATGCACACAGACATGAATTACACGTCATAAATGTGTTGGTATCACAAACGCCTCACCTTCATCAGAACTTTATCTATAACTTGTTACTTTTATGCTAGACTTTGTGGCACATTTGTGACCTTCAGAACTCTTGGTACCATCCGAGCATCCTGCACTTACAAACTGTGGTTCCGTTAGTTATTGGGATGCAGGCAGTTGTGTCTGGTCAGCTGAGAGGAGATGTTCCTACGGTGTTTCCAATGTTCTGCCTCTTCAAAGGTAGATGCGCCTGCCTCCTCCAGCAGGATGGCTTGTCACTCTGGCTTTCCAATGATACTTCCGATGTTGCAGAGAATAATTCTGTCTTAATTCTCAGGCCGGCCGGCTCTCCGGGCCAAGCAGCCCCTGCAGCGAGCCCCCGCCGTGTGGGCTGCCCGGGCATCTGGGGGTCCTCGGGGGCTGGGGAGGGCTCGCGTCAGTCTCTCCTTTCTCTTTGGTAGTGGTTTCTTTTTTTAACTTTCTAGGGCTTGATTTCCTTTGTATTTATGCAAGAGAACTTCAGAATCCGCCCCCCAGCTCTGCCTGCATTGGGTTCCCCACACCCTCTCCCTCCCTCGGTCAAGCCTGATGCCAGGTCTGGGCAAACCAGCTCTGCAGCTCTTGGCGACACCCGGAATGTTCTCTGGGTGCTGGTGCTGGGGGCGGTGTCGGTGCCGGTTCGGAGCCACTGAACGCCCCGAGCGCGCTGCCGCTCTGCTGCGGCAGATCTCCGGTGCCTTCTAAGGGAGCAGAGGCGAGGCTGATCCCTCTGCTCCCAGAGGCTCCTGCCACAAACCAAACGCCCTCTGTGCCTCCGCTGGCACCCTGAAATCCTGCCCTCGACCCCAGCCTGTGCGCACAGGATAAACCCCCCGGCCTGCGCACAGCTCGGAGGGACTGAAGCACCCCATTGCTGCCACTGAGTTAAAAAAAGTATAAAGAAGTTTTATTCTCTTTTTTACGCTGACGGTGTCAGTGCTGGGGCGGTGTCAGGGGCGGTGTCAGGATCGGTGTCACTGCGGGTGTCGGCGCAGGTATCGGTGTCGGTGCTGGAGGCAGTGCTGGTCTTCACGGTTGTTCCACTGTAACCAGGTTCCTTCCACCTCCATTTGTTCGCCCTTGCAGGTGCTTTTAATGTAGTAATTCAACAAGTCAGACTGGTACTGAGGCTTCAAAAGCGTGAGAAAGTTCCAGGTACTCACCCACCTTAAGGTGTAGCTGTTTCGCGTCTCAGCCACTGCAAACCCTGCCTAGCGTAGCGTACCGCTTCGGGCACGCTGCTGTTCAGCGCCAGAGCGCACGTCGCTGTGCCGAGTTCAGCAAAAAACTCTGCACAAAGGGGAGGGAGGGAGAAAACATTTGGTTGGTTTCACACAACAGGCACATCTGACAGGCGAGGGGCAGCGAGCAGCGGCAGCAGCAGCACCCTGTCAGTCGGCAGGTCCCGCTAAACACATCGTTAATGCAGAGAGCTCAGCGCTAGCCCAAGGCCGGGCAGCGTCACAAGCACAGAGGGCAGGGCACGTGGGAGGAAAACGCACTCACACGGGCACACACACGCTGAACCGCCTCCCCGGGCTCTGGCTTTGAAAGGACACCGAGACGCCGCGGTAGGTGGCCAGGAGTTTGGGTGTTCACACCCCAGTCCCTACCGCGCGCCTCCCCCAGGTTTTAAACCGGCCAAGTCTGGTGTCTTTCTGAGGGGTGCCTGGCAGCACACACCGCTGTCACCGGGCTGGTCCCTTTGCTTCACCCATCCTCAGACCTTGGAGACGTCAGGACTTCTCAGCTGAACGGGTTTCACAATCTGTCCAGCTGGACAGAGATACAGCTCTGATTGGGGCTGCTCACAGCTGGGCACGTCAGGCAGATTGGAGAGAGCCCTCCTCTCCTGCCGCCAGCTCCAGCTCTGCACAGGTGGCTCCAACATCACTTACAACCAACCGCTTTCCACTAGTTTTCATCTTCCCTGTTTAAGGGATATCTCAAGGCCACTGCTCTTTCCTCCTCCTCTTACTCCCTATGAATTGCAGAAAAGAATCAAGGATGCGGCCTTTTTTTATTTTTAGTTTGATGTACTTGCTCTCTGTACCTCTGAGCGTCTGTACCTTACGCTGAGTATCAACAGGCTCCAGGTCTGAAACTCCTTCACCATCCTGAACAGCGGCAACAACTGCCAAGCCCACAGGAGTATTTACTGTTGTCCTGCACAGATCCACGCCCCTGGCAGTATTTACTACCCCAGTCATCATTCCCCTCCGGTAAAACAGCAACAGAGAGCAGGTTTTGTCCTTCTCAGTGACAGTCTTTTACCAGCCTTTGGAGGATATAACCCAAAATACTACACACGCATTGCTGCTGCGAGCACAGATTTGCTCAGAGGACACCCAGCAACTGAAGTTACTCCCTTCAAAGGGGGACTTGCAAAGCCTTTTGAATTTCAGCACAGCCCTCCCACAATTCAGCCAGGCTCATCGTGATGATTTTCTTGTGCCACTTTGCCAGCAGACGGTGGCAACACATCCTGTCGCCCACAGCAGCTCACGACACTTTGGGCTTTAAACCACTCCAGGGCTTTTGCTTATTCACTGCTGCTTGTACCACAGGAGAACACAACACTTTTAACAACAAAACTGTAAAATCCAAAAAGTAGCATCCATTTCAGGAAATGGTACCGGCAAATACTGGTCTTGTGCCCAGCAGGGACTCCAAAGCAAGAGCTGCTCGGCTTCTCTGTTACCGAGAGAAGCCAGCTTCACCGTTTTCAAGGCCAAAATACCTGCAGGTTTGACAAACCAACTAAAACACGAGGCTACAGGCCAAAGACCTGTTTTTAAAGAAGGGGAACCAACTCAGAAAAGCTAAGCGCCCCCAAGGGAAAAACAAACCGCAAAACCCCCCTTATGCTTCTCGTGTTACCGTGCAGCAACTTGGCTGGTTCCCTGCACTTGATACCCTCACCCCTGAGCTCTTAAGACCTCTGAGGATGCCAAGACAACCTTTGAATTGGAGCACTCATCAATTTATCACCATCAGGTATCCCTGCCAATAACCCGCCAATGTGCCACAGCTGTCTGCTTCAACACACGTGATGCTTTGATCAGCGTTTGCTACGCTGAGCGTTAGGATTGAAGCAAGTACATGCACACAACCACCACACATGTGACCGAAAAGACAGAGGGCAAAAACTTACCCGTGTTCTTCCCGGCCAGTGCATCGGCCTCTTCCCAAATATCACATGCATAGAGGATATGGGAAGTGATGTTGACATAGGCAGAGCTGATGTCTGGGATGTTGTAGGGCACAGTGACTGCAGAGCCATTGCTGTTCCCGCTGTAGCTGCCAGCATAAGCCATGTCTGTGCTTCTGCAGGAGAAAGAAACACCATCACGAAAGGTTAACTTCAGAGTGAAAGACATCAGACTATTTCATGCCGGGAGCTATTTGGTACCATCCAGGCCTGCAGCGTGGAGTGGAGTATTGAAAACTGAGACGTGTTCAGCTACGTAACAGCTACGTAACTTACGTGTTCAGCTACGTAACAAGTAATTGTCCTTCGAGTGCAAGGCCAAGGTTTTTGAAGCAATGTGTGACTCAGAGGACTCCTCTTGATGAAAAAAAATGTGGGTCCAGACATCAGAAAGGGCCACCCAGCCACCTCCCAACATCTACACCTACTTGGGGAAGCCTTCACCACATTATCGGAATGCTTTTTCCAAACGACTTCCATTTCAGACACGCTGAAGCTCCCCACCGATGGAGGCTGGAGCTTTCTGACAGCTGGTCACAGCAGCCAGGTCAGCCCACACACGCTTCTTTAGAGCCCTAGGGCCAGTGAAAGTGGCCAGCTGCCTGCCTTCTGACACAGGCTGGCTTCATCACAGCACTTCTTCACCCAACCCACTTTTAGGCACTGGTAGGACAGGGCTTCCACCGCTGCTCTGGGGACACCACTGACTTCCCAATAAACTGTACTGTGCAAGGTGGAATTTCAGCATCACTCTTAAAAGACCAACCAAACCTCTCTCAGCCACAGAGTTTAATAGGGACAGGCGTGGAGCCGGGTAGCTCTCTGCCAAATGCAATTGCCACCGCACACAGAAAAACTCCATCTTGCTCCCTGTCATTCAAACACGGGCCCAGTCTGCTGGGCACCAGGTCAAACACCATTACATGACAGCTTGACTTTGACTTTTGCTGCCACATACACAGCACCACTGCTGCAGGTACACAGAAAGGACAAAACGATCAACAACTCCGAAATTAGAAAATTAGCTTCTTTTTCTTAAGTGGTGACTGAGCCAAAGAGAACACTATGAAAGTTCTGCTACCACAGGGTGAAGGCATAACTCTGGACCTCGTAACAAAAAAAGCCCTTTCCAAGGAGAAAAGACAGGAAGGAGAGAGCAGAAATACTCCTGCCCCGAACGGTATGATTTCAGGGGGCAAGAAGGAGCGAGTGGCGAGGCACTCCCAAATGCAGGCAGCAACTCAAACACTCCAGCTCCTGTTTTCACTCACACCCTCGTACAAACGTGACAACGGACGTATTTTTAAATCTTACCTTGCAACACGTGGAAAAGGTGCTTGTGTAGATCTGGAGGAAGTCTGCAGCAAGGAACAGAACTCTTGTTAGGTTTGGGCTGGTCAGCCAACAGCAGTAAGTCCTGCAGCCACCCAGCTGGCAGCTCAGTGACACGCGGGCCCTACCTTGAAGTGGTCACTCAGGATCCTGGAATACTTCAGGGCAGTGTCTTCTTTGTAACGGCACATTGCCATGTGCAGAAGGGACTGGCAGCGCATGCTGTGAACAGAAACACACCCAAGCATCAGTGCTGACGCCGGCTGCTGCCTGCTCAGCAGTCACCAGCCTTGTGGGACACAGGCAGGCACACATCAGCTGTACTGCAGCGGCAAGAAAGCTCCCAATGTCTCCTCCTCCGGCTCAGCTTAAGAAAAGACTCTTTCAAAACATCCCAAGGGAAAAAAAGCAACCGAGGAAGGGCCATGCCTGGTCTTTTATAGAAACATGTGCCCAGCCTCCCGTAGGTGTCACAAGCTGAGCAAGCCCCCATCCAGAAGAGCCTTCGCTATGTTCAGCTTCAGCTTCAGTTACGCGGCTCAAACATGGGCAGCCAAAGCACATTCTTTCACCTTTGGAGAAAGCCCTTTTGTGCTCTCCAGTTACCAGCAGATCGAATTTTAGAGCCTGTGCCTTCCACACGTGGTCCCTTGTGGTATCCCGGCTCCCTTCAGAGATGTTCCAGTTCATTCTGGTTTTTATACTGTGTTTTCTTTTTCCTTGCAGAACTCCAATTCCCATTTAACTCATTCCTTCGCCCCTGAAATTAATGGGTCTGGCAAGTCTAAAAACAGAATATGAAGGCACGGAAAAACAGTTACATACCATAACACAGCAAAGATTACTTCCTGTGAAGATGCTGTGGAGTCTGTAAAGGATTTCAGCGTCATGACGAATCTAAGGAAACAAAATGAACAGAGTCTTGTCAGCCGTCAGTGCTCTGAAGGCCCACTGTTTATGAACAATCAGTGCATGCTGTTATCTCAAACACCGCTCCAAAAGTCAGGAAACCTGCCCCGAGTTCTTAGTGCTGGCACCGAGTGGTTTGTGCGATCCTGAGCAGAGGACTGTGTCTCCAAATGCCTTGTTTCCCGGGCAGCAGGAACAGATGTGGCCCCTTACGTGACTCACTCTGCTCTTACGCTGATTAACGGGCACCATCCCTACAAGGAGAAGCCCTCCATGGGCCACCTCTAGGCCTGGGGCCCAGAAGAGGTGCCCCTGCTACTGAAGGTGAAATATTAATTCAAGTGTTTCTGGACAAGACAGACATCTTAGTGGAAATGTTTCTTCTGGCAAAAAACAAGCAAGCCAATCTCCTCTTTGAAAACAAAGCAACACCACCAACTTGGAAATACAGTCCATCAAGACCAGAAAGCACAAACTGTTCTTCCACACACAATACAGTTGCTTTGCTTTTCTTAACTGAAATACTACTGAGCCGACAGGCAAAAGCAACACCAGAGCTGGATGAACTAAAAACTCCTTCATGTCCTTGACTGTCGTAACCAGTGTCCTCTGGTGTACCTCGGCTGCGCGGCTCAGGTGCCGAGTAGGACACGGTGCCTCCTTCTGATCAGCGGTGCTGGAACACGCCAAAGGATTTGTCTCTGGTGCCTGGCCATGGGCTGTCTCGTGCTTGTGCAGCAACCCGGGCGCTGCTCCGTTGGGGGGGAATCCAGAGCTGCCAGTTGCAAACAACAACACAACTCCCCCTCCCGCTCCAAACACGCTGCCTGACCACCACGCTGTGAAAACCGCTTACTTGAGGAGATCTATGGTGCCTCTGAACACGCTGGAAGCGCATTTTCGGTCTCTTGGGTCCGATTCCAAGGCAAGGCCGTATTCGATGAAGGAAAGGGCAGCATCTAGGTACTGGAAGGCCCTTCCAGTCTTGTCGGTCTATTGGGAACAAAATTCTCCTGTTTAGACTAAGACAAAAGCTACTTCTCTCAAGTGTACCTGAATTCCTTTTTTTGCCCTAGTTAGGCAGGATTTGAAGAAAGGAAAAGATGCAAGTCAGGCCTCTGGGTGATAATTAAAGGCTTCTCAGCAGAGCCCCTAATGTGGTCCCAGTCACCAGCTGCGTGTGCTCTGGCTATTTCTATCTCTCCCTCAATGTCTTCCTTGAGTAATTTATTACCTTCACATGTTTTGGATATTATCGCCTGGTCTTGCAGGCCTGCCTCGGCAGAGGCAGATGGGGCTTGCCCACTGCAGTATTCCCTCACTTCATTTTCACAGGTAAATGGCAAGTGGCAAACGTACATTAGCTGAGTGAACCATCAGTAGCAACAAAAGATGTTCCTTCACGCACGCTGTTAAACCGCCCACAGCGGAGAAAGACAGTGACATCTGCAACGGGCACTTCCAAGTCTTGTTCACCAGCAACACGATTACCGTGAGGATCCTGATGGTTCAGAGTAAACTGTGTTGTAACTAACTGTTGCACCTCTCTTCCAAGGACTCTGTGGCAGCTCTGCAAAGCCAACAGGCCTGCTGACCTCAGACAGCGCCAGCTCTGAAGCCTCTTCTCTTAGGCGTGTTCTCTAGGGGTGTTTATAGCCAAGGGAAATGTCTCAACACTTGGCAGATAAAGACAGCCTCCCCACGGGCGACTCGAACACACGCCAAGGGTGGAAGTCATGTTAGCCGCTGAATCTTATCCCATGCAGGCAGGGATCGGCTCTGAATGCGAGAGCTGGTGAGCATTTCTAGCACAGGGCCGAGACTTACCATTGCATCAGCTATGTGCTTCAGCCTCCTCGCCTCTTCAATGTAGTATTCCACCGGGTGCTCTCTGAATTGGGGACAGAGAGAGGAAAAACAGAAAACAGAGAAAAAGGGCAGGAGAATTATCAATTTTACCTTCATATCTAGAGGATGCCAGGACTCCAAACATCCTGTTTCGGTAAGCCTGTTACAGCCTTATCAAACACACCTTACAGTTATGATAGCCACTAAGTGAATGTGGTCTGCATGTACAGAAATACACAGCAGCTGCATGCACAGATAAAATTAACTGAGTTCCTAAAAAAATGTATGTTAGAATAACATTGGCAAGTACTATTTCAAAATAAAAAGCCACTAGAGGTTAGGCTACTGTGAGGCCAGGTTTACTTCTTTGCTCCCATAGAAAGATGGTAGTTATGTGACCTCCCACCACTCCTCGAGTGCAGTACCACAAACACATTTTCATCGAAACATACGGTAAGCTTTGCAGTACCAGGCACTCATCTCGGACTAAAAGAGCTTGCATTCAAGTTATCTGCCTACAAGAGATGTGGTCACCAAGGCTTCTACAGGTCTTGCTCTCAATCAACACCCAAACAATGACAAAGTTCGACCACGTGCATTTGTGTGCACTGGGATAATCTGTTCACCGTGCAAACAGCACACAGCCACCTGTGCACTAACAAAACGAGCCAGTAAAGAGTCACGCCCTCCCCGAAACAGTCAGTTGCCTGTGACAGTTACCTTGTGACAGAGGAGTTTGCTACTTGTCAAGAACCAGACACATCAAAACCCACCACCTGTAGGCAGGCACAAGAGACACCTTCTCTCCCATTTAAAAAGTACCTGATTTCTAGAGCAGCTTCCCTCAAACCAAGAACTGTTGTAATGACACCTTTGCTTTGTGTTTGAGGGGGCGGGGGTAAGTCCCAGACATGAGAAGGCACTACAGGGCAGGTCTCAGACATCTCTCCCTCCCTCTTTCCTCCTAAAAGAAGTGCTCATCATGCGGCAGGATCCAGGGTGGCTGTAGGACCAGCCTTGCCTGGCATCTTCAGAAAACAGAGATGAGGGTTGTAAAACAGAAACTTACTTTTCAAAGTTGATTTGAGGTCTCCCCGCCTTGGAGGCACCATCTGCCGAAGGCGTCACTCGGAAAGGATTTGTGACATCCCCTGCAGATCCCTGAAGAGCCACAGAGTGGAGATAAAGCTGGTTAGAGACATACGTCTAAACCAATTCCAAAGCCTGGCTTTCCTACATTTCAAGAGAAAATGTTTATTTGTCCCAGGCATAGTCTATTCTCCAGGTTCTCCCCCTCTTCTCAGCTTCTTCCCCAGCACCCCCTCCAATAATGGAAATGGAAACTTGGCTTCTTACCTGGCTGCTACTAAGGCTTAATACCATTCAAACTTTTCCAAGAAATTAAGTAGCAGCTTTCCTTGCACAATGGCTAAGATAGCAGCAAGGCTGCAAGCAGCACACTTTTCATGGCCGCTAGCCAAGGCAGGAACGGCTAATACCCATTCACACTTATTTCCAGCTTAACCACACAGAAGTTGCTCATTCTCTATTACTAACTACACTGTCAGGAAAAAGTAAGCACTTTGAAGCCTGCTAATGCCGCGTGCAGAGTCTGGCTTAATACACACACACACACACGACAACATCCTAGAGCACACACACCCTGCCACCCATAAACAGCATCAGAATTGAATTTTAGAACCCAAAAATGCAAAGATCCATCTGTAAGGATCATTAACAATTTTCTAAGCAAGCTATAAAACCTCCTACCCAGGTTGCAGTCAAAACCACAGCTTGCTTGTTTCTTATTTATAAGCAATTGACTCTTTGTGTAAACACACTTATTTTGACATCAAAACTGTACTTGCAGTTGCCTACGGTCAGAAAGCTTTACTACCATAAACATGATGCTCTTGGTTTTTATTGGTCACCCCTTCTCACTACATTTCACTGGTGAAATGAAAACAGGTGACGGAAAGTCAGCAGAGAAGCTACAATGGAGGCTTTCGGGCTAGCAACAGACAGTCACAGAGAGCCATTAAAGGGGCAAGAATGCTTCAGAGAGCTTTCTCTGGTGGCTGGTTTATCGTCCGTCCTTGTTAATATCCTCAGAGCACGTTCCTAAAGAGAATCACACAGCGCCCACGTGCCGCAGGAAACACCCCGCCAGTTGTAACGGATACCTACTTTGATGCCCTCTGACAGGTCAGCGTGATTTCTCTCCTCTTTCCTGTGCTTGGACAACAAAGGATCCGTGTGGCTGCTCTTGTCCCTGGCAGTGTTATCCATGGCCGGCAGCTCATCGCTCTCACTTCTGGGTCTCTTTCTGGCCGTCTTGGTTGACTTTGGTGCAGGAGACACGGGTGGCAGTGGCAGGGGTAGCAGGACACCTTTCTGCTGGCTTTCAAGCGAAGCCTTGGATGCTCTGGAGATGGGAAGCAAATTCATCAATTAGGGTGAATATGGTGTACATGTAATGTAGGGAATTTTTAGCAACTGAGTTACACCAAGTACCAATTCTGTTTCAATTTCTCAGGGAGCGGGAAATGGTTTGGTAACAGAAAGAGTCCAGCAAAAGCAAAGTGAAACTTCAGGGACTTGGCTGTGCGTTAGACACCACATCTTCAGCTGCCAACAACATACAAGCCAGCTGCTTTTCCAGTAGGAATAAGCCTCAGGACTTGTCCTCGGAGTAAAGACTTGCAACCAGAATATCAGGATGTTGCAAAAACGGCATCCCTCCAACACAGCCCCTTCTCACTGAAAGAGGGAGAGAGGTAATTACAGCAACTAAAATCCCTGGGACAAATCACCCAACAAGCTAAACGAACCGCAGCACTGCCTCTCTCTCTCTCCGTGATGGTAGAAGGTGTCTTCTATGGTCAGACATACTCACCCTGACACTCGATCCTGCACATGCTTTCACACAATTAAACTGAGTTGTTCCTTTAAGACCTGCCAGCTCAGCTAGCCAACACTTACAAAAGTTCAGAGGATTCAGGTGAGAGAGACTTAAAATGCTGTGCTTCTAAATGGCAGAGACTATCCCATGTAATAATGGGATGTAATAATACAGTGGCATATCAGATTTCTGATCCTCTGAAGTTAGGATTACCAGGGAACTCCGGCAGCTCTAAGCAGCACTACATAGCTCTAATCCTTCTTTCACTACTGCTCAGTCACATCATTTTATCCAGCTTCTCAAAGTTTCCAAGAAAACGCTGAGCAGTGAACCCCAGCTCATGGACTGCCACATCAGAAGAGGAGGAAATTAAGTTACACCCCATGAGAAGACTGAAGCGAGACACTGCACATCTTGCTTCATCCTGCTGTGCATGGGACAGTCCTCTCCCCTCTTCCACAACCCACCTTTCCCCTGCTACAGTCCCTACTCACTGCACACATGCTCCCCAGCTTCACTACCCTGGTACAGCTGACGCTCCAGAGCGGAGTGCACAGAGCACAGCAGCATCCCCCGACCAGAGCCAGAGCCCTCTCTCCCCAGAAATGCATCCTATCCTTCCCACTCCGCAAGCCAGAACATGGCTGGAGGGGGTGCTCGTTTTCACTGACAAGAAGGGAGGGATGAACCCCAGAATTAAAGCCCTTCCACTATTGCCACAGCTGAAATAGCCCTTCACCCAACGAAGGGTTAGCCCCACTGTCTCAGTGCTTTAAGAGTACGTCAGTATTTTCTCTGCAGGAAAGCAGTTTACTCCTATCGTCAGGACACAAACCTCAACGCTGCATACCAATACAAGTCAATACCTCCTATTCAAGCCACAGGCAAGCAGCAACTGAATGCAGTAGTAGCCCATGACTGGGGCACGAGGCACCCCTCTTGAGAACACTGTCCATGTGAAGACGTGCTCTTGGAAGCATTCACTCTAGCAAAGACCTGGCCAAAATGCTGGCAGTACACTCTTCTGCAAATGACGGGGCAAGTTTCAGCAGATCTACCAGAAGGACTGCAAATGCTATGCTGGAAGAAATGAGAAACCCCTGGCCATAAAGCCCACCTGAAATTTCAGACAGAGTCACAATTCAAACGGCACGCTGGTTGTGTGTCTGTTAGGCAAGTGCTATTCAAAGCCCGTAACCGGTGACAGCAAAAGCAGCTGAGGGAGCAGAGAGTATCAGCATTAACACCTGACTTGTTGCTTTCGTCACCACCTGTCCAACTAACAACATGGCAATGATCATCCAGTCAAAATTGATGGGCATACAGTCACACTTAGGACAATGTCCTTTCCCAAGAGGCTGCCACAACTCTCTCTGCTGTGGACGTGCTTGCTCGGTCACAGGAACAAGAGCCACAACTCCTGGGCCACACTTTCAGCTATTTCACCTCTTTGCAGCGGGAGTCTGAGCAAGCAACTCCATTTGTCTGCACCTCAGTTTCTCCTTGTGCAAAAGGCGTTCACATCATCTTCTCACTTTACAAAGACTAAGAGCTTTAAACGCATGTGAAGTGTCATGAATCGGATAAAGCTTTCTGCTGCTTCCCACGCAGAGAGAGAACAAACTTCCCCCAAATAAAGATGACAGCAGAACCCAGAAGGAGGAGGACATGGGCAAAGAAAAGTTCATCGACTCATAGAATGGTTTAGGTTGGAAGGGACCTTTAAAGATCATCTAGTCCAACTCCCATCTTAAAAGCATTGCAAGGCTGGTTCTATTTCTACGGAGAGCAGAAAGAACTGATACTTGAACTCTCAAGTCTTACTCACTGAGCATCTTAGAACAGTTGGGGTTGGAAGGGACCTTTAGAAGTCATCTAGTCCAACCCCCCCTGCAATGAGCAGGGACATCTTCAGCCAGAGGGCAACTTCTCTTGCCATGCCCTGACGCCCCTGAACTACCGTGCAGAACAAGCCTGTGCTACTCCCCACAGAGCCGCTGCCACCTCCCAGGGCACTGCGGGCAATCATCTGCTGCCAGATCACCACCACTGCACTTTGGACAAGCAGTTAGAAGGAAAAGCAGCACGGGCACAAGTGGCAATTAAATTTCTCGCAGCATGAACACATTTTTTGAGCTACGTCTAATACACGGAGCAGAGCATGCAGCAAGGTAAGCTGCAGGATGGACAAGTTGGGGTTTCAAATGGCAAAGTCTTCATCCCCATCTCAGCTGCTGGAAAGCAGCACAAATGCCACAACATTCAAGGCTTTTGCAGCAGTGTAAACCAAGTATGGGAGGATGACCAGCCACTGAAACATCAGCTTGTGCTTGGATGATTAGAACCATAATCCTCAGCAGTAAGGAGAGAGAGGAGGATAGGGGACACCCAAGTATCACTTCACATCATCCACAAATACAACGGCAAATCAATTACATTCCCACAGCCACGTGCTTGGTTCCAGGACGGAAAGAGAAATCTGCAGCAGATGAAGTTTCAGAAGGCACATTAGCGTACCAGCAAACTCACAAGTATGAGGACAGGAGATAAAGTTCTTTGCCTCAACCTCTTAAAGAAAGACTCAGTTTTATGCATCTTTCTGCTATTCCACCAGTGTATACTCACTTCAAGTTACTGGAGTCCTCCTTAGCTAAAGACTGCAATGACTTTACTTCTTTTTCTGATTTCTTTCTCTTCTGATCAAACTCCTTCTCCACTGCCCTCTAAGAAGAAGGAAAAAAAAAAAAAAAAAAGAAAAAAATGACTCAGGTTTTAAAAGTTCATGTAAAGTGCAGACCAAGTAAGCTTGATCGATTCTGGTTAAAAAAAGAAAAGACACGATATCAGAATCGACAAAGGGGGAACGCAGAGCACAGCGGATATGGATTTCAGGCTCACTGACAAGTATCCTCAAATGACATTTTATCTACTTGGGTTTAGAAAGATTAATCATTTTGTAGTGACGGGGATGCAACTGCGAAACCTCTTGTTGCTAATGCTAATCAAAATTAAGGCACTTCCAATGCTGAAAATAAGCATTTCACCAGTTCTGGATGAACTTTCTTCTCCTCCCTCAGTCTGAATTGTACAGACAGGTATCCAGATTCCTCCTGGGAAAGTCATGAACTGCAAGCAGTTGTGTTTTGTGATACACCTTGTCAGAGGGAAGATAAAAACTGCATTCACAGGGGAGTTAGATCACTCAGCTTGCCCAGCTGTGGTCCATAGGATAGAGCCATGCACTCCCCAGTGGCCTGAGAATGTTTTGCAAGCTGGAGGAACTGTCTGAAGCCACGGGGCGTGAGCATGTCTGGAGCAGATTTTTAAAAAATGCATGGTCTCAGTTTTGAAAGTTTAAGGCACCAAGTTCTCTTTGTCTGCTTTTCCCAATAAAAGCCTCAGAAATGCCACTGCAGTGCTCTCCAAATTCAGCAGAAGCAAGTCTAAGCACATCCCAGCCCTTCCTGCAGGTCTCATCACTTCAGCTGCCATCTGGGAGAAGCTGAATCTGCCACTCACCCACAGGAGCTGCAGGGAGGCAGCGGCCTCACTTAACCTACCAGGAAACTAGTCTCACCCTGAAGCAGCCCATAGCCTCGGCACCCACAAAAGCTGCACGGGTGGAGCTGGGCCCCAAACACCCCAGACAAGCCGTGCATCTCATCCGCACCTCGCTTGTGTCCCGCCAGGGAAGGCACTAATTCCTCCAGGAGTGCTAGACAATGATGCCAAAGGAGAGGGGGCAACACTTCCAGGTTAGTCAGGTAAAACTCTATAATTATGCTGTTACTTAATTCACAAGCTCTAGAAGGACAACAAAGGGCAACCAAAGGCTGATGATGCAGCAAAGATGTCAAGGGGACCCCTGGACAGCGACGGTGTTTCCAGTCTCCTGTCCTGGTGGCATCTGGACACAGAGAGGCTGAGGCAAGAGGCTGTACTAAGCAGCCTCTGCATTTGATTTGCATTCACCTCAGGTCCTGACGCTCTCGGAGGGTCTTCTGCTTCACTGCCACTCGACGTGCTCTCTGAGTCTGAAGAGCTGTCTGAGTCACTGGTGCTCCCTGACTCCGGGCTGATGGAATGTGCTGATGCCACACTCCTGGGCTGCGACTGTGGGGCGCTCCAAGGCCACCATGAGCTAAAATTAGAAGGCAGCATGGCTGAAGGTTACTTACTCTATTGACATGGCAGGATTCAAAATTAAAGCTGACACCCTGTGTTTTGGCACTGAGAGGAGAGGGGAGAAGGCCAAAGGAATACATTGTTAGACTCAAAAGATGAAGCACTGGAGTAAAAAACCTCTGGAAATAATAAAACCTGCAACTCCAACCCAGACAAATACTGCAGCAGGACATCACTGCTGCAATGTCAAGCTGCATTTAGCCAGCCAAAGTTTAGAAAACAACTGAAACTCTCAAGCGCTTTTCTGAAAGCCCCAACCCTCAAAAGAAAAATTTCCAATCAAGGCTAACAAGACAGAAACATACATTCCAGGATGGTTTCTCCTTTTGTATTCTCCCCTTGAAGTTTTCACTCCTTCCTCTGTGTTACTCGCTCAAGGTGCTAGAACTGCTTCATTGACAGCCATGTCAAGGAGCAGCAGTTTTTCCAACACCCTCCCTGACTCAAAAGTGTTTTTCTCCAGCACTGACAATGGGAGTGAATGGAACCGAGGGAGAGCCATGACTTTTATGCACAGCTTCTTTTCATTTTGAAATGGCCTTACAAAATCAAAACGTTCATTTTTTGACTTTGAAACCTCTTTCCAACATCATACATTTGTATGATTTGGAGGCAAGCTCCTCCCTGATCCACACTGGTATCGTGAGAACGCTCTCTTTCAAGAGCTTGCAGGGATGCAGTTCATGCCAAGAACTGGCGGGCCCTTCTGCAAGCCTCATTTTATAGACCATTACCCTGTGCTTGAAGAATACAGGTATTAAGCCAAAATTGGATGTCCATGCTCTCCTATAGGAAAAATTATGGGCTTCTCCACCTTTCTTCCTCTAATGCTGGCACATGGCTGATCAGCCTACCTTGAATATTGCTTCTGGTTAGCAATCCATGGCAGGAATGGTGTACAATCACTTGCCTTATCGGGAGGAGCTGAAACAGCCTCAGGGAGTCTACCTGACCCTTCGCTGTTCTTCACCCACTTGGCTGTTTTGGGCTTCCTTCTGAACTAAAACTGGACTCACCCATCACTACTACACCTGAAAATCCCATCAGCTCCAGTGTGATCTACATACACACTCATGGACGGGAAGAGCACAAAACAAGGGAACAGCTGGGGAAATGGAATCCTGCTTCATAGGCAAAATCCAGCATGCCTGGAGTATCCATTTCTGACTGGAGCTTTTGGTAAAACCCCACACAACTAAAGCCACTTTTCAGCAGCAGCTTCAGGCAGTTAGAAACCAAAGCCTGTATCTACAAGAGAAACCAGGAACCCTTACCCATCTACCCCCTATAGAAAAGGTAGTTTGGTATTTCCCCCCCTATTTTGGTCTAGCTAGTAGTTTGGGAACAAACCTGTATCTTGGAGGAGCAAGCGAAGAAGGTGGTGGCTTTTCAACAACCTGTTTTGTTCACAAAAACAAAGAGGAGAGGGGGAGGAAAGGTGAGCTTAAGGAACTCAGCTCCACAAGTCACGATGGGATGTCTGTGTGCCTAGTGCATAAGAACATCGAAAACTGACTTGGTCGTCACCACTCTCTTCGCTATCACTGAGCTGCAGGTCGTCCTGGAGCATTCTGAAAGACAACCACAAGAGAAACATCAGCCAAGGCAGGCACGGTTTCAAGCAGCACACACTGAGAAAGACTTGGTTTGCGCCTGCCAAAGCAAACCAGCCTCCCACATCCTTTTTGAACATTCGGCATGCTCAGTCTCCTAAACCCTGTCGTTACCTAAACGAGGGATAAAAAGTTAACACACAACCTGGACATTTCGCCGGGCTTTCCAAATGGTCTCAGGACGGTTTGCAACGCAGGTCAGAATCGCTGGCTGCCAGCTACAGCCCTGTGAGGGGACTGCTCCTCAGCGCCGTTACCTAGCGCACTCACAACACAGCCAACAAAGGTTACCTAGCACACCAACACAGCCGTTACCTAGCACGCCAACACAGCGGTTACCTATCACGCCAACACAGCAGTTAACCTAGCACGCCAACACAGCGGTTACCTAGCACGCCAACACAGCCGTTACCTAGCAGGCCAACACAGCGGTTGCCTAGCACGCCAACACAGCGGTTACCTAGCACACCAACACAGCCGTTACCTAGCACGCCAACACAGCGGTTGCCTAGCACGCCAACACAGCGGTTACTTAGCACACCAACACAGCGGTTACCTAGCACGCCAACACAGCCGTTACCTAGCACACCAACACAGCAGGGCAACTTTTTTACTTAGAGCAACTTAGAATGATTTCTGAATACTGCTTAATAATCCTGCTACTGCCACCAAAAATGTGTTGCGAGCACATTAGTGGTATGCGCAGTTTTGAAGAAGTGTTTAAAAAATTTTTATAAGAGCTGCCAAACTCTTCTGTTTATCACATCAAATATTTTTGTTGACAATAAAGATAAAATGCTGTTTGTGCTGCAAGAGGTGCGATGCTTCAAATGTTTCTGAAAAGCAGCCACATTTGAAGCCCACGATTATAACAAAGATGTAAGTCACTGAAACATTACACACACACCCCCCCTCGGCTCAGACATCTTACAACTCGAAAAACACAAAGCTTGCTTAAAAAATGAGGAAAGAGGAAAGATAATTAGGCTACCAGATAACCCAAACCGTTCTATGATCCTATGCTCTTCTTCCAGCACTTTCTTCTGTAAATAGAATTTAGGAAACTCCTAATCCACATTTGTATGATACAGCCTTTATCACGGGATTTTTTGGCTGTGACTCTCTTCTGCCTGAAATGAGCAGCAGGTTTCCTGTTCACATAAATTGCTACTGAAGCAAATCACAGAGGGAGTCTTTCCAGCCTGGTTTATTTGCCTTACTCCTTATGGCTGAGATAGCACACAGCATTTTCCCAGACACTGGGAACATCTTCTTCTGAATAATAAAAAAAAAAGAAACTGGTGTAAGTTAGGGCTGAGCACTGAAGAAGGGTATCATGCAGTTTCTCATAGTGCAAAGCTCTTCCTATTAATGCAGTGCAGTGGTTTTGAAATAATTCTAACATACTCCAGCAGCTGGAGAGGGGAAGAGCACTGCGTGACCAGGTAGCTCCGTGCAGACTGTGGCCTGAGTGCCATTGCCTTACAGTGCCCATTGCAGTTTAGAGATCAGCGGATGGATACTGCGCTCCTGGAAAAAGTGAGTTCAGCTCACAACTGCTTGCCCATGAAAACAGAAGGTGTCATGTAAAGGACAGAGACGGGTGGAACAGCTCTAGTGCCTGGTACCTCGCTGTTCCATCTGCTTACTGCAGGGGGTGAAGCTGTGCAAAATGCAGAGCAGGGAAGCACACAGGGGCTAAGGGTGCAGCAGAGGTTCTCTGCAAAGCCAACTGGAGAAGAATTTTAAATACAACCTCTGGTGTGTTTGAAACAGATTTTAAGGCCTAGTGAAAGGTGTTCAGGACGGAGCTCTCTCGTAATATTACCAAAGCAACCGGGGTGCTGCTCCACAGGCCCGAGAAGTGTCCTTAGCCCGCTTCTTGTATAGTCCCAACCCAGGGCTGGCTTAAAACCCAGTCAAGCTAATCCTAGAGAGACAGTTTTAACATAGGATGCTTAATTGTTTTGCTAGATTAAGAGAATTTAGTATACAGGATCTGCTTGCACTACCTAAGCTTTTAATACAACATCTTGAACTCTTAGAATTGTGCAAGATGAAAAGTAGTGGAAGAAAGATGAAGATGATGATGAACTGAAAGATGACCCTGAAACTGAAACAAGGATTGGAACCACAAGAGAAGAATTCGGCTGAGACAGGGGATTGTAGTGTACTTTCAGCATGCATGTGAGGTGGAGGGATCCCCCGTGTGTCCACTGCTGCAATACAGAACGCCGGCCTTCCAAAACTTCATACTAAGTCTTAGGGGGTTCTTTTGAGACCGAATTTACGGTAACAGCCTCTTCTTACTCACTACCCCTTTCTTATGCAACCACTTATCAACTGAACGCTGTGAGCTTTTTTTTATTTTTACATTTGAGACTCAATGCTGGAGGATCCCAGAGGCGTGATGACAGGAAGGGACCCCTGTGGTTTTTTCTTGGGGTACCTGGACTCACAGAGCAGTAAAGGCTGATAGATCATACTTACAGGCTCTATTCAGCGAGCCCACTAAGAAAAAGCTGATCGCATCGGCCTGTTGAATCCGGTCAACAGGTACAAACGGCCTCACCACGACTGAGCACAAAGCTCGGAAGAGTATTTTAGGTGCAGGATTGGGCTTTTGCTTGTTACGCTGGTTTTGTGTTTGCATGGGAATGTGCGTGTGTGCGGCTACAAATGCACACAGACATGAATTACACGTCATAAATGTGTTGGTATCACAAACGCCTCACCTTCATCAGAACTTTATCTATAACTTGTTACTTTTATGCTAGACTTTGTGGCACATTTGTGACCTTCAGAACTCTTGGTACCACCCGAGCATCCTGCACTTACAAACTGTGGTTCCGTTAGTTATTGGGATGCAGGCAGTTGTGTCTGGTCAGCTGAGAGGAGATGTTCCTACGGTGTTTCCAATGTTCTGCCTCTTCAAAGGTAGATGCGCCTGCCTCCTCCAGCAGGATGGCTTGTCACTCTGGCTTTCCAATGATACTTCCGATGTTGCAGAGAATAATTCTGTCTTAATTCTCAGGCCGGCCGGCTCTCCGGGCCAAGCAGCCCCTGCAGCGAGCCCCCGCCGTGTGGGCTGCCCGGGCATCTGGGGGTCCTCGGGGGCTGGGGAGGGCTCGCGTCAGTCTCTCCTTTCTCTTTGGTAGTGGTTTCTTTTTTTAACTTTCTAGGGCTTGATTTCCTTTGTATTTATGCAAGAGAACTTCAGAATCCGCCCCCCAGCTCTGCCTGCATTGGGTTCCCCACACCCTCTCCCTCCCTCGGTCAAGCCTGATGCCAGGTCTGGGCAAACCAGCTCTGCAGCTCTTGGCGACACCCGGAATGTTCTCTGGGTGCTGGTGCTGGGGGCGGTGTCGGTGCCGGTTCGGAGCCACTGAACGCCCCGAGCGCGCTGCCGCTCTGCTGCGGCAGATCTCCGGTGCCTTCTAAGGGAGCAGAGGCGAGGCTGATCCCTCTGCTCCCAGAGGCTCCTGCCACAAACCAAACGCCCTCTGTGCCTCCGCTGGCACCCTGAAATCCTGCCCTCGACCCCAGCCTGTGCGCACAGGATAAACCCCCCGGCCTGCGCACAGCTCGGAGGGACTGAAGCACCCCATTGCTGCCACTGAGTTAAAAAAAGTATAAAGAAGTTTTATTCTCTTTTTTACGCTGACGGTGTCAGTGCTGGGGCGGTGTCAGGGGCGGTGACAGGATCGGTGTCACTGCGGGTGTCGGCGCAGGTATCGGTGTCGGTGCTGGAGGCAGTGCTGGTCTTCACGGTTGTTCCACTGTAACCAGGTTCCTTCCACCTCCATTTGTTCGCCCTTGCAGGTGCTTTTAATGTAGTAATTCAACAAGTCAGACTGGTACTGAGGCTTCAAAAGCGTGAGAAAGTTCCAGGTACTCACCCACCTTAAGGTGTAGCTGTTTCGCGTCTCAGCCACTGCAAACCCTGCCTAGCGTAGCGTACCGCTTCGGGCACGCTGCTGTTCAGCGCCAGAGCGCACGTCGCTGTGCCGAGTTCAGCAAAAAACTCTGCACAAAGGGGAGGGAGGGAGAAAACATTTGGTTGGTTTCACACAACAGGCACATCTGACAGGCGAGGGGCAGCGAGCAGCGGCAGCAGCAGCACCCTGTCAGTCGGCAGGTCCCGCTAAACACATCGTTAATGCAGAGAGCTCAGCGCTAGCCCAAGGCCGGGCAGCGTCACAAGCACAGAGGGCAGGGCACGTGGGAGGAAAACGCACTCACACGGGCACACACACGCTGAACCGCCTCCCCGGGCTCTGGCTTTGAAAGGACACCGAGACGCCGCGGTAGGTGGCCAGGAGTTTGGGTGTTCACACCCCAGTCCCTACCGCGCGCCTCCCCCAGGTTTTAAACCGGCCAAGTCTGGTGTCTTTCTGAGGGGTGCCTGGCAGCACACACCGCTGTCACCGGGCTGGTCCCTTTGCTTCACCCATCCTCAGACCTTGGAGACGTCAGGACTTCTCAGCTGAACGGGTTTCACAATCTGTCCAGCTGGACAGAGATACAGCTCTGATTGGGGCTGCTCACAGCTGGGCACGTCAGGCAGATTGGAGAGAGCCCTCCTCTCCTGCCGCCAGCTCCAGCTCTGCACAGGTGGCTCCAACATCACTTACAACCAACCGCTTTCCACTAGTTTTCATCTTCCCTGTTTAAGGGATATCTCAAGGCCACTGCTCTTTCCTCCTCCTCTTACTCCCTATGAATTGCAGAAAAGAATCAAGGATGCGGCCTTTTTTTATTTTTAGTTTGATGTACTTGCTCTCTGTACCTCTGAGCGTCTGTACCTTACGCTGAGTATCAACAGGCTCCAGGTCTGAAACTCCTTCACCATCCTGAACAGCGGCAACAACTGCCAAGCCCACAGGAGTATTTACTGTTGTCCTGCACAGATCCACGCCCCTGGCAGTATTTACTACCCCAGTCATCATTCCCCTCCGGTAAAACAGCAACAGAGAGCAGGTTTTGTCCTTCTCAGTGACAGTCTTTTACCAGCCTTTGGAGGATATAACCCAAAATACTACACACGCATTGCTGCTGCGAGCACAGATTTGCTCAGAGGACACCCAGCAACTGAAGTTACTCCCTTCAAAGGGGGACTTGCAAAGCCTTTTGAATTTCAGCACAGCCCTCCCACAATTCAGCCAGGCTCATCGTGATGATTTTCTTGTGCCACTTTGCCAGCAGACGGTGGCAACACATCCTGTCGCCCACAGCAGCTCACGACACTTTGGGCTTTAAACCACTCCAGGGCTTTTGCTTATTCACTGCTGCTTGTACCACAGGAGAACACAACACTTTTAACAACAAAACTGTAAAATCCAAAAAGTAGCATCCATTTCAGGAAATGGTACCGGCAAATACTGGTCTTGTGCCCAGCAGGGACTCCAAAGCAAGAGCTGCTCGGCTTCTCTGTTACCGAGAGAAGCCAGCTTCACCGTTTTCAAGGCCAAAATACCTGCAGGTTTGACAAACCAACTAAAACACGAGGCTACAGGCCAAAGACCTGTTTTTAAAGAAGGGGAACCAACTCAGAAAAGCTAAGCGCCCCCAAGGGAAAAACAAACCGCAAAAACCCCCTTATGCTTCTCGTGTTACCGTGCAGCAACTTGGCTGGTTCCCTGCACTTGATACCCTCACCCCTGAGCTCTTAAGACCTCTGAGGATGCCAAGACAACCTTTGAATTGGAGCACTCATCAATTTATCACCATCAGGTATCCCTGCCAATAACCCGCCAATGTGCCACAGCTGTCTGCTTCAACACACGTGATGCTTTGATCAGCGTTTGCTACGCTGAGCGTTAGGATTGAAGCAAGTACATGCACACAACCACCACACATGTGACCGAAAAGACAGAGGGCAAAAACTTACCCGTGTTCTTCCCGGCCAGTGCATCGGCCTCTTCCCAAATATCACATGCATAGAGGATATGGGAAGTGATGTTGACATAGGCAGAGCTGATGTCTGGGATGTTGTAGGGCACAGTGACTGCAGAGCCATTGCTGTTCCCGCTGTAGCTGCCAGCATAAGCCATGTCTGTGCTTCTGCAGGAGAAAGAAACACCATCACGAACGGTTAACTTCAGAGTGAAAGACATCAGACTATTTGATGCCGGGAGCTATTTGGTACCATCCAGGCCTGCAGCGTGGAGTGGAGTATTGAAAACTGAGACGTGTTCAGCTACGTAACAGCTACGTAACTTACGTGTTCAGCTACGTAACAAGTAATTGTCCTTCGAGTGCCAAGGCCAAGGTTTTTGAAGCAATGTGTGACTCAGAGGACTCCTCTTGATGAAAAAAAATGTGGGTCCAGACATCAGAAAGGGCCACCCAGCCACCTCCCAACATCTACACCTACTTGGGGAAGCCTTCACCACATTATCGGAATGCTTTTTCCAAACGACTTCCATTTCAGACACGCTGAAGCTCCCCACCGATGGAGGCTGGAGCTTTCTGACAGCTGGTCACAGCAGCCAGGTCAGCCCACACACGCTTCTTTAGAGCCCTAGGGCCAGTGAAAGTGGCCAGCTGCCTGCCTTCTGACACAGGCTGGCTTCATCACAGCACTTCTTCACCCAACCCACTTTTAGGCACTGGTAGGACAGGGCTTCCACCGCTGCTCTGGGGACACCACTGACTTCCCAATAAACTGTACTGTGCAAGGTGGAATTTCAGCATCACTCTTAAAAGACCAACCAAACCTCTCTCAGCCACAGAGTTTAATAGGGACAGGCGTGGAGCCGGGTAGCTCTCTGCCAAATGCAATTGCCACCGCACACAGAAAAACTCCATCTTGCTCCCTGTCATTCAAACACGGGCCCAGTCTGCTGGGCACCAGGTCAAACACCATTACATGACAGCTTGACTTTGACTTTTGCTGCCACATACACAGCACCACTGCTGCAGGTACACAGAAAGGACAAAACGATCAACAACTCCGAAATTAGAAAATTAGCTTCTTTTTCTTAAGTGGTGACTGAGCCAAAGAGAACACTATGAAAGTTCTGCTACCACAGGGTGAAGGCATAACTCTGGACCTCGTAACAAAAAAAGCCCTTTCCAAGGAGAAAAGACAGGAAGGAGAGAGCAGAAATACTCCTGCCCCGAACGGTATGATTTCAGGGGGCAAGAAGGAGCGAGTGGCGAGGCACTCCCAAATGCAGGCAGCAACTCAAACACTCCAGCTCCTGTTTTCACTCACACCCTCGTACAAACGTGACAACGGACGTATTTTTAAATCTTACCTTGCAACACGTGGAAAAGGTGCTTGTGTAGATCTGGAGGAAGTCTGCAGCAAGGAACAGAACTCTTGTTAGGTTTGGGCTGGTCAGCCAACAGCAGTAAGTCCCGCAGCCACCCAGCTGGCAGCTCAGTGACACGCGGGCCCTACCTTGAAGTGGTCACTCAGGATCCTGGAATACTTCAGGGCAGTGTCTTCTTTGTAACGGCACATTGCCATGTGCAGAAGGGACTGGCAGCGCATGCTGTGAACAGAAACACACCCAAGCATCAGTGCTGACGCCGGCTGCTGCCTGCTCAGCAGTCACCAGCCTTGTGGGACACAGGCAGGCACACATCAGCTGTACTGCAGCGGCAAGAAAGCTCCCAATGTCTCCTCCTCCGGCTCAGCTTAAGAAAAGACTCTTTCAAAACATCCCAAGGGAAAAAAAGCAACCGAGGAAGGGCCATGCCTGGTCTTTCATAGAAACATGTGCCCAGCCTCCCGTAGGTGTCACAAGCTGAGCAAGCCCCCATCCAGAAGAGCCTTCGCTATGTTCAGCTTCAGCTTCAGTTACGCGGCTCAAACATGGGCAGCCAAAGCACATTCTTTCACCTTTGGAGAAAGCCCTTTTGTGCTCTCCAGTTACCAGCAGATCGAATTTTAGAGCCTGTGCCTTCCACACGTGGTCCCTTGTGGTATCCCGGCTCCCTTCAGAGATGTTCCAGTTCATTCTGGTTTTTATACTGTGTTTTCTTTTTCCTTGCAGAACTCCAATTCCCATTTAACTCATTCCTTCGCCCCTGAAATTAATGGGTCTGGCAAGTCTAAAAACAGAATATGAAGGCACGGAAAAACAGTTACATACCATAACACAGCAAAGATTACTTCCTGTGAAGATGCTGTGGAGTCTGTAAAGGATTTCAGCGTCATGACGAATCTAAGGAAACAAAATGAACAGAGTCTTGTCAGCCGTCAGTGCTCTGAAGGCCCACTGTTTATGAACAATCAGTGCATGCTGTTATCTCAAACACCGCTCCAAAAGTCAGGAAACCTGCCCCGAGTTCTTAGTGCTGGCACCGAGTGGTTTGTGCGATCCTGAGCAGAGGACTGTGTCTCCAAATGCCTTGTTTCCCGGGCAGCAGGAACAGATGTGGCCCCTTACGTGACTCACTCTGCTCTTACGCTGATTAACGGGCACCATCCCTACAAGGAGAAGCCCTCCATGGGCCACCTCTAGGCCTGGGGCCCAGAAGAGGTGCCCCTGCTACTGAAGGTGAAATATTAATTCAAGTGTTTCTGGACAAGACAGACATCTTAGTGGAAATGTTTCTTCTGGCAAAAAACAAGCAAGCCAATCTCCTCTTTGAAAACAAAGCAACACCACCAACTTGGAAATACAGTCCATCAAGACCAGAAAGCACAAACTGTTCTTCCACACACAATACAGTTGCTTTGCTTTTCTTAACTGAAATACTACTGAGCCGACAGGCAAAAGCAACACCAGAGCTGGATGAACTAAAAACTCCTTCATGTCCTTGACTGTCGTAACCAGTGTCCTCTGGTGTACCTCGGCTGCGCGGCTCAGGTGCCGAGTAGGACACGGTGCCTCCTTCTGATCAGCGGTGCTGGAACACGCCAAAGGATTTGTCTCTGGTGCCTGGCCATGGGCTGTCTCGTGCTTGTGCAGCAACCCGGGCGCTGCTCCGTTGGGGGGGAATCCAGAGCTGCCAGTTGCAAACAACAACACAACTCCCCCTCCCGCTCCAAACACGCTGCCTGACCACCACGCTGTGAAAACCGCTTACTTGAGGAGATCTATGGTGCCTCTGAACACGCTGGAAGCGCATTTTCGGTCTCTTGGGTCCGATTCCAAGGCAAGGCCGTATTCGATGAAGGAAAGGGCAGCATCTAGGTACTGGAAGGCCCTTCCAGTCTTGTCGGTCTATTGGGAACAAAATTCTCCTGTTTAGACTAAGACAAAAGCTACTTCTCTCAAGTGTACCTGACTTCCTTTTTTTGCCCTAGTTAGGCAGGATTTGAAGAAAGGAAAAGATGCAAGTCAGGCCTCTGGGTGATAATTAAAGGCTTCTCAGCAGAGCCCCTAATGTGGTCCCAGTCACCAGCTGTGTGTGCTCTGGCTATTTCTATCTCTCCCTCAATGTCTTCCTTGAGTAATTTATTACCTTCACATGTTTTGGATATTATCGCCTGGTCTTGCAGGCCTGCCTCGGCAGAGGCAGATGGGGCTTGCCCACTGCAGTATTCCCTCACTTCATTTTCACAGGTAAATGGCAAGTGGCAAACGTACATTAGCTGAGTGAACCATCAGTAGCAACAAAAGATGTTCCTTCACGCACGCTGTTAAACCGCCCACAGCGGAGAAAGACAGTGGCATCTGCAACGGGCACTTCCAAGTCTTGTTCACCAGCAACACGATTACCGTGAGGATCCTGATGGTTCAGAGTAAACTGTGTTGTAACTAACTGTTGCACCTCTCTTCCAAGGACTCTGTGGCAGCTCTGCAAAGCCAACAGGCCTGCTGACCTCAGACAGCGCCAGCTCTGAAGCCTCTTCTCTTAGGCGTGTTCTCTAGGGGTGTTTATAGCCAAGGGAAATGTCTCAACACTTGGCAGATAAAGACAGCCTCCCCACGGGCGACTCGAACACACGCCAAGGGTGGAAGTCATGTTAGCCGCTGAATCTTATCCCATGCAGGCAGGGATCGGCTCTGAATGCGAGAGCTGGTGAGCATTTCTAGCACAGGGCCGAGACTTACCATTGCATCAGCTATGTGCTTCAGCCTCCTCGCCTCTTCAATGTAGTATTCCACCGGGTGCTCTCTGAATTGGGGACAGAGAGAGGAAAAACAGAAAACAGAGAAAAAGGGCAGGAGAATTATCAATTTTACCTTCATATCTAGAGGATGCCAGGACTCCAAACATCCTGTTTCGGTAAGCCTGTTACAGCCTTATCAAACACACCTTACAGTTATGATAGCCACTAAGTGAATGTGGTCTGCATGTACAGAAATACACAGCAGCTGCATGCACAGATAAAATTAACTGAGTTCCTAAAAAAATGTATGTTAGAATAACATTGGCAAGTACTATTTCAAAATAAAAAGCCACTAGAGGTTAGGCTACTGTGAGGCCAGGTTTACTTCTTTGCTCCCATAGAAAGATGGTAGTTATGTGACCTCCCACCACTCCTCGAGTGCAGTACCACAAACACATTTTCATCGAAACATACGGTAAGCTTTGCAGTACCAGGCACTCATCTCGGACTAAAAGAGCTTGCATTCAAGTTATCTGCCTACAAGAGATGTGGTCACCAAGGCTTCTACAGGTCTTGCTCTCAATCAACACCCAAACAATGACAAAGTTCGACCACGTGCATTTGTGTGCACTGGGATAATCTGTTCACCGTGCAAACAGCACACAGCCACCTGTGCACTAACAAAACGAGCCAGTAAAGAGTCACGCCCTCCCCGAAACAGTCAGTTGCCTGTGACAGTTACCTTGTGACAGAGGAGTTTGCTACTTGTCAAGAACCAGACACATCAAAACCCACCACCTGTAGGCAGGCACAAGAGACACCTTCTCTCCCATTTAAAAAGTACCTGATTTCTAGAGCAGCTTCCCTCAAACCAAGAACTGTTGTAATGACACCTTTGCTTTGTGTTTGAGGGGGCGGGGGTAAGTCCCAGACATGAGAAGGCACTACAGGGCAGGTCTCAGACATCTCTCCCTCCCTCTTTCCTCCTAAAAGAAGTGCTCATCATGCGGCAGGATCCAGGGTGGCTGTAGGACCAGCCTTGCCTGGCATCTTCAGAAAACAGAGATGAGGGTTGTAAAACAGAAACTTACTTTTCAAAGTTGATTTGAGGTCTCCCCGCCTTGGAGGCACCATCTCCCGAAGGCGTCACTCGGAAAGGATTTGTGACATCCCCTGCAGATCCCTGAAGAGCCACAGAGTGGAGATAAAGCTGGTTAGAGACATACGTCTAAACCAATTCCAAAGCCTGGCTTTCCTACATTTCAAGAGAAAATGTTTATTTGTCCCAGGCATAGTCTATTCTCCAGGTTCTCCCCCTCTTCTCAGCTTCTTCCCCAGCACCCCCTCCAATAATGGAAATGGAAACTTGGCTTCTTACCTGGCTGCTACTAAGGCTTAATACCATTCAAACTTTTCCAAGAAATTAAGTAGCAGCTTTCCTTGCACAATGGCTAAGATAGCAGCAAGGCTGCAAGCAGCACACTTTTCATGGCCGCTAGCCAAGGCAGGAACGGCTAATACCCATTCACACTTATTTCCAGCTTAACCACACAGAAGTTGCTCATTCTCTATTACTAACTACACTGTCAGGAAAAAGTAAGCACTTTGAAGCCTGCTAATGCCGCGTGCAGAGTCTGGCTTAATACACACACACACACACGACAACATCCTAGAGCACACACACCCTGCCACCCATAAACAGCATCAGAATTGAATTTTAGAACCCAAAAATGCAAAGATCCATCTGTAAGGATCATTAACAATTTTCTAAGCAAGCTATAAAACCTCCTACCCAGGTTGCAGTCAAAACCACAGCTTGCTTGTTTCTTATTTATAAGCAATTGACTCTTTGTGTAAACACACTTATTTTGACATCAAAACTGTACTTGCAGTTGCCTACGGTCAGAAAGCTTTACTACCATAAACATGATGCTCTTGGTTTTTATTGGTCACCCCTTCTCACTACATTTCACTGGTGAAATGAAAACAGGTGACGGAAAGTCAGCAGAGAAGCTACAATGGAGGCTTTCAGGCTAGCAACAGACAGTCACAGAGAGCCATTAAAGGGGCAAGAATGCTTCAGAGAGCTTTCTCTGGTGGCTGGTTTATCGTCCGTCCTTGTTAATATCCTCAGAGCACGTTCCTAAAGAGAATCACACAGCGCCCACGTGCCGCAGGAAACACCCCGCCAGTTGTAACGGATACCTACTTTGATGCCCTCTGACAGGTCAGCGTGATTTCTCTCCTCTTTCCTGTGCTTGGACAACAAAGGATCCGTGTGGCTGCTCTTGTCCCTGGCAGTGTTATCCATGGCCGGCAGCTCATCGCTCTCACTTCTGGGTCTCTTTCTGGCCGTCTTGGTTGACTTTGGTGCAGGAGACACGGGTGGCAGTGGCAGGGGTAGCAGGACACCTTTCTGCTGGCTTTCAAGCGAAGCCTTGGATGCTCTGGAGATGGGAAGCAAATTCATCAATTAGGGTGAATATGGTGTACATGTAATGTAGGGAATTTTTAGCAACTGAGTTACACCAAGTACCAATTCTGTTTCAATTTCTCAGGGAGCGGGAAATGGTTTGGTAACAGAAAGAGTCCAGCAAAAGCAAAGTGAAACTTCAGGGACTTGGCTGTGCGTTAGACACCACATCTTCAGCTGCCAACAACATACAAGCCAGCTGCTTTTCCAGTAGGAATAAGCCTCAGGACTTGTCCTCGGAGTAAAGACTTGCAACCAGAATATCAGGATGTTGCAAAAACGGCATCCCTCCAACACAGCCCCTTCTCACTGAAAGAGGGAGAGAGGTAATTACAGCAACTAAAATCCCTGGGACAAATCACCCAACAAGCTAAACGAACCGCAGCACTGCCTCTCTCTCTCTCCGTGATGGTAGAAGGTGTCTTCTATGGTCAGACATACTCACCCTGACACTCGATCCTGCACATGCTTTCACACAATTAAACTGAGTTGTTCCTTTAAGACCTGCCAGCTCAGCTAGCCAACACTTACAAAAGTTCAGAGGATTCAGGTGAGAGAGACTTAAAATGCTGTGCTTCTAAATGGCAGAGACTATCCCATGTAATAATGGGATGTAATAATACAGTGGCATATCAGATTTCTGATCCTCTGAAGTTAGGATTACCAGGGAACTCCGGCAGCTCTAAGCAGCACTACATAGCTCTAATCCTTCTTTCACTACTGCTCAGTCACATCATTTTATCCAGCTTCTCAAAGTTTCCAAGAAAACGCTGAGCAGTGAACCCCAGCTCATGGACTGCCACATCAGAAGAGGAGGAAATTAAGTTACACCCCATGAGAAGACTGAAGCGAGACACTGCACATCTTGCTTCATCCTGCTGTGCATGGGACAGTCCTCTCCCCTCTTCCACAACCCACCTTTCCCCTGCTACAGTCCCTACTCACTGCACACATGCTCCCCAGCTTCACTACCCTGGTACAGCTGACGCTCCAGAGCGGAGTGCACAGAGCACAGCAGCATCCCCCGACCACAGCCAGAGCCCTCTCTCCCCAGAAATGCATCCTATCCTTCCCACTCCGCAAGCCAGAACATGGCTGGAGGGGGTGCTCGTTTTCACTGACAAGAAGGGAGGGATGAACCCCAGAATTAAAGCCCTTCCACTATTGCCACAGCTGAAATAGCCCTTCACCCAACGAAGGGTTAGCCCCACTGTCTCAGTGCTTTAAGAGTACGTCAGTATTTTCTCTGCAGGAAAGCAGTTTACTCCTATCGTCAGGACACAAACCTCAACGCTGCATACCAATACAAGTCAATACCTCCTATTCAAGCCACAGGCAAGCAGCAACTGAATGCAGTAGTAGCCCATGACTGGGGCACGAGGCACCCCTCTTGAGAACACTGTCCATGTGAAGACGTGCTCTTGGAAGCATTCACTCTAGCAAAGACCTGGCCAAAATGCTGGCAGTACACTCTTCTGCAAATGACGGGGCAAGTTTCAGCAGATCTACCAGAAGGACTGCAAATGCTATGCTGGAAGAAATGAGAAACCCCTGGCCATAAAGCCCACCTGAAATTTCAGACAGAGTCACAATTCAAACGGCACGCTGGTTGTGTGTCTGTTAGGCAAGTGCTATTCAAAGCCCGTAACCGGTGACAGCAAAAGCAGCTGAGGGAGCAGAGAGTATCAGCATTAACACCTGACTTGTTGCTTTCGTCACCACCTGTCCAACTAACAACATGGCAATGATCATCCAGTCAAAATTGATGGGCATACAGTCACACTTAGGACAATGTCCTTTCCCAAGAGGCTGCCACAACTCTCTCTGCTGTGGACGTGCTTGCTCGGTCACAGGAACAAGAGCCACAACTCCTGGGCCACACTTTCAGCTATTTCACCTCTTTGCAGCGGGAGTCTGAGCAAGCAACTCCATTTGTCTGCACCTCAGTTTCTCCTTGTGCAAAAGGCGTTCACATCATCTTCTCACTTTACAAAGACTAAGAGCTTTAAACGCATGTGAAGTGTCATGAATCGGATAAAGCTTTCTGCTGCTTCCCACGCAGAGAGAGAACAAACTTCCCCCAAATAAAGATGACAGCAGAACCCAGAAGGAGGAGGACATGGGCAAAGAAAAGTTCATCGACTCATAGAATGGTTTAGGTTGGAAGGGACCTTTAAAGATCATCTAGTCCAACTCCCTTCTTAAAAGCATTGCAAGGCTGGTTCTATTTCTACGGAGACCAGAAAGAACTGATACTTGAACTCTCAAGTCTTACTCACTGAGCATCTTAGAACAGTTGGGGTTGGAAGGGACCTTTAGAAGTCATCTAGTCCAACCCCCCCTGCAATGAGCAGGGACATCTTCAGCCAGAGGGCAACTTCTCTTGCCATGCCCTGACGCCCCTGAACTACCGTGCAGAACAAGCCTGTGCTACTCCCCACAGAGCCGCTGCCACCTCCCAGGGCACTGCGGGCAATCATCTGCTGCCAGATCACCACCACTGCACTTTGGACAAGCAGTTAGAAGGAAAAGCAGCACGGGCACAAGTGGCAATTAAATTTCTCGCAGCATGAACACATTTTTTGAGCTACGTCTAATACACGGAGCAGAGCATGCAGCAAGGTAAGCTGCAGGATGGACAAGTTGGGGTTTCAAATGGCAAAGTCTTCATCCCCATCTCAGCTGCTGGAAAGCAGCACAAATGCCACAACATTCAAGGCTTTTGCAGCAGTGTAAACCAAGTATGGGAGGATGACCAGCCACTGAAACATCAGCTTGTGCTTGGATGATTAGAACCATAATCCTCAGCAGTAAGGAGAGAGAGGAGGATAGGGGACACCCAAGTATCACTTCACATCATCCACAAATACAACGGCAAATCAATTACATTCCCACAGCCACGTGCTTGGTTCCAGGACGGAAAGAGAAATCTGCAGCAGATGAAGTTTCAGAAGGCACATTAGCGTACCAGCAAACTCACAAGTATGAGGACAGGAGATAAAGTTCTTTGCCTCAACCTCTTAAAGAAAGACTCAGTTTTATGCATCTTTCTGCTATTCCACCAGTGTATACTCACTTCAAGTTACTGGAGTCCTCCTTAGCTAAAGACTGCAATGACTTTACTTCTTTTTCTGATTTCTTTCTCTTCTGATCAAACTCCTTCTCCACTGCCCTCTAAGAAGAAGGAAAAAAAAAAAAAAAAAAGAAAAAAATGACTCAGGTTTTAAAAGTTCATGTAAAGTGCAGACCAAGTAAGCTTGATCGATTCTGGTTAAAAAAAGAAAAGACACGATATCAGAATCGACAAAGGGGGAACGCAGAGCACAGCGGATATGGATTTCAGGCTCACTGACAAGTATCCTCAAATGACATTTTATCTACTTGGGTTTAGAAAGATTAATCATTTTGTAGTGGCGGGGATGCAACTGCGAAACCTCTTGTTGCTAATGCTAATCAAAATTAAGGCACTTCCAGTGCTGAAAATAAGCATTTCACCAGTTCTGGATGAACTTTCTTCTCCTCCCTCAGTCTGAATTGTACAGACAGGTATTCAGATTCCTCCTGGGAAAGTCATGAACTGCAAGCAGTTGTGTTTTGTGATACACCTTGTCAGAGGGAAGATAAAAACTGCATTCACAGGGGAGTTAGATCACTCAGCTTGCCCAGCTGTGGTCCATAGGATAGAGCCATGCACTCCCCAGTGGCCTGAGAATGTTTTGCAAGCTGGAGGAACTGTCTGAAGCCACGGGGCGTGAGCATGTCTGGAGCAGATTTTTAAAAAATGCATGGTCTCAGTTTTGAAAGTTTAAGGCACCAAGTTCTCTTTGTCTGCTTTTCCCAATAAAAGCCTCAGAAATGCCACTGCAGTGCTCTCCAAATTCAGCAGAAGCAAGTCTAAGCACATCCCAGCCCTTCCTGCAGGTCTCATCACTTCAGCTGCCATCTGGGAGAAGCTGAATCTGCCACTCACCCACAGGAGCTGCAGGGAGGCAGCGGCCTCACTTAACCTACCAGGAAACTAGTCTCACCCTGAAGCAGCCCATAGCCTCGGCACCCACAAAAGCTGCACGGGTGGAGCTGGGCCCCAAACACCCCAGACAAGCCGTGCATCTCATCCGCACCTCGCTTGTGTCCCGCCAGGGAAGGCACTAATTCCTCCAGGAGTGCTAGACAATGATGCCAAAGGAGAGGGGGCAACACTTCCAGGTTAGTCAGGTAAAACTCTATAATTATGCTGTTACTTAATTCACAAGCTCTAGAAGGACAACAAAGGGCAACCAAAGGCTGATGATGCAGCAAAGATGTCAAGGGGACCCCTGGACAGCGACGGTGTTTCCAGTCTCCTGTCCTGGTGGCATCTGGACACAGAGAGGCTGAGGCAAGAGGCTGTACTAAGCAGCCTCTGCATTTGATTTGCATTCACCTCAGGTCCTGACGCTCTCGGAGGGTCTTCTGCTTCACTGCCACTCGACGTGCTCTCTGAGTCTGAAGAGCTGTCTGAGTCACTGGTGCTCCCTGACTCCGGGCTGATGGAATGTGCTGATGCCACACTCCTGGGCTGCGACTGTGGGGCGCTCCAAGGCCACCATGAGCTAAAATTAGAAGGCAGCATGGCTGAAGGTTACTTACTCTATTGACATGGCAGGATTCAAAATTAAAGCTGACACCCTGTGTTTTGGCACTGAGAGGAGAGGGGAGAAGGCCAAAGGAATACATTGTTAGACTCAAAAGATGAAGCACTGGAGTAAAAAACCTCTGGAAATAATAAAACCTGCAACTCCAACCCAGACAAATACTGCAGCAGGACATCACTGCTGCAATGTCAAGCTGCATTTAGCCAGCCAAAGTTTAGAAAACAACTGAAACTCTCAAGCGCTTTTCTGAAAGCCCCAACCCTCAAAAGAAAAATTTCCAATCAAGGCTAACAAGACAGAAACATACATTCCAGGATGGTTTCTCCTTTTGTATTCTCCCCTTGAAGTTTTCACTCCTTCCTCTGTGTTACTCGCTCAAGGTGCTAGAACTGCTTCATTGACAGCCATGTCAAGGAGCAGCAGTTTTTCCAACACCCTCCCTGACTCAAAAGTGGTTTTCTCCAGCACTGACAATGGGAGTGAATGGAACCGAGGGAGAGCCATGACTTTTATGCACAGCTTCTTTTCATTTTGAAATGGCCTTACAAAATCAAAACGTTCATTTTTTGACTTTGAAACCTCTTTCCAACATCATACATTTGTATGATTTGGAGGCAAGCTCCTCCCTGATCCACACTGGTATCGTGAGAACGCTCTCTTTCAAGAGCTTGCAGGGATGCAGTTCATGCCAAGAACTGGCGGGCCCTTCTGCAAGCCTCATTTTATAGACCATTACCCTGTGCTTGAAGAATACAGGTATTAAGCCAAAATTGGATGTCCATGCTCTCCTATAGGAAAAATTATGGGCTTCTCCACCTTTCTTCCTCTAATGCTGGCACATGGCTGATCAGCCTACCTTGAATATTGCTTCTGGTTAGCAATCCATGGCAGGAATGGTGTACAATCACTTGCCTTATCGGGAGGAGCTGAAACAGCCTCAGGGAGTCTACCTGACCCTTCGCTGTTCTTCACCCACTTGGCTGTTTTGGGCTTCCTTCTGAACTAAAACTGGACTCACCCATCACTACTACACCTGAAAATCCCATCAGCTCCAGTGTGATCTACATACACACTCATGGACGGGAAGAGCACAAAACAAGGGAACAGCTGGGGAAATGGAATCCTGCTTCATAGGCAAAATCCAGCATGCCTGGAGTATCCATTTCTGACTGGAGCTTTTGGTAAAACCCCACACAACTAAAGCCACTTTTCAGCAGCAGCTTCAGGCAGTTAGAAACCAAAGCCTGTATCTACAAGAGAAACCAGGAACCCTTACCCATCTACCCCCTATAGAAAAGGTAGTTTGGTATTTCCCCCCCTATTTTGGTCTAGCTAGTAGTTTGGGAACAAACCTGTATCTTGGAGGAGCAAGCAAAGAAGGTGGTGGCTTTTCAACAACCTGTTTTGTTCACAAAAACAAAGAGGAGAGGGGGAGGAAAGGTGAGCTTAAGGAACTCAGCTCCACAAGTCACGATGGGATGTCTGTGTGCCTAGTGCATAAGAACATCGAAAACTGACTTGGTCGTCACCACTCTCTTCGCTATCACTGAGCTGCAGGTCGTCCTGGAGCATTCTGAAAGACAACCACAAGAGAAACATCAGCCAAGGCAGGCACGGTTTCAAGCAGCACACACTGAGAAAGACTTGGTTTGCGCCTGCCAAAGCAAACCAGCCTCCCACATCCTTTTTGAACATTCGGCATGCTCAGTCTCCTAAACCCTGTCGTTACCTAAACGAGGGATAAAAAGTTAACACACAACCTGGACATTTCGCCGGGCTTTCCAAATGGTCTCAGGACGGTTTGCAACGCAGGTCAGAATCGCTGGCTGCCAGCTACAGCCCTGTGAGGGGACTATTCCTCAGCGCCGTTACCTAGCGCACTCACAACACAGCCAACAAAGGTTACCTAGCACACCAACACAGCCGTTACCTAGCACGCCAAAACAGCGGTTACCTATCACGCCAACACAGCAGTTAACCTAGCACGCCAACACAGCGGTTACCTAGCACACCAACACAGCCGTTACCTAGCACGCCAACACAGCGGTTGCCTAGCACACCAACACAGCGGTTACTTAGCACACAAACACAGCGGTTACCTAGCACACAAACACAGCCGTTACCTAGCACGCCAACACAGCGGTTGCCTAGCACACCAACACAGTCGTTACCTAGCACGCCAACACAGTCGTTACCTAGCACGCCAACACAGCGGTTACCTAGCACGCCAACACAGCGGTTACCTAGCACGCCAACACAGTCGTTACCTAGCACACCAACACAGCGGTTGCCTAGCACGCCAACACAGCGGTTACCTAGCACACCAACACAGCTGTTACTTAGCACACGAACACAGCGGTTACCTAGCATGCCAACACAGCGGTTACCTACCACACCAACACAGCGGTTACCTAGCACGCCAACACAGCGGTTACCTAGCACGCCAACACAGCTGTTCCTAGCACACCAACACAGCCGTTACCTAGCACACCAACACAGCGGTTACCTAGCACACCAACACAGCCGTTACCTAGCACACCAACACAGCAGGGCAACTTTTTTACTTAGAGCAACTTAGAATGATTTCTGAATACTGCTTAATAATCCTGCTACTGCCACCAAAAATGTGTTGCGAGCACACTAGTGGTATGCGCAGTTTTGAAGAAGTGTTTAAAAAATTTTTATAAGAGCTGCCAAACTCTTCTGTTTATCACATCAAATATTTTTGTTGACAATAAAGATAAAATGCTGTTTGTGCTGCAAGAGGTGCGATGCTTCAAATGTTTCTGAAAAGCAGCCACATTTGAAGCCCACGATTATAACAAAGATGTAAGTCACTGAAACATTACACACACACCCCCCCTCGGCTCAGACATCTTACAACTCGAAAAACACAAAGCTTGCTTAAAAAATGAGGAAAGAGGAAAGATAATTAGGCTACCAGATAACCCAAACCGTTCTATGATCCTATGCTCTTCTTCCAGCACTTTCTTCTGTAAATAGAATTTAGGAAACTCCTAATCCACATTTGTATGATACAGCCTTTATCACGGGATTTTTTGGCTGTGACTCTCTTCTGCCTGAAATGAGCAGCAGGTTTCCTGTTCACATAAATTGCTACTGAAGCAAATCACAGAGGGAGTCTTTCCAGCCTGGTTTATTTGCCTTACTCCTTATGGCTGAGATAGCACACAGCATTTTCCCAGACACTGGGAACATCTTCTTCTGAATAATAAAAAAAAAAGAAACTGGTGTAAGTTAGGGCTGAGCACTGAAGAAGGGTATCATGCAGTTTCTCATAGTGCAAAGCTCTTCCTATTAATGCAGTGCAGTGGTTTTGAAATAATTCTAACATACTCCAGCAGCTGGAGAGGGGAAGAGCACTGCGTGACCAGGTAGCTCCGTGCAGACTGTGGCCTGAGTGCCATTGCCTTACAGTGCCCATTGCAGTTTAGAGATCAGCGGATGGATACTGCGCTCCTGGAAAAAGTGAGTTCAGCTCACAACTGCTTGCCCATGAAAACAGAAGGTGTCATGTAAAGGACAGAGACGGGTGGAACAGCTCTAGTGCCTGGTACCTCGCTGTTCCATCTGCTTACTGCAGGGGGTGAAGCTGTGCAAAATGCAGAGCAGGGAAGCACACAGGGGCTAAGGGTGCAGCAGAGGTTCTCTGCAAAGCCAACTGGAGAAGAATTTTAAATACAACCTCTGGTGTGTTTGAAACAGATTTTAAGGCCTAGTGAAAGGTGTTCAGGACGGAGCTCTCTCGTAATATTACCAAAGCAACCGGGGTGCTGCTCCACAGGCCCGAGAAGTGTCCTTAGCCCGCTTCTTGTATAGTCCCAACCCAGGGCTGGCTTAAAACCCAGTCAAGCTAATCCTAGAGAGACAGTTTTAACATAGGATGCTTAATTGTTTTGCTAGATTAAGAGAATTTAGTATACAGGATCTGCTTGCACTACCTAAGCTTTTAATACAACATCTTGAACTCTTAGAATTGTGCAAGATGAAAAGTAGTGGAAGAAAGATGAAGATGATGATGAACTGAAAGATGACCCTGAAACTGAAACAAGGATTGGAACCACAAGAGAAGAATTCGGCTGAGACAGGGGATTGTAGTGTACTTTCAGCATGCATGTGAGGTGGAGGGATCCCCCGTGTGTCCACTGCTGCAATACAGAACGCCGGCCTTCCAAAACTTCATACTAAGTCTTAGGGGGTTCTTTTGAGACCGAATTTACGGTAACAGCCTCTTCTTACTCACTACCCCTTTCTTATGCAACCACTTATCAACTGAACGCTGTGAGCTTTTTTTTATTTTTACATTTGAGACTCAATGCTGGAGGATCCCAGAGGCGTGATGACAGGAAGGGACCCCTGTGGTTTTTTCTTGGGGTACCTGGACTCACAGAGCAGTAAAGGCTGATAGATCATACTTACAGGCTCTATTCAGCGAGCCCACTAAGAAAAAGCTGATCGCATCGGCCTGTTGAATCCGGTCAACAGGTACAAACGGCCTCACCACGACTGAGCACAAAGCTCGGAAGAGTATTTTAGGTGCAGGATTGGGCTTTTGCTTGTTACGCTGGTTTTGTGTTTGCATGGGAATGTGCGTGTGTGCGGCTACAAATGCACACAGACATGAATTACACGTCATAAATGTGTTGGTATCACAAACGCCTCACCTTCATCAGAACTTTATCTATAACTTGTTACTTTTATGCTAGACTTTGTGGCACATTTGTGACCTTCAGAACTCTTGGTACCACCCGAGCATCCTGCACTTACAAACTGTGGTTCCGTTAGTTATTGGGATGCAGGCAGTTGTGTCTGGTCAGCTGAGAGGAGATGTTCCTACGGTGTTTCCAATGTTCTGCCTCTTCAAAGGTAGATGCGCCTGCCTCCTCCAGCAGGATGGCTTGTCACTCTGGCTTTCCAATGATACTTCCGATGTTGCAGAGAATAATTCTGTCTTAATTCTCAGGCCGGCCGGCTCTCCGGGCCAAGCAGCCCCTGCAGCGAGCCCCCGCCGTGTGGGCTGCCCGGGCATCTGGGGGTCCTCGGGGGCTGGGGAGGGCTCGCGTCAGTCTCTCCTTTCTCTTTGGTAGTGGTTTCTTTTTTTAACTTTCTAGGGCTTGATTTCCTTTGTATTTATGCAAGAGAACTTCAGAATCCGCCCCCCAGCTCTGCCTGCATTGGGTTCCCCACACCCTCTCCCTCCCTCGGTCAAGCCTGATGCCAGGTCTGGGCAAACCAGCTCTGCAGCTCTTGGCGACACCCGGAATGTTCTCTGGGTGCTGGTGCTGGGGGCGGTGTCGGTGCCGGTTCGGAGCCACTGAACGCCCCGAGCGCGCTGCCGCTCTGCTGCGGCAGATCTCCGGTGCCTTCTAAGGGAGCAGAGGCGAGGCTGATCCCTCTGCTCCCAGAGGCTCCTGCCACAAACCAAACGCCCTCTGTGCCTCCGCTGGCACCCTGAAATCCTGCCCTCGACCCCAGCCTGTGCGCACAGGATAAACCCCCCGGCCTGCGCACAGCTCGGAGGGACTGAAGCACCCCATTGCTGCCACTGAGTTAAAAAAAGTATAAAGAAGTTTTATTCTCTTTTTTACGCTGACGGTGTCAGTGCTGGGGCGGTGTCAGGGGCGGTGTCAGGATCGGTGTCACTGCGGGTGTCGGCGCAGGTATCGGTGTCGGTGCTGGAGGCAGTGCTGGTCTTCACGGTTGTTCCACTGTAACCAGGTTCCTTCCACCTCCATTTGTTCGCCCTTGCAGGTGCTTTTAATGTAGTAATTCAACAAGTCAGACTGGTACTGAGGCTTCAAAAGCGTGAGAAAGTTCCAGGTACTCACCCACCTTAAGGTGTAGCTGTTTCGCGTCTCAGCCACTGCAAACCCTGCCTAGCGTAGCGTACCGCTTCGGGCACGCTGCTGTTCAGCGCCAGAGCGCACGTCGCTGTGCCGAGTTCAGCAAAAAACTCTGCACAAAGGGGAGGGAGGGAGAAAACATTTGGTTGGTTTCACACAACAGGCACATCTGACAGGCGAGGGGCAGCGAGCAGCGGCAGCAGCAGCACCCTGTCAGTCGGCAGGTCCCGCTAAACACATCGTTAATGCAGAGAGCTCAGCGCTAGCCCAAGGCCGGGCAGCGTCACAAGCACAGAGGGCAGGGCACGTGGGAGGAAAACGCACTCACACGGGCACACACACGCTGAACCGCCTCCCCGGGCTCTGGCTTTGAAAGGACACCGAGACGCCGCGGTAGGTGGCCAGGAGTTTGGGTGTTCACACCCCAGTCCCTACCGCGCGCCTCCCCCAGGTTTTAAACCGGCCAAGTCTGGTGTCTTTCTGAGGGGTGCCTGGCAGCACACACCGCTGTCACCGGGCTGGTCCCTTTGCTTCACCCATCCTCAGACCTTGGAGACGTCAGGACTTCTCAGCTGAACGGGTTTCACAATCTGTCCAGCTGGACAGAGATACAGCTCTGATTGGGGCTGCTCACAGCTGGGCACGTCAGGCAGATTGGAGAGAGCCCTCCTCTCCTGCCGCCAGCTCCAGCTCTGCACAGGTGGCTCCAACATCACTTACAACCAACCGCTTTCCACTAGTTTTCATCTTCCCTGTTTAAGGGATATCTCAAGGCCACTGCTCTTTCCTCCTCCTCTTACTCCCTATGAATTGCAGAAAAGAATCAAGGATGCGGCCTTTTTTTATTTTTAGTTTGATGTACTTGCTCTCTGTACCTCTGAGCGTCTGTACCTTACGCTGAGTATCAACAGGCTCCAGGTCTGAAACTCCTTCACCATCCTGAACAGCGGCAACAACTGCCAAGCCCACAGGAGTATTTACTGTTGTCCTGCACAGATCCACGCCCCTGGCAGTATTTACTACCCCAGTCATCATTCCCCTCCGGTAAAACAGCAACAGAGAGCAGGTTTTGTCCTTCTCAGTGACAGTCTTTTACCAGCCTTTGGAGGATATAACCCAAAATACTACACACGCATTGCTGCTGCGAGCACAGATTTGCTCAGAGGACACCCAGCAACTGAAGTTACTCCCTTCAAAGGGGGACTTGCAAAGCCTTTTGAATTTCAGCACAGCCCTCCCACAATTCAGCCAGGCTCATCGTGATGATTTTCTTGTGCCACTTTGCCAGCAGACGGTGGCAACACATCCTGTCGCCCACAGCAGCTCACGACACTTTGGGCTTTAAACCACTCCAGGGCTTTTGCTTATTCACTGCTGCTTGTACCACAGGAGAACACAACACTTTTAACAACAAAACTGTAAAATCCAAAAAGTAGCATCCATTTCAGGAAATGGTACCGGCAAATACTGGTCTTGTGCCCAGCAGGGACTCCAAAGCAAGAGCTGCTCGGCTTCTCTGTTACCGAGAGAAGCCAGCTTCACCGTTTTCAAGGCCAAAATACCTGCAGGTTTGACAAACCAACTAAAACACGAGGCTACAGGCCAAAGACCTGTTTTTAAAGAAGGGGAACCAACTCAGAAAAGCTAAGCGCCCCCAAGGGAAAAACAAACCGCAAAAACCCCCTTATGCTTCTCGTGTTACCGTGCAGCAACTTGGCTGGTTCCCTGCACTTGATACCCTCACCCCTGAGCTCTTAAGACCTCTGAGGATGCCAAGACAACCTTTGAATTGGAGCACTCATCAATTTATCACCATCAGGTATCCCTGCCAATAACCCGCCAATGTGCCACAGCTGTCTGCTTCAACACACGTGATGCTTTGATCAGCGTTTGCTACGCTGAGCGTTAGGATTGAAGCAAGTACATGCACACAACCACCACACATGTGACCGAAAAGACAGAGGGCAAAAACTTACCCGTGTTCTTCCCGGCCAGTGCATCGGCCTCTTCCCAAATATCACATGCATAGAGGATATGGGAAGTGATGTTGACATAGGCAGAGCTGATGTCTGGGATGTTGTAGGGCACAGTGACTGCAGAGCCATTGCTGTTCCCGCTGTAGCTGCCAGCATAAGCCATGTCTGTGCTTCTGCAGGAGAAAGAAACACCATCACGAACGGTTAACTTCAGAGTGAAAGACATCAGACTATTTGATGCCGGGAGCTATTTGGTACCATCCAGGCCTGCAGCGTGGAGTGGAGTATTGAAAACTGAGACGTGTTCAGCTACGTAACAGCTACGTAACTTACGTGTTCAGCTACGTAACAAGTAATTGTCCTTCGAGTGCCAAGGCCAAGGTTTTTGAAGCAATGTGTGACTCAGAGGACTCCTCTTGATGAAAAAAAATGTGGGTCCAGACATCAGAAAGGGCCACCCAGCCACCTCCCAACATCTACACCTACTTGGGGAAGCCTTCACCACATTATCGGAATGCTTTTTCCAAACGACTTCCATTTCAGACACGCTGAAGCTCCCCACCGATGGAGGCTGGAGCTTTCTGACAGCTGGTCACAGCAGCCAGGTCAGCCCACACACGCTTCTTTAGAGCCCTAGGGCCAGTGAAAGTGGCCAGCTGCCTGCCTTCTGACACAGGCTGGCTTCATCACAGCACTTCTTCACCCAACCCACTTTTAGGCACTGGTAGGACAGGGCTTCCACCGCTGCTCTGGGGACACCACTGACTTCCCAATAAACTGTACTGTGCAAGGTGGAATTTCAGCATCACTCTTAAAAGACCAACCAAACCTCTCTCAGCCACAGAGTTTAATAGGGACAGGCGTGGAGCCGGGTAGCTCTCTGCCAAATGCAATTGCCACCGCACACAGAAAAACTCCATCTTGCTCCCTGTCATTCAAACACGGGCCCAGTCTGCTGGGCACCAGGTCAAACACCATTACATGACAGCTTGACTTTGACTTTTGCTGCCACATACACAGCACCACTGCTGCAGGTACACAGAAAGGACAAAACGATCAACAACTCCGAAATTAGAAAATTAGCTTCTTTTTCTTAAGTGGTGACTGAGCCAAAGAGAACACTATGAAAGTTCTGCTACCACAGGGTGAAGGCATAACTCTGGACCTCGTAACAAAAAAAGCCCTTTCCAAGGAGAAAAGACAGGAAGGAGAGAGCAGAAATACTCCTGCCCCGAACGGTATGATTTCAGGGGGCAAGAAGGAGCGAGTGGCGAGGCACTCCCAAATGCAGGCAGCAACTCAAACACTCCAGCTCCTGTTTTCACTCACACCCTCGTACAAACGTGACAACGGACGTATTTTTAAATCTTACCTTGCAACACGTGGAAAAGGTGCTTGTGTAGATCTGGAGGAAGTCTGCAGCAAGGAACAGAACTCTTGTTAGGTTTGGGCTGGTCAGCCAACAGCAGTAAGTCCCGCAGCCACCCAGCTGGCAGCTCAGTGACACGCGGGCCCTACCTTGAAGTGGTCACTCAGGATCCTGGAATACTTCAGGGCAGTGTCTTCTTTGTAACGGCACATTGCCATGTGCAGAAGGGACTGGCAGCGCATGCTGTGAACAGAAACACACCCAAGCATCAGTGCTGACGCCGGCTGCTGCCTGCTCAGCAGTCACCAGCCTTGTGGGACACAGGCAGGCACACATCAGCTGTACTGCAGCGGCAAGAAAGCTCCCAATGTCTCCTCCTCCGGCTCAGCTTAAGAAAAGACTCTTTCAAAACATCCCAAGGGAAAAAAAGCAACCGAGGAAGGGCCATGCCTGGTCTTTTATAGAAACATGTGCCCAGCCTCCCGTAGGTGTCACAAGCTGAGCAAGCCCCCATCCAGAAGAGCCTTCGCTATGTTCAGCTTCAGCTTCAGTTACGCGGCTCAAACATGGGCAGCCAAAGCACATTCTTTCACCTTTGGAGAAAGCCCTTTTGTGCTCTCCAGTTACCAGCAGATCGAATTTTAGAGCCTGTGCCTTCCACACGTGGTCCCTTGTGGTATCCCGGCTCCCTTCAGAGATGTTCCAGTTCATTCTGGTTTTTATACTGTGTTTTCTTTTTCCTTGCAGAACTCCAATTCCCATTTAACTCATTCCTTCGCCCCTGAAATTAATGGGTCTGGCAAGTCTAAAAACAGAATATGAAGGCACGGAAAAACAGTTACATACCATAACACAGCAAAGATTACTTCCTGTGAAGATGCTGTGGAGTCTGTAAAGGATTTCAGCGTCATGACGAATCTAAGGAAACAAAATGAACAGAGTCTTGTCAGCCGTCAGTGCTCTGAAGGCCCACTGTTTATGAACAATCAGTGCATGCTGTTATCTCAAACACCGCTCCAAAAGTCAGGAAACCTGCCCCGAGTTCTTAGTGCTGGCACCGAGTGGTTTGTGCGATCCTGAGCAGAGGACTGTGTCTCCAAATGCCTTGTTTCCCGGGCAGCAGGAACAGATGTGGCCCCTTACGTGACTCACTCTGCTCTTACGCTGATTAACGGGCACCATCCCTACAAGGAGAAGCCCTCCATGGGCCACCTCTAGGCCTGGGGCCCAGAAGAGGTGCCCCTGCTACTGAAGGTGAAATATTAATTCAAGTGTTTCTGGACAAGACAGACATCTTAGTGGAAATGTTTCTTCTGGCAAAAAACAAGCAAGCCAATCTCCTCTTTGAAAACAAAGCAACACCACCAACTTGGAAATACAGTCCATCAAGACCAGAAAGCACAAACTGTTCTTCCACACACAATACAGTTGCTTTGCTTTTCTTAACTGAAATACTACTGAGCCGACAGGCAAAAGCAACACCAGAGCTGGATGAACTAAAAACTCCTTCATGTCCTTGACTGTCGTAACCAGTGTCCTCTGGTGTACCTCGGCTGCGCGGCTCAGGTGCCGAGTAGGACACGGTGCCTCCTTCTGATCAGCGGTGCTGGAACACGCCAAAGGATTTGTCTCTGGTGCCTGGCCATGGGCTGTCTCGTGCTTGTGCAGCAACCCGGGCGCTGCTCCGTTGGGGGGGAATCCAGAGCTGCCAGTTGCAAACAACAACACAACTCCCCCTCCCGCTCCAAACACGCTGCCTGACCACCACGCTGTGAAAACCGCTTACTTGAGGAGATCTATGGTGCCTCTGAACACGCTGGAAGCGCATTTTCGGTCTCTTGGGTCCGATTCCAAGGCAAGGCCGTATTCGATGAAGGAAAGGGCAGCATCTAGGTACTGGAAGGCCCTTCCAGTCTTGTCGGTCTATTGGGAACAAAATTCTCCTGTTTAGACTAAGACAAAAGCTACTTCTCTCAAGTGTACCTGAATTCCTTTTTTTGCCCTAGTTAGGCAGGATTTGAAGAAAGGAAAAGATGCAAGTCAGGCCTCTGGGTGATAATTAAAGGCTTCTCAGCAGAGCCCCTAATGTGGTCCCAGTCACCAGCTGTGTGTGCTCTGGCTATTTCTATCTCTCCCTCAATGTCTTCCTTGAGTAATTTATTACCTTCACATGTTTTGGATATTATCGCCTGGTCTTGCAGGCCTGCCTCGGCAGAGGCAGATGGGGCTTGCCCACTGCAGTATTCCCTCACTTCATTTTCACAGGTAAATGGCAAGTGGCAAACGTACATTAGCTGAGTGAACCATCAGTAGCAACAAAAGATGTTCCTTCACGCACGCTGTTAAACCGCCCACAGCGGAGAAAGACAGTGACATCTGCAACGGGCACTTCCAAGTCTTGTTCACCAGCAACACGATTACCGTGAGGATCCTGATGGTTCAGAGTAAACTGTGTTGTAACTAACTGTTGCACCTCTCTTCCAAGGACTCTGTGGCAGCTCTGCAAAGCCAACAGGCCTGCTGACCTCAGACAGCGCCAGCTCTGAAGCCTCTTCTCTTAGGCGTGTTCTCTAGGGGTGTTTATAGCCAAGGGAAATGTCTCAACACTTGGCAGATAAAGACAGCCTCCCCACGGGCGACTCGAACACACGCCAAGGGTGGAAGTCATGTTAGCCGCTGAATCTTATCCCATGCAGGCAGGGATCGGCTCTGAATGCGAGAGCTGGTGAGCATTTCTAGCACAGGGCCGAGACTTACCATTGCATCAGCTATGTGCTTCAGCCTCCTCGCCTCTTCAATGTAGTATTCCACCGGGTGCTCTCTGAATTGGGGACAGAGAGAGGAAAAACAGAAAACAGAGAAAAAGGGCAGGAGAATTATCAATTTTACCTTCATATCTAGAGGATGCCAGGACTCCAAACATCCTGTTTCGGTAAGCCTGTTACAGCCTTATCAAACACACCTTACAGTTATGATAGCCACTAAGTGAATGTGGTCTGCATGTACAGAAATACACAGCAGCTGCATGCACAGATAAAATTAACTGAGTTCCTAAAAAAATGTATGTTAGAATAACATTGGCAAGTACTATTTCAAAATAAAAAGCCACTAGAGGTTAGGCTACTGTGAGGCCAGGTTTACTTCTTTGCTCCCATAGAAAGATGGTAGTTATGTGACCTCCCACCACTCCTCGAGTGCAGTACCACAAACACATTTTCATCGAAACATACGGTAAGCTTTGCAGTACCAGGCACTCATCTCGGACTAAAAGAGCTTGCATTCAAGTTATCTGCCTACAAGAGATGTGGTCACCAAGGCTTCTACAGGTCTTGCTCTCAATCAACACCCAAACAATGACAAAGTTCGACCACGTGCATTTGTGTGCACTGGGATAATCTGTTCACCGTGCAAACAGCACACAGCCACCTGTGCACTAACAAAACGAGCCAGTAAAGAGTCACGCCCTCCCCGAAACAGTCAGTTGCCTGTGACAGTTACCTTGTGACAGAGGAGTTTGCTACTTGTCAAGAACCAGACACATCAAAACCCACCACCTGTAGGCAGGCACAAGAGACACCTTCTCTCCCATTTAAAAAGTACCTGATTTCTAGAGCAGCTTCCCTCAAACCAAGAACTGTTGTAATGACACCTTTGCTTTGTGTTTGAGGGGGCGGGGGTAAGTCCCAGACATGAGAAGGCACTACAGGGCAGGTCTCAGACATCTCTCCCTCCCTCTTTCCTCCTAAAAGAAGTGCTCATCATGCGGCAGGATCCAGGGTGGCTGTAGGACCAGCCTTGCCTGGCATCTTCAGGAAACAGAGATGAGGGTTGTAAAACAGAAACTTACTTTTCAAAGTTGATTTGAGGTCTCCCCGCCTTGGAGGCACCATCTGCCGAAGGCGTCACTCGGAAAGGATTTGTGACATCCCCTGCAGATCCCTGAAGAGCCACAGAGTGGAGATAAAGCTGGTTAGAGACATACGTCTAAACCAATTCCAAAGCCTGGCTTTCCTACATTTCAAGAGAAAATGTTTATTTGTCCCAGGCATAGTCTATTCTCCAGGTTCTCCCCCTCTTCTCAGCTTCTTCCCCAGCACCCCCTCCAATAATGGAAATGGAAACTTGGCTTCTTACCTGGCTGCTACTAAGGCTTAATACCATTCAAACTTTTCCAAGAAATTAAGTAGCAGCTTTCCTTGCACAATGGCTAAGATAGCAGCAAGGCTGCAAGCAGCACACTTTTCATGGCCGCTAGCCAAGGCAGGAACGGCTAATACCCATTCACACTTATTTCCAGCTTAACCACACAGAAGTTGCTCATTCTCTATTACTAACTACACTGTCAGGAAAAAGCAAGCACTTTGAAGCCTGCTAATGCCGCGTGCAGAGTCTGGCTTAATACACACACACACACACGACAACATCCTAGAGCACACACACCCTGCCACCCATAAACAGCATCAGAATTGAATTTTAGAACCCAAAAATGCAAAGATCCATCTGTAAGGATCATTAACAATTTTCTAAGCAAGCTATAAAACCTCCTACCCAGGTTGCAGTCAAAACCACAGCTTGCTTGTTTCTTATTTATAAGCAATTGACTCTTTGTGTAAACACACTTATTTTGACATCAAAACTGTACTTGCAGTTGCCTACGGTCAGAAAGCTTTACTACCATAAACATGATGCTCTTGGTTTTTATTGGTCACCCCTTCTCACTACATTTCACTGGTGAAATGAAAACAGGTGACGGAAAGTCAGCAGAGAAGCTACAATGGAGGCTTTCGGGCTAGCAACAGACAGTCACAGAGAGCCATTAAAGGGGCAAGAATGCTTCAGAGAGCTTTCTCTGGTGGCTGGTTTATCGTCCGTCCTTGTTAATATCCTCAGAGCACGTTCCTAAAGAGAATCACACAGCGCCCACGTGCCGCAGGAAACACCCCGCCAGTTGTAACGGATACCTACTTTGATGCCCTCTGACAGGTCAGCGTGATTTCTCTCCTCTTTCCTGTGCTTGGACAACAAAGGATCCGTGTGGCTGCTCTTGTCCCTGGCAGTGTTATCCATGGCCGGCAGCTCATCGCTCTCACTTCTGGGTCTCTTTCTGGCCGTCTTGGTTGACTTTGGTGCAGGAGACACGGGTGGCAGTGGCAGGGGTAGCAGGACACCTTTCTGCTGGCTTTCAAGCGAAGCCTTGGATGCTCTGGAGATGGGAAGCAAATTCATCAATTAGGGTGAATATGGTGTACATGTAATGTAGGGAATTTTTAGCAACTGAGTTACACCAAGTACCAATTCTGTTTCAATTTCTCAGGGAGCGGGAAATGGTTTGGTAACAGAAAGAGTCCAGCAAAAGCAAAGTGAAACTTCAGGGACTTGGCTGTGCGTTAGACACCACATCTTCAGCTGCCAACAACATACAAGCCAGCTGCTTTTCCAGTAGGAATAAGCCTCAGGACTTGTCCTCGGAGTAAAGACTTGCAACCAGAATATCAGGATGTTGCAAAAACGGCATCCCTCCAACACAGCCCCTTCTCACTGAAAGAGGGAGAGAGGTAATTACAGCAACTAAAATCCCTGGGACAAATCACCCAACAAGCTAAACGAACCGCAGCACTGCCTCTCTCTCTCTCCGTGATGGTAGAAGGTGTCTTCTATGGTCAGACATACTCACCCTGACACTCGATCCTGCACATGCTTTCACACAATTAAACTGAGTTGTTCCTTTAAGACCTGCCAGCTCAGCTAGCCAACACTTACAAAAGTTCAGAGGATTCAGGTGAGAGAGACTTAAAATGCTGTGCTTCTAAATGGCAGAGACTATCCCATGTAATAATGGGATGTAATAATACAGTGGCATATCAGATTTCTGATCCTCTGAAGTTAGGATTACCAGGGAACTCCGGCAGCTCTAAGCAGCACTACATAGCTCTAATCCTTCTTTCACTACTGCTCAGTCACATCATTTTATCCAGCTTCTCAAAGTTTCCAAGAAAACGCTGAGCAGTGAACCCCAGCTCATGGACTGCCACATCAGAAGAGGAGGAAATTAAGTTACACCCCATGAGAAGACTGAAGCGAGACACTGCACATCTTGCTTCATCCTGCTGTGCATGGGACAGTCCTCTCCCCTCTTCCACAACCCACCTTTCCCCTGCTACAGTCCCTACTCACTGCACACATGCTCCCCAGCTTCACTACCCTGGTACAGCTGACGCTCCAGAGCGGAGTGCACAGAGCACAGCAGCATCCCCCGACCACAGCCAGAGCCCTCTCTCCCCAGAAATGCATCCTATCCTTCCCACTCCGCAAGCCAGAACATGGCTGGAGGGGGTGCTCGTTTTCACTGACAAGAAGGGAGGGATGAACCCCAGAATTAAAGCCCTTCCACTATTGCCACAGCTGAAATAGCCCTTCACCCAACGAAGGGTTAGCCCCACTGTCTCAGTGCTTTAAGAGTACGTCAGTATTTTCTCTGCAGGAAAGCAGTTTACTCCTATCGTCAGGACACAAACCTCAACGCTGCATACCAATACAAGTCAATACCTCCTATTCAAGCCACAGGCAAGCAGCAACTGAATGCAGTAGTAGCCCATGACTGGGGCACGAGGCACCCCTCTTGAGAACACTGTCCATGTGAAGACGTGCTCTTGGAAGCATTCACTCTAGCAAAGACCTGGCCAAAATGCTGGCAGTACACTCTTCTGCAAATGACGGGGCAAGTTTCAGCAGATCTACCAGAAGGACTGCAAATGCTATGCTGGAAGAAATGAGAAACCCCTGGCCATAAAGCCCACCTGAAATTTCAGACAGAGTCACAATTCAAACGGCACGCTGGTTGTGTGTCTGTTAGGCAAGTGCTATTCAAAGCCCGTAACCGGTGACAGCAAAAGCAGCTGAGGGAGCAGAGAGTATCAGCATTAACACCTGACTTGTTGCTTTCGTCACCACCTGTCCAACTAACAACATGGCAATGATCATCCAGTCAAAATTGATGGGCATACAGTCACACTTAGGACAATGTCCTTTCCCAAGAGGCTGCCACAACTCTCTCTGCTGTGGACGTGCTTGCTCGGTCACAGGAACAAGAGCCACAACTCCTGGGCCACACTTTCAGCTATTTCACCTCTTTGCAGCGGGAGTCTGAGCAAGCAACTCCATTTGTCTGCACCTCAGTTTCTCCTTGTGCAAAAGGCGTTCACATCATCTTCTCACTTTACAAAGACTAAGAGCTTTAAACGCATGTGAAGTGTCATGAATCGGATAAAGCTTTCTGCTGCTTCCCACGCAGAGAGAGAACAAACTTCCCCCAAATAAAGATGACAGCAGAACCCAGAAGGAGGAGGACATGGGCAAAGAAAAGTTCATCGACTCATAGAATGGTTTAGGTTGGAAGGGACCTTTAAAGATCATCTAGTCCAACTCCCTTCTTAAAAGCATTGCAAGGCTGGTTCTATTTCTACGGAGACCAGAAAGAACTGATACTTGAACTCTCAAGTCTTACTCACTGAGCATCTTAGAACAGTTGGGGTTGGAAGGGACCTTTAGAAGTCATCTAGTCCAACCCCCCCTGCAATGAGCAGGGACATCTTCAGCCAGAGGACAACTTCTCTTGCCATGCCCTGACGCCCCTGAACTACCGTGCAGAACAAGCCTGTGCTACTCCCCACAGAGCCGCTGCCACCTCCCAGGGCACTGCGGGCAATCATCTGCTGCCAGATCACCACCACTGCACTTTGGACAAGCAGTTAGAAGGAAAAGCAGCACGGGCACAAGTGGCAATTAAATTTCTCGCAGCATGAACACATTTTTTGAGCTACGTCTAATACACGGAGCAGAGCATGCAGCAAGGTAAGCTGCAGGATGGACAAGTTGGGGTTTCAAATGGCAAAGTCTTCATCCCCATCTCAGCTGCTGGAAAGCAGCACAAATGCCACAACATTCAAGGCTTTTGCAGCAGTGTAAACCAAGTATGGGAGGATGACCAGCCACTGAAACATCAGCTTGTGCTTGGATGATTAGAACCATAATCCTCAGCAGTAAGGAGAGAGAGGAGGATAGGGGACACCCAAGTATCACTTCACATCATCCACAAATACAACGGCAAATCAATTACATTCCCACAGCCACGTGCTTGGTTCCAGGACGGAAAGAGAAATCTGCAGCAGATGAAGTTTCAGAAGGCACATTAGCGTACCAGCAAACTCACAAGTATGAGGACAGGAGATAAAGTTCTTTGCCTCAACCTCTTAAAGAAAGACTCAGTTTTATGCATCTTTCTGCTATTCCACCAGTGTATACTCACTTCAAGTTACTGGAGTCCTCCTTAGCTAAAGACTGCAATGACTTTACTTCTTTTTCTGATTTCTTTCTCTTCTGATCAAACTCCTTCTCCACTGCCCTCTAAGAAGAAGGAAAAAAAAAAAAAAAAAAGAAAAAAATGACTCAGGTTTTAAAAGTTCATGTAAAGTGCAGACCAAGTAAGCTTGATCGATTCTGGTTAAAAAAAGAAAAGACACGATATCAGAATCGACAAAGGGGGAACGCAGAGCACAGCGGATATGGATTTCAGGCTCACTGACAAGTATCCTCAAATGACATTTTATCTACTTGGGTTTAGAAAGATTAATCATTTTGTAGTGGCGGGGATGCAACTGCGAAACCTCTTGTTGCTAATGCTAATCAAAATTAAGGCACTTCCAGTGCTGAAAATAAGCATTTCACCAGTTCTGGATGAACTTTCTTCTCCTCCCTCAGTCTGAATTGTACAGACAGGTATTCAGATTCCTCCTGGGAAAGTCATGAACTGCAAGCAGTTGTGTTTTGTGATACACCTTGTCAGAGGGAAGATAAAAACTGCATTCACAGGGGAGTTAGATCACTCAGCTTGCCCAGCTGTGGTCCATAGGATAGAGCCATGCACTCCCCAGTGGCCTGAGAATGTTTTGCAAGCTGGAGGAACTGTCTGAAGCCACGGGGCGTGAGCATGTCTGGAGCAGATTTTTAAAAAATGCATGGTCTCAGTTTTGAAAGTTTAAGGCACCAAGTTCTCTTTGTCTGCTTTTCCCAATAAAAGCCTCAGAAATGCCACTGCAGTGCTCTCCAAATTCAGCAGAAGCAAGTCTAAGCACATCCCAGCCCTTCCTGCAGGTCTCATCACTTCAGCTGCCATCTGGGAGAAGCTGAATCTGCCACTCACCCACAGGAGCTGCAGGGAGGCAGCGGCCTCACTTAACCTATCAGGAAACTAGTCTCACCCTGAAGCAGCCCATAGCCTCGGCACCCACAAAAGCTGCACGGGTGGAGCTGGGCCCCAAACACCCCAGACAAGCCGTGCATCTCATCCGCACCTCGCTTGTGTCCCGCCAGGGAAGGCACTAATTCCTCCAGGAGTGCTAGACAATGATGCCAAAGGAGAGGGGGCAACACTTCCAGGTTAGTCAGGTAAAACTCTATAATTATGCTGTTACTTAATTCACAAGCTCTAGAAGGACAACAAAGGGCAACCAAAGGCTGATGATGCAGCAAAGATGTCAAGGGGACCCCTGGACAGCGACGGTGTTTCCAGTCTCCTGTCCTGGTGGCATCTGGACACAGAGAGGCTGAGGCAAGAGGCTGTACTAAGCAGCCTCTGCATTTGATTTGCATTCACCTCAGGTCCTGACGCTCTCGGAGGGTCTTCTGCTTCACTGCCACTCGACGTGCTCTCTGAGTCTGAAGAGCTGTCTGAGTCACTGGTGCTCCCTGACTCCGGGCTGATGGAATGTGCTGATGCCACACTCCTGGGCTGCGACTGTGGGGCGCTCCAAGGCCACCATGAGCTAAAATTAGAAGGCAGCATGGCTGAAGGTTACTTACTCTATTGACATGGCAGGATTCAAAATTAAAGCTGACACCCTGTGTTTTGGCACTGAGAGGAGAGGGGAGAAGGCCAAAGGAATACATTGTTAGACTCAAAAGATGAAGCACTGGAGTAAAAAACCTCTGGAAATAATAAAACCTGCAACTCCAACCCAGACAAATACTGCAGCAGGACATCACTGCTGCAATGTCAAGCTGCATTTAGCCAGCCAAAGTTTAGAAAACAACTGAAACTCTCAAGCGCTTTTCTGAAAGCCCCAACCCTCAAAAGAAAAATTTCCAATCAAGGCTAACAAGACAGAAACATACATTCCAGGATGGTTTCTCCTTTTGTATTCTCCCCTTGAAGTTTTCACTCCTTCCTCTGTGTTACTCGCTCAAGGTGCTAGAACTGCTTCATTGACAGCCATGTCAAGGAGCAGCAGTTTTTCCAACACCCTCCCTGACTCAAAAGTGTTTTTCTCCAGCACTGACAATGGGAGTGAATGGAACCGAGGGAGAGCCATGACTTTTATGCACAGCTTCTTTTCATTTTGAAATGGCCTTACAAAATCAAAACGTTCATTTTTTGACTTTGAAACCTCTTTCCAACATCATACATTTGTATGATTTGGAGGCAAGCTCCTCCCTGATCCACACTGGTATCGTGAGAACGCTCTCTTTCAAGAGCTTGCAGGGATGCAGTTCATGCCAAGAACTGGCGGGCCCTTCTGCAAGCCTCATTTTATAGACCATTACCCTGTGCTTGAAGAATACAGGTATTAAGCCAAAATTGGATGTCCATGCTCTCCTATAGGAAAAATTATGGGCTTCTCCACCTTTCTTCCTCTAATGCTGGCACATGGCTGATCAGCCTACCTTGAATATTGCTTCTGGTTAGCAATCCATGGCAGGAATGGTGTACAATCACTTGCCTTATCGGGAGGAGCTGAAACAGCCTCAGGGAGTCTACCTGACCCTTCGCTGTTCTTCACCCACTTGGCTGTTTTGGGCTTCCTTCTGAACTAAAACTGGACTCACCCATCACTACTACACCTGAAAATCCCATCAGCTCCAGTGTGATCTACATACACACTCATGGACGGGAAGAGCACAAAACAAGGGAACAGCTGGGGAAATGGAATCCTGCTTCATAGGCAAAATCCAGCATGCCTGGAGTATCCATTTCTGACTGGAGCTTTTGGTAAAACCCCACACAACTAAAGCCACTTTTCAGCAGCAGCTTCAGGCAGTTAGAAACCAAAGCCTGTATCTACAAGAGAAACCAGGAACCCTTACCCATCTACCCCCTATAGAAAAGGTAGTTTGGTATTTCCCCCCCTATTTTGGTCTAGCTAGTAGTTTGGGAACAAACCTGTATCTTGGAGGAGCAAGCAAAGAAGGTGGTGGCTTTTCAACAACCTGTTTTGTTCACAAAAACAAAGAGGAGAGGGGGAGGAAAGGTGAGCTTAAGGAACTCAGCTCCACAAGTCACGATGGGATGTCTGTGTGCCTAGTGCATAAGAACATCGAAAACTGACTTGGTCGTCACCACTCTCTTCGCTATCACTGAGCTGCAGGTCGTCCTGGAGCATTCTGAAAGACAACCACAAGAGAAACATCAGCCAAGGCAGGCACGGTTTCAAGCAGCACACACTGAGAAAGACTTGGTTTGCGCCTGCCAAAGCAAACCAGCCTCCCACATCCTTTTTGAACATTCGGCATGCTCAGTCTCCTAAACCCTGTCGTTACCTAAACGAGGGATAAAAAGTTAACACACAACCTGGACATTTCGCCGGGCTTTCCAAATGGTCTCAGGACGGTTTGCAACGCAGGTCAGAATCGCTGGCTGCCAGCTACAGCCCTGTGAGGGGACTATTCCTCAGCGCCGTTACCTAGCGCACTCACAACACAGCCAAAAAAGGTTACCTAGCACACCAACACAGCCGTTACCTAGCACGCCAAAACAGCGGTTACCTATCACGCCAACACAGCAGTTAACCTAGCACGCCAACACAGCGGTTACCTAGCACACCAACACAGCCGTTACCTAGCACGCCAACACAGCGGTTGCCTAGCACACCAACACAGCGGTTACTTAGCACACAAACACAGCGGTTACCTAGCACACAAACACAGCCGTTACCTAGCACGCCAACACAGCGGTTGCCTAGCACACCAACACAGTCGTTACCTAGCACGCCAACACAGTCGTTACCTAGCACGCCAACACAGTCGTTACCTAGCACGCCAACACAGCGGTTACCTAGCACGCCAACACAGCGGTTACCTAGCACGCCAACACAGTCGTTACCTAGCACACCAACACAGCGGTTGCCTAGCACGCCAACACAGCGGTTACCTAGCACACCAACACAGCCGTTACCTAGCACACCAACACAGCTGTTCCTAGCACACCAACACAGCGGTTACCTAGCACACCAACACAGCGGTTACCTAGCACGCCAACACAGCTGTTCCTAGCACACCAACACAGCCGTTACCTAGCACACCAACACAGCGGTTACCTAGCACACCAACACAGCCGTTACCTAGCACACCAACACAGCAGGGCAACTTTTTTACTTAGAGCAACTTAGAATGATTTCTGAATACTGCTTAATAATCCTGCTACTGCCACCAAAAATGTGTTGCGAGCACACTAGTGGTATGCGCAGTTTTGAAGAAGTGTTTAAAAAATTTTTATAAGAGCTGCCAAACTCTTCTGTTTATCACATCAAATATTTTTGTTGACAATAAAGATAAAATGCTGTTTGTGCTGCAAGAGGTGCGATGCTTCAAATGTTTCTGAAAAGCAGCCACATTTGAAGCCCACGATTATAACAAAGATGTAAGTCACTGAAACATTACACACACACCCCCCCTCGGCTCAGACATCTTACAACTCGAAAAACACAAAGCTTGCTTAAAAAATGAGGAAAGAGGAAAGATAATTAGGCTACCAGATAACCCAAACCGTTCTATGATCCTATGCTCTTCTTCCAGCACTTTCTTCTGTAAATAGAATTTAGGAAACTCCTAATCCACATTTGTATGATACAGCCTTTATCACGGGATTTTTTGGCTGTGACTCTCTTCTGCCTGAAATGAGCAGCAGGTTTCCTGTTCACATAAATTGCTACTGAAGCAAATCACAGAGGGAGTCTTTCCAGCCTGGTTTATTTGCCTTACTCCTTATGGCTGAGATAGCACACAGCATTTTCCCAGACACTGGGAACATCTTCTTCTGAATAATAAAAAAAAAAGAAACTGGTGTAAGTTAGGGCTGAGCACTGAAGAAGGGTATCATGCAGTTTCTCATAGTGCAAAGCTCTTCCTATTAATGCAGTGCAGTGGTTTTGAAATAATTCTAACATACTCCAGCAGCTGGAGAGGGGAAGAGCACTGCGTGACCAGGTAGCTCCGTGCAGACTGTGGCCTGAGTGCCATTGCCTTACAGTGCCCATTGCAGTTTAGAGATCAGCGGATGGATACTGCGCTCCTGGAAAAAGTGAGTTCAGCTCACAACTGCTTGCCCATGAAAACAGAAGGTGTCATGTAAAGGACAGAGACGGGTGGAACAGCTCTAGTGCCTGGTACCTCGCTGTTCCATCTGCTTACTGCAGGGGGTGAAGCTGTGCAAAATGCAGAGCAGGGAAGCACACAGGGGCTAAGGGTGCAGCAGAGGTTCTCTGCAAAGCCAACTGGAGAAGAATTTTAAATACAACCTCTGGTGTGTTTGAAACAGATTTTAAGGCCTAGTGAAAGGTGTTCAGGACGGAGCTCTCTCGTAATATTACCAAAGCAACCGGGGTGCTGCTCCACAGGCCCGAGAAGTGTCCTTAGCCCGCTTCTTGTATAGTCCCAACCCAGGGCTGGCTTAAAACCCAGTCAAGCTAATCCTAGAGAGACAGTTTTAACATAGGATGCTTAATTGTTTTGCTAGATTAAGAGAATTTAGTATACAGGATCTGCTTGCACTACCTAAGCTTTTAATACAACATCTTGAACTCTTAGAATTGTGCAAGATGAAAAGTAGTGGAAGAAAGATGAAGATGATGATGAACTGAAAGATGACCCTGAAACTGAAACAAGGATTGGAACCACAAGAGAAGAATTCGGCTGAGACAGGGGATTGTAGTGTACTTTCAGCATGCATGTGAGGTGGAGGGATCCCCCGTGTGTCCACTGCTGCAATACAGAACGCCGGCCTTCCAAAACTTCATACTAAGTCTTAGGGGGTTCTTTTGAGACCGAATTTACGGTAACAGCCTCTTCTTACTCACTACCCCTTTCTTATGCAACCACTTATCAACTGAACGCTGTGAGCTTTTTTTTATTTTTACATTTGAGACTCAATGCTGGAGGATCCCAGAGGCGTGATGACAGGAAGGGACCCCTGTGGTTTTTTCTTGGGGTACCTGGACTCACAGAGCAGTAAAGGCTGATAGATCATACTTACAGGCTCTATTCAGCGAGCCCACTAAGAAAAAGCTGATCGCATCGGCCTGTTGAATCCGGTCAACAGGTACAAACGGCCTCACCACGACTGAGCACAAAGCTCGGAAGAGTATTTTAGGTGCAGGATTGGGCTTTTGCTTGTTACGCTGGTTTTGTGTTTGCATGGGAATGTGCGTGTGTGCGGCTACAAATGCACACAGACATGAATTACACGTCATAAATGTGTTGGTATCACAAACGCCTCACCTTCATCAGAACTTTATCTATAACTTGTTACTTTTATGCTAGACTTTGTGGCACATTTGTGACCTTCAGAACTCTTGGTACCACCCGAGCATCCTGCACTTACAAACTGTGGTTCCGTTAGTTATTGGGATGCAGGCAGTTGTGTCTGGTCAGCTGAGAGGAGATGTTCCTACGGTGTTTCCAATGTTCTGCCTCTTCAAAGGTAGATGCGCCTGCCTCCTCCAGCAGGATGGCTTGTCACTCTGGCTTTCCAATGATACTTCCGATGTTGCAGAGAATAATTCTGTCTTAATTCTCAGGCCGGCCGGCTCTCCGGGCCAAGCAGCCCCTGCAGCGAGCCCCCGCCGTGTGGGCTGCCCGGGCATCTGGGGGTCCTCGGGGGCTGGGGAGGGCTCGCGTCAGTCTCTCCTTTCTCTTTGGTAGTGGTTTCTTTTTTTAACTTTCTAGGGCTTGATTTCCTTTGTATTTATGCAAGAGAACTTCAGAATCCGCCCCCCAGCTCTGCCTGCATTGGGTTCCCCACACCCTCTCCCTCCCTCGGTCAAGCCTGATGCCAGGTCTGGGCAAACCAGCTCTGCAGCTCTTGGCGACACCCGGAATGTTCTCTGGGTGCTGGTGCTGGGGGCGGTGTCGGTGCCGGTTCGGAGCCACTGAACGCCCCGAGCGCGCTGCCGCTCTGCTGCGGCAGATCTCCGGTGCCTTCTAAGGGAGCAGAGGCGAGGCTGATCCCTCTGCTCCCAGAGGCTCCTGCCACAAACCAAACGCCCTCTGTGCCTCCGCTGGCACCCTGAAATCCTGCCCTCGACCCCAGCCTGTGCGCACAGGATAAACCCCCCGGCCTGCGCACAGCTCGGAGGGACTGAAGCACCCCATTGCTGCCACTGAGTTAAAAAAAGTATAAAGAAGTTTTATTCTCTTTTTTACGCTGACGGTGTCAGTGCTGGGGCGGTGTCAGGGGCGGTGTCAGGATCGGTGTCACTGCGGGTGTCGGCGCAGGTATCGGTGTCGGTGCTGGAGGCAGTGCTGGTCTTCACGGTTGTTCCACTGTAACCAGGTTCCTTCCACCTCCATTTGTTCGCCCTTGCAGGTGCTTTTAATGTAGTAATTCAACAAGTCAGACTGGTACTGAGGCTTCAAAAGCGTGAGAAAGTTCCAGGTACTCACCCACCTTAAGGTGTAGCTGTTTCGCGTCTCAGCCACTGCAAACCCTGCCTAGCGTAGCGTACCGCTTCGGGCACGCTGCTGTTCAGCGCCAGAGCGCACGTCGCTGTGCCGAGTTCAGCAAAAAACTCTGCACAAAGGGGAGGGAGGGAGAAAACATTTGGTTGGTTTCACACAACAGGCACATCTGACAGGCGAGGGGCAGCGAGCAGCGGCAGCAGCAGCACCCTGTCAGTCGGCAGGTCCCGCTAAACACATCGTTAATGCAGAGAGCTCAGCGCTAGCCCAAGGCCGGGCAGCGTCACAAGCACAGAGGGCAGGGCACGTGGGAGGAAAACGCACTCACACGGGCACACACACGCTGAACCGCCTCCCCGGGCTCTGGCTTTGAAAGGACACCGAGACGCCGCGGTAGGTGGCCAGGAGTTTGGGTGTTCACACCCCAGTCCCTACCGCGCGCCTCCCCCAGGTTTTAAACCGGCCAAGTCTGGTGTCTTTCTGAGGGGTGCCTGGCAGCACACACCGCTGTCACCGGGCTGGTCCCTTTGCTTCACCCATCCTCAGACCTTGGAGACGTCAGGACTTCTCAGCTGAACGGGTTTCACAATCTGTCCAGCTGGACAGAGATACAGCTCTGATTGGGGCTGCTCACAGCTGGGCACGTCAGGCAGATTGGAGAGAGCCCTCCTCTCCTGCCGCCAGCTCCAGCTCTGCACAGGTGGCTCCAACATCACTTACAACCAACCGCTTTCCACTAGTTTTCATCTTCCCTGTTTAAGGGATATCTCAAGGCCACTGCTCTTTCCTCCTCCTCTTACTCCCTATGAATTGCAGAAAAGAATCAAGGATGCGGCCTTTTTTTATTTTTAGTTTGATGTACTTGCTCTCTGTACCTCTGAGCGCCTGTACCTTACGCTGAGTATCAACAGGCTCCAGGTCTGAAACTCCTTCACCATCCTGAACAGCGGCAACAACTGCCAAGCCCACAGGAGTATTTACTGTTGTCCTGCACAGATCCACGCCCCTGGCAGTATTTACTACCCCAGTCATCATTCCCCTCCGGTAAAACAGCAACAGAGAGCAGGTTTTGTCCTTCTCAGTGACAGTCTTTTACCAGCCTTTGGAGGATATAACCCAAAATACTACACACGCATTGCTGCTGCGAGCACAGATTTGCTCAGAGGACACCCAGCAACTGAAGTTACTCCCTTCAAAGGGGGACTTGCAAAGCCTTTTGAATTTCAGCACAGCCCTCCCACAATTCAGCCAGGCTCATCGTGATGATTTTCTTGTGCCACTTTGCCAGCAGACGGTGGCAACACATCCTGTCGCCCACAGCAGCTCACGACACTTTGGGCTTTAAACCACTCCAGGGCTTTTGCTTATTCACTGCTGCTTGTACCACAGGAGAACACAACACTTTTAACAACAAAACTGTAAAATCCAAAAAGTAGCATCCATTTCAGGAAATGGTACCGGCAAATACTGGTCTTGTGCCCAGCAGGGACTCCAAAGCAAGAGCTGCTCGGCTTCTCTGTTACCGAGAGAAGCCAGCTTCACCGTTTTCAAGGCCAAAATACCTGCAGGTTTGACAAACCAACTAAAACACGAGGCTACAGGCCAAAGACCTGTTTTTAAAGAAGGGGAACCAACTCAGAAAAGCTAAGCGCCCCCAAGGGAAAAACAAACCGCAAAAACCCCCTTATGCTTCTCGTGTTACCGTGCAGCAACTTGGCTGGTTCCCTGCACTTGATACCCTCACCCCTGAGCTCTTAAGACCTCTGAGGATGCCAAGACAACCTTTGAATTGGAGCACTCATCAATTTATCACCATCAGGTATCCCTGCCAATAACCCGCCAATGTGCCACAGCTGTCTGCTTCAACACACGTGATGCTTTGATCAGCGTTTGCTACGCTGAGCGTTAGGATTGAAGCAAGTACATGCACACAACCACCACACATGTGACCGAAAAGACAGAGGGCAAAAACTTACCCGTGTTCTTCCCGGCCAGTGCATCGGCCTCTTCCCAAATATCACATGCATAGAGGATATGGGAAGTGATGTTGACATAGGCAGAGCTGATGTCTGGGATGTTGTAGGGCACAGTGACTGCAGAGCCATTGCTGTTCCCGCTGTAGCTGCCAGCATAAGCCATGTCTGTGCTTCTGCAGGAGAAAGAAACACCATCACGAACGGTTAACTTCAGAGTGAAAGACATCAGACTATTTGATGCCGGGAGCTATTTGGTACCATCCAGGCCTGCAGCGTGGAGTGGAGTATTGAAAACTGAGACGTGTTCAGCTACGTAACAGCTACGTAACTTACGTGTTCAGCTACGTAACAAGTAATTGTCCTTCGAGTGCCAAGGCCAAGGTTTTTGAAGCAATGTGTGACTCAGAGGACTCCTCTTGATGAAAAAAAATGTGGGTCCAGACATCAGAAAGGGCCACCCAGCCACCTCCCAACATCTACACCTACTTGGGGAAGCCTTCACCACATTATCGGAATGCTTTTTCCAAACGACTTCCATTTCAGACACGCTGAAGCTCCCCACCGATGGAGGCTGGAGCTTTCTGACAGCTGGTCACAGCAGCCAGGTCAGCCCACACACGCTTCTTTAGAGCCCTAGGGCCAGTGAAAGTGGCCAGCTGCCTGCCTTCTGACACAGGCTGGCTTCATCACAGCACTTCTTCACCCAACCCACTTTTAGGCACTGGTAGGACAGGGCTTCCACCGCTGCTCTGGGGACACCACTGACTTCCCAATAAACTGTACTGTGCAAGGTGGAATTTCAGCATCACTCTTAAAAGACCAACCAAACCTCTCTCAGCCACAGAGTTTAATAGGGACAGGCGTGGAGCCGGGTAGCTCTCTGCCAAATGCAATTGCCACCGCACACAGAAAAACTCCATCTTGCTCCCTGTCATTCAAACACGGGCCCAGTCTGCTGGGCACCAGGTCAAACACCATTACATGACAGCTTGACTTTGACTTTTGCTGCCACATACACAGCACCACTGCTGCAGGTACACAGAAAGGACAAAACGATCAACAACTCTGAAATTAGAAAATTAGCTTCTTTTTCTTAAGTGGTGACTGAGCCAAAGAGAACACTATGAAAGTTCTGCTACCACAGGGTGAAGGCATAACTCTGGACCTCGTAACAAAAAAAGCCCTTTCCAAGGAGAAAAGACAGGAAGGAGAGAGCAGAAATACTCCTGCCCCGAACGGTATGATTTCAGGGGGCAAGAAGGAGCGAGTGGCGAGGCACTCCCAAATGCAGGCAGCAACTCAAACACTCCAGCTCCTGTTTTCACTCACACCCTCGTACAAACGTGACAACGGACGTATTTTTAAATCTTACCTTGCAACACGTGGAAAAGGTGCTTGTGTAGATCTGGAGGAAGTCTGCAGCAAGGAACAGAACTCTTGTTAGGTTTGGGCTGGTCAGCCAACAGCAGTAAGTCCCGCAGCCACCCAGCTGGCAGCTCAGTGACACGCGGGCCCTACCTTGAAGTGGTCACTCAGGATCCTGGAATACTTCAGGGCAGTGTCTTCTTTGTAACGGCACATTGCCATGTGCAGAAGGGACTGGCAGCGCATGCTGTGAACAGAAACACACCCAAGCATCAGTGCTGACGCCGGCTGCTGCCTGCTCAGCAGTCACCAGCCTTGTGGGACACAGGCAGGCACACATCAGCTGTACTGCAGCGGCAAGAAAGCTCCCAATGTCTCCTCCTCCGGCTCAGCTTAAGAAAAGACTCTTTCAAAACATCCCAAGGGAAAAAAAGCAACCGAGGAAGGGCCATGCCTGGTCTTTTATAGAAACATGTGCCCAGCCTCCCGTAGGTGTCACAAGCTGAGCAAGCCCCCATCCAGAAGAGCCTTCGCTATGTTCAGCTTCAGCTTCAGTTACGCGGCTCAAACATGGGCAGCCAAAGCACATTCTTTCACCTTTGGAGAAAGCCCTTTTGTGCTCTCCAGTTACCAGCAGATCGAATTTTAGAGCCTGTGCCTTCCACACGTGGTCCCTTGTGGTATCCCGGCTCCCTTCAGAGATGTTCCAGTTCATTCTGGTTTTTATACTGTGTTTTCTTTTTCCTTGCAGAACTCCAATTCCCATTTAACTCATTCCTTCGCCCCTGAAATTAATGGGTCTGGCAAGTCTAAAAACAGAATATGAAGGCACGGAAAAACAGTTACATACCATAACACAGCAAAGATTACTTCCTGTGAAGATGCTGTGGAGTCTGTAAAGGATTTCAGCGTCATGACGAATCTAAGGAAACAAAATGAACAGAGTCTTGTCAGCCGTCAGTGCTCTGAAGGCCCACTGTTTATGAACAATCAGTGCATGCTGTTATCTCAAACACCGCTCCAAAAGTCAGGAAACCTGCCCCGAGTTCTTAGTGCTGGCACCGAGTGGTTTGTGCGATCCTGAGCAGAGGACTGTGTCTCCAAATGCCTTGTTTCCCGGGCAGCAGGAACAGATGTGGCCCCTTACGTGACTCACTCTGCTCTTACGCTGATTAACGGGCACCATCCCTACAAGGAGAAGCCCTCCATGGGCCACCTCTAGGCCTGGGGCCCAGAAGAGGTGCCCCTGCTACTGAAGGTGAAATATTAATTCAAGTGTTTCTGGACAAGACAGACATCTTAGTGGAAATGTTTCTTCTGGCAAAAAACAAGCAAGCCAATCTCCTCTTTGAAAACAAAGCAACACCACCAACTTGGAAATACAGTCCATCAAGACCAGAAAGCACAAACTGTTCTTCCACACACAATACAGTTGCTTTGCTTTTCTTAACTGAAATACTACTGAGCCGACAGGCAAAAGCAACACCAGAGCTGGATGAACTAAAAACTCCTTCATGTCCTTGACTGTCGTAACCAGTGTCCTCTGGTGTACCTCGGCTGCGCGGCTCAGGTGCCGAGTAGGACACGGTGCCTCCTTCTGATCAGCGGTGCTGGAACACGCCAAAGGATTTGTCTCTGGTGCCTGGCCATGGGCTGTCTCGTGCTTGTGCAGCAACCCGGGCGCTGCTCCGTTGGGGGGGAATCCAGAGCTGCCAGTTGCAAACAACAACACAACTCCCCCTCCCGCTCCAAACACGCTGCCTGACCACCACGCTGTGAAAACCGCTTACTTGAGGAGATCTATGGTGCCTCTGAACACGCTGGAAGCGCATTTTCGGTCTCTTGGGTCCGATTCCAAGGCAAGGCCGTATTCGATGAAGGAAAGGGCAGCATCTAGGTACTGGAAGGCCCTTCCAGTCTTGTCGGTCTATTGGGAACAAAATTCTCCTGTTTAGACTAAGACAAAAGCTACTTCTCTCAAGTGTACCTGAATTCCTTTTTTTGCCCTAGTTAGGCAGGATTTGAAGAAAGGAAAAGATGCAAGTCAGGCCTCTGGGTGATAATTAAAGGCTTCTCAGCAGAGCCCCTAATGTGGTCCCAGTCACCAGCTGTGTGTGCTCTGGCTATTTCTATCTCTCCCTCAATGTCTTCCTTGAGTAATTTATTACCTTCACATGTTTTGGATATTATCGCCTGGTCTTGCAGGCCTGCCTCGGCAGAGGCAGATGGGGCTTGCCCACTGCAGTATTCCCTCACTTCATTTTCACAGGTAAATGGCAAGTGGCAAACGTACATTAGCTGAGTGAACCATCAGTAGCAACAAAAGATGTTCCTTCACGCACGCTGTTAAACCGCCCACAGCGGAGAAAGACAGTGACATCTGCAACGGGCACTTCCAAGTCTTGTTCACCAGCAACACGATTACCGTGAGGATCCTGATGGTTCAGAGTAAACTGTGTTGTAACTAACTGTTGCACCTCTCTTCCAAGGACTCTGTGGCAGCTCTGCAAAGCCAACAGGCCTGCTGACCTCAGACAGCGCCAGCTCTGAAGCCTCTTCTCTTAGGCGTGTTCTCTAGGGGTGTTTATAGCCAAGGGAAATGTCTCAACACTTGGCAGATAAAGACAGCCTCCCCACGGGCGACTCGAACACACGCCAAGGGTGGAAGTCATGTTAGCCGCTGAATCTTATCCCATGCAGGCAGGGATCGGCTCTGAATGCGAGAGCTGGTGAGCATTTCTAGCACAGGGCCGAGACTTACCATTGCATCAGCTATGTGCTTCAGCCTCCTCGCCTCTTCAATGTAGTATTCCACCGGGTGCTCTCTGAATTGGGGACAGAGAGAGGAAAAACAGAAAACAGAGAAAAAGGGCAGGAGAATTATCAATTTTACCTTCATATCTAGAGGATGCCAGGACTCCAAACATCCTGTTTCGGTAAGCCTGTTACAGCCTTATCAAACACACCTTACAGTTATGATAGCCACTAAGTGAATGTGGTCTGCATGTACAGAAATACACAGCAGCTGCATGCACAGATAAAATTAACTGAGTTCCTAAAAAAATGTATGTTAGAATAACATTGGCAAGTACTATTTCAAAATAAAAAGCCACTAGAGGTTAGGCTACTGTGAGGCCAGGTTTACTTCTTTGCTCCCATAGAAAGATGGTAGTTATGTGACCTCCCACCACTCCTCGAGTGCAGTACCACAAACACATTTTCATCGAAACATACGGTAAGCTTTGCAGTACCAGGCACTCATCTCGGACTAAAAGAGCTTGCATTCAAGTTATCTGCCTACAAGAGATGTGGTCACCAAGGCTTCTACAGGTCTTGCTCTCAATCAACACCCAAACAATGACAAAGTTCGACCACGTGCATTTGTGTGCACTGGGATAATCTGTTCACCGTGCAAACAGCACACAGCCACCTGTGCACTAACAAAACGAGCCAGTAAAGAGTCACGCCCTCCCCGAAACAGTCAGTTGCCTGTGACAGTTACCTTGTGACAGAGGAGTTTGCTACTTGTCAAGAACCAGACACATCAAAACCCACCACCTGTAGGCAGGCACAAGAGACACCTTCTCTCCCATTTAAAAAGTACCTGATTTCTAGAGCAGCTTCCCTCAAACCAAGAACTGTTGTAATGACACCTTTGCTTTGTGTTTGAGGGGGCGGGGGTAAGTCCCAGACATGAGAAGGCACTACAGGGCAGGTCTCAGACATCTCTCCCTCCCTCTTTCCTCCTAAAAGAAGTGCTCATCATGCGGCAGGATCCAGGGTGGCTGTAGGACCAGCCTTGCCTGGCATCTTCAGGAAACAGAGATGAGGGTTGTAAAACAGAAACTTACTTTTCAAAGTTGATTTGAGGTCTCCCCGCCTTGGAGGCACCATCTGCCGAAGGCGTCACTCGGAAAGGATTTGTGACATCCCCTGCAGATCCCTGAAGAGCCACAGAGTGGAGATAAAGCTGGTTAGAGACATACGTCTAAACCAATTCCAAAGCCTGGCTTTCCTACATTTCAAGAGAAAATGTTTATTTGTCCCAGGCATAGTCTATTCTCCAGGTTCTCCCCCTCTTCTCAGCTTCTTCCCCAGCACCCCCTCCAATAATGGAAATGGAAACTTGGCTTCTTACCTGGCTGCTACTAAGGCTTAATACCATTCAAACTTTTCCAAGAAATTAAGTAGCAGCTTTCCTTGCACAATGGCTAAGATAGCAGCAAGGCTGCAAGCAGCACACTTTTCATGGCCGCTAGCCAAGGCAGGAACGGCTAATACCCATTCACACTTATTTCCAGCTTAACCACACAGAAGTTGCTCATTCTCTATTACTAACTACACTGTCAGGAAAAAGCAAGCACTTTGAAGCCTGCTAATGCCGCGTGCAGAGTCTGGCTTAATACACACACACACACACGACAACATCCTAGAGCACACACACCCTGCCACCCATAAACAGCATCAGAATTGAATTTTAGAACCCAAAAATGCAAAGATCCATCTGTAAGGATCATTAACAATTTTCTAAGCAAGCTATAAAACCTCCTACCCAGGTTGCAGTCAAAACCACAGCTTGCTTGTTTCTTATTTATAAGCAATTGACTCTTTGTGTAAACACACTTATTTTGACATCAAAACTGTACTTGCAGTTGCCTACGGTCAGAAAGCTTTACTACCATAAACATGATGCTCTTGGTTTTTATTGGTCACCCCTTCTCACTACATTTCACTGGTGAAATGAAAACAGGTGACGGAAAGTCAGCAGAGAAGCTACAATGGAGGCTTTCGGGCTAGCAACAGACAGTCACAGAGAGCCATTAAAGGGGCAAGAATGCTTCAGAGAGCTTTCTCTGGTGGCTGGTTTATCGTCCGTCCTTGTTAATATCCTCAGAGCACGTTCCTAAAGAGAATCACACAGCGCCCACGTGCCGCAGGAAACACCCCGCCAGTTGTAACGGATACCTACTTTGATGCCCTCTGACAGGTCAGCGTGATTTCTCTCCTCTTTCCTGTGCTTGGACAACAAAGGATCCGTGTGGCTGCTCTTGTCCCTGGCAGTGTTATCCATGGCCGGCAGCTCATCGCTCTCACTTCTGGGTCTCTTTCTGGCCGTCTTGGTTGACTTTGGTGCAGGAGACACGGGTGGCAGTGGCAGGGGTAGCAGGACACCTTTCTGCTGGCTTTCAAGCGAAGCCTTGGATGCTCTGGAGATGGGAAGCAAATTCATCAATTAGGGTGAATATGGTGTACATGTAATGTAGGGAATTTTTAGCAACTGAGTTACACCAAGTACCAATTCTGTTTCAATTTCTCAGGGAGCGGGAAATGGTTTGGTAACAGAAAGAGTCCAGCAAAAGCAAAGTGAAACTTCAGGGACTTGGCTGTGCGTTAGACACCACATCTTCAGCTGCCAACAACATACAAGCCAGCTGCTTTTCCAGTAGGAATAAGCCTCAGGACTTGTCCTCGGAGTAAAGACTTGCAACCAGAATATCAGGATGTTGCAAAAACGGCATCCCTCCAACACAGCCCCTTCTCACTGAAAGAGGGAGAGAGGTAATTACAGCAACTAAAATCCCTGGGACAAATCACCCAACAAGCTAAACGAACCGCAGCACTGCCTCTCTCTCTCTCCGTGATGGTAGAAGGTGTCTTCTATGGTCAGACATACTCACCCTGACACTCGATCCTGCACATGCTTTCACACAATTAAACTGAGTTGTTCCTTTAAGACCTGCCAGCTCAGCTAGCCAACACTTACAAAAGTTCAGAGGATTCAGGTGAGAGAGACTTAAAATGCTGTGCTTCTAAATGGCAGAGACTATCCCATGTAATAATGGGATGTAATAATACAGTGGCATATCAGATTTCTGATCCTCTGAAGTTAGGATTACCAGGGAACTCCGGCAGCTCTAAGCAGCACTACATAGCTCTAATCCTTCTTTCACTACTGCTCAGTCACATCATTTTATCCAGCTTCTCAAAGTTTCCAAGAAAACGCTGAGCAGTGAACCCCAGCTCATGGACTGCCACATCAGAAGAGGAGGAAATTAAGTTACACCCCATGAGAAGACTGAAGCGAGACACTGCACATCTTGCTTCATCCTGCTGTGCATGGGACAGTCCTCTCCCCTCTTCCACAACCCACCTTTCCCCTGCTACAGTCCCTACTCACTGCACACATGCTCCCCAGCTTCACTACCCTGGTACAGCTGACGCTCCAGAGCGGAGTGCACAGAGCACAGCAGCATCCCCCGACCACAGCCAGAGCCCTCTCTCCCCAGAAATGCATCCTATCCTTCCCACTCCGCAAGCCAGAACATGGCTGGAGGGGGTGCTCGTTTTCACTGACAAGAAGGGAGGGATGAACCCCAGAATTAAAGCCCTTCCACTATTGCCACAGCTGAAATAGCCCTTCACCCAACGAAGGGTTAGCCCCACTGTCTCAGTGCTTTAAGAGTACGTCAGTATTTTCTCTGCAGGAAAGCAGTTTACTCCTATCGTCAGGACACAAACCTCAACGCTGCATACCAATACAAGTCAATACCTCCTATTCAAGCCACAGGCAAGCAGCAACTGAATGCAGTAGTAGCCCATGACTGGGGCACGAGGCACCCCTCTTGAGAACACTGTCCATGTGAAGACGTGCTCTTGGAAGCATTCACTCTAGCAAAGACCTGGCCAAAATGCTGGCAGTACACTCTTCTGCAAATGACGGGGCAAGTTTCAGCAGATCTACCAGAAGGACTGCAAATGCTATGCTGGAAGAAATGAGAAACCCCTGGCCATAAAGCCCACCTGAAATTTCAGACAGAGTCACAATTCAAACGGCACGCTGGTTGTGTGTCTGTTAGGCAAGTGCTATTCAAAGCCCGTAACCGGTGACAGCAAAAGCAGCTGAGGGAGCAGAGAGTATCAGCATTAACACCTGACTTGTTGCTTTCGTCACCACCTGTCCAACTAACAACATGGCAATGATCATCCAGTCAAAATTGATGGGCATACAGTCACACTTAGGACAATGTCCTTTCCCAAGAGGCTGCCACAACTCTCTCTGCTGTGGACGTGCTTGCTCGGTCACAGGAACAAGAGCCACAACTCCTGGGCCACACTTTCAGCTATTTCACCTCTTTGCAGCGGGAGTCTGAGCAAGCAACTCCATTTGTCTGCACCTCAGTTTCTCCTTGTGCAAAAGGCGTTCACATCATCTTCTCACTTTACAAAGACTAAGAGCTTTAAACGCATGTGAAGTGTCATGAATCGGATAAAGCTTTCTGCTGCTTCCCACGCAGAGAGAGAACAAACTTCCCCCAAATAAAGATGACAGCAGAACCCAGAAGGAGGAGGACATGGGCAAAGAAAAGTTCATCGACTCATAGAATGGTTTAGGTTGGAAGGGACCTTTAAAGATCATCTAGTCCAACTCCCTTCTTAAAAGCATTGCAAGGCTGGTTCTATTTCTACGGAGACCAGAAAGAACTGATACTTGAACTCTCAAGTCTTACTCACTGAGCATCTTAGAACAGTTGGGGTTGGAAGGGACCTTTAGAAGTCATCTAGTCCAACCCCCCCTGCAATGAGCAGGGACATCTTCAGCCAGAGGACAACTTCTCTTGCCATGCCCTGACGCCCCTGAACTACCGTGCAGAACAAGCCTGTGCTACTCCCCACAGAGCCGCTGCCACCTCCCAGGGCACTGCGGGCAATCATCTGCTGCCAGATCACCACCACTGCACTTTGGACAAGCAGTTAGAAGGAAAAGCAGCACGGGCACAAGTGGCAATTAAATTTCTCGCAGCATGAACACATTTTTTGAGCTACGTCTAATACACGGAGCAGAGCATGCAGCAAGGTAAGCTGCAGGATGGACAAGTTGGGGTTTCAAATGGCAAAGTCTTCATCCCCATCTCAGCTGCTGGAAAGCAGCACAAATGCCACAACATTCAAGGCGTTTGCAGCAGTGTAAACCAAGTATGGGAGGATGACCAGCCACTGAAACATCAGCTTGTGCTTGGATGATTAGAACCATAATCCTCAGCAGTAAGGAGAGAGAGGAGGATAGGGGACACCCAAGTATCACTTCACATCATCCACAAATACAACGGCAAATCAATTACATTCCCACAGCCACGTGCTTGGTTCCAGGACGGAAAGAGAAATCTGCAGCAGATGAAGTTTCAGAAGGCACATTAGCGTACCAGCAAACTCACAAGTATGAGGACAGGAGATAAAGTTCTTTGCCTCAACCTCTTAAAGAAAGACTCAGTTTTATGCATCTTTCTGCTATTCCACCAGTGTATACTCACTTCAAGTTACTGGAGTCCTCCTTAGCTAAAGACTGCAATGACTTTACTTCTTTTTCTGATTTCTTTCTCTTCTGATCAAACTCCTTCTCCACTGCCCTCTAAGAAGAAGGAAAAAAAAAAAAAAAAAAGAAAAAAATGACTCAGGTTTTAAAAGTTCATGTAAAGTGCAGACCAAGTAAGCTTGATCGATTCTGGTTAAAAAAAGAAAAGACACGATATCAGAATCGACAAAGGGGGAACGCAGAGCACAGCGGATATGGATTTCAGGCTCACTGACAAGTATCCTCAAATGACATTTTATCTACTTGGGTTTAGAAAGATTAATCATTTTGTAGTGGCGGGGATGCAACTGCGAAACCTCTTGTTGCTAATGCTAATCAAAATTAAGGCACTTCCAGTGCTGAAAATAAGCATTTCACCAGTTCTGGATGAACTTTCTTCTCCTCCCTCAGTCTGAATTGTACAGACAGGTATTCAGATTCCTCCTGGGAAAGTCATGAACTGCAAGCAGTTGTGTTTTGTGATACACCTTGTCAGAGGGAAGATAAAAACTGCATTCACAGGGGAGTTAGATCACTCAGCTTGCCCAGCTGTGGTCCATAGGATAGAGCCATGCACTCCCCAGTGGCCTGAGAATGTTTTGCAAGCTGGAGGAACTGTCTGAAGCCACGGGGCGTGAGCATGTCTGGAGCAGATTTTTAAAAAATGCATGGTCTCAGTTTTGAAAGTTTAAGGCACCAAGTTCTCTTTGTCTGCTTTTCCCAATAAAAGCCTCAGAAATGCCACTGCAGTGCTCTCCAAATTCAGCAGAAGCAAGTCTAAGCACATCCCAGCCCTTCCTGCAGGTCTCATCACTTCAGCTGCCATCTGGGAGAAGCTGAATCTGCCACTCACCCACAGGAGCTGCAGGGAGGCAGCGGCCTCACTTAACCTATCAGGAAACTAGTCTCACCCTGAAGCAGCCCATAGCCTCGGCACCCACAAAAGCTGCACGGGTGGAGCTGGGCCCCAAACACCCCAGACAAGCCGTGCATCTCATCCGCACCTCGCTTGTGTCCCGCCAGGGAAGGCACTAATTCCTCCAGGAGTGCTAGACAATGATGCCAAAGGAGAGGGGGCAACACTTCCAGGTTAGTCAGGTAAAACTCTATAATTATGCTGTTACTTAATTCACAAGCTCTAGAAGGACAACAAAGGGCAACCAAAGGCTGATGATGCAGCAAAGATGTCAAGGGGACCCCTGGACAGCGACGGTGTTTCCAGTCTCCTGTCCTGGTGGCATCTGGACACAGAGAGGCTGAGGCAAGAGGCTGTACTAAGCAGCCTCTGCATTTGATTTGCATTCACCTCAGGTCCTGACGCTCTCGGAGGGTCTTCTGCTTCACTGCCACTCGACGTGCTCTCTGAGTCTGAAGAGCTGTCTGAGTCACTGGTGCTCCCTGACTCCGGGCTGATGGAATGTGCTGATGCCACACTCCTGGGCTGCGACTGTGGGGCGCTCCAAGGCCACCATGAGCTAAAATTAGAAGGCAGCATGGCTGAAGGTTACTTACTCTATTGACATGGCAGGATTCAAAATTAAAGCTGACACCCTGTGTTTTGGCACTGAGAGGAGAGGGGAGAAGGCCAAAGGAATACATTGTTAGACTCAAAAGATGAAGCACTGGAGTAAAAAACCTCTGGAAATAATAAAACCTGCAACTCCAACCCAGACAAATACTGCAGCAGGACATCACTGCTGCAATGTCAAGCTGCATTTAGCCAGCCAAAGTTTAGAAAACAACTGAAACTCTCAAGCGCTTTTCTGAAAGCCCCAACCCTCAAAAGAAAAATTTCCAATCAAGGCTAACAAGACAGAAACATACATTCCAGGATGGTTTCTCCTTTTGTATTCTCCCCTTGAAGTTTTCACTCCTTCCTCTGTGTTACTCGCTCAAGGTGCTAGAACTGCTTCATTGACAGCCATGTCAAGGAGCAGCAGTTTTTCCAACACCCTCCCTGACTCAAAAGTGTTTTTCTCCAGCACTGACAATGGGAGTGAATGGAACCGAGGGAGAGCCATGACTTTTATGCACAGCTTCTTTTCATTTTGAAATGGCCTTACAAAATCAAAACGTTCATTTTTTGACTTTGAAACCTCTTTCCAACATCATACATTTGTATGATTTGGAGGCAAGCTCCTCCCTGATCCACACTGGTATCGTGAGAACGCTCTCTTTCAAGAGCTTGCAGGGATGCAGTTCATGCCAAGAACTGGCGGGCCCTTCTGCAAGCCTCATTTTATAGACCATTACCCTGTGCTTGAAGAATACAGGTATTAAGCCAAAATTGGATGTCCATGCTCTCCTATAGGAAAAATTATGGGCTTCTCCACCTTTCTTCCTCTAATGCTGGCACATGGCTGATCAGCCTACCTTGAATATTGCTTCTGGTTAGCAATCCATGGCAGGAATGGTGTACAATCACTTGCCTTATCGGGAGGAGCTGAAACAGCCTCAGGGAGTCTACCTGACCCTTCGCTGTTCTTCACCCACTTGGCTGTTTTGGGCTTCCTTCTGAACTAAAACTGGACTCACCCATCACTACTACACCTGAAAATCCCATCAGCTCCAGTGTGATCTACATACACACTCATGGACGGGAAGAGCACAAAACAAGGGAACAGCTGGGGAAATGGAATCCTGCTTCATAGGCAAAATCCAGCATGCCTGGAGTATCCATTTCTGACTGGAGCTTTTGGTAAAACCCCACACAACTAAAGCCACTTTTCAGCAGCAGCTTCAGGCAGTTAGAAACCAAAGCCTGTATCTACAAGAGAAACCAGGAACCCTTACCCATCTACCCCCTATAGAAAAGGTAGTTTGGTATTTCCCCCCCTATTTTGGTCTAGCTAGTAGTTTGGGAACAAACCTGTATCTTGGAGGAGCAAGCAAAGAAGGTGGTGGCTTTTCAACAACCTGTTTTGTTCACAAAAACAAAGAGGAGAGGGGGAGGAAAGGTGAGCTTAAGGAACTCAGCTCCACAAGTCACGATGGGATGTCTGTGTGCCTAGTGCATAAGAACATCGAAAACTGACTTGGTCGTCACCACTCTCTTCGCTATCACTGAGCTGCAGGTCGTCCTGGAGCATTCTGAAAGACAACCACAAGAGAAACATCAGCCAAGGCAGGCACGGTTTCAAGCAGCACACACTGAGAAAGACTTGGTTTGCGCCTGCCAAAGCAAACCAGCCTCCCACATCCTTTTTGAACATTCGGCATGCTCAGTCTCCTAAACCCTGTCGTTACCTAAACGAGGGATAAAAAGTTAACACACAACCTGGACATTTCGCCGGGCTTTCCAAATGGTCTCAGGACGGTTTGCAACGCAGGTCAGAATCGCTGGCTGCCAGCTACAGCCCTGTGAGGGGACTATTCCTCAGCGCCGTTACCTAGCGCACTCACAACACAGCCAAAAAAGGTTACCTAGCACACCAACACAGCCGTTACCTAGCACGCCAAAACAGCGGTTACCTATCACGCCAACACAGCAGTTAACCTAGCACGCCAACACAGCGGTTACCTAGCACACCAACACAGCCGTTACCTAGCACGCCAACACAGCGGTTGCCTAGCACACCAACACAGCGGTTACTTAGCACACAAACACAGCGGTTACCTAGCACACAAACACAGCCGTTACCTAGCACGCCAACACAGCGGTTGCCTAGCACACCAACACAGTCGTTACCTAGCACGCCAACACAGTCGTTACCTAGCACGCCAACACAGTCGTTACCTAGCACGCCAACACAGCGGTTACCTAGCACGCCAACACAGCGGTTACCTAGCACGCCAACACAGTCGTTACCTAGCACACCAACACAGCGGTTGCCTAGCACGCCAACACAGCGGTTACCTAGCACACCAACACAGCTGTTACTTAGCACACGAACACAGCGGTTACCTAGCACACCAACACAGCGGTTACCTACCACACCAACACAGCGGTTACCTAGCACGCCAACACAGCGGTTACCTAGCACGCCAACACAGCCGTTACCTAGCACACCAACACAGCGGTTACCTAGCACACCAACACAGCCGTTACCTAGCACACCAACACAGCTGTTCCTAGCACACCAACACAGCGGTTACCTAGCACACCAACACAGCGGTTACCTAGCACGCCAACACAGCTGTTCCTAGCACACCAACACAGCCGTTACCTAGCACACCAACACAGCGGTTACCTAGCACACCAACACAGCCGTTACCTAGCACACCAACACAGCAGGGCAACTTTTTTACTTAGAGCAACTTAGAATGATTTCTGAATACTGCTTAATAATCCTGCTACTGCCACCAAAAATGTGTTGCGAGCACACTAGTGGTATGCGCAGTTTTGAAGAAGTGTTTAAAAAATTTTTATAAGAGCTGCCAAACTCTTCTGTTTATCACATCAAATATTTTTGTTGACAATAAAGATAAAATGCTGTTTGTGCTGCAAGAGGTGCGATGCTTCAAATGTTTCTGAAAAGCAGCCACATTTGAAGCCCACGATTATAACAAAGATGTAAGTCACTGAAACATTACACACACACCCCCCCTCGGCTCAGACATCTTACAACTCGAAAAACACAAAGCTTGCTTAAAAAATGAGGAAAGAGGAAAGATAATTAGGCTACCAGATAACCCAAACCGTTCTATGATCCTATGCTCTTCTTCCAGCACTTTCTTCTGTAAATAGAATTTAGGAAACTCCTAATCCACATTTGTATGATACAGCCTTTATCACGGGATTTTTTGGCTGTGACTCTCTTCTGCCTGAAATGAGCAGCAGGTTTCCTGTTCACATAAATTGCTACTGAAGCAAATCACAGAGGGAGTCTTTCCAGCCTGGTTTATTTGCCTTACTCCTTATGGCTGAGATAGCACACAGCATTTTCCCAGACACTGGGAACATCTTCTTCTGAATAATAAAAAAAAAAGAAACTGGTGTAAGTTAGGGCTGAGCACTGAAGAAGGGTATCATGCAGTTTCTCATAGTGCAAAGCTCTTCCTATTAATGCAGTGCAGTGGTTTTGAAATAATTCTAACATACTCCAGCAGCTGGAGAGGGGAAGAGCACTGCGTGACCAGGTAGCTCCGTGCAGACTGTGGCCTGAGTGCCATTGCCTTACAGTGCCCATTGCAGTTTAGAGATCAGCGGATGGATACTGCGCTCCTGGAAAAAGTGAGTTCAGCTCACAACTGCTTGCCCATGAAAACAGAAGGTGTCATGTAAAGGACAGAGACGGGTGGAACAGCTCTAGTGCCTGGTACCTCGCTGTTCCATCTGCTTACTGCAGGGGGTGAAGCTGTGCAAAATGCAGAGCAGGGAAGCACACAGGGGCTAAGGGTGCAGCAGAGGTTCTCTGCAAAGCCAACTGGAGAAGAATTTTAAATACAACCTCTGGTGTGTTTGAAACAGATTTTAAGGCCTAGTGAAAGGTGTTCAGGACGGAGCTCTCTCGTAATATTACCAAAGCAACCGGGGTGCTGCTCCACAGGCCCGAGAAGTGTCCTTAGCCCGCTTCTTGTATAGTCCCAACCCAGGGCTGGCTTAAAACCCAGTCAAGCTAATCCTAGAGAGACAGTTTTAACATAGGATGCTTAATTGTTTTGCTAGATTAAGAGAATTTAGTATACAGGATCTGCTTGCACTACCTAAGCTTTTAATACAACATCTTGAACTCTTAGAATTGTGCAAGATGAAAAGTAGTGGAAGAAAGATGAAGATGATGATGAACTGAAAGATGACCCTGAAACTGAAACAAGGATTGGAACCACAAGAGAAGAATTCGGCTGAGACAGGGGATTGTAGTGTACTTTCAGCATGCATGTGAGGTGGAGGGATCCCCCGTGTGTCCACTGCTGCAATACAGAACGCCGGCCTTCCAAAACTTCATACTAAGTCTTAGGGGGTTCTTTTGAGACCGAATTTACGGTAACAGCCTCTTCTTACTCACTACCCCTTTCTTATGCAACCACTTATCAACTGAACGCTGTGAGCTTTTTTTTATTTTTACATTTGAGACTCAATGCTGGAGGATCCCAGAGGCGTGATGACAGGAAGGGACCCCTGTGGTTTTTTCTTGGGGTACCTGGACTCACAGAGCAGTAAAGGCTGATAGATCATACTTACAGGCTCTATTCAGCGAGCCCACTAAGAAAAAGCTGATCGCATCGGCCTGTTGAATCCGGTCAACAGGTACAAACGGCCTCACCACGACTGAGCACAAAGCTCGGAAGAGTATTTTAGGTGCAGGATTGGGCTTTTGCTTGTTACGCTGGTTTTGTGTTTGCATGGGAATGTGCGTGTGTGCGGCTACAAATGCACACAGACATGAATTACACGTCATAAATGTGTTGGTATCACAAACGCCTCACCTTCATCAGAACTTTATCTATAACTTGTTACTTTTATGCTAGACTTTGTGGCACATTTGTGACCTTCAGAACTCTTGGTACCACCCGAGCATCCTGCACTTACAAACTGTGGTTCCGTTAGTTATTGGGATGCAGGCAGTTGTGTCTGGTCAGCTGAGAGGAGATGTTCCTACGGTGTTTCCAATGTTCTGCCTCTTCAAAGGTAGATGCGCCTGCCTCCTCCAGCAGGATGGCTTGTCACTCTGGCTTTCCAATGATACTTCCGATGTTGCAGAGAATAATTCTGTCTTAATTCTCAGGCCGGCCGGCTCTCCGGGCCAAGCAGCCCCTGCAGCGAGCCCCCGCCGTGTGGGCTGCCCGGGCATCTGGGGGTCCTCGGGGGCTGGGGAGGGCTCGCGTCAGTCTCTCCTTTCTCTTTGGTAGTGGTTTCTTTTTTTAACTTTCTAGGGCTTGATTTCCTTTGTATTTATGCAAGAGAACTTCAGAATCCGCCCCCCAGCTCTGCCTGCATTGGGTTCCCCACACCCTCTCCCTCCCTCGGTCAAGCCTGATGCCAGGTCTGGGCAAACCAGCTCTGCAGCTCTTGGCGACACCCGGAATGTTCTCTGGGTGCTGGTGCTGGGGGCGGTGTCGGTGCCGGTTCGGAGCCACTGAACGCCCCGAGCGCGCTGCCGCTCTGCTGCGGCAGATCTCCGGTGCCTTCTAAGGGAGCAGAGGCGAGGCTGATCCCTCTGCTCCCAGAGGCTCCTGCCACAAACCAAACGCCCTCTGTGCCTCCGCTGGCACCCTGAAATCCTGCCCTCGACCCCAGCCTGTGCGCACAGGATAAACCCCCCGGCCTGCGCACAGCTCGGAGGGACTGAAGCACCCCATTGCTGCCACTGAGTTAAAAAAAGTATAAAGAAGTTTTATTCTCTTTTTTACGCTGACGGTGTCAGTGCTGGGGCGGTGTCAGGGGCGGTGTCAGGATCGGTGTCACTGCGGGTGTCGGCGCAGGTATCGGTGTCGGTGCTGGAGGCAGTGCTGGTCTTCACGGTTGTTCCACTGTAACCAGGTTCCTTCCACCTCCATTTGTTCGCCCTTGCAGGTGCTTTTAATGTAGTAATTCAACAAGTCAGACTGGTACTGAGGCTTCAAAAGCGTGAGAAAGTTCCAGGTACTCACCCACCTTAAGGTGTAGCTGTTTCGCGTCTCAGCCACTGCAAACCCTGCCTAGCGTAGCGTACCGCTTCGGGCACGCTGCTGTTCAGCGCCAGAGCGCACGTCGCTGTGCCGAGTTCAGCAAAAAACTCTGCACAAAGGGGAGGGAGGGAGAAAACATTTGGTTGGTTTCACACAACAGGCACATCTGACAGGCGAGGGGCAGCGAGCAGCGGCAGCAGCAGCACCCTGTCAGTCGGCAGGTCCCGCTAAACACATCGTTAATGCAGAGAGCTCAGCGCTAGCCCAAGGCCGGGCAGCGTCACAAGCACAGAGGGCAGGGCACGTGGGAGGAAAACGCACTCACACGGGCACACACACGCTGAACCGCCTCCCCGGGCTCTGGCTTTGAAAGGACACCGAGACGCCGCGGTAGGTGGCCAGGAGTTTGGGTGTTCACACCCCAGTCCCTACCGCGCGCCTCCCCCAGGTTTTAAACCGGCCAAGTCTGGTGTCTTTCTGAGGGGTGCCTGGCAGCACACACCGCTGTCACCGGGCTGGTCCCTTTGCTTCACCCATCCTCAGACCTTGGAGACGTCAGGACTTCTCAGCTGAACGGGTTTCACAATCTGTCCAGCTGGACAGAGATACAGCTCTGATTGGGGCTGCTCACAGCTGGGCACGTCAGGCAGATTGGAGAGAGCCCTCCTCTCCTGCCGCCAGCTCCAGCTCTGCACAGGTGGCTCCAACATCACTTACAACCAACCGCTTTCCACTAGTTTTCATCTTCCCTGTTTAAGGGATATCTCAAGGCCACTGCTCTTTCCTCCTCCTCTTACTCCCTATGAATTGCAGAAAAGAATCAAGGATGCGGCCTTTTTTTATTTTTAGTTTGATGTACTTGCTCTCTGTACCTCTGAGCGCCTGTACCTTACGCTGAGTATCAACAGGCTCCAGGTCTGAAACTCCTTCACCATCCTGAACAGCGGCAACAACTGCCAAGCCCACAGGAGTATTTACTGTTGTCCTGCACAGATCCACGCCCCTGGCAGTATTTACTACCCCAGTCATCATTCCCCTCCGGTAAAACAGCAACAGAGAGCAGGTTTTGTCCTTCTCAGTGACAGTCTTTTACCAGCCTTTGGAGGATATAACCCAAAATACTACACACGCATTGCTGCTGCGAGCACAGATTTGCTCAGAGGACACCCAGCAACTGAAGTTACTCCCTTCAAAGGGGGACTTGCAAAGCCTTTTGAATTTCAGCACAGCCCTCCCACAATTCAGCCAGGCTCATCGTGATGATTTTCTTGTGCCACTTTGCCAGCAGACGGTGGCAACACATCCTGTCGCCCACAGCAGCTCACGACACTTTGGGCTTTAAACCACTCCAGGGCTTTTGCTTATTCACTGCTGCTTGTACCACAGGAGAACACAACACTTTTAACAACAAAACTGTAAAATCCAAAAAGTAGCATCCATTTCAGGAAATGGTACCGGCAAATACTGGTCTTGTGCCCAGCAGGGACTCCAAAGCAAGAGCTGCTCGGCTTCTCTGTTACCGAGAGAAGCCAGCTTCACCGTTTTCAAGGCCAAAATACCTGCAGGTTTGACAAACCAACTAAAACACGAGGCTACAGGCCAAAGACCTGTTTTTAAAGAAGGGGAACCAACTCAGAAAAGCTAAGCGCCCCCAAGGGAAAAACAAACCGCAAAAACCCCCTTATGCTTCTCGTGTTACCGTGCAGCAACTTGGCTGGTTCCCTGCACTTGATACCCTCACCCCTGAGCTCTTAAGACCTCTGAGGATGCCAAGACAACCTTTGAATTGGAGCACTCATCAATTTATCACCATCAGGTATCCCTGCCAATAACCCGCCAATGTGCCACAGCTGTCTGCTTCAACACACGTGATGCTTTGATCAGCGTTTGCTACGCTGAGCGTTAGGATTGAAGCAAGTACATGCACACAACCACCACACATGTGACCGAAAAGACAGAGGGCAAAAACTTACCCGTGTTCTTCCCGGCCAGTGCATCGGCCTCTTCCCAAATATCACATGCATAGAGGATATGGGAAGTGATGTTGACATAGGCAGAGCTGATGTCTGGGATGTTGTAGGGCACAGTGACTGCAGAGCCATTGCTGTTCCCGCTGTAGCTGCCAGCATAAGCCATGTCTGTGCTTCTGCAGGAGAAAGAAACACCATCACGAACGGTTAACTTCAGAGTGAAAGACATCAGACTATTTGATGCCGGGAGCTATTTGGTACCATCCAGGCCTGCAGCGTGGAGTGGAGTATTGAAAACTGAGACGTGTTCAGCTACGTAACAGCTACGTAACTTACGTGTTCAGCTACGTAACAAGTAATTGTCCTTCGAGTGCCAAGGCCAAGGTTTTTGAAGCAATGTGTGACTCAGAGGACTCCTCTTGATGAAAAAAAATGTGGGTCCAGACATCAGAAAGGGCCACCCAGCCACCTCCCAACATCTACACCTACTTGGGGAAGCCTTCACCACATTATCGGAATGCTTTTTCCAAACGACTTCCATTTCAGACACGCTGAAGCTCCCCACCGATGGAGGCTGGAGCTTTCTGACAGCTGGTCACAGCAGCCAGGTCAGCCCACACACGCTTCTTTAGAGCCCTAGGGCCAGTGAAAGTGGCCAGCTGCCTGCCTTCTGACACAGGCTGGCTTCATCACAGCACTTCTTCACCCAACCCACTTTTAGGCACTGGTAGGACAGGGCTTCCACCGCTGCTCTGGGGACACCACTGACTTCCCAATAAACTGTACTGTGCAAGGTGGAATTTCAGCATCACTCTTAAAAGACCAACCAAACCTCTCTCAGCCACAGAGTTTAATAGGGACAGGCGTGGAGCCGGGTAGCTCTCTGCCAAATGCAATTGCCACCGCACACAGAAAAACTCCATCTTGCTCCCTGTCATTCAAACACGGGCCCAGTCTGCTGGGCACCAGGTCAAACACCATTACATGACAGCTTGACTTTGACTTTTGCTGCCACATACACAGCACCACTGCTGCAGGTACACAGAAAGGACAAAACGATCAACAACTCCGAAATTAGAAAATTAGCTTCTTTTTCTTAAGTGGTGACTGAGCCAAAGAGAACACTATGAAAGTTCTGCTACCACAGGGTGAAGGCATAACTCTGGACCTCGTAACAAAAAAAGCCCTTTCCAAGGAGAAAAGACAGGAAGGAGAGAGCAGAAATACTCCTGCCCCGAACGGTATGATTTCAGGGGGCAAGAAGGAGCGAGTGGCGAGGCACTCCCAAATGCAGGCAGCAACTCAAACACTCCAGCTCCTGTTTTCACTCACACCCTCGTACAAACGTGACAACGGACGTATTTTTAAATCTTACCTTGCAACACGTGGAAAAGGTGCTTGTGTAGATCTGGAGGAAGTCTGCAGCAAGGAACAGAACTCTTGTTAGGTTTGGGCTGGTCAGCCAACAGCAGTAAGTCCCGCAGCCACCCAGCTGGCAGCTCAGTGACACGCGGGCCCTACCTTGAAGTGGTCACTCAGGATCCTGGAATACTTCAGGGCAGTGTCTTCTTTGTAACGGCACATTGCCATGTGCAGAAGGGACTGGCAGCGCATGCTGTGAACAGAAACACACCCAAGCATCAGTGCTGACGCCGGCTGCTGCCTGCTCAGCAGTCACCAGCCTTGTGGGACACAGGCAGGCACACATCAGCTGTACTGCAGCGGCAAGAAAGCTCCCAATGTCTCCTCCTCCGGCTCAGCTTAAGAAAAGACTCTTTCAAAACATCCCAAGGGAAAAAAAGCAACCGAGGAAGGGCCATGCCTGGTCTTTTATAGAAACATGTGCCCAGCCTCCCGTAGGTGTCACAAGCTGAGCAAGCCCCCATCCAGAAGAGCCTTCGCTATGTTCAGCTTCAGCTTCAGTTACGCGGCTCAAACATGGGCAGCCAAAGCACATTCTTTCACCTTTGGAGAAAGCCCTTTTGTGCTCTCCAGTTACCAGCAGATCGAATTTTAGAGCCTGTGCCTTCCACACGTGGTCCCTTGTGGTATCCCGGCTCCCTTCAGAGATGTTCCAGTTCATTCTGGTTTTTATACTGTGTTTTCTTTTTCCTTGCAGAACTCCAATTCCCATTTAACTCATTCCTTCGCCCCTGAAATTAATGGGTCTGGCAAGTCTAAAAACAGAATATGAAGGCACGGAAAAACAGTTACATACCATAACACAGCAAAGATTACTTCCTGTGAAGATGCTGTGGAGTCTGTAAAGGATTTCAGCGTCATGACGAATCTAAGGAAACAAAATGAACAGAGTCTTGTCAGCCGTCAGTGCTCTGAAGGCCCACTGTTTATGAACAATCAGTGCATGCTGTTATCTCAAACACCGCTCCAAAAGTCAGGAAACCTGCCCCGAGTTCTTAGTGCTGGCACCGAGTGGTTTGTGCGATCCTGAGCAGAGGACTGTGTCTCCAAATGCCTTGTTTCCCGGGCAGCAGGAACAGATGTGGCCCCTTACGTGACTCACTCTGCTCTTACGCTGATTAACGGGCACCATCCCTACAAGGAGAAGCCCTCCATGGGCCACCTCTAGGCCTGGGGCCCAGAAGAGGTGCCCCTGCTACTGAAGGTGAAATATTAATTCAAGTGTTTCTGGACAAGACAGACATCTTAGTGGAAATGTTTCTTCTGGCAAAAAACAAGCAAGCCAATCTCCTCTTTGAAAACAAAGCAACACCACCAACTTGGAAATACAGTCCATCAAGACCAGAAAGCACAAACTGTTCTTCCACACACAATACAGTTGCTTTGCTTTTCTTAACTGAAATACTACTGAGCCGACAGGCAAAAGCAACACCAGAGCTGGATGAACTAAAAACTCCTTCATGTCCTTGACTGTCGTAACCAGTGTCCTCTGGTGTACCTCGGCTGCGCGGCTCAGGTGCCGAGTAGGACACGGTGCCTCCTTCTGATCAGCGGTGCTGGAACACGCCAAAGGATTTGTCTCTGGTGCCTGGCCATGGGCTGTCTCGTGCTTGTGCAGCAACCCGGGCGCTGCTCCGTTGGGGGGGAATCCAGAGCTGCCAGTTGCAAACAACAACACAACTCCCCCTCCCGCTCCAAACACGCTGCCTGACCACCACGCTGTGAAAACCGCTTACTTGAGGAGATCTATGGTGCCTCTGAACACGCTGGAAGCGCATTTTCGGTCTCTTGGGTCCGATTCCAAGGCAAGGCCGTATTCGATGAAGGAAAGGGCAGCATCTAGGTACTGGAAGGCCCTTCCAGTCTTGTCGGTCTATTGGGAACAAAATTCTCCTGTTTAGACTAAGACAAAAGCTACTTCTCTCAAGTGTACCTGAATTCCTTTTTTTGCCCTAGTTAGGCAGGATTTGAAGAAAGGAAAAGATGCAAGTCAGGCCTCTGGGTGATAATTAAAGGCTTCTCAGCAGAGCCCCTAATGTGGTCCCAGTCACCAGCTGCGTGTGCTCTGGCTATTTCTATCTCTCCCTCAATGTCTTCCTTGAGTAATTTATTACCTTCACATGTTTTGGATATTATCGCCTGGTCTTGCAGGCCTGCCTCGGCAGAGGCAGATGGGGCTTGCCCACTGCAGTATTCCCTCACTTCATTTTCACAGGTAAATGGCAAGTGGCAAACGTACATTAGCTGAGTGAACCATCAGTAGCAACAAAAGATGTTCCTTCACGCACGCTGTTAAACCGCCCACAGCGGAGAAAGACAGTGGCATCTGCAACGGGCACTTCCAAGTCTTGTTCACCAGCAACACGATTACCGTGAGGATCCTGATGGTTCAGAGTAAACTGTGTTGTAACTAACTGTTGCACCTCTCTTCCAAGGACTCTGTGGCAGCTCTGCAAAGCCAACAGGCCTGCTGACCTCAGACAGCGCCAGCTCTGAAGCCTCTTCTCTTAGGCGTGTTCTCTAGGGGTGTTTATAGCCAAGGGAAATGTCTCAACACTTGGCAGATAAAGACAGCCTCCCCACGGGCGACTCGAACACACGCCAAGGGTGGAAGTCATGTTAGCCGCTGAATCTTATCCCATGCAGGCAGGGATCGGCTCTGAATGCGAGAGCTGGTGAGCATTTCTAGCACAGGGCCGAGACTTACCATTGCATCAGCTATGTGCTTCAGCCTCCTCGCCTCTTCAATGTAGTATTCCACCGGGTGCTCTCTGAATTGGGGACAGAGAGAGGAAAAACAGAAAACAGAGAAAAAGGGCAGGAGAATTATCAATTTTACCTTCATATCTAGAGGATGCCAGGACTCCAAACATCCTGTTTCGGTAAGCCTGTTACAGCCTTATCAAACACACCTTACAGTTATGATAGCCACTAAGTGAATGTGGTCTGCATGTACAGAAATACACAGCAGCTGCATGCACAGATAAAATTAACTGAGTTCCTAAAAAAATGTATGTTAGAATAACATTGGCAAGTACTATTTCAAAATAAAAAGCCACTAGAGGTTAGGCTACTGTGAGGCCAGGTTTACTTCTTTGCTCCCATAGAAAGATGGTAGTTATGTGACCTCCCACCACTCCTCGAGTGCAGTACCACAAACACATTTTCATCGAAACATACGGTAAGCTTTGCAGTACCAGGCACTCATCTCGGACTAAAAGAGCTTGCATTCAAGTTATCTGCCTACAAGAGATGTGGTCACCAAGGCTTCTACAGGTCTTGCTCTCAATCAACACCCAAACAATGACAAAGTTCGACCACGTGCATTTGTGTGCACTGGGATAATCTGTTCACCGTGCAAACAGCACACAGCCACCTGTGCACTAACAAAACGAGCCAGTAAAGAGTCACGCCCTCCCCGAAACAGTCAGTTGCCTGTGACAGTTACCTTGTGACAGAGGAGTTTGCTACTTGTCAAGAACCAGACACATCAAAACCCACCACCTGTAGGCAGGCACAAGAGACACCTTCTCTCCCATTTAAAAAGTACCTGATTTCTAGAGCAGCTTCCCTCAAACCAAGAACTGTTGTAATGACACCTTTGCTTTGTGTTTGAGGGGGCGGGGGTAAGTCCCAGACATGAGAAGGCACTACAGGGCAGGTCTCAGACATCTCTCCCTCCCTCTTTCCTCCTAAAAGAAGTGCTCATCATGCGGCAGGATCCAGGGTGGCTGTAGGACCAGCCTTGCCTGGCATCTTCAGGAAACAGAGATGAGGGTTGTAAAACAGAAACTTACTTTTCAAAGTTGATTTGAGGTCTCCCCGCCTTGGAGGCACCATCTGCCGAAGGCGTCACTCGGAAAGGATTTGTGACATCCCCTGCAGATCCCTGAAGAGCCACAGAGTGGAGATAAAGCTGGTTAGAGACATACGTCTAAACCAATTCCAAAGCCTGGCTTTCCTACATTTCAAGAGAAAATGTTTATTTGTCCCAGGCATAGTCTATTCTCCAGGTTCTCCCCCTCTTCTCAGCTTCTTCCCCAGCACCCCCTCCAATAATGGAAATGGAAACTTGGCTTCTTACCTGGCTGCTACTAAGGCTTAATACCATTCAAACTTTTCCAAGAAATTAAGTAGCAGCTTTCCCTGAACAATGGCTAAGATAGCAGCAAGGCTGCAAGCAGCACACTTTTCATGGCCGCTAGCCAAGGCAGGAACGGCTAATACCCATTCACACTTATTTCCAGCTTAACCACACAGAAGTTGCTCATTCTCTATTACTAACTACACTGTCAGGAAAAAGCAAGCACTTTGAAGCCTGCTAATGCCGCGTGCAGAGTCTGGCTTAATACACACACACACACACGACAACATCCTAGAGCACACACACCCTGCCACCCATAAACAGCATCAGAATTGAATTTTAGAACCCAAAAATGCAAAGATCCATCTGTAAGGATCATTAACAATTTTCTAAGCAAGCTATAAAACCTCCTACCCAGGTTGCAGTCAAAACCACAGCTTGCTTGTTTCTTATTTATAAGCAATTGACTCTTTGTGTAAACACACTTATTTTGACATCAAAACTGTACTTGCAGTTGCCTACGGTCAGAAAGCTTTACTACCATAAACATGATGCTCTTGGTTTTTATTGGTCACCCCTTCTCACTACATTTCACTGGTGAAATGAAAACAGGTGACGGAAAGTCAGCAGAGAAGCTACAATGGAGGCTTTCGGGCTAGCAACAGACAGTCACAGAGAGCCATTAAAGGGGCAAGAATGCTTCAGAGAGCTTTCTCTGGTGGCTGGTTTATCGTCCGTCCTTGTTAATATCCTCAGAGCACGTTCCTAAAGAGAATCACACAGCGCCCACGTGCCGCAGGAAACACCCCGCCAGTTGTAACGGATACCTACTTTGATGCCCTCTGACAGGTCAGCGTGATTTCTCTCCTCTTTCCTGTGCTTGGACAACAAAGGATCCGTGTGGCTGCTCTTGTCCCTGGCAGTGTTATCCATGGCCGGCAGCTCATCGCTCTCACTTCTGGGTCTCTTTCTGGCCGTCTTGGTTGACTTTGGTGCAGGAGACACGGGTGGCAGTGGCAGGGGTAGCAGGACACCTTTCTGCTGGCTTTCAAGCGAAGCCTTGGATGCTCTGGAGATGGGAAGCAAATTCATCAATTAGGGTGAATATGGTGTACATGTAATGTAGGGAATTTTTAGCAACTGAGTTACACCAAGTACCAATTCTGTTTCAATTTCTCAGGGAGCGGGAAATGGTTTGGTAACAGAAAGAGTCCAGCAAAAGCAAAGTGAAACTTCAGGGACTTGGCTGTGCGTTAGACACCACATCTTCAGCTGCCAACAACATACAAGCCAGCTGCTTTTCCAGTAGGAATAAGCCTCAGGACTTGTCCTCGGAGTAAAGACTTGCAACCAGAATATCAGGATGTTGCAAAAACGGCATCCCTCCAACACAGCCCCTTCTCACTGAAAGAGGGAGAGAGGTAATTACAGCAACTAAAATCCCTGGGACAAATCACCCAACAAGCTAAACGAACCGCAGCACTGCCTCTCTCTCTCTCCGTGATGGTAGAAGGTGTCTTCTATGGTCAGACATACTCACCCTGACACTCGATCCTGCACATGCTTTCACACAATTAAACTGAGTTGTTCCTTTAAGACCTGCCAGCTCAGCTAGCCAACACTTACAAAAGTTCAGAGGATTCAGGTGAGAGAGACTTAAAATGCTGTGCTTCTAAATGGCAGAGACTATCCCATGTAATAATGGGATGTAATAATACAGTGGCATATCAGATTTCTGATCCTCTGAAGTTAGGATTACCAGGGAACTCCGGCAGCTCTAAGCAGCACTACATAGCTCTAATCCTTCTTTCACTACTGCTCAGTCACATCATTTTATCCAGCTTCTCAAAGTTTCCAAGAAAACGCTGAGCAGTGAACCCCAGCTCATGGACTGCCACATCAGAAGAGGAGGAAATTAAGTTACACCCCATGAGAAGACTGAAGCGAGACACTGCACATCTTGCTTCATCCTGCTGTGCATGGGACAGTCCTCTCCCCTCTTCCACAACCCACCTTTCCCCTGCTACAGTCCCTACTCACTGCACACATGCTCCCCAGCTTCACTACCCTGGTACAGCTGACGCTCCAGAGCGGAGTGCACAGAGCACAGCAGCATCCCCCGACCAGAGCCAGAGCCCTCTCTCCCCAGAAATGCATCCTATCCTTCCCACTCCGCAAGCCAGAACATGGCTGGAGGGGGTGCTCGTTTTCACTGACAAGAAGGGAGGGATGAACCCCAGAATTAAAGCCCTTCCACTATTGCCACAGCTGAAATAGCCCTTCACCCAACGAAGGGTTAGCCCCACTGTCTCAGTGCTTTAAGAGTACGTCAGTATTTTCTCTGCAGGAAAGCAGTTTACTCCTATCGTCAGGACACAAACCTCAACGCTGCATACCAATACAAGTCAATACCTCCTATTCAAGCCACAGGCAAGCAGCAACTGAATGCAGTAGTAGCCCATGACTGGGGCACGAGGCACCCCTCTTGAGAACACTGTCCATGTGAAGACGTGCTCTTGGAAGCATTCACTCTAGCAAAGACCTGGCCAAAATGCTGGCAGTACACTCTTCTGCAAATGACGGGGCAAGTTTCAGCAGATCTACCAGAAGGACTGCAAATGCTATGCTGGAAGAAATGAGAAACCCCTGGCCATAAAGCCCACCTGAAATTTCAGACAGAGTCACAATTCAAACGGCACGCTGGTTGTGTGTCTGTTAGGCAAGTGCTATTCAAAGCCCGTAACCGGTGACAGCAAAAGCAGCTGAGGGAGCAGAGAGTATCAGCATTAACACCTGACTTGTTGCTTTCGTCACCACCTGTCCAACTAACAACATGGCAATGATCATCCAGTCAAAATTGATGGGCATACAGTCACACTTAGGACAATGTCCTTTCCCAAGAGGCTGCCACAACTCTCTCTGCTGTGGACGTGCTTGCTCGGTCACAGGAACAAGAGCCACAACTCCTGGGCCACACTTTCAGCTATTTCACCTCTTTGCAGCGGGAGTCTGAGCAAGCAACTCCATTTGTCTGCACCTCAGTTTCTCCTTGTGCAAAAGGCGTTCACATCATCTTCTCACTTTACAAAGACTAAGAGCTTTAAACGCATGTGAAGTGTCATGAATCGGATAAAGCTTTCTGCTGCTTCCCACGCAGAGAGAGAACAAACTTCCCCCAAATAAAGATGACAGCAGAACCCAGAAGGAGGAGGACATGGGCAAAGAAAAGTTCATCGACTCATAGAATGGTTTAGGTTGGAAGGGACCTTTAAAGATCATCTAGTCCAACTCCCTTCTTAAAAGCATTGCAAGGCTGGTTCTATTTCTACGGAGACCAGAAAGAACTGATACTTGAACTCTCAAGTCTTACTCACTGAGCATCTTAGAACAGTTGGGGTTGGAAGGGACCTTTAGAAGTCATCTAGTCCAACCCCCCCTGCAATGAGCAGGGACATCTTCAGCCAGAGGACAACTTCTCTTGCCATGCCCTGACGCCCCTGAACTACCGTGCAGAACAAGCCTGTGCTACTCCCCACAGAGCCGCTGCCACCTCCCAGGGCACTGCGGGCAATCATCTGCTGCCAGATCACCACCACTGCACTTTGGACAAGCAGTTAGAAGGAAAAGCAGCACGGGCACAAGTGGCAATTAAATTTCTCGCAGCATGAACACATTTTTTGAGCTACGTCTAATACACGGAGCAGAGCATGCAGCAAGGTAAGCTGCAGGATGGACAAGTTGGGGTTTCAAATGGCAAAGTCTTCATCCCCATCTCAGCTGCTGGAAAGCAGCACAAATGCCACAACATTCAAGGCTTTTGCAGCAGTGTAAACCAAGTATGGGAGGATGACCAGCCACTGAAACATCAGCTTGTGCTTGGATGATTAGAACCATAATCCTCAGCAGTAAGGAGAGAGAGGAGGATAGGGGACACCCAAGTATCACTTCACATCATCCACAAATACAACGGCAAATCAATTACATTCCCACAGCCACGTGCTTGGTTCCAGGACGGAAAGAGAAATCTGCAGCAGATGAAGTTTCAGAAGGCACATTAGCGTACCAGCAAACTCACAAGTATGAGGACAGGAGATAAAGTTCTTTGCCTCAACCTCTTAAAGAAAGACTCAGTTTTATGCATCTTTCTGCTATTCCACCAGTGTATACTCACTTCAAGTTACTGGAGTCCTCCTTAGCTAAAGACTGCAATGACTTTACTTCTTTTTCTGATTTCTTTCTCTTCTGATCAAACTCCTTCTCCACTGCCCTCTAAGAAGAAGGAAAAAAAAAAAAAAAAAAGAAAAAAATGACTCAGGTTTTAAAAGTTCATGTAAAGTGCAGACCAAGTAAGCTTGATCGATTCTGGTTAAAAAAAGAAAAGACATGATATCAGAATCGACAAAGGGGGAACGCAGAGCACAGCGGATATGGATTTCAGGCTCACTGACAAGTATCCTCAAATGACATTTTATCTACTTGGGTTTAGAAAGATTAATCATTTTGTAGTGACGGGGATGCAACTGCGAAACCTCTTGTTGCTAATGCTAATCAAAATTAAGGCACTTCCAGTGCTGAAAATAAGCATTTCACCAGTTCTGGATGAACTTTCTTCTCCTCCCTCAGTCTGAATTGTACAGACAGGTATTCAGATTCCTCCTGGGAAAGTCATGAACTGCAAGCAGTTGTGTTTTGTGATACACCTTGTCAGAGGGAAGATAAAAACTGCATTCACAGGGGAGTTAGATCACTCAGCTTGCCCAGCTGTGGTCCATAGGATAGAGCCATGCACTCCCCAGTGGCCTGAGAATGTTTTGCAAGCTGGAGGAACTGTCTGAAGCCACGGGGCGTGAGCATGTCTGGAGCAGATTTTTAAAAAATGCATGGTCTCAGTTTTGAAAGTTTAAGGCACCAAGTTCTCTTTGTCTGCTTTTCCCAATAAAAGCCTCAGAAATGCCACTGCAGTGCTCTCCAAATTCAGCAGAAGCAAGTCTAAGCACATCCCAGCCCTTCCTGCAGGTCTCATCACTTCAGCTGCCATCTGGGAGAAGCTGAATCTGCCACTCACCCACAGGAGCTGCAGGGAGGCAGCGGCCTCACTTAACCTATCAGGAAACTAGTCTCACCCTGAAGCAGCCCATAGCCTCGGCACCCACAAAAGCTGCACGGGTGGAGCTGGGCCCCAAACACCCCAGACAAGCCGTGCATCTCATCCGCACCTCGCTTGTGTCCCGCCAGGGAAGGCACTAATTCCTCCAGGAGTGCTAGACAATGATGCCAAAGGAGAGGGGGCAACACTTCCAGGTTAGTCAGGTAAAACTCTATAATTATGCTGTTACTTAATTCACAAGCTCTAGAAGGACAACAAAGGGCAACCAAAGGCTGATGATGCAGCAAAGATGTCAAGGGGACCCCTGGACAGCGACGGTGTTTCCAGTCTCCTGTCCTGGTGGCATCTGGACACAGAGAGGCTGAGGCAAGAGGCTGTACTAAGCAGCCTCTGCATTTGATTTGCATTCACCTCAGGTCCTGACGCTCTCGGAGGGTCTTCTGCTTCACTGCCACTCGACGTGCTCTCTGAGTCTGAAGAGCTGTCTGAGTCACTGGTGCTCCCTGACTCCGGGCTGATGGAATGTGCTGATGCCACACTCCTGGGCTGCGACTGTGGGGCGCTCCAAGGCCACCATGAGCTAAAATTAGAAGGCAGCATGGCTGAAGGTTACTTACTCTATTGACATGGCAGGATTCAAAATTAAAGCTGACACCCTGTGTTTTGGCACTGAGAGGAGAGGGGAGAAGGCCAAAGGAATACATTGTTAGACTCAAAAGATGAAGCACTGGAGTAAAATACCTCTGGAAATAATAAAACCTGCAACTCCAACCCAGACAAATACTGCAGCAGGACATCACTGCTGCAATGTCAAGCTGCATTTAGCCAGCCAAAGTTTAGAAAACAACTGAAACTCTCAAGCGCTTTTCTGAAAGCCCCAACCCTCAAAAGAAAAATTTCCAATCAAGGCTAACAAGACAGAAACATACATTCCAGGATGGTTTCTCCTTTTGTATTCTCCCCTTGAAGTTTTCACTCCTTCCTCTGTGTTACTCGCTCAAGGTGCTAGAACTGCTTCATTGACAGCCATGTCAAGGAGCAGCAGTTTTTCCAACACCCTCCCTGACTCAAAAGTGTTTTTCTCCAGCACTGACAATGGGAGTGAATGGAACCGAGGGAGAGCCATGACTTTTATGCACAGCTTCTTTTCATTTTGAAATGGCCTTACAAAATCAAAACGTTCATTTTTTGACTTTGAAACCTCTTTCCAACATCATACATTTGTATGATTTGGAGGCAAGCTCCTCCCTGATCCACACTGGTATCGTGAGAACGCTCTCTTTCAAGAGCTTGCAGGGATGCAGTTCATGCCAAGAACTGGCGGGCCCTTCTGCAAGCCTCATTTTATAGACCATTACCCTGTGCTTGAAGAATACAGGTATTAAGCCAAAATTGGATGTCCATGCTCTCCTATAGGAAAAATTATGGGCTTCTCCACCTTTCTTCCTCTAATGCTGGCACATGGCTGATCAGCCTACCTTGAATATTGCTTCTGGTTAGCAATCCATGGCAGGAATGGTGTACAATCACTTGCCTTATCGGGAGGAGCTGAAACAGCCTCAGGGAGTCTACCTGACCCTTCGCTGTTCTTCACCCACTTGGCTGTTTTGGGCTTCCTTCTGAACTAAAACTGGACTCACCCATCACTACTACACCTGAAAATCCCATCAGCTCCAGTGTGATCTACATACACACTCATGGACGGGAAGAGCACAAAACAAGGGAACAGCTGGGGAAATGGAATCCTGCTTCATAGGCAAAATCCAGCATGCCTGGAGTATCCATTTCTGACTGGAGCTTTTGGTAAAACCCCACACAACTAAAGCCACTTTTCAGCAGCAGCTTCAGGCAGTTAGAAACCAAAGCCTGTATCTACAAGAGAAACCAGGAACCCTTACCCATCTACCCCCTATAGAAAAGGTAGTTTGGTATTTCCCCCCCTATTTTGGTCTAGCTAGTAGTTTGGGAACAAACCTGTATCTTGGAGGAGCAAGCAAAGAAGGTGGTGGCTTTTCAACAACCTGTTTTGTTCACAAAAACAAAGAGGAGAGGGGGAGGAAAGGTGAGCTTAAGGAACTCAGCTCCACAAGTCACGATGGGATGTCTGTGTGCCTAGTGCATAAGAACATCGAAAACTGACTTGGTCGTCACCACTCTCTTCGCTATCACTGAGCTGCAGGTCGTCCTGGAGCATTCTGAAAGACAACCACAAGAGAAACATCAGCCAAGGCAGGCACGGTTTCAAGCAGCACACACTGAGAAAGACTTGGTTTGCGCCTGCCAAAGCAAACCAGCCTCCCACATCCTTTTTGAACATTCGGCATGCTCAGTCTCCTAAACCCTGTCGTTACCTAAACGAGGGATAAAAAGTTAACACACAACCTGGACATTTCGCCGGGCTTTCCAAATGGTCTCAGGACGGTTTGCAACGCAGGTCAGAATCGCTGGCTGCCAGCTACAGCCCTGTGAGGGGACTATTCCTCAGCGCCGTTACCTAGCGCACTCACAACACAGCCAACAAAGGTTACCTAGCACACCAACACAGCCGTTACCTAGCACGCCAAAACAGCGGTTACCTATCACGCCAACACAGCAGTTAACCTAGCACGCCAACACAGCGGTTACCTAGCACACCAACACAGCCGTTACCTAGCACGCCAACACAGCGGTTATCTACCACGCCAACACAGCGGTTACCTAGCACGCCAACACAGCGGTTGCCTAGCACGCCAACACAGCGGTTACCGAGCACGCCAACACAGCCGTTACCTAGCACACCAACACAGTCGTTACCTAGCACACCAACACAGCGGTTACCTAGCACGCCAACACAGCGGTTGCCTAGCACGCCAACACAGCAGTTATCTAGCACACCAACACAGTCGTTACCTACCACACCAACACAGCCGTTACTTAGCACGCCAACACAGCGGTTGCCTAGCACGCCAACACAGCGGTTACCTAGCACACCAACACAGCCGTTACTTAGCACACCAACACAGCTGTTCCTAGCACACCAACACAGCCGTTACTTAGCACACCAACACAGCTGTTCCTAGCACACCAACGCTGCGGACACAGCGGTTACCTATCACACCAACACAGCCGTTACCTAGCACGCCAACACAGCCGTTACCTAGCACACCAACACAGCCGTTACCTAGCACGCCAACACAGCAGGGCAACTTTTTTACTTAGAGCAACTTAGAATGATTTCTGAATACTGCTTAATAATCCTGCTACTGCCACCAAAAATGTGTTGCGAGCACATTAGTGGTATGCGCAGTTTTGAAGAAGTGTTTAAAAAATTTTTATAAGAGCTGCCAAACTCTTCTGTTTATCACATCAAATATTTTTGTTGACAATAAAGATAAAATGCTGTTTGTGCTGCAAGAGGTGCGATGCTTCAAATGTTTCTGAAAAGCAGCCACATTTGAAGCCCACGATTATAACAAAGATGTAAGTCACTGAAACATTACACACACACCCCCCCTCGGCTCAGACATCTTACAACTCGAAAAACACAAAGCTTGCTTAAAAAATGAGGAAAGAGGAAAGATAATTAGGCTACCAGATAACCCAAACCGTTCTATGATCCTATGCTCTTCTTCCAGCACTTTCTTCTGTAAATAGAATTTAGGAAACTCCTAATCCACATTTGTATGATACAGCCTTTATCACGGGATTTTTTGGCTGTGACTCTCTTCTGCCTGAAATGAGCAGCAGGTTTCCTGTTCACATAAATTGCTACTGAAGCAAATCACAGAGGGAGTCTTTCCAGCCTGGTTTATTTGCCTTACTCCTTATGGCTGAGATAGCACACAGCATTTTCCCAGACACTGGGAACATCTTCTTCTGAATAATAAAAAAAAAAGAAACTGGTGTAAGTTAGGGCTGAGCACTGAAGAAGGGTATCATGCAGTTTCTCATAGTGCAAAGCTCTTCCTATTAATGCAGTGCAGTGGTTTTGAAATAATTCTAACATACTCCAGCAGCTGGAGAGGGGAAGAGCACTGCGTGACCAGGTAGCTCCGTGCAGACTGTGGCCTGAGTGCCATTGCCTTACAGTGCCCATTGCAGTTTAGAGATCAGCGGATGGATACTGCGCTCCTGGAAAAAGTGAGTTCAGCTCACAACTGCTTGCCCATGAAAACAGAAGGTGTCATGTAAAGGACAGAGACGGGTGGAACAGCTCTAGTGCCTGGTACCTCGCTGTTCCATCTGCTTACTGCAGGGGGTGAAGCTGTGCAAAATGCAGAGCAGGGAAGCACACAGGGGCTAAGGGTGCAGCAGAGGTTCTCTGCAAAGCCAACTGGAGAAGAATTTTAAATACAACCTCTGGTGTGTTTGAAACAGATTTTAAGGCCTAGTGAAAGGTGTTCAGGACGGAGCTCTCTCGTAATATTACCAAAGCAACCGGGGTGCTGCTCCACAGGCCCGAGAAGTGTCCTTAGCCCGCTTCTTGTATAGTCCCAACCCAGGGCTGGCTTAAAACCCAGTCAAGCTAATCCTAGAGAGACAGTTTTAACATAGGATGCTTAATTGTTTTGCTAGATTAAGAGAATTTAGTATACAGGATCTGCTTGCACTACCTAAGCTTTTAATACAACATCTTGAACTCTTAGAATTGTGCAAGATGAAAAGTAGTGGAAGAAAGATGAAGATGATGATGAACTGAAAGATGACCCTGAAACTGAAACAAGGATTGGAACCACAAGAGAAGAATTCGGCTGAGACAGGGGATTGTAGTGTACTTTCAGCATGCATGTGAGGTGGAGGGATCCCCCGTGTGTCCACTGCTGCAATACAGAACGCCGGCCTTCCAAAACTTCATACTAAGTCTTAGGGGGTTCTTTTGAGACCGAATTTACGGTAACAGCCTCTTCTTACTCACTACCCCTTTCTTATGCAACCACTTATCAACTGAACGCTGTGAGCTTTTTTTTATTTTTACATTTGAGACTCAATGCTGGAGGATCCCAGAGGCGTGATGACAGGAAGGGACCCCTGTGGTTTTTTCTTGGGGTACCTGGACTCACAGAGCAGTAAAGGCTGATAGATCATACTTACAGGCTCTATTCAGCGAGCCCACTAAGAAAAAGCTGATCGCATCGGCCTGTTGAATCCGGTCAACAGGTACAAACGGCCTCACCACGACTGAGCACAAAGCTCGGAAGAGTATTTTAGGTGCAGGATTGGGCTTTTGCTTGTTACGCTGGTTTTGTGTTTGCATGGGAATGTGCGTGTGTGCGGCTACAAATGCACACAGACATGAATTACACGTCATAAATGTGTTGGTATCACAAACGCCTCACCTTCATCAGAACTTTATCTATAACTTGTTACTTTTATGCTAGACTTTGTGGCACATTTGTGACCTTCAGAACTCTTGGTACCATCCGAGCATCCTGCACTTACAAACTGTGGTTCCGTTAGTTATTGGGATGCAGGCAGTTGTGTCTGGTCAGCTGAGAGGAGATGTTCCTACGGTGTTTCCAATGTTCTGCCTCTTCAAAGGTAGATGCGCCTGCCTCCTCCAGCAGGATGGCTTGTCACTCTGGCTTTCCAATGATACTTCCGATGTTGCAGAGAATAATTCTGTCTTAATTCTCAGGCCGGCCGGCTCTCCGGGCCAAGCAGCCCCTGCAGCGAGCCCCCGCCGTGTGGGCTGCCCGGGCATCTGGGGGTCCTCGGGGGCTGGGGAGGGCTCGCGTCAGTCTCTCCTTTCTCTTTGGTAGTGGTTTCTTTTTTTAACTTTCTAGGGCTTGATTTCCTTTGTATTTATGCAAGAGAACTTCAGAATCCGCCCCCCAGCTCTGCCTGCATTGGGTTCCCCACACCCTCTCCCTCCCTCGGTCAAGCCTGATGCCAGGTCTGGGCAAACCAGCTCTGCAGCTCTTGGCGACACCCGGAATGTTCTCTGGGTGCTGGTGCTGGGGGCGGTGTCGGTGCCGGTTCGGAGCCACTGAACGCCCCGAGCGCGCTGCCGCTCTGCTGCGGCAGATCTCCGGTGCCTTCTAACGGAGCAGAGGCGAGGCTGATCCCTCTGCTCCCAGAGGCTCCTGCCACAAACCAAACGCCCTCTGTGCCTCCGCTGGCACCCTGAAATCCTGCCCTCGACCCCAGCCTGTGCGCACAGGATAAACCCCCCGGCCTGCGCACAGCTCGGAGGGACTGAAGCACCCCATTGCTGCCACTGAGTTAAAAAAAGTATAAAGAAGTTTTATTCTCTTTTTTACGCTGACGGTGTCAGTGCTGGGGCGGTGTCAGGGGCGGTGTCAGGATCGGTGTCACTGCGGGTGTCGGCGCAGGTATCGGTGTCGGTGCTGGAGGCAGTGCTGGTCTTCACGGTTGTTCCACTGTAACCAGGTTCCTTCCACCTCCATTTGTTCGCCCTTGCAGGTGCTTTTAATGTAGTAATTCAACAAGTCAGACTGGTACTGAGGCTTCAAAAGCGTGAGAAAGTTCCAGGTACTCACCCACCTTAAGGTGTAGCTGTTTCGCGTCTCAGCCACTGCAAACCCTGCCTAGCGTAGCGTACCGCTTCGGGCACGCTGCTGTTCAGCGCCAGAGCGCACGTCGCTGTGCCGAGTTCAGCAAAAAACTCTGCACAAAGGGGAGGGAGGGAGAAAACATTTGGTTGGTTTCACACAACAGGCACATCTGACAGGCGAGGGGCAGCGAGCAGCGGCAGCAGCAGCACCCTGTCAGTCGGCAGGTCCCGCTAAACACATCGTTAATGCAGAGAGCTCAGCGCTAGCCCAAGGCCGGGCAGCGTCACAAGCACAGAGGGCAGGGCACGTGGGAGGAAAACGCACTCACACGGGCACACACACGCTGAACCGCCTCCCCGGGCTCTGGCTTTGAAAGGACACCGAGACGCCGCGGTAGGTGGCCAGGAGTTTGGGTGTTCACACCCCAGTCCCTACCGCGCGCCTCCCCCAGGTTTTAAACCGGCCAAGTCTGGTGTCTTTCTGAGGGGTGCCTGGCAGCACACACCGCTGTCACCGGGCTGGTCCCTTTGCTTCACCCATCCTCAGACCTTGGAGACGTCAGGACTTCTCAGCTGAACGGGTTTCACAATCTGTCCAGCTGGACAGAGATACAGCTCTGATTGGGGCTGCTCACAGCTGGGCACGTCAGGCAGATTGGAGAGAGCCCTCCTCTCCTGCCGCCAGCTCCAGCTCTGCACAGGTGGCTCCAACATCACTTACAACCAACCGCTTTCCACTAGTTTTCATCTTCCCTGTTTAAGGGATATCTCAAGGCCACTGCTCTTTCCTCCTCCTCTTACTCCCTATGAATTGCAGAAAAGAATCAAGGATGCGGCCTTTTTTTATTTTTAGTTTGATGTACTTGCTCTCTGTACCTCTGAGCGCCTGTACCTTACGCTGAGTATCAACAGGCTCCAGGTCTGAAACTCCTTCACCATCCTGAACAGCGGCAACAACTGCCAAGCCCACAGGAGTATTTACTGTTGTCCTGCACAGATCCACGCCCCTGGCAGTATTTACTACCCCAGTCATCATTCCCCTCCGGTAAAACAGCAACAGAGAGCAGGTTTTGTCCTTCTCAGTGACAGTCTTTTACCAGCCTTTGGAGGATATAACCCAAAATACTACACACGCATTGCTGCTGCGAGCACAGATTTGCTCAGAGGACACCCAGCAACTGAAGTTACTCCCTTCAAAGGGGGACTTGCAAAGCCTTTTGAATTTCAGCACAGCCCTCCCACAATTCAGCCAGGCTCATCGTGATGATTTTCTTGTGCCACTTTGCCAGCAGACGGTGGCAACACATCCTGTCGCCCACAGCAGCTCACGACACTTTGGGCTTTAAACCACTCCAGGGCTTTTGCTTATTCACTGCTGCTTGTACCACAGGAGAACACAACACTTTTAACAACAAAACTGTAAAATCCAAAAAGTAGCATCCATTTCAGGAAATGGTACCGGCAAATACTGGTCTTGTGCCCAGCAGGGACTCCAAAGCAAGAGCTGCTCGGCTTCTCTGTTACCGAGAGAAGCCAGCTTCACCGTTTTCAAGGCCAAAATACCTGCAGGTTTGACAAACCAACTAAAACACGAGGCTACAGGCCAAAGACCTGTTTTTAAAGAAGGGGAACCAACTCAGAAAAGCTAAGCGCCCCCAAGGGAAAAACAAACCGCAAAAACCCCCTTATGCTTCTCGTGTTACCGTGCAGCAACTTGGCTGGTTCCCTGCACTTGATACCCTCACCCCTGAGCTCTTAAGACCTCTGAGGATGCCAAGACAACCTTTGAATTGGAGCACTCATCAATTTATCACCATCAGGTATCCCTGCCAATAACCCGCCAATGTGCCACAGCTGTCTGCTTCAACACACGTGATGCTTTGATCAGCGTTTGCTACGCTGAGCGTTAGGATTGAAGCAAGTACATGCACACAACCACCACACATGTGACCGAAAAGACAGAGGGCAAAAACTTACCCGTGTTCTTCCCGGCCAGTGCATCGGCCTCTTCCCAAATATCACATGCATAGAGGATATGGGAAGTGATGTTGACATAGGCAGAGCTGATGTCTGGGATGTTGTAGGGCACAGTGACTGCAGAGCCATTGCTGTTCCCGCTGTAGCTGCCAGCATAAGCCATGTCTGTGCTTCTGCAGGAGAAAGAAACACCATCACGAACGGTTAACTTCAGAGTGAAAGACATCAGACTATTTGATGCCGGGAGCTATTTGGTACCATCCAGGCCTGCAGCGTGGAGTGGAGTATTGAAAACTGAGACGTGTTCAGCTACGTAACAGCTACGTAACTTACGTGTTCAGCTACGTAACAAGTAATTGTCCTTCGAGTGCAAGGCCAAGGTTTTTGAAGCAATGTGTGACTCAGAGGACTCCTCTTGATGAAAAAAAATGTGGGTCCAGACATCAGAAAGGGCCACCCAGCCACCTCCCAACATCTACACCTACTTGGGGAAGCCTTCACCACATTATCGGAATGCTTTTTCCAAACGACTTCCATTTCAGACACGCTGAAGCTCCCCACCGATGGAGGCTGGAGCTTTCTGACAGCTGGTCACAGCAGCCAGGTCAGCCCACACACGCTTCTTTAGAGCCCTAGGGCCAGTGAAAGTGGCCAGCTGCCTGCCTTCTGACACAGGCTGGCTTCATCACAGCACTTCTTCACCCAACCCACTTTTAGGCACTGGTAGGACAGGGCTTCCACCGCTGCTCTGGGGACACCACTGACTTCCCAATAAACTGTACTGTGCAAGGTGGAATTTCAGCATCACTCTTAAAAGACCAACCAAACCTCTCTCAGCCACAGAGTTTAATAGGGACAGGCGTGGAGCCGGGTAGCTCTCTGCCAAATGCAATTGCCACCGCACACAGAAAAACTCCATCTTGCTCCCTGTCATTCAAACACGGGCCCAGTCTGCTGGGCACCAGGTCAAACACCATTACATGACAGCTTGACTTTGACTTTTGCTGCCACATACACAGCACCACTGCTGCAGGTACACAGAAAGGACAAAACGATCAACAACTCCGAAATTAGAAAATTAGCTTCTTTTTCTTAAGTGGTGACTGAGCCAAAGAGAACACTATGAAAGTTCTGCTACCACAGGGTGAAGGCATAACTCTGGACCTCGTAACAAAAAAAGCCCTTTCCAAGGAGAAAAGACAGGAAGGAGAGAGCAGAAATACTCCTGCCCCGAACGGTATGATTTCAGGGGGCAAGAAGGAGCGAGTGGCGAGGCACTCCCAAATGCAGGCAGCAACTCAAACACTCCAGCTCCTGTTTTCACTCACACCCTCGTACAAACGTGACAACGGACGTATTTTTAAATCTTACCTTGCAACACGTGGAAAAGGTGCTTGTGTAGATCTGGAGGAAGTCTGCAGCAAGGAACAGAACTCTTGTTAGGTTTGGGCTGGTCAGCCAACAGCAGTAAGTCCCGCAGCCACCCAGCTGGCAGCTCAGTGACACGCGGGCCCTACCTTGAAGTGGTCGCTCAGGATCCTGGAATACTTCAGGGCAGTGTCTTCTTTGTAACGGCACATTGCCATGTGCAGAAGGGACTGGCAGCGCATGCTGTGAACAGAAACACACCCAAGCATCAGTGCTGACGCCGGCTGCTGCCTGCTCAGCAGTCACCAGCCTTGTGGGACACAGGCAGGCACACATCAGCTGTACTGCAGCGGCAAGAAAGCTCCCAATGTCTCCTCCTCCGGCTCAGCTTAAGAAAAGACTCTTTCAAAACATCCCAAGGGAAAAAAAGCAACCGAGGAAGGGCCATGCCTGGTCTTTTATAGAAACATGTGCCCAGCCTCCCGTAGGTGTCACAAGCTGAGCAAGCCCCCATCCAGAAGAGCCTTCGCTATGTTCAGCTTCAGCTTCAGTTACGCGGCTCAAACATGGGCAGCCAAAGCACATTCTTTCACCTTTGGAGAAAGCCCTTTTGTGCTCTCCAGTTACCAGCAGATCGAATTTTAGAGCCTGTGCCTTCCACACGTGGTCCCTTGTGGTATCCCGGCTCCCTTCAGAGATGTTCCAGTTCATTCTGGTTTTTATACTGTGTTTTCTTTTTCCTTGCAGAACTCCAATTCCCATTTAACTCATTCCTTCGCCCCTGAAATTAATGGGTCTGGCAAGTCTAAAAACAGAATATGAAGGCACGGAAAAACAGTTACATACCATAACACAGCAAAGATTACTTCCTGTGAAGATGCTGTGGAGTCTGTAAAGGATTTCAGCGTCATGACGAATCTAAGGAAACAAAATGAACAGAGTCTTGTCAGCCGTCAGTGCTCTGAAGGCCCACTGTTTATGAACAATCAGTGCATGCTGTTATCTCAAACACCGCTCCAAAAGTCAGGAAACCTGCCCCGAGTTCTTAGTGCTGGCACCGAGTGGTTTGTGCGATCCTGAGCAGAGGACTGTGTCTCCAAATGCCTTGTTTCCCGGGCAGCAGGAACAGATGTGGCCCCTTACGTGACTCACTCTGCTCTTACGCTGATTAACGGGCACCATCCCTACAAGGAGAAGCCCTCCATGGGCCACCTCTAGGCCTGGGGCCCAGAAGAGGTGCCCCTGCTACTGAAGGTGAAATATTAATTCAAGTGTTTCTGGACAAGACAGACATCTTAGTGGAAATGTTTCTTCTGGCAAAAAACAAGCAAGCCAATCTCCTCTTTGAAAACAAAGCAACACCACCAACTTGGAAATACAGTCCATCAAGACCATCAAGACCAGAAAGCACAAACTGTTCTTCCACACACAATACAGTTGCTTTGCTTTTCTTAACTGAAATACTACTGAGCCGACAGGCAAAAGCAACACCAGAGCTGGATGAACTAAAAACTCCTTCATGTCCTTGACTGTCGTAACCAGTGTCCTCTGGTGTACCTCGGCTGCGCGGCTCAGGTGCCGAGTAGGACACGGTGCCTCCTTCTGATCAGCGGTGCTGGAACACGCCAAAGGATTTGTCTCTGGTGCCTGGCCATGGGCTGTCTCGTGCTTGTGCAGCAACCCGGGCGCTGCTCCGTTGGGGGGGAATCCAGAGCTGCCAGTTGCAAACAACAACACAACTCCCCCTCCCGCTCCAAACACGCTGCCTGACCACCACGCTGTGAAAACCGCTTACTTGAGGAGATCTATGGTGCCTCTGAACACGCTGGAAGCGCATTTTCGGTCTCTTGGGTCCGATTCCAAGGCAAGGCCGTATTCGATGAAGGAAAGGGCAGCATCTAGGTACTGGAAGGCCCTTCCAGTCTTGTCGGTCTATTGGGAACAAAATTCTCCTGTTTAGACTAAGACAAAAGCTACTTCTCTCAAGTGTACCTGAATTCCTTTTTTTGCCCTAGTTAGGCAGGATTTGAAGAAAGGAAAAGATGCAAGTCAGGCCTCTGGGTGATAATTAAAGGCTTCTCAGCAGAGCCCCTAATGTGGTCCCAGTCACCAGCTGCGTGTGCTCTGGCTATTTCTATCTCTCCCTCAATGTCTTCCTTGAGTAATTTATTACCTTCACATGTTTTGGATATTATCGCCTGGTCTTGCAGGCCTGCCTCGGCAGAGGCAGATGGGGCTTGCCCACTGCAGTATTCCCTCACTTCATTTTCACAGGTAAATGGCAAGTGGCAAACGTACATTAGCTGAGTGAACCATCAGTAGCAACAAGAGATGTTCCTTCACGCACGCTGTTAAACCGCCCACAGCGGAGAAAGACAGTGACATCTGCAACGGGCACTTCCAAGTCTTGTTCACCAGCAACACGATTACCGTGAGGATCCTGATGGTTCAGAGTAAACTGTGTTGTAACTAACTGTTGCACCTCTCTTCCAAGGACTCTGTGGCAGCTCTGCAAAGCCAACAGGCCTGCTGACCTCAGACAGCGCCAGCTCTGAAGCCTCTTCTCTTAGGCGTGTTCTCTAGGGGTGTTTATAGCCAAGGGAAATGTCTCAACACTTGGCAGATAAAGACAGCCTCCCCACGGGCGACTCGAACACACGCCAAGGGTGGAAGTCATGTTAGCCGCTGAATCTTATCCCATGCAGGCAGGGATCGGCTCTGAATGCGAGAGCTGGTGAGCATTTCTAGCACAGGGCCGAGACTTACCATTGCATCAGCTATGTGCTTCAGCCTCCTCGCCTCTTCAATGTAGTATTCCACCGGGTGCTCTCTGAATTGGGGACAGAGAGAGGAAAAACAGAAAACAGAGAAAAAGGGCAGGAGAATTATCAATTTTACCTTCATATCTAGAGGATGCCAGGACTCCAAACATCCTGTTTCGGTAAGCCTGTTACAGCCTTATCAAACACACCTTACAGTTATGATAGCCACTAAGTGAATGTGGTCTGCATGTACAGAAATACACAGCAGCTGCATGCACAGATAAAATTAACTGAGTTCCTAAAAAAATGTATGTTAGAATAACATTGGCAAGTACTATTTCAAAATAAAAAGCCACTAGAGGTTAGGCTACTGTGAGGCCAGGTTTACTTCTTTGCTCCCATAGAAAGATGGTAGTTATGTGACCTCCCACCACTCCTCGAGTGCAGTACCACAAACACATTTTCATCGAAACATACGGTAAGCTTTGCAGTACCAGGCACTCATCTCGGACTAAAAGAGCTTGCATTCAAGTTATCTGCCTACAAGAGATGTGGTCACCAAGGCTTCTACAGGTCTTGCTCTCAATCAACACCCAAACAATGACAAAGTTCGACCACGTGCATTTGTGTGCACTGGGATAATCTGTTCACCGTGCAAACAGCACACAGCCACCTGTGCACTAACAAAACGAGCCAGTAAAGAGTCACGCCCTCCCCGAAACAGTCAGTTGCCTGTGACAGTTACCTTGTGACAGAGGAGTTTGCTACTTGTCAAGAACCAGACACATCAAAACCCACCACCTGTAGGCAGGCACAAGAGACACCTTCTCTCCCATTTAAAAAGTACCTGATTTCTAGAGCAGCTTCCCTCAAACCAAGAACTGTTGTAATGACACATTTGCTTTGTGTTTGAGGGGGCGGGGGTAAGTCCCAGACATGAGAAGGCACTACAGGGCAGGTCTCAGACATCTCTCCCTCCCTCTTTCCTCCTAAAAGAAGTGCTCATCATGCGGCAGGATCCAGGGTGGCTGTAGGACCAGCCTTGCCTGGCATCTTCAGGAAACAGAGATGAGGGTTGTAAAACAGAAACTTACTTTTCAAAGTTGATTTGAGGTCTCCCCGCCTTGGAGGCACCATCTGCCGAAGGCGTCACTCGGAAAGGATTTGTGACATCCCCTGCAGATCCCTGAAGAGCCACAGAGTGGAGATAAAGCTGGTTAGAGACATACGTCTAAACCAATTCCAAAGCCTGGCTTTCCTACATTTCAAGAGAAAATGTTTATTTGTCCCAGGCATAGTCTATTCTCCAGGTTCTCCCCCTCTTCTCAGCTTCTTCCCCAGCACCCCCTCCAATAATGGAAATGGAAACTTGGCTTCTTACCTGGCTGCTACTAAGGCTTAATACCATTCAAACTTTTCCAAGAAATTAAGTAGCAGCTTTCCTTGCACAATGGCTAAGATAGCAGCAAGGCTGCAAGCAGCACACTTTTCATGGCCGCTAGCCAAGGCAGGAACGGCTAATACCCATTCACACTTATTTCCAGCTTAACCACACAGAAGTTGCTCATTCTCTATTACTAACTACACTGTCAGGAAAAAGCAAGCACTTTGAAGCCTGCTAATGCCGCGTGCAGAGTCTGGCTTAATACACACACACACACACGACAACATCCTAGAGCACACACACCCTGCCACCCATAAACAGCATCAGAATTGAATTTTAGAACCCAAAAATGCAAAGATCCATCTGTAAGGATCATTAACAATTTTCTAAGCAAGCTATAAAACCTCCTACCCAGGTTGCAGTCAAAACCACAGCTTGCTTGTTTCTTATTTATAAGCAATTGACTCTTTGTGTAAACACACTTATTTTGACATCAAAACTGTACTTGCAGTTGCCTACGGTCAGAAAGCTTTACTACCATAAACATGATGCTCTTGGTTTTTATTGGTCACCCCTTCTCACTACATTTCACTGGTGAAATGAAAACAGGTGACGGAAAGTCAGCAGAGAAGCTACAATGGAGGCTTTCGGGCTAGCAACAGACAGTCACAGAGAGCCATTAAAGGGGCAAGAATGCTTCAGAGAGCTTTCTCTGGTGGCTGGTTTATCGTCCGTCCTTGTTAATATCCTCAGAGCACGTTCCTAAAGAGAATCACACAGCGCCCACGTGCCGCAGGAAACACCCCGCCAGTTGTAACGGATACCTACTTTGATGCCCTCTGACAGGTCAGCGTGATTTCTCTCCTCTTTCCTGTGCTTGGACAACAAAGGATCCGTGTGGCTGCTCTTGTCCCTGGCAGTGTTATCCATGGCCGGCAGCTCATCGCTCTCACTTCTGGGTCTCTTTCTGGCCGTCTTGGTTGACTTTGGTGCAGGAGACACGGGTGGCAGTGGCAGGGGTAGCAGGACACCTTTCTGCTGGCTTTCAAGCGAAGCCTTGGATGCTCTGGAGATGGGAAGCAAATTCATCAATTAGGGTGAATATGGTGTACATGTAATGTAGGGAATTTTTAGCAACTGAGTTACACCAAGTACCAATTCTGTTTCAATTTCTCAGGGAGCGGGAAATGGTTTGGTAACAGAAAGAGTCCAACAAAAGCAAAGTGAAACTTCAGGGACTTGGCTGTGCGTTAGACACCACATCTTCAGCTGCCAACAACATACAAGCCAGCTGCTTTTCCAGTAGGAATAAGCCTCAGGACTTGTCCTCGGAGTAAAGACTTGCAACCAGAATATCAGGATGTTGCAAAAACGGCATCCCTCCAACACAGCCCCTTCTCACTGAAAGAGGGAGAGAGGTAATTACAGCAACTAAAATCCCTGGGACAAATCACCCAACAAGCTAAACGAACCGCAGCACTGCCTCTCTCTCTCTCCGTGATGGTAGAAGGTGTCTTCTATGGTCAGACATACTCACCCTGACACTCGATCCTGCACATGCTTTCACACAATTAAACTGAGTTGTTCCTTTAAGACCTGCCAGCTCAGCTAGCCAACACTTACAAAAGTTCAGAGGATTCAGGTGAGAGAGACTTAAAATGCTGTGCTTCTAAATGGCAGAGACTATCCCATGTAATAATGGGATGTAATAATACAGTGGCATATCAGATTTCTGATCCTCTGAAGTTAGGATTACCAGGGAACTCCGGCAGCTCTAAGCAGCACTACATAGCTCTAATCCTTCTTTCACTACTGCTCAGTCACATCATTTTATCCAGCTTCTCAAAGTTTCCAAGAAAACGCTGAGCAGTGAACCCCAGCTCATGGACTGCCACATCAGAAGAGGAGGAAATTAAGTTACACCCCATGAGAAGACTGAAGCGAGACACTGCACATCTTGCTTCATCCTGCTGTGCATGGGACAGTCCTCTCCCCTCTTCCACAACCCACCTTTCCCCTGCTACAGTCCCTACTCACTGCACACATGCTCCCCAGCTTCACTACCCTGGTACAGCTGACGCTCCAGAGCGGAGTGCACAGAGCACAGCAGCATCCCCCGACCAGAGCCAGAGCCCTCTCTCCCCAGAAATGCATCCTATCCTTCCCACTCCGCAAGCCAGAACATGGCTGGAGGGGGTGCTCGTTTTCACTGACAAGAAGGGAGGGATGAACCCCAGAATTAAAGCCCTTCCACTATTGCCACAGCTGAAATAGCCCTTCACCCAACGAAGGGTTAGCCCCACTGTCTCAGTGCTTTAAGAGTACGTCAGTATTTTCTCTGCAGGAAAGCAGTTTACTCCTATCGTCAGGACACAAACCTCAACGCTGCATACCAATACAAGTCAATACCTCCTATTCAAGCCACAGGCAAGCAGCAACTGAATGCAGTAGTAGCCCATGACTGGGGCACGAGGCACCCCTCTTGAGAACACTGTCCATGTGAAGACGTGCTCTTGGAAGCATTCACTCTAGCAAAGACCTGGCCAAAATGCTGGCAGTACACTCTTCTGCAAATGACGGGGCAAGTTTCAGCAGATCTACCAGAAGGACTGCAAATGCTATGCTGGAAGAAATGAGAAACCCCTGGCCATAAAGCCCACCTGAAATTTCAGACAGAGTCACAATTCAAACGGCACGCTGGTTGTGTGTCTGTTAGGCAAGTGCTATTCAAAGCCCGTAACCGGTGACAGCAAAAGCAGCTGAGGGAGCAGAGAGTATCAGCATTAACACCTGACTTGTTGCTTTCGTCACCACCTGTCCAACTAACAACATGGCAATGATCATCCAGTCAAAATTGATGGGCATACAGTCACACTTAGGACAATGTCCTTTCCCAAGAGGCTGCCACAACTCTCTCTGCTGTGGACGTGCTTGCTCGGTCACAGGAACAAGAGCCACAACTCCTGGGCCACACTTTCAGCTATTTCACCTCTTTGCAGCGGGAGTCTGAGCAAGCAACTCCATTTGTCTGCACCTCAGTTTCTCCTTGTGCAAAAGGCGTTCACATCATCTTCTCACTTTACAAAGACTAAGAGCTTTAAACGCATGTGAAGTGTCATGAATCGGATAAAGCTTTCTGCTGCTTCCCACGCAGAGAGAGAACAAACTTCCCCCAAATAAAGATGACAGCAGAACCCAGAAGGAGGAGGACATGGGCAAAGAAAAGTTCATCGACTCATAGAATGGTTTAGGTTGGAAGGGACCTTTAAAGATCATCTAGTCCAACTCCCTTCTTAAAAGCATTGCAAGGCTGGTTCTATTTCTACGGAGACCAGAAAGAACTGATACTTGAACTCTCAAGTCTTACTCACTGAGCATCTTAGAACAGTTGGGGTTGGAAGGGACCTTTAGAAGTCATCTAGTCCAACCCCCCCTGCAATGAGCAGGGACATCTTCAGCCAGAGGGCAACTTCTCTTGCCATGCCCTGACGCCCCTGAACTACCGTGCAGAACAAGCCTGTGCTACTCCCCACAGAGCCGCTGCCACCTCCCAGGGCACTGCGGGCAATCATCTGCTGCCAGATCACCACCACTGCACTTTGGACAAGCAGTTAGAAGGAAAAGCAGCACGGGCACAAGTGGCAATTAAATTTCTCGCAGCATGAACACATTTTTTGAGCTACGTCTAATACACGGAGCAGAGCATGCAGCAAGGTAAGCTGCAGGATGGACAAGTTGGGGTTTCAAATGGCAAAGTCTTCATCCCCATCTCAGCTGCTGGAAAGCAGCACAAATGCCACAACATTCAAGGCGTTTGCAGCAGTGTAAACCAAGTATGGGAGGATGACCAGCCACTGAAACATCAGCTTGTGCTTGGATGATTAGAACCATAATCCTCAGCAGTAAGGAGAGAGAGGAGGATAGGGGACACCCAAGTATCACTTCACATCATCCACAAATACAACGGCAAATCAATTACATTCCCACAGCCACGTGCTTGGTTCCAGGACGGAAAGAGAAATCTGCAGCAGATGAAGTTTCAGAAGGCACATTAGCGTACCAGCAAACTCACAAGTATGAGGACAGGAGATAAAGTTCTTTGCCTCAACCTCTTAAAGAAAGACTCAGTTTTATGCATCTTTCTGCTATTCCACCAGTGTATACTCACTTCAAGTTACTGGAGTCCTCCTTAGCTAAAGACTGCAATGACTTTACTTCTTTTTCTGATTTCTTTCTCTTCTGATCAAACTCCTTCTCCACTGCCCTCTAAGAAGAAGGGAAAAAAAAAAAAAAAAAGAAAAAAATGACTCAGGTTTTAAAAGTTCATGTAAAGTGCAGACCAAGTAAGCTTGATCGATTCTGGTTAAAAAAAGAAAAGACATGATATCAGAATCGACAAAGGGGGAACGCAGAGCACAGCGGATATGGATTTCAGGCTCACTGACAAGTATCCTCAAATGACATTTTATCTACTTGGGTTTAGAAAGATTAATCATTTTGTAGTGACGGGGATGCAACTGCGAAACCTCTTGTTGCTAATGCTAATCAAAATTAAGCCACTTCCAATGCTGAAAATAAGCATTTCACCAGTTCTGGATGAACTTTCTTCTCCTCCCTCAGTCTGAATCGTACAGACAGGTATTCAGATTCCTCCTGGGAAAGTCATGAACTGCAAGCAGTTGTGTTTTGTGATACACCTTGTCAGAGGGAAGATAAAAACTGCATTCACAGGGGAGTTAGATCACTCAGCTTGCCCAGCTGTGGTCCATAGGATAGAGCCATGCACTCCCCAGTGGCCTGAGAATGTTTTGCAAGCTGGAGGAACTGTCTGAAGCCACGGGGCGTGAGCATGTCTGGAGCAGATTTTTAAAAAATGCATGGTCTCAGTTTTGAAAGTTTAAGGCACCAAGTTCTCTTTGTCTGCTTTTCCCAATAAAAGCCTCAGAAATGCCACTGCAGTGCTCTCCAAATTCAGCAGAAGCAAGTCTAAGCACATCCCAGCCCTTCCTGCAGGTCTCATCACTTCAGCTGCCATCTGGGAGAAGCTGAATCTGCCACTCACCCACAGGAGCTGCAGGGAGGCAGCGGCCTCACTTAACCTATCAGGAAACTAGTCTCACCCTGAAGCAGCCCATAGCCTCGGCACCCACAAAAGCTGCACGGGTGGAGCTGGGCCCCAAACACCCCAGACAAGCCGTGCATCTCATCCGCACCTCGCTTGTGTCCCGCCAGGGAAGGCACTAATTCCTCCAGGAGTGCTAGACAATGATGCCAAAGGAGAGGGGGCAACACTTCCAGGTTAGTCAGGTAAAACTCTATAATTATGCTGTTACTTAATTCACAAGCTCTAGAAGGACAACAAAGGGCAACCAAAGGCTGATGATGCAGCAAAGATGTCAAGGGGACCCCTGGACAGCGACGGTGTTTCCAGTCTCCTGTCCTGGTGGCATCTGGACACAGAGAGGCTGAGGCAAGAGGCTGTACTAAGCAGCCTCTGCATTTGATTTGCATTCACCTCAGGTCCTGACGCTCTCGGAGGGTCTTCTGCTTCACTGCCACTCGACGTGCTCTCTGAGTCTGAAGAGCTGTCTGAGTCACTGGTGCTCCCTGACTCCGGGCTGATGGAATGTGCTGATGCCACACTCCTGGGCTGCGACTGTGGGGCGCTCCAAGGCCACCATGAGCTAAAATTAGAAGGCAGCATGGCTGAAGGTTACTTACTCTATTGACATGGCAGGATTCAAAATTAAAGCTGACACCCTGTGTTTTGGCACTGAGAGGAGAGGGGAGAAGGCCAAAGGAATACATTGTTAGACTCAAAAGATGAAGCACTGGAGTAAAATACCTCTGGAAATAATAAAACCTGCAACTCCAACCCAGACAAATACTGCAGCAGGACATCACTGCTGCAATGTCAAGCTGCATTTAGCCAGCCAAAGTTTAGAAAACAACTGAAACTCTCAAGCGCTTTTCTGAAAGCCCCAACCCTCAAAAGAAAAATTTCCAATCAAGGCTAACAAGACAGAAACATACATTCCAGGATGGTTTCTCCTTTTGTATTCTCCCCTTGAAGTTTTCACTCCTTCCTCTGTGTTACTCGCTCAAGGTGCTAGAACTGCTTCATTGACAGCCATGTCAAGGAGCAGCAGTTTTTCCAACACCCTCCCTGACTCAAAAGTGTTTTTCTCCAGCACTGACAATGGGAGTGAATGGAACCGAGGGAGAGCCATGACTTTTATGCACAGCTTCTTTTCATTTTGAAATGGCCTTACAAAATCAAAACGTTCATTTTTTGACTTTGAAACCTCTTTCCAACATCATACATTTGTATGATTTGGAGGCAAGCTCCTCCCTGATCCACACTGGTATCGTGAGAACGCTCTCTTTCAAGAGCTTGCAGGGATGCAGTTCATGCCAAGAACTGGCGGGCCCTTCTGCAAGCCTCATTTTATAGACCATTACCCTGTGCTTGAAGAATACAGGTATTAAGCCAAAATTGGATGTCCATGCTCTCCTATAGGAAAAATTATGGGCTTCTCCACCTTTCTTCCTCTAATGCTGGCACATGGCTGATCAGCCTACCTTGAATATTGCTTCTGGTTAGCAATCCATGGCAGGAATGGTGTACAATCACTTGCCTTATCGGGAGGAGCTGAAACAGCCTCAGGGAGTCTACCTGACCCTTCGCTGTTCTTCACCCACTTGGCTGTTTTGGGCTTCCTTCTGAACTAAAACTGGACTCACCCATCACTACTACACCTGAAAATCCCATCAGCTCCAGTGTGATCTACATACACACTCATGGACGGGAAGAGCACAAAACAAGGGAACAGCTGGGGAAATGGAATCCTGCTTCATAGGCAAAATCCAGCATGCCTGGAGTATCCATTTCTGACTGGAGCTTTTGGTAAAACCCCACACAACTAAAGCCACTTTTCAGCAGCAGCTTCAGGCAGTTAGAAACCAAAGCCTGTATCTACAAGAGAAACCAGGAACCCTTACCCATCTACCCCCTATAGAAAAGGTAGTTTGGTATTTCCCCCCCTATTTTGGTCTAGCTAGTAGTTTGGGAACAAACCTGTATCTTGGAGGAGCAAGCAAAGAAGGTGGTGGCTTTTCAACAACCTGTTTTGTTCACAAAAACAAAGAGGAGAGGGGGAGGAAAGGTGAGCTTAAGGAACTCAGCTCCACAAGTCACGATGGGATGTCTGTGTGCCTAGTGCATAAGAACATCGAAAACTGACTTGGTCGTCACCACTCTCTTCGCTATCACTGAGCTGCAGGTCGTCCTGGAGCATTCTGAAAGACAACCACAAGAGAAACATCAGCCAAGGCAGGCACGGTTTCAAGCAGCACACACTGAGAAAGACTTGGTTTGCGCCTGCCAAAGCAAACCAGCCTCCCACATCCTTTTTGAACATTCGGCATGCTCAGTCTCCTAAACCCTGTCGTTACCTAAACGAGGGATAAAAAGTTAACACACAACCTGGACATTTCGCCGGGCTTTCCAAATGGTCTCAGGACGGTTTGCAACGCAGGTCAGAATCGCTGGCTGCCAGCTACAGCCCTGTAAGGGGACTATTCCTCAGCGCCGTTACCTAGCGCACTCACAACACAGCCAACAAAGGTTACCTAGCACACCAACACAGCCGTTACCTAGCACGCCAAAACAGCGGTTACCTATCACGCCAACACAGCAGTTAACCTAGCACGCCAACACAGCGGTTACCTAGCACACCAACACAGCCGTTACCTAGCACGCCAACACAGCGGTTATCTACCACGCCAACACAGCGGTTACCTAGCACGCCAACACAGCGGTTGCCTAGCACGCCAACACAGCGGTTACCGAGCACGCCAACACAGCCGTTACCTAGCACACCAACACAGTCGTTACCTAGCACACCAACACAGCGGTTACCTAGCACGCCAACACAGCGGTTGCCTAGCACGCCAACACAGCAGTTATCTAGCACACCAACACAGTCGTTACCTACCACACCAACACAGCCGTTACTTAGCACGCCAACACAGCGGTTGCCTAGCACGCCAACACAGCGGTTGCCTAGCACGCCAACACAGCGGTTGCCTAGCACACCAACACAGCCGTTACTTAGCACACCAACACAGCTGTTCCTAGCACACCAACACAGCCGTTACTTAGCACACCAACACAGCTGTTCCTAGCACACCAACGCTGCGGACACAGCGGTTACCTATCACACCAACACAGCCGTTACCTAGCACGCCAACACAGCCGTTACCTAGCACACCAACACAGCCGTTACCTAGCACGCCAACACAGCAGGGCAACTTTTTTACTTAGAGCAACTTAGAATGATTTCTGAATACTGCTTAATAATCCTGCTACTGCCACCAAAAATGTGTTGCGAGCACATTAGTGGTATGCGCAGTTTTGAAGAAGTGTTTAAAAAATTTTTATAAGAGCTGCCAAACTCTTCTGTTTATCACATCAAATATTTTTGTTGACAATAAAGATAAAATGCTGTTTGTGCTGCAAGAGGTGCGATGCTTCAAATGTTTCTGAAAAGCAGCCACATTTGAAGCCCACGATTATAACAAAGATGTAAGTCACTGAAACATTACACACACACCCCCCCTCGGCTCAGACATCTTACAACTCGAAAAACACAAAGCTTGCTTAAAAAATGAGGAAAGAGGAAAGATAATTAGGCTACCAGATAACCCAAACCGTTCTATGATCCTATGCTCTTCTTCCAGCACTTTCTTCTGTAAATAGAATTTAGGAAACTCCTAATCCACATTTGTATGATACAGCCTTTATCACGGGATTTTTTGGCTGTGACTCTCTTCTGCCTGAAATGAGCAGCAGGTTTCCTGTTCACATAAATTGCTACTGAAGCAAATCACAGAGGGAGTCTTTCCAGCCTGGTTTATTTGCCTTACTCCTTATGGCTGAGATAGCACACAGCATTTTCCCAGACACTGGGAACATCTTCTTCTGAATAATAAAAAAAAAAGAAACTGGTGTAAGTTAGGGCTGAGCACTGAAGAAGGGTATCATGCAGTTTCTCATAGTGCAAAGCTCTTCCTATTAATGCAGTGCAGTGGTTTTGAAATAATTCTAACATACTCCAGCAGCTGGAGAGGGGAAGAGCACTGCGTGACCAGGTAGCTCCGTGCAGACTGTGGCCTGAGTGCCATTGCCTTACAGTGCCCATTGCAGTTTAGAGATCAGCGGATGGATACTGCGCTCCTGGAAAAAGTGAGTTCAGCTCACAACTGCTTGCCCATGAAAACAGAAGGTGTCATGTAAAGGACAGAGACGGGTGGAACAGCTCTAGTGCCTGGTACCTCGCTGTTCCATCTGCTTACTGCAGGGGGTGAAGCTGTGCAAAATGCAGAGCAGGGAAGCACACAGGGGCTAAGGGTGCAGCAGAGGTTCTCTGCAAAGCCAACTGGAGAAGAATTTTAAATACAACCTCTGGTGTGTTTGAAACAGATTTTAAGGCCTAGTGAAAGGTGTTCAGGACGGAGCTCTCTCGTAATATTACCAAAGCAACCGGGGTGCTGCTCCACAGGCCCGAGAAGTGTCCTTAGCCCGCTTCTTGTATAGTCCCAACCCAGGGCTGGCTTAAAACCCAGTCAAGCTAATCCTAGAGAGACAGTTTTAACATAGGATGCTTAATTGTTTTGCTAGATTAAGAGAATTTAGTATACAGGATCTGCTTGCACTACCTAAGCTTTTAATACAACATCTTGAACTCTTAGAATTGTGCAAGATGGAAAGTAGTGGAAGAAAGATGAAGATGATGATGAACTGAAAGATGACCCTGAAACTGAAACAAGGATTGGAACCACAAGAGAAGAATTCGGCTGAGACAGGGGATTGTAGTGTACTTTCAGCATGCATGTGAGGTGGAGGGATCCCCCGTGTGTCCACTGCTGCAATACAGAACGCCGGCCTTCCAAAACTTCATACTAAGTCTTAGGGGGTTCTTTTGAGACCGAATTTACGGTAACAGCCTCTTCTTACTCACTACCCCTTTCTTATGCAACCACTTATCAACTGAACGCTGTGAGCTTTTTTTTATTTTTACATTTGAGACTCAATGCTGGAGGATCCCAGAGGCGTGATGACAGGAAGGGACCCCTGTGGTTTTTTCTTGGGGTACCTGGACTCACAGAGCAGTAAAGGCTGATAGATCATACTTACAGGCTCTATTCAGCGAGCCCACTAAGAAAAAGCTGATCGCATCGGCCTGTTGAATCCGGTCAACAGGTACAAACGGCCTCACCACGACTGAGCACAAAGCTCGGAAGAGTATTTTAGGTGCAGGATTGGGCTTTTGCTTGTTACGCTGGTTTTGTGTTTGCATGGGAATGTGCGTGTGTGCGGCTACAAATGCACACAGACATGAATTACACGTCATAAATGTGTTGGTATCACAAACGCCTCACCTTCATCAGAACTTTATCTATAACTTGTTACTTTTATGCTAGACTTTGTGGCACATTTGTGACCTTCAGAACTCTTGGTACCATCCGAGCATCCTGCACTTACAAACTGTGGTTCCGTTAGTTATTGGGATGCAGGCAGTTGTGTCTGGTCAGCTGAGAGGAGATGTTCCTACGGTGTTTCCAATGTTCTGCCTCTTCAAAGGTAGATGCGCCTGCCTCCTCCAGCAGGATGGCTTGTCACTCTGGCTTTCCAATGATACTTCCGATGTTGCAGAGAATAATTCTGTCTTAATTCTCAGGCCGGCCGGCTCTCCGGGCCAAGCAGCCCCTGCAGCGAGCCCCCGCCGTGTGGGCTGCCCGGGCATCTGGGGGTCCTCGGGGGCTGGGGAGGGCTCGCGTCAGTCTCTCCTTTCTCTTTGGTAGTGGTTTCTTTTTTTAACTTTCTAGGGCTTGATTTCCTTTGTATTTATGCAAGAGAACTTCAGAATCCGCCCCCCAGCTCTGCCTGCATTGGGTTCCCCACACCCTCTCCCTCCCTCGGTCAAGCCTGATGCCAGGTCTGGGCAAACCAGCTCTGCAGCTCTTGGCGACACCCGGAATGTTCTCTGGGTGCTGGTGCTGGGGGCGGTGTCGGTGCCGGTTCGGAGCCACTGAACGCCCCGAGCGCGCTGCCGCTCTGCTGCGGCAGATCTCCGGTGCCTTCTAACGGAGCAGAGGCGAGGCTGATCCCTCTGCTCCCAGAGGCTCCTGCCACAAACCAAACGCCCTCTGTGCCTCCGCTGGCACCCTGAAATCCTGCCCTCGACCCCAGCCTGTGCGCACAGGATAAACCCCCCGGCCTGCGCACAGCTCGGAGGGACTGAAGCACCCCATTGCTGCCACTGAGTTAAAAAAAGTATAAAGAAGTTTTATTCTCTTTTTTACGCTGACGGTGTCAGTGCTGGGGCGGTGTCAGGGGCGGTGTCAGGATCGGTGTCACTGCGGGTGTCGGCGCAGGTATCGGTGTCGGTGCTGGAGGCAGTGCTGGTCTTCACGGTTGTTCCACTGTAACCAGGTTCCTTCCACCTCCATTTGTTCGCCCTTGCAGGTGCTTTTAATGTAGTAATTCAACAAGTCAGACTGGTACTGAGGCTTCAAAAGCGTGAGAAAGTTCCAGGTACTCACCCACCTTAAGGTGTAGCTGTTTCGCGTCTCAGCCACTGCAAACCCTGCCTAGCGTAGCGTACCGCTTCGGGCACGCTGCTGTTCAGCGCCAGAGCGCACGTCGCTGTGCCGAGTTCAGCAAAAAACTCTGCACAAAGGGGAGGGAGGGAGAAAACATTTGGTTGGTTTCACACAACAGGCACATCTGACAGGCGAGGGGCAGCGAGCAGCGGCAGCAGCAGCACCCTGTCAGTCGGCAGGTCCCGCTAAACACATCGTTAATGCAGAGAGCTCAGCGCTAGCCCAAGGCCGGGCAGCGTCACAAGCACAGAGGGCAGGGCACGTGGCAGGAAAACGCACTCACACGGGCACACACACGCTGAACCGCCTCCCCGGGCTCTGGCTTTGAAAGGACACCGAGACGCCGCGGTAGGTGGCCAGGAGTTTGGGTGTTCACACCCCAGTCCCTACCGCGCGCCTCCCCCAGGTTTTAAACCGGCCAAGTCTGGTGTCTTTCTGAGGGGTGCCTGGCAGCACACACCGCTGTCACCGGGCTGGTCCCTTTGCTTCACCCATCCTCAGACCTTGGAGACGTCAGGACTTCTCAGCTGAACGGGTTTCACAATCTGTCCAGCTGGACAGAGATACAGCTCTGATTGGGGCTGCTCACAGCTGGGCACGTCAGGCAGATTGGAGAGAGCCCTCCTCTCCTGCCGCCAGCTCCAGCTCTGCACAGGTGGCTCCAACATCACTTACAACCAACCGCTTTCCACTAGTTTTCATCTTCCCTGTTTAAGGGATATCTCAAGGCCACTGCTCTTTCCTCCTCCTCTTACTCCCTATGAATTGCAGAAAAGAATCAAGGATGCGGCCTTTTTTTATTTTTAGTTTGATGTACTTGCTCTCTGTACCTCTGAGCGCCTGTACCTTACGCTGAGTATCAACAGGCTCCAGGTCTGAAACTCCTTCACCATCCTGAACAGCGGCAACAACTGCCAAGCCCACAGGAGTATTTACTGTTGTCCTGCACAGATCCACGCCCCTGGCAGTATTTACTACCCCAGTCATCATTCCCCTCCGGTAAAACAGCAACAGAGAGCAGGTTTTGTCCTTCTCAGTGACAGTCTTTTACCAGCCTTTGGAGGATATAACCCAAAATACTACACACGCATTGCTGCTGCGAGCACAGATTTGCTCAGAGGACACCCAGCAACTGAAGTTACTCCCTTCAAAGGGGGACTTGCAAAGCCTTTTGAATTTCAGCACAGCCCTCCCACAATTCAGCCAGGCTCATCGTGATGATTTTCTTGTGCCACTTTGCCAGCAGACGGTGGCAACACATCCTGTCGCCCACAGCAGCTCACGACACTTTGGGCTTTAAACCACTCCAGGGCTTTTGCTTATTCACTGCTGCTTGTACCACAGGAGAACACAACACTTTTAACAACAAAACTGTAAAATCCAAAAAGTAGCATCCATTTCAGGAAATGGTACCAGCAAATACTGGTCTTGTGCCCAGCAGGGACTCCAAAGCAAGAGCTGCTCGGCTTCTCTGTTACCGAGAGAAGCCAGCTTCACCGTTTTCAAGGCCAAAATACCTGCAGGTTTGACAAACCAACTAAAACACGAGGCTACAGGCCAAAGACCTGTTTTTAAAGAAGGGGAACCAACTCAGAAAAGCTAAGCGCCCCCAAGGGAAAAACAAACCGCAAAAACCCCCTTATGCTTCTCGTGTTACCGTGCAGCAACTTGGCTGGTTCCCTGCACTTGATACCCTCACCCCTGAGCTCTTAAGACCTCTGAGGATGCCAAGACAACCTTTGAATTGGAGCACTCATCAATTTATCACCATCAGGTATCCCTGCCAATAACCCGCCAATGTGCCACAGCTGTCTGCTTCAACACACGTGATGCTTTGATCAGCGTTTGCTACGCTGAGCGTTAGGATTGAAGCAAGTACATGCACACAACCACCACACATGTGACCGAAAAGACAGAGGGCAAAAACTTACCCGTGTTCTTCCCGGCCAGTGCATCGGCCTCTTCCCAAATATCACATGCATAGAGGATATGGGAAGTGATGTTGACATAGGCAGAGCTGATGTCTGGGATGTTGTAGGGCACAGTGACTGCAGAGCCATTGCTGTTCCCGCTGTAGCTGCCAGCATAAGCCATGTCTGTGCTTCTGCAGGAGAAAGAAACACCATCACGAACAGTTAACTTCAGAGTGAAAGACATCAGACTATTTGATGCCGGGAGCTATTTGGTACCATCCAGGCCTGCAGCGTGGAGTGGAGTATTGAAAACTGAGACGTGTTCAGCTACGTAACAGCTACGTAACTTACGTGTTCAGCTACGTAACAAGTAATTGTCCTTCGAGTGCAAGGCCAAGGTTTTTGAAGCAATGTGTGACTCAGAGGACTCCTCTTGATGAAAAAAAATGTGGGTCCAGACATCAGAAAGGGCCACCCAGCCACCTCCCAACATCTACACCTACTTGGGGAAGCCTTCACCACATTATCGGAATGCTTTTTCCAAACGACTTCCATTTCAGACACGCTGAAGCTCCCCACCGATGGAGGCTGGAGCTTTCTGACAGCTGGTCACAGCAGCCAGGTCAGCCCACACACGCTTCTTTAGAGCCCTAGGGCCAGTGAAAGTGGCCAGCTGCCTGCCTTCTGACACAGGCTGGCTTCATCACAGCACTTCTTCACCCAACCCACTTTTAGGCACTGGTAGGACAGGGCTTCCACCGCTGCTCTGGGGACACCACTGACTTCCCAATAAACTGTACTGTGCAAGGTGGAATTTCAGCATCACTCTTAAAAGACCAACCAAACCTCTCTCAGCCACAGAGTTTAATAGGGACAGGCGTGGAGCCGGGTAGCTCTCTGCCAAATGCAATTGCCACCGCACACAGAAAAACTCCATCTTGCTCCCTGTCATTCAAACACGGGCCCAGTCTGCTGGGCACCAGGTCAAACACCATTACATGACAGCTTGACTTTGACTTTTGCTGCCACATACACAGCACCACTGCTGCAGGTACACAGAAAGGACAAAACGATCAACAACTCCGAAATTAGAAAATTAGCTTCTTTTTCTTAAGTGGTGACTGAGCCAAAGAGAACACTATGAAAGTTCTGCTACCACAGGGTGAAGGCATAACTCTGGACCTCGTAACAAAAAAAGCCCTTTCCAAGGAGAAAAGACAGGAAGGAGAGAGCAGAAATACTCCTGCCCCGAACGGTATGATTTCAGGGGGCAAGAAGGAGCGAGTGGCGAGGCACTCCCAAATGCAGGCAGCAACTCAAACACTCCAGCTCCTGTTTTCACTCACACCCTCGTACAAACGTGACAACGGACGTATTTTTAAATCTTACCTTGCAACACGTGGAAAAGGTGCTTGTGTAGATCTGGAGGAAGTCTGCAGCAAGGAACAGAACTCTTGTTAGGTTTGGGCTGGTCAGCCAACAGCAGTAAGTCCCGCAGCCACCCAGCTGGCAGCTCAGTGACACGCGGGCCCTACCTTGAAGTGGTCGCTCAGGATCCTGGAATACTTCAGGGCAGTGTCTTCTTTGTAACGGCACATTGCCATGTGCAGAAGGGACTGGCAGCGCATGCTGTGAACAGAAACACACCCAAGCATCAGTGCTGACGCCGGCTGCTGCCTGCTCAGCAGTCACCAGCCTTGTGGGACACAGGCAGGCACACATCAGCTGTACTGCAGCGGCAAGAAAGCTCCCAATGTCTCCTCCTCCGGCTCAGCTTAAGAAAAGACTCTTTCAAAACATCCCAAGGGAAAAAAAGCAACCGAGGAAGGGCCATGCCTGGTCTTTTATAGAAACATGTGCCCAGCCTCCCGTAGGTGTCACAAGCTGAGCAAGCCCCCATCCAGAAGAGCCTTCGCTATGTTCAGCTTCAGCTTCAGTTACGCGGCTCAAACATGGGCAGCCAAAGCACATTCTTTCACCTTTGGAGAAAGCCCTTTTGTGCTCTCCAGTTACCAGCAGATCGAATTTTAGAGCCTGTGCCTTCCACACGTGGTCCCTTGTGGTATCCCGGCTCCCTTCAGAGATGTTCCAGTTCATTCTGGTTTTTATACTGTGTTTTCTTTTTCCTTGCAGAACTCCAATTCCCATTTAACTCATTCCTTCGCCCCTGAAATTAATGGGTCTGGCAAGTCTAAAAACAGAATATGAAGGCACGGAAAAACAGTTACATACCATAACACAGCAAAGATTACTTCCTGTGAAGATGCTGTGGAGTCTGTAAAGGATTTCAGCGTCATGACGAATCTAAGGAAACAAAATGAACAGAGTCTTGTCAGCCGTCAGTGCTCTGAAGGCCCACTGTTTATGAACAATCAGTGCATGCTGTTATCTCAAACACCGCTCCAAAAGTCAGGAAACCTGCCCCGAGTTCTTAGTGCTGGCACCGAGTGGTTTGTGCGATCCTGAGCAGAGGACTGTGTCTCCAAATGCCTTGTTTCCCGGGCAGCAGGAACAGATGTGGCCCCTTACGTGACTCACTCTGCTCTTACGCTGATTAACGGGCACCATCCCTACAAGGAGAAGCCCTCCATGGGCCACCTCTAGGCCTGAGGCCCAGAAGAGGTGCCCCTGCTACTGAAGGTGAAATATTAATTCAAGTGTTTCTGGACAAGACAGACATCTTAGTGGAAATGTTTCTTCTGGCAAAAAACAAGCAAGCCAATCTCCTCTTTGAAAACAAAGCAACACCACCAACTTGGAAATACAGTCCATCAAGACCATCAAGACCAGAAAGCACAAACTGTTCTTCCACACACAATACAGTTGCTTTGCTTTTCTTAACTGAAATACTACTGAGCCGACAGGCAAAAGCAACACCAGAGCTGGATGAACTAAAAACTCCTTCATGTCCTTGACTGTCGTAACCAGTGTCCTCTGGTGTACCTCGGCTGCGCGGCTCAGGTGCCGAGTAGGACACGGTGCCTCCTTCTGATCAGCGGTGCTGGAACACGCCAAAGGATTTGTCTCTGGTGCCTGGCCATGGGCTGTCTCGTGCTTGTGCAGCAACCCGGGCGCTGCTCCGTTGGGGGGGAATCCAGAGCTGCCAGTTGCAAACAACAACACAACTCCCCCTCCCGCTCCAAACACGCTGCCTGACCACCACGCTGTGAAAACCGCTTACTTGAGGAGATCTATGGTGCCTCTGAACACGCTGGAAGCGCATTTTCGGTCTCTTGGGTCCGATTCCAAGGCAAGGCCGTATTCGATGAAGGAAAGGGCAGCATCTAGGTACTGGAAGGCCCTTCCAGTCTTGTCGGTCTATTGGGAACAAAATTCTCCTGTTTAGACTAAGACAAAAGCTACTTCTCTCAAGTGTACCTGAATTCCTTTTTTTGCCCTAGTTAGGCAGGATTTGAAGAAAGGAAAAGATGCAAGTCAGGCCTCTGGGTGATAATTAAAGGCTTCTCAGCAGAGCCCCTAATGTGGTCCCAGTCACCAGCTGCGTGTGCTCTGGCTATTTCTATCTCTCCCTCAATGTCTTCCTTGAGTAATTTATTACCTTCACATGTTTTGGATATTATCGCCTGGTCTTGCAGGCCTGCCTCGGCAGAGGCAGATGGGGCTTGCCCACTGCAGTATTCCCTCACTTCATTTTCACAGGTAAATGGCAAGTGGCAAACGTACATTAGCTGAGTGAACCATCAGTAGCAACAAGAGATGTTCCTTCACGCACGCTGTTAAACCGCCCACAGCGGAGAAAGACAGTGACATCTGCAACGGGCACTTCCAAGTCTTGTTCACCAGCAACACGATTACCGTGAGGATCCTGATGGTTCAGAGTAAACTGTGTTGTAACTAACTGTTGCACCTCTCTTCCAAGGACTCTGTGGCAGCTCTGCAAAGCCAACAGGCCTGCTGACCTCAGACAGCGCCAGCTCTGAAGCCTCTTCTCTTAGGCGTGTTCTCTAGGGGTGTTTATAGCCAAGGGAAATGTCTCAACACTTGGCAGATAAAGACAGCCTCCCCACGGGCGACTCGAACACACGCCAAGGGTGGAAGTCATGTTAGCCGCTGAATCTTATCCCATGCAGGCAGGGATCGGCTCTGAATGCGAGAGCTGGTGAGCATTTCTAGCACAGGGCCGAGACTTACCATTGCATCAGCTATGTGCTTCAGCCTCCTCGCCTCTTCAATGTAGTATTCCACCGGGTGCTCTCTGAATTGGGGACAGAGAGAGGAAAAACAGAAAACAGAGAAAAAGGGCAGGAGAATTATCAATTTTACCTTCATATCTAGAGGATGCCAGGACTCCAAACATCCTGTTTCGGTAAGCCTGTTACAGCCTTATCAAACACACCTTACAGTTATGATAGCCACTAAGTGAATGTGGTCTGCATGTACAGAAATACACAGCAGCTGCATGCACAGATAAAATTAACTGAGTTCCTAAAAAAATGTATGTTAGAATAACATTGGCAAGTACTATTTCAAAATAAAAAGCCACTAGAGGTTAGGCTACTGTGAGGCCAGGTTTACTTCTTTGCTCCCATAGAAAGATGGTAGTTATGTGACCTCCCACCACTCCTCGAGTGCAGTACCACAAACACATTTTCATCGAAACATACGGTAAGCTTTGCAGTACCAGGCACTCATCTCGGACTAAAAGAGCTTGCATTCAAGTTATCTGCCTACAAGAGATGTGGTCACCAAGGCTTCTACAGGTCTTGCTCTCAATCAACACCCAAACAATGACAAAGTTCGACCACGTGCATTTGTGTGCACTGGGATAATCTGTTCACCGTGCAAACAGCACACAGCCACCTGTGCACTAACAAAACGAGCCAGTAAAGAGTCACGCCCTCCCCGAAACAGTCAGTTGCCTGTGACAGTTACCTTGTGACAGAGGAGTTTGCTACTTGTCAAGAACCAGACACATCAAAACCCACCACCTGTAGGCAGGCACAAGAGACACCTTCTCTCCCATTTAAAAAGTACCTGATTTCTAGAGCAGCTTCCCTCAAACCAAGAACTGTTGTAATGACACCTTTGCTTTGTGTTTGAGGGGGCGGGGGTAAGTCCCAGACATGAGAAGGCACTACAGGGCAGGTCTCAGACATCTCTCCCTCCCTCTTTCCTCCTAAAAGAAGTGCTCATCATGCGGCAGGATCCAGGGTGGCTGTAGGACCAGCCTTGCCTGGCATCTTCAGAAAACAGAGATGAGGGTTGTAAAACAGAAACTTACTTTTCAAAGTTGATTTGAGGTCTCCCCGCCTTGGAGGCACCATCTCCCGAAGGCGTCACTCGGAAAGGATTTGTGACATCCCCTGCAGATCCCTGAAGAGCCACAGAGTGGAGATAAAGCTGGTTAGAGACATACGTCTAAACCAATTCCAAAGCCTGGCTTTCCTACATTTCAAGAGAAAATGTTTATTTGTCCCAGGCATAGTCTATTCTCCAGGTTCTCCCCCTCTTCTCAGCTTCTTCCCCAGCACCCCCTCCAATAATGGAAATGGAAACTTGGCTTCTTACCTGGCTGCTACTAAGGCTTAATACCATTCAAACTTTTCCAAGAAATTAAGTAGCAGCTTTCCTTGCACAATGGCTAAGATAGCAGCAAGGCTGCAAGCAGCACACTTTTCATGGCCGCTAGCCAAGGCAGGAACGGCTAATACCCATTCACACTTATTTCCAGCTTAACCACACAGAAGTTGCTCATTCTCTATTACTAACTACACTGTCAGGAAAAAGCAAGCACTTTGAAGCCTGCTAATGCCGCGTGCAGAGTCTGGCTTAATACACACACACACACACGACAACATCCTAGAGCACACACACCCTGCCACCCATAAACAGCATCAGAATTGAATTTTAGAACCCAAAAATGCAAAGATCCATCTGTAAGGATCATTAACAATTTTCTAAGCAAGCTATAAAACCTCCTACCCAGGTTGCAGTCAAAACCACAGCTTGCTTGTTTCTTATTTATAAGCAATTGACTCTTTGTGTAAACACACTTATTTTGACATCAAAACTGTACTTGCAGTTGCCTACGGTCAGAAAGCTTTACTACCATAAACATGATGCTCTTGGTTTTTATTGGTCACCCCTTCTCACTACATTTCACTGGTGAAATGAAAACAGGTGACGGAAAGTCAGCAGAGAAGCTACAATGGAGGCTTTCGGGCTAGCAACAGACAGTCACAGAGAGCCATTAAAGGGGCAAGAATGCTTCAGAGAGCTTTCTCTGGTGGCTGGTTTATCATCCGTCCTTGTTAATATCCTCAGAGCACGTTCCTAAAGAGAATCACACAGCGCCCACGTGCCGCAGGAAACACCCCGCCAGTTGTAACGGATACCTACTTTGATGCCCTCTGACAGGTCAGCGTGATTTCTCTCCTCTTTCCTGTGCTTGGACAACAAAGGATCCGTGTGGCTGCTCTTGTCCCTGGCAGTGTTATCCATGGCCGGCAGCTCATCGCTCTCACTTCTGGGTCTCTTTCTGGCCGTCTTGGTTGACTTTGGTGCAGGAGACACGGGTGGCAGTGGCAGGGGTAGCAGGACACCTTTCTGCTGGCTTTCAAGCGAAGCCTTGGATGCTCTGGAGATGGGAAGCAAATTCATCAATTAGGGTGAATATGGTGTACATGTAATGTAGGGAATTTTTAGCAACTGAGTTACACCAAGTACCAATTCTGTTTCAATTTCTCAGGGAGCGGGAAATGGTTTGGTAACAGAAAGAGTCCAGCAAAAGCAAAGTGAAACTTCAGGGACTTGGCTGTGCGTTAGACACCACATCTTCAGCTGCCAACAACATACAAGCCAGCTGCTTTTCCAGTAGGAATAAGCCTCAGGACTTGTCCTCGGAGTAAAGACTTGCAACCAGAATATCAGGATGTTGCAAAAACGGCATCCCTCCAACACAGCCCCTTCTCACTGAAAGAGGGAGAGAGGTAATTACAGCAACTAAAATCCCTGGGACAAATCACCCAACAAGCTAAACGAACCGCAGCACTGCCTCTCTCTCTCTCCGTGATGGTAGAAGGTGTCTTCTATGGTCAGACATACTCACCCTGACACTCGATCCTGCACATGCTTTCACACAATTAAACTGAGTTGTTCCTTTAAGACCTGCCAGCTCAGCTAGCCAACACTTACAAAAGTTCAGAGGATTCAGGTGAGAGAGACTTAAAATGCTGTGCTTCTAAATGGCAGAGACTATCCCATGTAATAATGGGATGTAATAATACAGTGGCATATCAGATTTCTGATCCTCTGAAGTTAGGATTACCAGGGAACTCCGGCAGCTCTAAGCAGCACTACATAGCTCTAATCCTTCTTTCACTACTGCTCAGTCACATCATTTTATCCAGCTTCTCAAAGTTTCCAAGAAAACGCTGAGCAGTGAACCCCAGCTCATGGACTGCCACATCAGAAGAGGAGGAAATTAAGTTACACCCCATGAGAAGACTGAAGCGAGACACTGCACATCTTGCTTCATCCTGCTGTGCATGGGACAGTCCTCTCCCCTCTTCCACAACCCACCTTTCCCCTGCTACAGTCCCTACTCACTGCACACATGCTCCCCAGCTTCACTACCCTGGTACAGCTGACGCTCCAGAGCGGAGTGCACAGAGCACAGCAGCATCCCCCGACCACAGCCAGAGCCCTCTCTCCCCAGAAATGCATCCTATCCTTCCCACTCCGCAAGCCAGAACATGGCTGGAGGGGGTGCTCGTTTTCACTGACAAGAAGGGAGGGATGAACCCCAGAATTAAAGCCCTTCCACTATTGCCACAGCTGAAATAGCCCTTCACCCAACGAAGGGTTAGCCCCACTGTCTCAGTGCTTTAAGAGTACGTCAGTATTTTCTCTGCAGGAAAGCAGTTTACTCCTATCGTCAGGACACAAACCTCAACGCTGCATACCAATACAAGTCAATACCTCCTATTCAAGCCACAGGCAAGCAGCAACTGAATGCAGTAGTAGCCCATGACTGGGGCACGAGGCACCCCTCTTGAGAACACTGTCCATGTGAAGACGTGCTCTTGGAAGCATTCACTCTAGCAAAGACCTGGCCAAAATGCTGGCAGTACACTCTTCTGCAAATGACGGGGCAAGTTTCAGCAGATCTACCAGAAGGACTGCAAATGCTATGCTGGAAGAAATGAGAAACCCCTGGCCATAAAGCCCACCTGAAATTTCAGACAGAGTCACAATTCAAACGGCACGCTGGTTGTGTGTCTGTTAGGCAAGTGCTATTCAAAGCCCGTAACCGGTGACAGCAAAAGCAGCTGAGGGAGCAGAGAGTATCAGCATTAACACCTGACTTGTTGCTTTCGTCACCACCTGTCCAACTAACAACATGGCAATGATCATCCAGTCAAAATTGATGGGCATACAGTCACACTTAGGACAATGTCCTTTCCCAAGAGGCTGCCACAACTCTCTCTGCTGTGGACGTGCTTGCTCGGTCACAGGAACAAGAGCCACAACTCCTGGGCCACACTTTCAGCTATTTCACCTCTTTGCAGCGGGAGTCTGAGCAAGCAACTCCATTTGTCTGCACCTCAGTTTCTCCTTGTGCAAAAGGCGTTCACATCATCTTCTCACTTTACAAAGACTAAGAGCTTTAAACGCATGTGAAGTGTCATGAATCGGATAAAGCTTTCTGCTGCTTCCCACGCAGAGAGAGAACAAACTTCCCCCAAATAAAGATGACAGCAGAACCCAGAAGGAGGAGGACATGGGCAAAGAAAAGTTCATCGACTCATAGAATGGTTTAGGTTGGAAGGGACCTTTAAAGATCATCTAGTCCAACTCCCTTCTTAAAAGCATTGCAAGGCTGGTTCTATTTCTACGGAGACCAGAAAGAACTGATACTTGAACTCTCAAGTCTTACTCACTGAGCATCTTAGAACAGTTGGGGTTGGAAGGGACCTTTAGAAGTCATCTAGTCCAACCCCCCCTGCAATGAGCAGGGACATCTTCAGCCAGAGGGCAACTTCTCTTGCCATGCCCTGACGCCCCTGAACTACCGTGCAGAACAAGCCTGTGCTACTCCCCACAGAGCCGCTGCCACCTCCCAGGGCACTGCGGGCAATCATCTGCTGCCAGATCACCACCACTGCACTTTGGACAAGCAGTTAGAAGGAAAAGCAGCACGGGCACAAGTGGCAATTAAATTTCTCGCAGCATGAACACATTTTTTGAGCTACGTCTAATACACGGAGCAGAGCATGCAGCAAGGTAAGCTGCAGGATGGACAAGTTGGGGTTTCAAATGGCAAAGTCTTCATCCCCATCTCAGCTGCTGGAAAGCAGCACAAATGCCACAACATTCAAGGCTTTTGCAGCAGTGTAAACCAAGTATGGGAGGATGACCAGCCACTGAAACATCAGCTTGTGCTTGGATGATTAGAACCATAATCCTCAGCAGTAAGGAGAGAGAGGAGGATAGGGGACACCCAAGTATCACTTCACATCATCCACAAATACAACGGCAAATCAATTACATTCCCACAGCCACGTGCTTGGTTCCAGGACGGAAAGAGAAATCTGCAGCAGATGAAGTTTCAGAAGGCACATTAGCGTACCAGCAAACTCACAAGTATGAGGACAGGAGATAAAGTTCTTTGCCTCAACCTCTTAAAGAAAGACTCAGTTTTATGCATCTTTCTGCTATTCCACCAGTGTATACTCACTTCAAGTTACTGGAGTCCTCCTTAGCTAAAGACTGCAATGACTTTACTTCTTTTTCTGATTTCTTTCTCTTCTGATCAAACTCCTTCTCCACTGCCCTCTAAGAAGAAGGAAAAAAAAAAAAAAAAAAGAAAAAAATGACTCAGGTTTTAAAAGTTCATGTAAAGTGCAGACCAAGTAAGCTTGATCGATTCTGGTTAAAAAAAGAAAAGACACGATATCAGAATCGACAAAGGGGGAACGCAGAGCACAGCGGATATGGATTTCAGGCTCACTGACAAGTATCCTCAAATGACATTTTATCTACTTGGGTTTAGAAAGATTAATCATTTTGTAGTGGCGGGGATGCAACTGCGAAACCTCTTGTTGCTAATGCTAATCAAAATTAAGGCACTTCCAGTGCTGAAAATAAGCATTTCACCAGTTCTGGATGAACTTTCTTCTCCTCCCTCAGTCTGAATTGTACAGACAGGTATTCAGATTCCTCCTGGGAAAGTCATGAACTGCAAGCAGTTGTGTTTTGTGATACACCTTGTCAGAGGGAAGATAAAAACTGCATTCACAGGGGAGTTAGATCACTCAGCTTGCCCAGCTGTGGTCCATAGGATAGAGCCATGCACTCCCCAGTGGCCTGAGAATGTTTTGCAAGCTGGAGGAACTGTCTGAAGCCACGGGGCGTGAGCATGTCTGGAGCAGATTTTTAAAAAATGCATGGTCTCAGTTTTGAAAGTTTAAGGCACCAAGTTCTCTTTGTCTGCTTTTCCCAATAAAAGCCTCAGAAATGCCACTGCAGTGCTCTCCAAATTCAGCAGAAGCAAGTCTAAGCACATCCCAGCCCTTCCTGCAGGTCTCATCACTTCAGCTGCCATCTGGGAGAAGCTGAATCTGCCACTCACCCACAGGAGCTGCAGGGAGGCAGCGGCCTCACTTAACCTACCAGGAAACTAGTCTCACCCTGAAGCAGCCCATAGCCTCGGCACCCACAAAAGCTGCACGGGTGGAGCTGGGCCCCAAACACCCCAGACAAGCCGTGCATCTCATCCGCACCTCGCTTGTGTCCCGCCAGGGAAGGCACTAATTCCTCCAGGAGTGCTAGACAATGATGCCAAAGGAGAGGGGGCAACACTTCCAGGTTAGTCAGGTAAAACTCTATAATTATGCTGTTACTTAATTCACAAGCTCTAGAAGGACAACAAAGGGCAACCAAAGGCTGATGATGCAGCAAAGATGTCAAGGGGACCCCTGGACAGCGACGGTGTTTCCAGTCTCCTGTCCTGGTGGCATCTGGACACAGAGAGGCTGAGGCAAGAGGCTGTACTAAGCAGCCTCTGCATTTGATTTGCATTCACCTCAGGTCCTGACGCTCTCGGAGGGTCTTCTGCTTCACTGCCACTCGACGTGCTCTCTGAGTCTGAAGAGCTGTCTGAGTCACTGGTGCTCCCTGACTCCGGGCTGATGGAATGTGCTGATGCTACACTCCTGGGCTGCGACTGTGGGGCGCTCCAAGGCCACCATGAGCTAAAATTAGAAGGCAGCATGGCTGAAGGTTACTTACTCTATTGACATGGCAGGATTCAAAATTAAAGCTGACACCCTGTGTTTTGGCACTGAGAGGAGAGGGGAGAAGGCCAAAGGAATACATTGTTAGACTCAAAAGATGAAGCACTGGAGTAAAAAACCTCTGGAAATAATAAAACCTGCAACTCCAACCCAGACAAATACTGCAGCAGGACATCACTGCTGCAATGTCAAGCTGCATTTAGCCAGCCAAAGTTTAGAAAACAACTGAAACTCTCAAGCGCTTTTCTGAAAGCCCCAACCCTCAAAAGAAAAATTTCCAATCAAGGCTAACAAGACAGAAACATACATTCCAGGATGGTTTCTCCTTTTGTATTCTCCCCTTGAAGTTTTCACTCCTTCCTCTGTGTTACTCGCTCAAGGTGCTAGAACTGCTTCATTGACAGCCATGTCAAGGAGCAGCAGTTTTTCCAACACCCTCCCTGACTCAAAAGTGGTTTTCTCCAGCACTGACAATGGGAGTGAATGGAACCGAGGGAGAGCCATGACTTTTATGCACAGCTTCTTTTCATTTTGAAATGGCCTTACAAAATCAAAACGTTCATTTTTTGACTTTGAAACCTCTTTCCAACATCATACATTTGTATGATTTGGAGGCAAGCTCCTCCCTGATCCACACTGGTATCGTGAGAACGCTCTCTTTCAAGAGCTTGCAGGGATGCAGTTCATGCCAAGAACTGGCGGGCCCTTCTGTAAGCCTCATTTTATAGACCATTACCCTGTGCTTGAAGAATACAGGTATTAAGCCAAAATTGGATGTCCATGCTCTCCTATAGGAAAAATTATGGGCTTCTCCACCTTTCTTCCTCTAATGCTGGCACATGGCTGATCAGCCTACCTTGAATATTGCTTCTGGTTAGCAATCCATGGCAGGAATGGTGTACAATCACTTGCCTTATCGGGAGGAGCTGAAACAGCCTCAGGGAGTCTACCTGACCCTTCGCTGTTCTTCACCCACTTGGCTGTTTTGGGCTTCCTTCTGAACTAAAACTGGACTCACCCATCACTACTACACCTGAAAATCCCATCAGCTCCAGTGTGATCTACATACACACTCATGGACGGGAAGAGCACAAAACAAGGGAACAGCTGGGGAAATGGAATCCTGCTTCATAGGCAAAATCCAGCATGCCTGGAGTATCCATTTCTGACTGGAGCTTTTGGTAAAACCCCACACAACTAAAGCCACTTTTCAGCAGCAGCTTCAGGCAGTTAGAAACCAAAGCCTGTATCTACAAGAGAAACCAGGAACCCTTACCCATCTACCCCCTATAGAAAAGGTAGTTTGGTATTTCCCCCCCTATTTTGGTCTAGCTAGTAGTTTGGGAACAAACCTGTATCTTGGAGGAGCAAGCAAAGAAGGTGGTGGCTTTTCAACAACCTGTTTTGTTCACAAAAACAAAGAGGAGAGGGGGAGGAAAGGTGAGCTTAAGGAACTCAGCTCCACAAGTCACGATGGGATGTCTGTGTGCCTAGTGCATAAGAACATCGAAAACTGACTTGGTCGTCACCACTCTCTTCGCTATCACTGAGCTGCAGGTCGTCCTGGAGCATTCTGAAAGACAACCACAAGAGAAACATCAGCCAAGGCAGGCACGGTTTCAAGCAGCACACACTGAGAAAGACTTGGTTTGCGCCTGCCAAAGCAAACCAGCCTCCCACATCCTTTTTGAACATTCGGCATGCTCAGTCTCCTAAACCCTGTCGTTACCTAAACGAGGGATAAAAAGTTAACACACAACCTGGACATTTCGCCGGGCTTTCCAAATGGTCTCAGGACGGTTTGCAACGCAGGTCAGAATCGCTGGCTGCCAGCTACAGCCCTGTGAGGGGACTATTCCTCAGCGCCGTTACCTAGCGCACTCACAACACAGCCAACAAAGGTTACCTAGCACACCAACACAGCCGTTACCTAGCACGCCAAAACAGCGGTTACCTATCACGCCAACACAGCAGTTAACCTAGCACGCCAACACAGCGGTTACCTAGCACACCAACACAGCCGTTACCTAGCACGCCAACACAGCGGTTGCCTAGCACACCAACACAGCGGTTACTTAGCACACAAACACAGCGGTTACCTAGCACACAAACACAGCCGTTACCTAGCACGCCAACACAGCGGTTGCCTAGCACACCAACACAGCGGTTACCTAGCACGCCAACACAGTCGTTACCTAGCACGCCAACACAGTCGTTACCTAGCACGCCAACACAGCGGTTACCTAGCACGCCAACACAGCGGTTACCTAGCACGCCAACACAGTCGTTACCTAGCACACCAACACAGCGGTTGCCTAGCACGCCAACACAGCGGTTACCTAGCACACCAACACAGCTGTTACTTAGCACACGAACACAGCGGTTACCTAGCATGCCAACACAGCGGTTACCTACCACACCAACACAGCGGTTACCTAGCACGCCAACACAGCGGTTACCTAGCACGCCAACACAGCTGTTCCTAGCACACCAACACAGCCGTTACCTAGCACACCAACACAGCGGTTACCTAGCACACCAACACAGCCGTTACCTAGCACACCAACACAGCAGGGCAACTTTTTTACTTAGAGCAACTTAGAATGATTTCTGAATACTGCTTAATAATCCTGCTACTGCCACCAAAAATGTGTTGCGAGCACACTAGTGGTATGCGCAGTTTTGAAGAAGTGTTTAAAAAATTTTTATAAGAGCTGCCAAACTCTTCTGTTTATCACATCAAATATTTTTGTTGACAATAAAGATAAAATGCTGTTTGTGCTGCAAGAGGTGCGATGCTTCAAATGTTTCTGAAAAGCAGCCACATTTGAAGCCCACGATTATAACAAAGATGTAAGTCACTGAAACATTACACACACACCCCGCCTCGGCTCAGACATCTTACAACTCGAAAAACACAAAGCTTGCTTAAAAAATGAGGAAAGAGGAAAGATAATTAGGCTACCAGATAACCCAAACCGTTCTATGATCCTATGCTCTTCTTCCAGCACTTTCTTCTGTAAATAGAATTTAGGAAACTCCTAATCCACATTTGTATGATACAGCCTTTATCACGGGATTTTTTGGCTGTGACTCTCTTGTGCCTGAAATGAGCAGCAGGTTTCCTGTTCACATAAATTGCTACTGAAGCAAATCACAGAGGGAGTCTTTCCAGCCTGGTTTATTTGCCTTACTCCTTATGGCTGAGATAGCACACAGCATTTTCCCAGACACTGGGAACATCTTCTTCTGAATAATAAAAAAAAAAGAAACTGGTGTAAGTTAGGGCTGAGCACTGAAGAAGGGTATCATGCAGTTTCTCATAGTGCAAAGCTCTTCCTATTAATGCAGTGCAGTGGTTTTGAAATAATTCTAACATACTCCAGCAGCTGGAGAGGGGAAGAGCACTGCGTGACCAGGTAGCTCCGTGCAGACTGTGGCCTGAGTGCCATTGCCTTACAGTGCCCATTGCAGTTTAGAGATCAGCGGATGGATACTGCGCTCCTGGAAAAAGTGAGTTCAGCTCACAACTGCTTGCCCATGAAAACAGAAGGTGTCATGTAAAGGACAGAGACGGGTGGAACAGCTCTAGTGCCTGGTACCTCGCTGTTCCATCTGCTTACTGCAGGGGGTGAAGCTGTGCAAAATGCAGAGCAGGGAAGCACACAGGGGCTAAGGGTGCAGCAGAGGTTCTCTGCAAAGCCAACTGGAGAAGAATTTTAAATACAACCTCTGGTGTGTTTGAAACAGATTTTAAGGCCTAGTGAAAGGTGTTCAGGACGGAGCTCTCTCGTAATATTACCAAAGCAACCGGGGTGCTGCTCCACAGGCCCGAGAAGTGTCCTTAGCCCGCTTCTTGTATAGTCCCAACCCAGGGCTGGCTTAAAACCCAGTCAAGCTAATCCTAGAGAGACAGTTTTAACATAGGATGCTTAATTGTTTTGCTAGATTAAGAGAATTTAGTATACAGGATCTGCTTGCACTACCTAAGCTTTTAATACAACATCTTGAACTCTTAGAATTGTGCAAGATGAAAAGTAGTGGAAGAAAGATGAAGATGATGATGAACTGAAAGATGACCCTGAAACTGAAACAAGGATTGGAACCACAAGAGAAGAATTCGGCTGAGACAGGGGATTGTAGTGTACTTTCAGCATGCATGTGAGGTGGAGGGATCCCCCGTGTGTCCACTGCTGCAATACAGAACGCCGGCCTTCCAAAACTTCATACTAAGTCTTAGGGGGTTCTTTTGAGACCGAATTTACGGTAACAGCCTCTTCTTACTCACTACCCCTTTCTTATGCAACCACTTATCAACTGAACGCTGTGAGCTTTTTTTTATTTTTACATTTGAGACTCAATGCTGGAGGATCCCAGAGGCGTGATGACAGGAAGGGACCCCTGTGGTTTTTTCTTGGGGTACCTGGACTCACAGAGCAGTAAAGGCTGATAGATCATACTTACAGGCTCTATTCAGCGAGCCCACTAAGAAAAAGCTGATCGCATCGGCCTGTTGAATCCGGTCAACAGGTACAAACGGCCTCACCACGACTGAGCACAAAGCTCGGAAGAGTATTTTAGGTGCAGGATTGGGCTTTTGCTTGTTACGCTGGTTTTGTGTTTGCATGGGAATGTGCGTGTGTGCGGCTACAAATGCACACAGACATGAATTACACGTCATAAATGTGTTGGTATCACAAACGCCTCACCTTCATCAGAACTTTATCTATAACTTGTTACTTTTATGCTAGACTTTGTGGCACATTTGTGACCTTCAGAACTCTTGGTACCACCCGAGCATCCTGCACTTACAAACTGTGGTTCCGTTAGTTATTGGGATGCAGGCAGTTGTGTCTGGTCAGCTGAGAGGAGATGTTCCTACGGTGTTTCCAATGTTCTGCCTCTTCAAAGGTAGATGCGCCTGCCTCCTCCAGCAGGATGGCTTGTCACTCTGGCTTTCCAATGATACTTCCGATGTTGCAGAGAATAATTCTGTCTTAATTCTCAGGCCGGCCGGCTCTCCGGGCCAAGCAGCCCCTGCAGCGAGCCCCCGCCGTGTGGGCTGCCCGGGCATCTGGGGGTCCTCGGGGGCTGGGGAGGGCTCGCGTCAGTCTCTCCTTTCTCTTTGGTAGTGGTTTCTTTTTTTAACTTTCTAGGGCTTGATTTCCTTTGTATTTATGCAAGAGAACTTCAGAATCCGCCCCCCAGCTCTGCCTGCATTGGGTTCCCCACACCCTCTCCCTCCCTCGGTCAAGCCTGATGCCAGGTCTGGGCAAACCAGCTCTGCAGCTCTTGGCGACACCCGGAATGTTCTCTGGGTGCTGGTGCTGGGGGCGGTGTCGGTGCCGGTTCGGAGCCACTGAACGCCCCGAGCGCGCTGCCGCTCTGCTGCGGCAGATCTCCGGTGCCTTCTAAGGGAGCAGAGGCGAGGCTGATCCCTCTGCTCCCAGAGGCTCCTGCCACAAACCAAACGCCCTCTGTGCCTCCGCTGGCACCCTGAAATCCTGCCCTCGACCCCAGCCTGTGCGCACAGGATAAACCCCCCGGCCTGCGCACAGCTCGGAGGGACTGAAGCACCCCATTGCTGCCACTGAGTTAAAAAAAGTATAAAGAAGTTTTATTCTCTTTTTTACGCTGACGGTGTCAGTGCTGGGGCGGTGTCAGGGGCGGTGTCAGGATCGGTGTCACTGCGGGTGTCGGCGCAGGTATCGGTGTCGGTGCTGGAGGCAGTGCTGGTCTTCACGGTTGTTCCACTGTAACCAGGTTCCTTCCACCTCCATTTGTTCGCCCTTGCAGGTGCTTTTAATGTAGTAATTCAACAAGTCAGACTGGTACTGAGGCTTCAAAAGCGTGAGAAAGTTCCAGGTACTCACCCACCTTAAGGTGTAGCTGTTTCGCGTCTCAGCCACTGCAAACCCTGCCTAGCGTAGCGTACCGCTTCGGGCACGCTGCTGTTCAGCGCCAGAGCGCACGTCGCTGTGCCGAGTTCAGCAAAAAACTCTGCACAAAGGGGAGGGAGGGAGAAAACATTTGGTTGGTTTCACACAACAGGCACATCTGACAGGCGAGGGGCAGCGAGCAGCGGCAGCAGCAGCACCCTGTCAGTCGGCAGGTCCCGCTAAACACATCGTTAATGCAGAGAGCTCAGCGCTAGCCCAAGGCCGGGCAGCGTCACAAGCACAGAGGGCAGGGCACGTGGGAGGAAAACGCACTCACACGGGCACACACACGCTGAACCGCCTCCCCGGGCTCTGGCTTTGAAAGGACACCGAGACGCCGCGGTAGGTGGCCAGGAGTTTGGGTGTTCACACCCCAGTCCCTACCGCGCGCCTCCCCCAGGTTTTAAACCGGCCAAGTCTGGTGTCTTTCTGAGGGGTGCCTGGCAGCACACACCGCTGTCACCGGGCTGGTCCCTTTGCTTCACCCATCCTCAGACCTTGGAGACGTCAGGACTTCTCAGCTGAACGGGTTTCACAATCTGTCCAGCTGGACAGAGATACAGCTCTGATTGGGGCTGCTCACAGCTGGGCACGTCAGGCAGATTGGAGAGAGCCCTCCTCTCCTGCCGCCAGCTCCAGCTCTGCACAGGTGGCTCCAACATCACTTACAACCAACCGCTTTCCACTAGTTTTCATCTTCCCTGTTTAAGGGATATCTCAAGGCCACTGCTCTTTCCTCCTCCTCTTACTCCCTATGAATTGCAGAAAAGAATCAAGGATGCGGCCTTTTTTTATTTTTAGTTTGATGTACTTGCTCTCTGTACCTCTGAGCGTCTGTACCTTACGCTGAGTATCAACAGGCTCCAGGTCTGAAACTCCTTCACCATCCTGAACAGCGGCAACAACTGCCAAGCCCACAGGAGTATTTACTGTTGTCCTGCACAGATCCACGCCCCTGGCAGTATTTACTACCCCAGTCATCATTCCCCTCCGGTAAAACAGCAACAGAGAGCAGGTTTTGTCCTTCTCAGTGACAGTCTTTTACCAGCCTTTGGAGGATATAACCCAAAATACTACACACGCATTGCTGCTGCGAGCACAGATTTGCTCAGAGGACACCCAGCAACTGAAGTTACTCCCTTCAAAGGGGGACTTGCAAAGCCTTTTGAATTTCAGCACAGCCCTCCCACAATTCAGCCAGGCTCATCGTGATGATTTTCTTGTGCCACTTTGCCAGCAGACGGTGGCAACACATCCTGTCGCCCACAGCAGCTCACGACACTTTGGGCTTTAAACCACTCCAGGGCTTTTGCTTATTCACTGCTGCTTGTACCACAGGAGAACACAACACTTTTAACAACAAAACTGTAAAATCCAAAAAGTAGCATCCATTTCAGGAAATGGTACCGGCAAATACTGGTCTTGTGCCCAGCAGGGACTCCAAAGCAAGAGCTGCTCGGCTTCTCTGTTACCGAGAGAAGCCAGCTTCACCGTTTTCAAGGCCAAAATACCTGCAGGTTTGACAAACCAACTAAAACACGAGGCTACAGGCCAAAGACCTGTTTTTAAAGAAGGGGAACCAACTCAGAAAAGCTAAGCGCCCCCAAGGGAAAAACAGACCGCAAAAACCCCCTTATGCTTCTCGTGTTACCGTGCAGCAACTTGGCTGGTTCCCTGCACTTGATACCCTCACCCCTGAGCTCTTAAGACCTCTGAGGATGCCAAGACAACCTTTGAATTGGAGCACTCATCAATTTATCACCATCAGGTATCCCTGCCAATAACCCGCCAATGTGCCACAGCTGTCTGCTTCAACACACGTGATGCTTTGATCAGCGTTTGCTACGCTGAGCGTTAGGATTGAAGCAAGTACATGCACACAACCACCACACATGTGACCGAAAAGACAGAGGGCAAAAACTTACCCGTGTTCTTCCCGGCCAGTGCATCGGCCTCTTCCCAAATATCACATGCATAGAGGATATGGGAAGTGATGTTGACATAGGCAGAGCTGATGTCTGGGATGTTGTAGGGCACAGTGACTGCAGAGCCATTGCTGTTCCCGCTGTAGCTGCCAGCATAAGCCATGTCTGTGCTTCTGCAGGAGAAAGAAACACCATCACGAACGGTTAACTTCAGAGTGAAAGACATCAGACTATTTGATGCCGGGAGCTATTTGGTACCATCCAGGCCTGCAGCGTGGAGTGGAGTATTGAAAACTGAGACGTGTTCAGCTACGTAACAGCTACGTAACTTACGTGTTCAGCTACGTAACAAGTAATTGTCCTTCGAGTGCAAGGCCAAGGTTTTTGAAGCAATGTGTGACTCAGAGGACTCCTCTTGATGAAAAAAAATGTGGGTCCAGACATCAGAAAGGGCCACCCAGCCACCTCCCAACATCTACACCTACTTGGGGAAGCCTTCACCACATTATCGGAATGCTTTTTCCAAACGACTTCCATTTCAGACACGCTGAAGCTCCCCACCGATGGAGGCTGGAGCTTTCTGACAGCTGGTCACAGCAGCCAGGTCAGCCCACACACGCTTCTTTAGAGCCCTAGGGCCAGTGAAAGTGGCCAGCTGCCTGCCTTCTGACACAGGCTGGCTTCATCACAGCACTTCTTCACCCAACCCACTTTTAGGCACTGGTAGGACAGGGCTTCCACCGCTGCTCTGGGGACACCACTGACTTCCCAATAAACTGTACTGTGCAAGGTGGAATTTCAGCATCACTCTTAAAAGACCAACCAAACCTCTCTCAGCCACAGAGTTTAATAGGGACAGGCGTGGAGCCGGGTAGCTCTCTGCCAAATGCAATTGCCACCGCACACAGAAAAACTCCATCTTGCTCCCTGTCATTCAAACACGGGCCCAGTCTGCTGGGCACCAGGTCAAACACCATTACATGACAGCTTGACTTTGACTTTTGCTGCCACATACACAGCACCACTGCTGCAGGTACACAGAAAGGACAAAACGATCAACAACTCCGAAATTAGAAAATTAGCTTCTTTTTCTTAAGTGGTGACTGAGCCAAAGAGAACACTATGAAAGTTCTGCTACCACAGGGTGAAGGCATAACTCTGGACCTCGTAACAAAAAAAGCCCTTTCCAAGGAGAAAAGACAGGAAGGAGAGAGCAGAAATACTCCTGCCCCGAACGGTATGATTTCAGGGGGCAAGAAGGAGCGAGTGGCGAGGCACTCCCAAATGCAGGCAGCAACTCAAACACTCCAGCTCCTGTTTTCACTCACACCCTCGTACAAACGTGACAACGGACGTATTTTTAAATCTTACCTTGCAACACGTGGAAAAGGTGCTTGTGTAGATCTGGAGGAAGTCTGCAGCAAGGAACAGAACTCTTGTTAGGTTTGGGCTGGTCAGCCAACAGCAGTAAGTCCCGCAGCCACCCAGCTGGCAGCTCAGTGACACGCGGGCCCTACCTTGAAGTGGTCACTCAGGATCCTGGAATACTTCAGGGCAGTGTCTTCTTTGTAACGGCACATTGCCATGTGCAGAAGGGACTGGCAGCGCATGCTGTGAACAGAAACACACCCAAGCATCAGTGCTGACGCTGGCTGCTGCCTGCTCAGCAGTCACCAGCCTTGTGGGACACAGGCAGGCACACATCAGCTGTACTGCAGCGGCAAGAAAGCTCCCAATGTCTCCTCCTCCGGCTCAGCTTAAGAAAAGACTCTTTCAAAACATCCCAAGGGAAAAAAAGCAACCGAGGAAGGGCCATGCCTGGTCTTTTATAGAAACATGTGCCCAGCCTCCCGTAGGTGTCACAAGCTGAGCAAGCCCCCATCCAGAAGAGCCTTCGCTATGTTCAGCTTCAGCTTCAGTTACGCGGCTCAAACATGGGCAGCCAAAGCACATTCTTTCACCTTTGGAGAAAGCCCTTTTGTGCTCTCCAGTTACCAGCAGATCGAATTTTAGAGCCTGTGCCTTCCACACGTGGTCCCTTGTGGTATCCCGGCTCCCTTCAGAGATGTTCCAGTTCATTCTGGTTTTTATACTGTGTTTTCTTTTTCCTTGCAGAACTCCAATTCCCATTTAACTCATTCCTTCGCCCCTGAAATTAATGGGTCTGGCAAGTCTAAAAACAGAATATGAAGGCACGGAAAAACAGTTACATACCATAACACAGCAAAGATTACTTCCTGTGAAGATGCTGTGGAGTCTGTAAAGGATTTCAGCGTCATGACGAATCTAAGGAAACAAAATGAACAGAGTCTTGTCAGCCGTCAGTGCTCTGAAGGCCCACTGTTTATGAACAATCAGTGCATGCTGTTATCTCAAACACCGCTCCAAAAGTCAGGAAACCTGCCCCGAGTTCTTAGTGCTGGCACCGAGTGGTTTGTGCGATCCTGAGCAGAGGACTGTGTCTCCAAATGCCTTGTTTCCCGGGCAGCAGGAACAGATGTGGCCCCTTACGTGACTCACTCTGCTCTTACGCTGATTAACGGGCACCATCCCTACAAGGAGAAGCCCTCCATGGGCCACCTCTAGGCCTGGGGCCCAGAAGAGGTGCCCCTGCTACTGAAGGTGAAATATTAATTCAAGTGTTTCTGGACAAGACAGACATCTTAGTGGAAATGTTTCTTCTGGCAAAAAACAAGCAAGCCAATCTCCTCTTTGAAAACAAAGCAACACCACCAACTTGGAAATACAGTCCATCAAGACCAGAAAGCACAAACTGTTCTTCCACACACAATACAGTTGCTTTGCTTTTCTTAACTGAAATACTACTGAGCCGACAGGCAAAAGCAACACCAGAGCTGGATGAACTAAAAACTCCTTCATGTCCTTGACTGTCGTAACCAGTGTCCTCTGGTGTACCTCGGCTGCGCGGCTCAGGTGCCGAGTAGGACACGGTGCCTCCTTCTGATCAGCGGTGCTGGAACACGCCAAAGGATTTGTCTCTGGTGCCTGGCCATGGGCTGTCTCGTGCTTGTGCAGCAACCCGGGCGCTGCTCCGTTGGGGGGGAATCCAGAGCTGCCAGTTGCAAACAACAACACAACTCCCCCTCCCGCTCCAAACACGCTGCCTGACCACCACGCTGTGAAAACCGCTTACTTGAGGAGATCTATGGTGCCTCTGAACACGCTGGAAGCGCATTTTCGGTCTCTTGGGTCCGATTCCAAGGCAAGGCCGTATTCGATGAAGGAAAGGGCAGCATCTAGGTACTGGAAGGCCCTTCCAGTCTTGTCGGTCTATTGGGAACAAAATTCTCCTGTTTAGACTAAGACAAAAGCTACTTCTCTCAAGTGTACCTGAATTCCTTTTTTTGCCCTAGTTAGGCAGGATTTGAAGAAAGGAAAAGATGCAAGTCAGGCCTCTGGGTGATAATTAAAGGCTTCTCAGCAGAGCCCCTAATGTGGTCCCAGTCACCAGCTGCGTGTGCTCTGGCTATTTCTATCTCTCCCTCAATGTCTTCCTTGAGTAATTTATTACCTTCACATGTTTTGGATATTATCGCCTGGTCTTGCAGGCCTGCCTCGGCAGAGGCAGATGGGGCTTGCCCACTGCAGTATTCCCTCACTTCATTTTCACAGGTAAATGGCAAGTGGCAAACGTACATTAGCTGAGTGAACCATCAGTAGCAACAAAAGATGTTCCTTCACGCACGCTGTTAAACCGCCCACAGCGGAGAAAGACAGTGACATCTGCAACAGGCACTTCCAAGTCTTGTTCACCAGCAACACAATTACCGTGAGGATCCTGATGGTTCAGAGTAAACTGTGTTGTAACTAACTGTTGCACCTCTCTTCCAAGGACTCTGTGGCAGCTCTGCAAAGCCAACAGGCCTGCTGACCTCAGACAGCGCCAGCTCTGAAGCCTCTTCTCTTAGGCGTGTTCTCTAGGGGTGTTTATAGCCAAGGGAAATGTCTCAACACTTGGCAGATAAAGACAGCCTCCCCACGGGCGACTCGAACACACGCCAAGGGTGGAAGTCATGTTAGCCGCTGAATCTTATCCCATGCAGGCAGGGATCGGCTCTGAATGCGAGAGCTGGTGAGCATTTCTAGCACAGGGCCGAGACTTACCATTGCATCAGCTATGTGCTTCAGCCTCCTCGCCTCTTCAATGTAGTATTCCACCGGGTGCTCTCTGAATTGGGGACAGAGAGAGGAAAAACAGAAAACAGAGAAAAAGGGCAGGAGAATTATCAATTTTACCTTCATATCTAGAGGATGCCAGGACTCCAAACATCCTGTTTCGGTAAGCCTGTTACAGCCTTATCAAACACACCTTACAGTTATGATAGCCACTAAGTGAATGTGGTCTGCATGTACAGAAATACACAGCAGCTGCATGCACAGATAAAATTAACTGAGTTCCTAAAAAAATGTATGTTAGAATAACATTGGCAAGTACTATTTCAAAATAAAAAGCCACTAGAGGTTAGGCTACTGTGAGGCCAGGTTTACTTCTTTGCTCCCATAGAAAGATGGTAGTTATGTGACCTCCCACCACTCCTCGAGTGCAGTACCACAAACACATTTTCATCGAAACATACGGTAAGCTTTGCAGTACCAGGCACTCATCTCGGACTAAAAGAGCTTGCATTCAAGTTATCTGCCTACAAGAGATGTGGTCACCAAGGCTTCTACAGGTCTTGCTCTCAATCAACACCCAAACAATGACAAAGTTCGACCACGTGCATTTGTGTGCACTGGGATAATCTGTTCACCGTGCAAACAGCACACAGCCACCTGTGCACTAACAAAACGAGCCAGTAAAGAGTCACGCCCTCCCCGAAACAGTCAGTTGCCTGTGACAGTTACCTTGTGACAGAGGAGTTTGCTACTTGTCAAGAACCAGACACATCAAAACCCACCACCTGTAGGCAGGCACAAGAGACACCTTCTCTCCCATTTAAAAAGTACCTGATTTCTAGAGCAGCTTCCCTCAAACCAAGAACTGTTGTAATGACACCTTTGCTTTGTGTTTGAGGGGGCGGGGGTAAGTCCCAGACATGAGAAGGCACTACAGGGCAGGTCTCAGACATCTCTCCCTCCCTCTTTCCTCCTAAAAGAAGTGCTCATCATGCGGCAGGATCCAGGGTGGCTGTAGGACCAGCCTTGCCTGGCATCTTCAGAAAACAGAGATGAGGGTTGTAAAACAGAAACTTACTTTTCAAAGTTGATTTGAGGTCTCCCCGCCTTGGAGGCACCATCTGCCGAAGGCGTCACTCGGAAAGGATTTGTGACATCCCCTGCAGATCCCTGAAGAGCCACAGAGTGGAGATAAAGCTGGTTAGAGACATACGTCTAAACCAATTCCAAAGCCTGGCTTTCCTACATTTCAAGAGAAAATGTTTATTTGTCCCAGGCATAGTCTATTCTCCAGGTTCTCCCCCTCTTCTCAGCTTCTTCCCCAGCACCCCCTCCAATAATGGAAATGGAAACTTGGCTTCTTACCTGGCTGCTACTAAGGCTTAATACCATTCAAACTTTTCCAAGAAATTAAGTAGCAGCTTTCCCTGCACAATGGCTAAGATAGCAGCAAGGCTGCAAGCAGCACACTTTTCATGGCCGCTAGCCAAGGCAGGAACGGCTAATACCCATTCACACTTATTTCCAGCTTAACCACACAGAAGTTGCTCATTCTCTATTACTAACTACACTGTCAGGAAAAAGCAAGCACTTTGAAGCCTGCTAATGCCGCGTGCAGAGTCTGGCTTAATACACACACACACACACGACAACATCCTAGAGCACACACACCCTGCCACCCATAAACAGCATCAGAATTGAATTTTAGAACCCAAAAATGCAAAGATCCATCTGTAAGGATCATTAACAATTTTCTAAGCAAGCTATAAAACCTCCTACCCAGGTTGCAGTCAAAACCACAGCTTGCTTGTTTCTTATTTATAAGCAATTGACTCTTTGTGTAAACACACTTATTTTGACATCAAAACTGTACTTGCAGTTGCCTACGGTCAGAAAGCTTTACTACCATAAACATGATGCTCTTGGTTTTTATTGGTCACCCCTTCTCACTACATTTCACTGGTGAAATGAAAACAGGTGACGGAAAGTCAGCAGAGAAGCTACAATGGAGGCTTTCGGGCTAGCAACAGACAGTCACAGAGAGCCATTAAAGGGGCAAGAATGCTTCAGAGAGCTTTCTCTGGTGGCTGGTTTATCGTCCGTCCTTGTTAATATCCTCAGAGCACGTTCCTAAAGAGAATCACACAGCGCCCACGTGCCGCAGGAAACACCCCGCCAGTTGTAACGGATACCTACTTTGATGCCCTCTGACAGGTCAGCGTGATTTCTCTCCTCTTTCCTGTGCTTGGACAACAAAGGATCCGTGTGGCTGCTCTTGTCCCTGGCAGTGTTATCCATGGCCGGCAGCTCATCGCTCTCACTTCTGGGTCTCTTTCTGGCCGTCTTGGTTGACTTTGGTGCAGGAGACACGGGTGGCAGTGGCAGGGGTAGCAGGACACCTTTCTGCTGGCTTTCAAGCGAAGCCTTGGATGCTCTGGAGATGGGAAGCAAATTCATCAATTAGGGTGAATATGGTGTACATGTAATGTAGGGAATTTTTAGCAACTGAGTTACACCAAGTACCAATTCTGTTTCAATTTCTCAGGGAGCGGGAAATGGTTTGGTAACAGAAAGAGTCCAGCAAAAGCAAAGTGAAACTTCAGGGACTTGGCTGTGCGTTAGACACCACATCTTCAGCTGCCAACAACATACAAGCCAGCTGCTTTTCCAGTAGGAATAAGCCTCAGGACTTGTCCTCGGAGTAAAGACTTGCAACCAGAATATCAGGATGTTGCAAAAACGGCATCCCTCCAACACAGCCCCTTCTCACTGAAAGAGGGAGAGAGGTAATTACAGCAACTAAAATCCCTGGGACAAATCACCCAACAAGCTAAACGAACCGCAGCACTGCCTCTCTCTCTCTCCGTGATGGTAGAAGGTGTCTTCTATGGTCAGACATACTCACCCTGACACTCGATCCTGCACATGCTTTCACACAATTAAACTGAGTTGTTCCTTTAAGACCTGCCAGCTCAGCTAGCCAACACTTACAAAAGTTCAGAGGATTCAGGTGAGAGAGACTTAAAATGCTGTGCTTCTAAATGGCAGAGACTATCCCATGTAATAATGGGATGTAATAATACAGTGGCATATCAGATTTCTGATCCTCTGAAGTTAGGATTACCAGGGAACTCCGGCAGCTCTAAGCAGCACTACATAGCTCTAATCCTTCTTTCACTACTGCTCAGTCACATCATTTTATCCAGCTTCTCAAAGTTTCCAAGAAAACGCTGAGCAGTGAACCCCAGCTCATGGACTGCCACATCAGAAGAGGAGGAAATTAAGTTACACCCCATGAGAAGACTGAAGCGAGACACTGCACATCTTGCTTCATCCTGCTGTGCATGGGACAGTCCTCTCCCCTCTTCCACAACCCACCTTTCCCCTGCTACAGTCCCTACTCACTGCACACATGCTCCCCAGCTTCACTACCCTGGTACAGCTGACGCTCCAGAGCGGAGTGCACAGAGCACAGCAGCATCCCCCGACCACAGCCAGAGCCCTCTCTCCCCAGAAATGCATCCTATCCTTCCCACTCCGCAAGCCAGAACATGGCTGGAGGGGGTGCTCGTTTTCACTGACAAGAAGGGAGGGATGAACCCCAGAATTAAAGCCCTTCCACTATTGCCACAGCTGAAATAGCCCTTCACCCAACGAAGGGTTAGCCCCACTGTCTCAGTGCTTTAAGAGTACGTCAGTATTTTCTCTGCAGGAAAGCAGTTTACTCCTATCGTCAGGACACAAACCTCAACGCTGCATACCAATACAAGTCAATACCTCCTATTCAAGCCACAGGCAAGCAGCAACTGAATGCAGTAGTAGCCCATGACTGGGGCACGAGGCACCCCTCTTGAGAACACTGTCCATGTGAAGACGTGCTCTTGGAAGCATTCACTCTAGCAAAGACCTGGCCAAAATGCTGGCAGTACACTCTTCTGCAAATGACGGGGCAAGTTTCAGCAGATCTACCAGAAGGACTGCAAATGCTATGCTGGAAGAAATGAGAAACCCCTGGCCATAAAGCCCACCTGAAATTTCAGATAGAGTCACAATTCAAACGGCACGCTGGTTGTGTGTCTGTTAGGCAAGTGCTATTCAAAGCCCGTAACCGGTGACAGCAAAAGCAGCTGAGGGAGCAGAGAGTATCAGCATTAACACCTGACTTGTTGCTTTCGTCACCACCTGTCCAACTAACAACATGGCAATGATCATCCAGTCAAAATTGATGGGCATACAGTCACACTTAGGACAATGTCCTTTCTCAAGAGGCTGCCACAACTCTCTCTGCTGTGGACGTGCTTGCTCGGTCACAGGAACAAGAGCCACAACTCCTGGGCCACACTTTCAGCTATTTCACCTCTTTGCAGCGGGAGTCTGAGCAAGCAACTCCATTTGTCTGCACCTCAGTTTCTCCTTGTGCAAAAGGCGTTCACATCATCTTCTCACTTTACAAAGACTAAGAGCTTTAAACGCATGTGAAGTGTCATGAATCGGATAAAGCTTTCTGCTGCTTCCCACGCAGAGAGAGAACAAACTTCCCCCAAATAAAGATGACAGCAGAACCCAGAAGGAGGAGGACATGGGCAAAGAAAAGTTCATCGACTCATAGAATGGTTTAGGTTGGAAGGGACCTTTAAAGATCATCTAGTCCAACTCCCTTCTTAAAAGCATTGCAAGGCTGGTTCTATTTCTACGGAGACCAGAAAGAACTGATACTTGAACTCTCAAGTCTTACTCACTGAGCATCTTAGAACAGTTGGGGTTGGAAGGGACCTTTAGAAGTCATCTAGTCCAACCCCCCCTGCAATGAGCAGGGACATCTTCAGCCAGAGGGCAACTTCTCTTGCCATGCCCTGACGCCCCTGAACTACCGTGCAGAACAAGCCTGTGCTACTCCCCACAGAGCCGCTGCCACCTCCCAGGGCACTGCGGGCAATCATCTGCTGCCAGATCACCACCACTGCACTTTGGACAAGCAGTTAGAAGGAAAAGCAGCACGGGCACAAGTGGCAATTAAATTTCTCGCAGCATGAACACATTTTTTGAGCTACGTCTAATACACGGAGCAGAGCATGCAGCAAGGTAAGCTGCAGGATGGACAAGTTGGGGTTTCAAATGGCAAAGTCTTCATCCCCATCTCAGCTGCTGGAAAGCAGCACAAATGCCACAACATTCAAGGCTTTTGCAGCAGTGTAAACCAAGTATGGGAGGATGACCAGCCACTGAAACATCAGCTTGTGCTTGGATGATTAGAACCATAATCCTCAGCAGTAAGGAGAGAGAGGAGGATAGGGGACACCCAAGTATCACTTCACATCATCCACAAATACAACGGCAAATCAATTACATTCCCACAGCCACGTGCTTGGTTCCAGGACGGAAAGAGAAATCTGCAGCAGATGAAGTTTCAGAAGGCACATTAGCGTACCAGCAAACTCACAAGTATGAGGACAGGAGATAAAGTTCTTTGCCTCAACCTCTTAAAGAAAGACTCAGTTTTATGCATCTTTCTGCTATTCCACCAGTGTATACTCACTTCAAGTTACTGGAGTCCTCCTTAGCTAAAGACTGCAATGACTTTACTTCTTTTTCTGATTTCTTTCTCTTCTGATCAAACTCCTTCTCCACTGCCCTCTAAGAAGAAGGAAAAAAAAAAAAAAAAAAGAAAAAAATGACTCAGGTTTTAAAAGTTCATGTAAAGTGCAGACCAAGTAAGCTTGATCGATTCTGGTTAAAAAAAGAAAAGACACGATATCAGAATCGACAAAGGGGGAACGCAGAGCACAGCGGATATGGATTTCAGGCTCACTGACAAGTATCCTCAAATGACATTTTATCTACTTGGGTTTAGAAAGATTAATCATTTTGTAGTGACGGGGATGCAACTGCGAAACCTCTTGTTGCTAATGCTAATCAAAATTAAGGCACTTCCAGTGCTGAAAATAAGCATTTCACCAGTTCTGGATGAACTTTCTTCTCCTCCCTCAGTCTGAATCGTACAGACAGGTATTCAGATTCCTCCTGGGAAAGTCATGAACTGCAAGCAGTTGTGTTTTGTGATACACCTTGTCAGAGGGAAGATAAAAACTGCATTCACAGGGGAGTTAGATCACTCAGCTTGCCCAGCTGTGGTCCATAGGATAGAGCCATGCACTCCCCAGTGGCCTGAGAATGTTTTGCAAGCTGGAGGAACTGTCTGAAGCCACGGGGCGTGAGCATGTCTGGAGCAGATTTTTAAAAAATGCATGGTCTCAGTTTTGAAAGTTTAAGGCACCAAGTTCTCTTTGTCTGCTTTTCCCAATAAAAGCCTCAGAAATGCCACTGCAGTGCTCTCCAAATTCAGCAGAAGCAAGTCTAAGCACATCCCAGCCCTTCCTGCAGGTCTCATCACTTCAGCTGCCATCTGGGAGAAGCTGAATCTGCCACTCACCCACAGGAGCTGCAGGGAGGCAGCGGCCTCACTTAACCTATCAGGAAACTAGTCTCACCCTGAAGCAGCCCATAGCCTCGGCACCCACAAAAGCTGCACGGGTGGAGCTGGGCCCCAAACACCCCAGACAAGCCGTGCATCTCATCCGCACCTCGCTTGTGTCCCGTCAGGGAAGGCACTAATTCCTCCAGGAGTGCTAGACAATGATGCCAAAGGAGAGGGGGCAACACTTCCAGGTTAGTCAGGTAAAACTCTATAATTATGCTGTTACTTAATTCACAAGCTCTAGAAGGACAACAAAGGGCAACCAAAGGCTGATGATGCAGCAAAGATGTCAAGGGGACCCCTGGACAGCGACGGTGTTTCCAGTCTCCTGTCCTGGTGGCATCTGGACACAGAGAGGCTGAGGCAAGAGGCTGTACTAAGCAGCCTCTGCATTTGATTTGCATTCACCTCAGGTCCTGACGCTCTCGGAGGGTCTTCTGCTTCACTGCCACTCGACGTGCTCTCTGAGTCTGAAGAGCTGTCTGAGTCACTGGTGCTCCCTGACTCCGGGCTGATGGAATGTGCTGATGCCACACTCCTGGGCTGCGACTGTGGGGCGCTCCAAGGCCACCATGAGCTAAAATTAGAAGGCAGCATGGCTGAAGGTTACTTACTCTATTGACATGGCAGGATTCAAAATTAAAGCTGACACCCTGTGTTTTGGCACTGAGAGGAGAGGGGAGAAGGCCAAAGGAATACATTGTTAGACTCAAAAGATGAAGCACTGGAGTAAAAAACCTCTGGAAATAAGAAAACCTGCAACTCCAACCCAGACAAATACTGCAGCAGGACATCACTGCTGCAATGTCAAGCTGCATTTAGCCAGCCAAAGTTTAGAAAACAACTGAAACTCTCAAGCGCTTTTCTGAAAGCCCCAACCCTCAAAAGAAAAATTTCCAATCAAGGCTAACAAGACAGAAACATACATTCCAGGATGGTTTCTCCTTTTGTATTCTCCCCTTGAAGTTTTCACTCCTTCCTCTGTGTTACTCGCTCAAGGTGCTAGAACTGCTTCATTGACAGCCATGTCAAGGAGCAGCAGTTTTTCCAACACCCTCCCTGACTCAAAAGTGTTTTTCTCCAGCACTGACAATGGGAGTGAATGGAACCGAGGGAGAGCCATGACTTTTATGCACAGCTTCTTTTCATTTTGAAATGGCCTTACAAAATCAAAACGTTCATTTTTTGACTTTGAAACCTCTTTCCAACATCATACATTTGTATGATTTGGAGGCAAGCTCCTCCCTGATCCACACTGGTATCGTGAGAACGCTCTCTTTCAAGAGCTTGCAGGGATGCAGTTCATGCCAAGAACTGGCGGGCCCTTCTGCAAGCCTCATTTTATAGACCATTACCCTGTGCTTGAAGAATACAGGTATTAAGCCAAAATTGGATGTCCATGCTCTCCTATAGGAAAAATTATGGGCTTCTCCACCTTTCTTCCTCTAATGCTGGCACATGGCTGATCAGCCTACCTTGAATATTGCTTCTGGTTAGCAATCCATGGCAGGAATGGTGTACAATCACTTGCCTTATCGGGAGGAGCTGAAACAGCCTCAGGGAGTCTACCTGACCCTTCGCTGTTCTTCACCCACTTGGCTGTTTTGGGCTTCCTTCTGAACTAAAACTGGACTCACCCATCACTACTACACCTGAAAATCCCATCAGCTCCAGTGTGATCTACATACACACTCATGGACGGGAAGAGCACAAAACAAGGGAACAGCTGGGGAAATGGAATCCTGCTTCATAGGCAAAATCCAGCATGCCTGGAGTATCCATTTCTGACTGGAGCTTTTGGTAAAACCCCACACAACTAAAGCCACTTTTCAGCAGCAGCTTCAGGCAGTTAGAAACCAAAGCCTGTATCTACAAGAGAAACCAGGAACCCTTACCCATCTACCCCCTATAGAAAAGGTAGTTTGGTATTTCCCCCCCTATTTTGGTCTAGCTAGTAGTTTGGGAACAAACCTGTATCTTGGAGGAGCAAGCAAAGAAGGTGGTGGCTTTTCAACAACCTGTTTTGTTCACAAAAACAAAGAGGAGAGGGGGAGGAAAGGTGAGCTTAAGGAACTCAGCTCCACAAGTCACGATGGGATGTCTGTGTGCCTAGTGCATAAGAACATCGAAAACTGACTTGGTCGTCACCACTCTCTTCGCTATCACTGAGCTGCAGGTCGTCCTGGAGCATTCTGAAAGACAACCACAAGAGAAACATCAGCCAAGGCAGGCACGGTTTCAAGCAGCACACACTGAGAAAGACTTGGTTTGCGCCTGCCAAAGCAAACCAGCCTCCCACATCCTTTTTGAACATTCGGCATGCTCAGTCTCCTAAACCCTGTCGTTACCTAAACGAGGGATAAAAAGTTAACACACAACCTGGACATTTCGCCGGGCTTTCCAAATGGTCTCAGGACGGTTTGCAACGCAGGTCAGAATCGCTGGCTGCCAGCTACAGCCCTGTGAGGGGACTGCTCCTCAGCGCCGTTACCTAGCGCACTCACAACACAGCCAACAAAGGTTACCTAGCACACCAACACAGCCGTTACCTAGCACGCCAACACAGCGGTTACCTATCACGCCAACACAGCAGTTAACCTAGCACGCCAACACAGCGGTTACCTAGCACGCCAACACAGCCGTTACTTAGCACGCCAACACAGCGGTTGCCTAGCACGCCAACACAGCCGTTACCTAGCAGGCCAACACAGCGGTTGCCTAGCACACCAACACAGCCGTTACCTAGCACGCCAACACAGCGGTTACCTATCACGCCAACACAGCAGTTAACCTAGCACACCAACACAGCGGTTACCTAGCACACTAACACAGCGGTTACCTAGCACGCCAACACAGCCGTTACCTAGCACACCAACACAGCGGTTACCTATCACGCCAACACAGCCGTTACCTAGCACACCAACACAGCCGTTACTTAGCACGCCAACACAGCCGTTACCTTGCACACCAACACAGCCGTTACCTATCACGCCAACACAGCGGTTACCTAGCACACCAACACAGCGGTTACCTAGCACACCAACACAGCTGTTCCTAGCACACCAACACAGCGGTTGCCTAGCACACCAACACAGCGGTTACCTAGCACACCAACACAGCCGTTACCTAGCACACGAACACAGCGGTTAACCTAGCACACCAACACAGCGGTTACCTAGCACACCAACACAGCGGTTACCTAGCACACCAACACAGCGGTTACCTAGCACACCAACACAGCGGTTACCTAGCACGCCAACACAGCGGTTACATATCACACCAACACAGCGGTTGCCTAGCACGCCAACACAGCCGTTACCTAGCACACCAACACAGCCGTTACCTAGCACGCCAACACAGCCGTTACCTAGCACACCAACACAGCGGTTACCTAGCACGCCAACACAGCGGTTACCTAGCACGCCAACACAGCTGTTCCTAGCACACCAACACAGCCGTTACCTAGCACACCAACACAGCGGTTACCTAGCACGCCAACACAGCTGTTCCTAGCACACCAACACAGCCGTTACCTAGCACGCCAACACAGCAGGGCAACTTTTTTACTTAGAGCAACTTAGAATGATTTCTGAATACTGCTTAATAATCCTGCTACTGCCACCAAAAATGTGTTGCGAGCACACTAGTGGTATGCGCAGTTTTGAAGAAGTGTTTAAAAAATTTTTATAAGAGCTGCCAAACTCTTCTGTTTATCACATCAAATATTTTTGTTGACAATAAAGATAAAATGCTGTTTGTGCTGCAAGAGGTGCGATGCTTCAAATGTTTCTGAAAAGCAGCCACATTTGAAGCCCACGATTATAACAAAGATGTAAGTCACTGAAACATTACACACACACCCCCCCTCGGCTCAGACATCTTACAACTCGAAAAACACAAAGCTTGCTTAAAAAATGAGGAAAGAGGAAAGATAATTAGGCTACCAGATAACCCAAACCGTTCTATGATCCTATGCTCTTCTTCCAGCACTTTCTTCTGTAAATAGAATTTAGGAAACTCCTAATCCACATTTGTATGATACAGCCTTTATCACGGGATTTTTTGGCTGTGACTCTCTTCTGCCTGAAATGAGCAGCAGGTTTCCTGTTCACATAAATTGCTACTGAAGCAAATCACAGAGGGAGTCTTTCCAGCCTGGTTTATTTGCCTTACTCCTTATGGCTGAGATAGCACACAGCATTTTCCCAGACACTGGGAACATCTTCTTCTGAATAATAAAAAAAAAAGAAACTGGTGTAAGTTAGGGCTGAGCACTGAAGAAGGGTATCATGCAGTTTCTCATAGTGCAAAGCTCTTCCTATTAATGCAGTGCAGTGGTTTTGAAATAATTCTAACATACTCCAGCAGCTGGAGAGGGGAAGAGCACTGCGTGACCAGGTAGCTCCGTGCAGACTGTGGCCTGAGTGCCATTGCCTTACAGTGCCCATTGCAGTTTAGAGATCAGCGGATGGATACTGCGCTCCTGGAAAAAGTGAGTTCAGCTCACAACTGCTTGCCCATGAAAACAGAAGGTGTCATGTAAAGGACAGAGACGGGTGGAACAGCTCTAGTGCCTGGTACCTCGCTGTTCCATCTGCTTACTGCAGGGGGTGAAGCTGTGCAAAATGCAGAGCAGGGAAGCACACAGGGGCTAAGGGTGCAGCAGAGGTTCTCTGCAAAGCCAACTGGAGAAGAATTTTAAATACAACCTCTGGTGTGTTTGAAACAGATTTTAAGGCCTAGTGAAAGGTGTTCAGGACGGAGCTCTCTCGTAATATTACCAAAGCAACCGGGGTGCTGCTCCACAGGCCCGAGAAGTGTCCTTAGCCCGCTTCTTGTATAGTCCTAACCCCTTGGCTGCTGTGGAAATGCTCAATATCTCGGGCTTTTGGTATTATTATGTTTGACCACCTGTCTGCCAGCTGTGCTGTGAGTTGAGCACACCAACCAAGCAACACAGGCTGTCTCCTACAGGCAAGTACAAAGAGGGGAAAAGATGCAAAATTTATTATAACATGGAAAAATTCCTTTAGGTTTTTTGCCATTAAAAAAAGTTTAATATTAGAGTGGTCAGCCCAGAAAGACATTTATATGGATAAATGATTTAGATTTCACCGACGAAGATTTTCTACATCCAGTAGGCAAGTGCTGAGAGATCAGTTTAGCCTCTTGGGCTTTTGCAGCGTAATTTTGCTGCTTGTAAAACAAATATCATGGATTAAACTAGATTCATTTTTCTGGCAGACGGAGCAGCTGTCTTCTGCCAAGTTCCCTGCTCAATCCTTCCTGCCAGTGCTCGCTCTTAAATTAGGAAATTTGTCAGCCACTACAACTACTACAACACTGAAGTAGGAATGATTCTTTGCATACATTAATAGCAACACAAGTTATATTTCCAATTCACCTTTCAGTTACTTAATAGAGGAGTACTGTCCAGGAGAGAGCCTGCTCATCACAGCTTGCTCAGTCATGTCCTGGAAGGATGATTAAAAGCAAGTGTCAGAAGAAACTCTTCCTCCTAGAGGAGGCGCATTACACATCCTACCCTCTTGCAAAAGGATGTAAATACAGTAGAACTCAATGTTACCTCTGAATAATCTCTTAATATTAATGGTCAACCCACTAAAAAAAAAACAATCCCCCATAGTCTTATGAGCTACCAGCACTAAAAACTCAACCAGGCCTCCAGAAACATGTTTGGTTTTATTTTTCTTTCCCAAGGAATGATCAATATTGAAAATGTGGAGTCACCAAATTAGCTTCTCTATGACTCCTGTGCAAATGCCACTCTTCTGGTTAATTTATTAACAGCACCTTGGCAAATGCAGGGCCTGCAGTCAGGATTGCTGGGGTGCAGCTCAGCAGAGTTTATCAGATAAGTTTCTTAATGAAGCACAAGAAATGGCAGTATCCTGCTCAGCCTCTCTGCTGTCCTGGGGGGGAGTGCATAAGCATTGCTTATTTTGCACAGGTTTTTTTGTAGCTGAATGAAATGTAACTGCAGAAGTGTGAGAGTGATTGGGTAAGTGGTGCCTTCCCCGTAAGGTGACACTTCTGTACCATTCAGGTGCTTTTCTGCTCTCTGATTTCTCCCTCTCACCTGCCCCCAGGATTTTCACTTACAAATCTAGAACAGCTACACCATTCAGAGGGGAGTTTTCTTTGCAGTGTGAGCTGTAAATTAGAAAAAGAGAAAACTCCAGGTAACTGTAAAAGGCTGCAGTAGTTTACAGTCACTCCAAGGCACCATCTGGGGTGTGGAGGTACCCTGCAGTATTGTTCGAGGTGAGGTCTCAGTGTGACCTTCCACAAACTGAGGAGTGAGAAGTGATGAAGATTTAGCCTCATTTCTGCAATAAAAAAGCAAGGTAGCCATGTTAATCAAAGTGTAGCCAAGATAACCAAAGTGCTTGGTGTGGGCCAGGTAGAGAGAGACAAAGCATGAATCACAGAAGTTACTTGGGAGATGTGGGAAGCAAAATAGTTGAGGAAGACTTATCCTGGGGGAAAAAATCCACTGGATAACTCCCATGATGTACTTACTACCTGACCCTTTGGCAACTTCTGCTTTATACAGTCCCCAAGCATGAATAGACACCTGGGCTGCCAGGTAGGGACAGTGAAAATGCATCAGGGGAAGTCCTCGGGAGCAGCTCGATGGGAAGCTGGCAGACATGAAATGTGAGAAAAGCAGCAGAGCTTCTGTACCTATTACAGAAGCTGGAGGTGCATCCTCTTTCTTAGCACTGCAAACTGCCTTTTGCATTTAGCTTTCTGTCTGCAAAGAATGGGAGCATCCTTCCCTCTGCACCCTTATTGCACAGGACATTGCAGGTACTCATTCGAATGGTGACCTCTGTGATTACCAACCCCAACCCACTCCTGTCTACCTGGTGTGTGTCACCTGTTTGCACCCAGGGGTTTATTAACCCGTTCAGGTTATGTTCCCACTACTCGTGTTAGATTATTATTTGAGACTTGCTGCTCTAAGAGAGTTTATGAAACTAGAAGTGTTTGGTTAAATAGGGAGAAAAACATTGAAAATGGAAGGAGGAAAAAGTCTCAAGTAAGATCAAGAAACGAGTGAAAATATGTGCATGACTGAGATGTACAGGACAAGTACTAACAGGTGAAGGAGTTGTAGGAAAAATAGTCAAGGGGAGGAGGAAAAACAATATTGTGAATTTGATGCAAAGAGGTGTTATTTTATGGCCACTGAGTTTGGACTAGATGCTTACAACTAGAGCTTCCAGCCTACAAGGGGCTTTTCTGTGTTAGAAAATCAAAAGTTAGCAAAAGAAAAGGATGAACAACTTGAGGTTTTTAAAGAGTTTTTTCTGGAAATGCATCCTGAGACTGAGGAGTTCTGTGGGTTCTTTGATACTTAACAACTGAGTACTTCATGTGACTTGGCAAGAGGGGCAGAATTAGGCAAAGGAGGTGGGTTTTTTGTTGTTTTCCCCTTGTAGTTGGCTGCATACTTTTTCATAGCATTTATAGGAACTTTGCTCTATTCTTTAATGAAGGGTGATGGTGAATACCGAGTATAGTATTGCCAGTGAGGATGGATTCATTAGTGAATAAACTATTAGTTTCTGGGGGAATAGCAGCTGTTAGAGATGAACGGAACAGATCCTTCCTTAAATAGTTATAAGGCTGCTGAGAATGTTGCAGGATTTATGATGTTAGAGAGCATGGATACGGTGAAGTGGATAAGGTATTTATTCAGGAAGGCAAATGCACAACAGATGTGTTTCTCCCCCATATATTCTTCAGAACTCCCTCTTTGCTCTTCACCTTTTAAACAGTCCTAGCCTGCCAGCCTTACTAAAACACTTCTATTTTTAAAATTTTAGATTTAACAATATTAACCATTTAAGATGTTAGTAACATCTGTTGCCCAAGAAACACTGCAAGTCTTTCAGTGGAGTCTGTTCTTTCATGTTAAGGTAGGAAGTCCCTGGTTTAGAAGGTCTTTAACTGATAACCACATAAATGGTGTCAAGGGCTTTTTCAGCTCAGCTCTGGTTTTAGCCTGGCTGACATTATGAACCTCTGTATTTGTGCTTGGGTTTAACTGGAATTAACTGTGTTCATGTTACTGAGAAACAATCACAGAATAGTAAATGGAAAGAGGAGGAAATTTCAGATACACCAGTTTAAGGTGACAGAAATACATGAATGCATGTTCAAGCACAGTCTATAAACATAAAGACATTGGGATTATGTCACTATTAACTCTCCTTAAATGCAAACCAGTGATCTCCTAGTTAAAAAAAAAAAAAAAGCCAACACACATGAAGGGAAAATGATGCTGTTTAATTCAACTATGCTGACTTTTACTGTGGTTATTTTACTGACACTATTTTTGTAGAATGAAGTAGAGGGATGTTAGATTTGTCACTAGTCTCTTCAAGGAATCCTTCACTCTCTCTCAGTATCTCAGTTTTGCCTTAGTTCTTCAGCATCTGTTTGTCCTCTGGCTTTGGAGCAAATCAATGTATATTATAGATTCCTGCTCTTAAAGCTTCACAGGAATTTTTTTCATATCTATATTATACAAGAAATAACATACTTGACAATGAACTGCTGAGTTATTTGCAATTTGTTCTCTGTCTTCTACCAGTGGGAGAGTAAGGGGACTTACACGTGCTTATGTTTAGTAAAACCACTGAAGCTTGGACAAGAGTTTCTAAGGTGTTTTTGTTGTGAAAAATTTTCCTCTCATGTCCAACTGGAATATCCCCAGGAGTAACTTGGGCTCATTAGCCCTTGTCTTTTCAATGGGGCTCCTTTAAAAAGGCAGTCTCCATCTTCTCTGCAGCCACCCTTTAAACCCTGGAAGCAGAGCAGCTGCACAGGCTGGCACCAGAGGATCTGTCTCTGCTGACCTCAGGGACTGCCTGAGTGACTGACAAACTGAGCGAGATCTGTGGGGCGAGTCACCTGCAGAGAGCAATGCCCGGCTCAATCTCTCACACTGAAATTGAGAATTAGCACTGGCTAAAGGATGCTGGGTTTTGAATCCTAGTCCACACGCCTGGATTCTGTTTCTCTAGCTCAACCAAGAGGCAAGTCCCTGCACCCGTGGGACCCTGGAAAATGGAGAGGAGTATACTCTTCTTGATACTCATGAATAAATCACCCTACATAATAACCAAGCAGAATCTGAAATTGTAGCCTCCTCCTCCAACACGCAGAGGTGCTAACAGAATTTAATTGCACTGATACTTAATGAACATAAAGCAGTTTTATGACAATTAGAGTATCTTATTCAGATGAAAAAGTACAAATGTTAAGCAAGCAGCATGGGATGACGGCTGAAATTACAGCCCAGGGACAAATCTCAGGTCAAACCTCGGAGAAGAGTTCTTACCTGACCAAATAAGGAAGTTTAAAAAACAATTGAAGCCACACACACACAAAGTTAACTTACAGCTTTCAAAGAAAGAACACCATAAAATCCTGCTGATACTCCGGGGGGGGGGGGGGGGGGGGGGGGGGAAGTCTCTCTCGTGAAAGAAAGAGTGCTGCATGAGAAAGTGAAAAATATTTGGGCTAATTTCAGGTTTCGGACCATCAGATAAGTTTCCTCTAACAGCACTGAGTTACTGGGTTTAAAGCACTTATTATGGCCACTCTGGCTTGTCCCAATCCAGCTACCATATTTTCAAAGAGCTGCATGGGTATTTAGCCACATACCTCCTATTAAAGCTAAATTGTCTTAAATAAAAGAGCCATTGTGTGTCTAACTACCCATGCAGCTCCTTGAGAAATTTTAAGAGACTATATTCACCTGACATTCTCCCCTTTTCCATGAAGCAGGGAGGGAGGAATCACCCTTCTCAAGCAATACTGCTTGCAAACTAAGTTTTCATGCATTGCATTAGTGGCATTCACTACTGGCAGACGCCTTGCTACTTAAAAAGTTACAGTCTTCACAGCACTATAGAGGTACTTGAGGTGGCCACAATTAAACTGTGCAAGTTTGATTATATACGCAGGTTTTCACCAGCTGAGAATCTAGTTCATAGGTTTTCAGTGACCAGATCTATAAAGTTAGCAACAGGAAAAATGGGAATAGGCTATTTGTGAATGGTCACACTGAACACCTTGTGCTTTATCACTCATCATTTATTTTAGTGTGATGTGACTTAGCCCACATGGATATTGGTAAAATGTGTGTTATTCCCTAAATTCCTTCACAAACATTTGGAAGCACATTGCATGTTACCCCTCCGTGGAGGGAGTGTTCCAGAATAAACAAAGATGCCCTCACATCAAAAACCAAAAGCACCTTCAAAGAAATCTTTCCTACTGCTCCATCTTAGCTGTTGTCAAATGGGAAGGAAAAGCAAAAAGAGCAGCAACAAGTTTTCTAGCAGAACTTGAAGAACTAGTTGAGGTTCAACGTGTACCACTTCAGTCTGAACTTGGCTCCGTATCAAATCCTGTTCACACTGAAGTAGCATGCTCACTCTCCTAGTGACTTTCACCCAACACTTATCTTTTACAGTACAGCTCTAGTTCTAAAGTGGCCTTTCACCTGTGTTGTATTACGCACAGTTTTAGTTGCCTACATAACAGTTGGTCTGTATTGTTTCCGCTCCTGTTCAGCATTACCAAAAGTTTTGTTTTCTTCTTTTGGCAGTGCAAAAGAAGTACACTTGATTCTGTTTCCAATTTCCTAAGATCCTCTGTGATCAGAGGTAATACTCACTTTACAAAAGATTCAGAAAATTAATTTACATTGCTTCAGCCTTTTTCTCCCACCTCCAAGGTCATTGACCGCTACACTCCTCTGACCACCGTTTTCATTATTAAGCGGCTTAGTGAGGATGTTACTCTGATTTAGAGAATGCTGCTTTACTGGAAGCAAGTTCCAAAGAGTCTCTTTCCTCTTGCATTCAATGTGTTAAGCATTCACTATCAGCTCTGGGATTTACCAAGAACTCAGAAAAACCTGTTCTCCCTTTCCATCAAAGATTAGAAAAGGTAGGGGTTTCTACAGTTACAGTGACCTGGGTGCAGGAGATCCCTTTACCAAGAGTGAACTCTGCTTCACTGAAATTAGATTCTCCCTATGGCTATTTTAAAAGTTCTCACAATCGTCTAGCCAGCATTGAAGGGAGTCCACTAGTGACTGTGCAACCAGCATTTTCTGTGCTCTGTCCTCTCCCAGGAAACGGAAGGCTTTTATCTGTTGTCAGCCAAGAAATATTCACTAGACTGAAAGTCTACTGCATGCTTTTTGGAAAGCTGCACAGCTGGAGGTAAAGGCTGAACAGCACTGAGATTTACTTTCTAATCTTTTTCAAGTTCTGCACTTCACACTGGGGGCGCCCTCAAGGGCTGTTCACTACAGTACAGTATGAAACTAGCAATATGAAAACCTATTTATTCTCCATCTAAGTCGTTGAAGGCAATTAATACTTCTATCTTCCTATGTGCTTCATTGACAGGGTACATAAAAGGAGAAATGGAATGAATTCATATATAGTTTTTAAAAAAAAAAAAAAAATCCATCTATAAAGTTAGTCCCAGAAAAGAGGTAATGCAGCCTACACATTAGTCTCTTACTTAGTGAGTAACACAGAAGACTTCTACATGAGTAAAAACAAACACCAAGTTGCTGAGCTGCAGAGTAACAGTTCCAGATCTGTGTCTATGTTATCACTTTAGACCCAGCCTTTCAGAGAGACCTTCACTCAGAAGCGACATTCTACCTCAGACCATTACATGATAACAAGATTTGCACAGCACAGTTAGGAACCAAGTATTTGGCCAGTAGGTTCTTCCTGCAGCCATGGCTAACTAGGGCTGCAGATCACATACCACAGAAACATCTGAACACCTAATCGCATTATTTACGCCTCAGAAAATTAATTTTACTTCCTGTTTTTTGCCTCAAGAAATTGCGGGCATTGAAAGAAACCGTAAAGCAAAAGCAGACAATTCATAGATAGTGTTGCACACATGTGGATGCCACAGCAAGGACAATTCTCACAGCAGCAAGATCACTGTAGTTTTGCTGCTAGAAGATTGCAGCCCTGAGCTTCAGAGCTGAGCTCTTCTCTTACTGTGCTCCTCAGGCAGGCGGCCTCGAAAGACATGGCATAGCCAGGAGGCCCACATGCAGCAGAAGTCAGGTTAGAGAAGGTAGAGTGTCACAGCAGAGCCCACTTGATACAGCATGGCACATGGAGAAAGATCTCACGCCCGATAGAAAGCCCTGCATAAGCCTCTGGAGCCTAAAGTTTATACTAGAATCTGCATCTCATCACACTGAAGTGACACGGATACAGTACACCAATCACCAAACCCTAACTCAAGTGTTAAGAAGATGATTCATGAACAAAAAGTTCTGCCTAACAGTACCCACTGCTTTCTAGGATCACTGCAACCAACTGTATTTCTCCAGACTGTAGCGCGTATTCAGTGCCACTATCCATGTACATTACACAACAGTCCCCAGAAACATGAAGAACCTGCTGGTCATTCCTCAAGGGAAGGAACCACTAGTTTAACAAAAAGCATAGTTACACTTATGGGGACTACCTGGCAAATTTACAGGCACACAAAGACCACCATTCTGCCCTCCACTTCCCCCCAACGGCTGTAACTGAACATTTTTTTTTCCCACCCAGTTTTCAGCTATCTTAAAACGCCACACTATTTTCATGGCCATGTTGAAGTGACTAGAATTCTTTTATTTCTCAAGATGTGTATGATTTTAGCTGTGTAACTCTTTCATCTCTTTAAGTGCTGGTCATTTGCTCAGGTGATACAGCAAATCATGTAACACTAAGCATTAAAGAATGACTTTTTGAGCTCACACTTGTCCCTGGTTTCACACTAGGATAAAATACTCCTCAAGTTTGGCAAATGAGAGCATAATTAAAAGCAACCTTGCACAAAGTAGTATTATTTCCTAAATATCTGAAATAATATTCCTGCACAAAATAGCAAAGAACACCGCCTAGAAACTTCTTTTCGAAGAGTGGACTGAGCCATCCCAGAAAGGGGTTAACATATCTAGTTATCACTGATTAAACAAGAGCTCCTCAGGGAAAACAGAGCGCTTCAAAGATGGAAAACTTCTCTGGCAACAAATTCCTACTGCATCAATTTTCAACCATCTCAGAAAACAGTAACACAGTACATCTGAAATCTTCACAGCAGTCTTCCCTCTGAACACCTCCCTTTCATTACATTGGTGCAGACAGCAAGCAAAAGAAGGAAGGTCTTTCAGACTAAAATGAAATTTGTTAATAGAAAAAGACCAAATACACATTATTTAAGAGGAACCAGGTGGGTGAAAGTACAATAGACATAAATGTGACTGCTAGATATACAGCTGTGAGCTCCCACAGACTGTGGGCTTATTTGCACAATTGCCATTCTTTTCTCACAGCATAAAGAAAACTTAAAAAAAAAAAAAAAAAAAAAAAAGGAGTAAGTTCATTTATATCACCTGGAAATCCTTTGTATTTTAGTAGACTTGATGTACCTGAGAATGAACCCTGTATTCAGCCGCTCAAAACCTGTCAGTGTTTCCCCACACCCTGGAACACCCATCCCAGGCCGTAGATTCCTGCAGGCAGCCCCTGAACTGCCTTATTTACAAGCAGTTGCATGAACACCAGCATAAAGTCAGCATTACTTCCTTGCTTACCTTGCACATGCCAATTCCCTGACTGGGCAACCAATCAAACAGAAAAGAACAATTATTTATGGTTTACTTTATCAACTACAACAAAGAAGCCCCATGAACAATGCCCCAGGCTGGTTATGGGGGCCAAAATCACAAAGCTCTCTAAAAGATGAGATCTGGGTATGACTGTACTCTTTCAGCTCCTCTCCAACTACTCTGAATTACATTATTGCTTCAGAAGAATATGGTGGTAGGCTTTAGTTAATTTTTAGTATTTTTTTCCTCTAAATTTGGAGGTATAAATACAGTGGAAAAGCCAAAACAGTGTTTAGGTCACACTATGACTTTCAAAGCTCTCATCCCCTTCATCGTTCTGTAATACAGCTCATGTAACCCCCGTGAGTTGCCCCTTCATAATTACCCAGGAAGAACAGCACAAATACACAAATATCAGATGGGAAGCCCAGAATGGAAGCAAGCATACAGGGAACATCAGGAGAGTGTCTTTAGCTTTCAATTTCTCCCTCCCCATTTCAGTGTAAGGACTATGGGAACACACAGACTATGGGAAAATAGTGACTGTGAACAAACAGCAGCAGAACCAACAGCCTTGTCCTTGGTCAGCTCCAGGACCAGCGGGTCTCCACAAGAGCACAGCTCCACCCAGACAGCGGTTATCCATGTCTGGATGAGCTGCCTAGCCACACTGCCATCACAGGAGCAATTATTAAAAAGCTCAATATAATTTACTTGTGTTTTATGTTAGAGCAGAATTATTTATTATTCGTTTTATGTTATTTTTTGTTTCCCTTCAAACAATGGGCCCTATCAAGAACGGGTTGAAAACAAGCACACCTACACAACCTCCCTAGAGCCCTGCCAGCTAAAGGGGTGAGCCTCTGCCTCCTCAAGCACAGGAGACCAGCTAGATGAAGCTGCCCAGCTGGGAGTTCCCTGCTGTGGGCTCAAGTTTACAATTCAAAGTGACTATTTTTTGACAGATGTTAAGTTTCCACATGAAGTTGAACACCATGCTATCATGGAAAAAGGCAAGAAAAACTTCAGCAAGGTCTTACTACAGAGCTAATGGGTATGAACATTTCTCCCAGCTCTCACACAGAATTGAGGTGTTTCAGCAATTATCAGTATCCATTCCTCTCTTTCGAGCTTCCCTGCAAGCCATCAGAACTATATGCGATCTCTGCACTAAATGAATGAATTAATGGCAAGGACTCCTCAGCATGATAAGAGATAGTGCATCGGGGGTATTAGGATCAGGCTTTAATGCCCAAAACCAGTCTCACAGCCATGCCTGAGCCATAATGGAACTAGAACAAATACCAGTGCTACACAACATCAGCTGTCCAAGGAGTTCGGTCCCCACCCCCACCCAAAATAAAACTAAAGAACACCACAAAGATTAAACAGGTTAATTCCCTTCCTCTATCAAGAGGAAAGTAAGTGTTTCTGCTCTCTATTTAAAGCTATTCATAAACAAAGATACAACACATTCATCTGTAGAAACTTCCATTCAGGTCAGAGAAAACCCTTTTTAAACATTAACAAGCTACACCTCTTCAGCACTTCCTATAAAATAAATATTACCTATAAAATGAAGATAGTATTGTAAATTAAAAAAAAAAAACAAACAACCCACAAACAGAAAAACTACAGGAGGCATATCCCATCGAATTTGGGCAACCCAACACCTACCACAAGGTTTTTTCCTTCTTCAGGTGTTAGCTAGCAGAGATCACTGTTCTTCTAATTTAAGATTGTTTCTCTAGAACAAGTGCACTTTCCACTCAACTTTCTTCCCCAAAAGGAAACACCTTAATGGTAAACTGCAGTGGCAAAGAATTTTGTGTGTGTAATAGCTCTGGAGGGACCAGAGTTCAAATCAAATCTTTACAGAACCAAAAATACCTAGGCTGTCTATAGGAGATGCAAACACTTCAGAGGGACACTCAAACTCACCACCTTAGCTTTCCCCTTCGAGTGAAACCCCAAGATATTGAAGAAACCTGCGATCCACACACCAGCTGCTTATCCAAACACCAGCACACACAGACCTTGCTAAGCAGACCCTTTGCTTGCGCTCAGCTATCAAGCATCTAAGGTCCTGTCTGCACTTCCACATCAGTGACTATCCCCAACATACTGTCGCTGTGTCTGATGGCTGCTGGTGGAATCAAAGGAGGCTCCTCTTCTAAGGTCAGAGAAGATTGTGATGTGGGCAAAAATGAGGGAAGAGAAAAGGCCACTGGTGGATTTGGACACGGTTGCAACAAATACACAGCACAGTGCTTACACAGTGGAAAAGCAAAAAAGGCTTCAACACCCCCTGCTATCACCTCACTAGTTCCTAGACATTGAAGGCTGCACCCCACTCCCACATGGCAGAATAGCAGAATCCTTCAGCTGATGGGCTCAGGTAAGCCAAGTAGAGAACAGCTAGAAATAACACTGCCAAGTGATTACAACTGGTTGTAAATTCAAACAGCATTTTGATTCATTAATCTCCAACAGCTAAAGACAAACCTAAAGCAAACTCAACATGATTGTAGACTAAGCACTCATACTGGGGCTATTTTTCAGCCTGCCGAGAGAGAATGAGCTGATCAGAGACACACTTCATTGAGAGCAGCCACATTAGTGCTGCTTCAGCAAGCCTGCAGTTAGTTCCCATTAACTGACCTCTTTTAGAAGCTGCTAATTATAATTATTATCGGTACATAGAATTAGTATGGTATTATAAAACCATAATTAACCTTAGCTTCAATTTGAAGTGAAACCTGTCCACCTCCTGATGATACCGCACCTGCCCTACAAGCCAGTGCAAGTTTATCTCTAGTCTTTTGGTGGCAGTGTCCTGGTGATGAGCTGTGACTCATTTCCCATTAAACGGCACAAGCATTCCAGACCTCCCTGGGAAAGCAGCAGAGCAGAGGTACTGTTTTGCTGGCTCAGTGGACAGTGGCCAGTTGAAATCCTACCAGGTGACTGCAGGGAAGCCAGGACCCCACTACAACTGGCAGCACCAGGAGCTAAGAGCCATCAGCAGCGAGCCAGCCGAGAAAGACACAGAGCAACACCACAGTGCCAGAGTCACACCTGCCAAGGCAAGCTTAGTGCTTCAGCAGCAACAGTCTGGACCAACTGAAAATATGAATGGTTTATGCATTCACATTTCTGAGTAGCTTGTTAGGTTACAAATACCAACATTCTGTAGAATTATGTTGTTTAAGTAGACTGATGAGATTCGAAGATAAAGGAAAAAAACAAAACCACAAAAACCTAAAAAAAACCCCTTCAACCACTATTTGTTTAAATCCACCCATCTGAAATCTGTCTTCAGCAACCCCACTTTCTACTGGTCACTGTTATCTCTTACCATACACCTGCACACATAATGCGACAGATCAGTAAATCTTGAGAAAATTTGCTACAAAATGCAGCTTTCCAGTACTGAATTTCATGTTATTGTTAGCTGATATTCTTCAGGGCCTACATGCATATATACAAATTATCGCTGACAAAAATCTCTAGTGAAATATGGTACATTACACAGATAAGGTCCTCCACATTTGTAAGAAAAATCTAAAGTTTGAAGAAAATAATTTTGATAAATTTTTCTCTGTTCTGGGGATACTATTTGAATATCACACCAATATTTTCTCTGTAGCAGTTTCACCTTTCAGTCAGATTTTGTATGTTGATGCAGAAAGGTTCAGGTACAATAGCTGGTACATAACTTCTCATGCATATACAAAAAGTTCCTCAGAACTGCCTTCAAAAATCTGTTTAAAGTTTCACTCTCCTTTAATCATTACATTTTAATATTCTAACATTCTAACAAGAGTCATGAAGCACTTTGCCAAGTAAAATACAATAAAAGTCCTTCTGGATGAAGTTTTTTCTTTTTAATGCCTTGCAACACATAATTCATCTCAGAAAAAGCTACAAGGTAAGAAAACGACAGACTAAAGTATCACACTTTCCACTCACACAGACACATTGCTTATTGTTAGCATTGTTGTATGACTCCAGCAACACACTTCCTCATAAATATCAGCCCCTCAGAGACACCCCACTTAGTAAAAGAACTATCTCTAAACAAACACAACCAACAGTGCCTGAAGGTCAGCTGAAAGATGGGACAGGTGTTAAAGCCCGGATCTAAGCATATAATCTTCCCCATACCCCTCAGATACAGAGTTCAGCCTGTCACACAGGCATCATGAAAATATTTGCCTGTGGTAATATTAATGTGCATCCCTCTATGGGTAAGAGCTGATCCTATAAAGCTAATAGTCGTATTCTCCCCATCAGAAAGCCTCCAAGCTATCTCACCAATATAGAGACTCTCAGGACTTCACTAGAATTCCCATTCATCTATGCAGTTACAGGTGCCTGTGTACAGCTACGACAGGCAGACACGCACACCCAGCTGTACACGTTTCACAATGCACAGAATCGCAGAAGGAGAAGAAAAGCAGAGAAACTGTAGAGAGAGATTATAAAACTTTCTTAAACCAATACACTGGAAAAGGATGCAAGTTTTTGGGTACACTGTAAACCAGTCTAAATCCAGACTGCTGTCTGTCATCCCACCTCTCCACTCCACAGCTGTGGCTGTGGCTCTGCTTCTCCCCTGCACCCCCAGCAGTGTTCAGGAGCCTGCACATATTCCAACAGTCAGGAAACAGATCTAGCTCAACACCAATTCAGCACAGACTCTGAGCGAAAGGAGAGAAATCACCTCAGCCTGGGTTAGACCGGTTTAATTGCCACAGAACTACTCTATGAAAACACAGTTGAAGTAAGCAAGAAGGATCTGATCTGTATAAGGTTCAGGATTTACTTTGGGGATATTGAAAGAAACCATCTCCTCCTCCTCTCTCCTCACAACATGTTCTTTCTTCTTCCCTTGGGTCACTTTCTGACCACAGAGCTACATGATCAGACACTTGAACTGACTTATCCAGCCAAAACTTGACACAGCAAAGACTTAAATGTAAAAGATTAGCCTGAACAACTCACAGGACTTGTGCACTGAGCAGAAAGCTCATTAGCCTGCTTTGAATAGACAAGAAGAGTTGCTAAGGGGGGAAAAATAGGACAAGATTGCCACCTTCTACTGAAAAGGGACAGGCATTTACAAGCAAATATCCCTGTGGAATACAGGGGCAGCAGCTGAAAAGGGGTAAAAGGACAGCAAAAATCTATAGCAAGTACATAAACAACTTCTTTTAGCCAAGAATAAGCATTTAGACTGTTGAATTTTAGAAGTTTATCAAACACATGCTCTCCCAGAAGTGTTTTCTAAAACACATCACCCTACCATTAACTCTACAGACAAGATTAAAATACAAGATGCACATATGAAAACACACAGCCTGTATATTTATATTTATAAAGCACATCTGCATAAAATCAGTGATACCCTCTAACAGACTAAAAGTACTCAGGTATCACCTCATTCATATTACAGAGAATATTTATTCCTTTAGACATACCAGCAATTTATAAAGCTAAGCAAACAAACCCAAAACACCCCCCCACCCTATAGGACTCTAAGAACACAGATTTCACTTTTTCAGTATGCTATCTGGATAACACATATGCACATCAAAAAAAGAGCCCCAACTAACAATATTTAATTGGTTATTGGGCATTTCTATAACCCAGGCACTACACAGAACTGTTTTAAACTTAACAGAATACCCACAGCAGAGGAAAGCATTACCTTGAAACAAACTCTTCCCAAACTCTACACCTTCTGAAACATAATAGGTTTTAATCACTGCTACACATAATACTGTGGAAACGATGATGGTGGATTGCAAGAGTCACATCTTAGAATTTTACGTAAATAGCTGGCAAAAACCAAAAGAACCTTGTTTTCTATGAAAATACATTACTCACAGAGTAGCCAACCCGATCTGTCTCCTCAGTTCTGTCCTTCGAAACACTCTCAAGTATCTTCAGAAAAATACCAGAAACTAAAATTCATAAACTCGAGCAAAAGAGCAGAAACACTACTGACCTATTGCTCTCATAGCACTTCAGATCTGTCCCTTCTCCAGGAAATTTTTTTTTTACCTGAACCTTTCTGCAGGCTGTCAGCGGGGCACTGCCATCTGAACGCTGCGGTGCAGAGCAGCCTCAGGGAAGACTTTCGGTAGCTTTTGTGACAGACTCTTGTTATAAATGAGCTCAGACTCATTAAGATTTTAAAAACTTAACTCCAAATTTATTGTTTGAATAAAGACAAGCAAACAGCGCTGCGTGTGCCGTGAGTCTCTGCCCTACCAGGACACACACACCCCCCCCCCCCCCCCCCCAACCCGATTCCTTTTATAATGTAGCCCTTATGCATATTCATAAGGATGGGTGTGTTCCTGAGGAGTCTGCGAAGTTGTAACAATTTTCCCGGGCTTTTCTCGGGTTTTTCCATTTATGGAGGATGACTCAGCACGGAGAATGACCCAGCACAGGTGCATTTGCAGACATAGTATAAACAAGTCTGGACATGACACTGTCTGGTTTGATGGTGGAGGCCATTTTAACTACCCTCTAACAGCAATTGATCTTAACAACAAGAACTATGTACATAACATCTTATTTCCTAAAAAAAATACAAAAGCATTTAGGAATTGCATACGTAAGAGAATTACATTTTATCACTCACATGGGCACGAATCAGATAAACATATCTCACACGCACATGCGAACGCCCACTCCTTTATGCATTGCTTGAGGAAATAATATACTTGTACACAATAATCCTGTTCTTCATACATGTGCAATACAGAATGCAAAGTTATGCAGCCAGAAATAGAAGCAGGGGTTTGAAAAGCTGACTTGTAAAAAAATCTAAAAGGACTATTGAATGGTTGTACATTCAGGAGGGCTGAGTGCAAAGGGATCTGTACTTGATCATCGATCCTTCTTCCTTCAATAGGTCATCACTTGTTAAGCTCCAAATCTGAAGCTGCTTTCACCCGCAGGCCTTCTCTTACTGTACTCTTCTGGGATACCTATCTGTCTCAGAGTCCCGGGTCACTTGACACTAATTCCTAATAATTGCTGTCAGTTTTGAAGGAAAAGCCAGTACTGAACAGGCAAAGAGAGTGAATTGTTCTCCTGTCCCTGAAAGTTTAGCAGCCAGTTGTCACACAAGGCTGCTGCTGTGGCCTCTCCTCTGTATATTCTTCACGTTACCTGGTTCAGTGAAGACCACAGGAGTGTTGCTTTGGATTGCATCGGAAGTAAAATGTTATAAATGCCGAGGCAGAGCCGAAAATATCTTTTATACATTTATTTGCAATAAGAACAAGTAAAAAAAAATTGGCATGCCGGGGGGCAGGGGGGGCTTCCCACTCTGCACCGACGAGCACCGGGTGGTGCTACGTCACTCTCTTTTATAGTCCCATCTTCACATGTGCAGCAGGGTCCCTCAAACTTTCCCGGGCTTTCTGGGGTTGCTGGGGCTCCTGGCAGGGATTCCTCTAATCATATTTCACCTGCGCAATCCGGTGTTGCTGGGGGCTTCTGACGGGGGTCCCGCCAGTAATTTTCCACCTGCTTAGCATCTGTCACTGAGGGAAAAAAACCTCCAAACTCCTTTTAACAATAAAACTATGACAAATCTCCTTTAACTTATGTACATGGTAAACTCTGAACAAAGTCATCATATTTTAACACGAATCACCACCAGATTCTTCACAATCCCTCGCCTTTTGTTTTATTAAATTGATTCGTGTTTCGGTTTCAAAACGTGCTAGGGTTTGTTTATGGGATTTGGGTGTTCTGTTTTCTTTATTTTAACTATCATTAGTGGGTGTATCTTTCCTCCTTTGGCTAATTCAGGATCTATTGGTATTGCAGAGATTTGCATCCCTTGAACGACTGAATGAATCAGTCTAATAAAACATGGTATCATACACAGTACAAACATTAGTGCAGCAAATGCACACAACAAGTAAAATAAAAGCTGTTTTACCCACGGGGCTCCAGGTAACCAGGACCATAGATCGCCATTCCAGCCACTCCATGTTTGGACAGGGACATGAGCCAGTTTTCTGATATCTGTGGTCAATTGAAGGACCACTTCTCCTACATCATCTATTTCTAGTCAACAATTGGAGACATTTAATCTTCCACATACCCCTCCCTCTTCAGCGAGCAGGTAGTCCAGGACCATGCGATGTTGAAGGATCAGCTGTTGAGCTAAAAGATCTATGGCATTAGCAGTTTTATTCGTAATGATTTCTAAAACTGCTTGCAGTCTAATTATACGATTTAAATTATAAATTGGTTCTCTTGCCCCTGATATTGGTTCCAGGAGGCAGGTCCATAGTGTTTAATTATTCTCTCAGGAGGCCACTCATTTTCCCCCCACTTTTGTGTTCCACCTATTTTGAAATCAATGGATCGCTTTCGACGGGTAATACTCTTATTTCCTAATTTATCATACAAGTTTATTCCTAATTGGGGCCATCCGCCTCTGGAAGAAGGAAAAATAGAGGTCGGATAATCCCTATATAACAAATTCCTGACCAGTTCGTTGGCAATTGTTTGTAGGCAGTATGTCCGCATATCCAATAGTGGCCTTTTTTGGCCTTTGTACCTTTGGCAAATGGTCCCTCTGCAGTCCTCGGGGTTTGAAAATAAGTCGTATTTTTGTCACCCAAAGGGCTGAAAACTTCGTTTAAATTATTATTTATCCGTATAGTACAATACCAGGACCCAGTGTCATTTTTCCATTCGCAAGTTTGATTATAAAAAATGTTTCCTCGTAGTTTGGCATATTCAGTTTCATTTTTGTCTGACCAGAACCCCTTGAATCCTTTGCTGCATCCTTGTTCATTAAGCCACAATCATATATAGATACCTCTATCTTTGTTAATTAATTTATGTGTAAGTGTCCATTGACACTTACTCTCTCCCACATCAACTCCTCCTTTCTGAGTTCGGTTCAGACAAAATTTACCCTTGTTAGGAAATTGAACTGGCCATTTTTCACTATCTTCCCAGGTAGTATTATTGACATCACTATAGTTACTTACAATTTGTGATGGGGAAAGCGGTACAGAAACCCACGGCAAACTTGACAATCCCAGAGGTCCCCCACAAACCCAGCAATGACTTAAATTGAAAGTTTTACTTATAGTTTTTGCTAACAGAACAAACTCATTCTCTTCAAAGGGGTCATATAAGCTGGTAGTGTTTTGACCCTTTTTAGCCATCACGAGGCCAACACACAAAATGAGGAGAAAAAGCCAGTCGCCATAGTGAGGTCCGGTATGGCACATTTTTCTGTTTATCCCTGGACCCACTGGGTTGCTGCCAACGGTCGGGTTTGTGTCTTCTTAACAGCAAAAATGGAGGCCAATCCGGTCTTGCCCTCACTTGGACTTACTCTCAGCTTTTCCCTCACTCTATTACTTCCCTTTTCTTTCAGTTTCTTTGTCCAACTATACAAACTGACTTATGTTTTCATGCAAAACAGTCTAAAACAAAAAAAAACCCCTGTGAATGTTACAACTTTTTAACATATATACATACACACAGGGTTCATGTGGACGATTCAAGATCTTTACTACTGTTGATGTCGCTCTGTCTGCCTCGGTAAGTCCAGTCCTATTTTAACTCCGTCGCATTCAGAGCTTCAGATCTCCAGGTGTTGACTCGATCTTCCAATTTGATTCACCTGTGACTGGTCCTTTCACCCTGGAAATATGAGTCCATCCTCTTTCAGCAGTTCTTACAGCTGTCTCCGTAGTCAACACTACCAGGAATGGTCCTCCCCATCTAGGAGATAAGCTTTCCTCCTTCCAGGTTTTAATCATTACTTTATCTCCAGGTTGTATTTTATGCACTGCAAATCCTAAAGGAGTCGTCTGGGCCAATATTCCCTTCATTCTTAATTCTTTTAGATTTTTCTCAATAGTTTTAATATATTGTTGAATCGTTACGTCTTCTATCAGTGGATGCCCCAGAGGCATACCTTGGGAATATGGCATTCCATATAACATTTCAAAAGGTGAGAGGCCTGTCTCCAAGTTTGGCATAGTCCTAATATGAAGTAGGGCTAAGGGTAGGCATTTAATCCATGAGAGTTTGGTTTCTATCATTAGTTTAGATAACTGTTGTTTCAAGGTCTGATTCATTCGCTCTACCCGTCCAGAACTTTGTGGATGCCACGGAGTGTGATATTCCCAAGTAATGCCTAGGGCTTCTGTAATTAATTTTATAATTTTAGATGTAAAATGAGTACCCTGATCCAAATCAAATACTTTTACAATTCCAAATCGTGGTATAATTTGTTCTAGCAATATTTTAGCTACTGATTGAGCAGTCACTCTGGTGGTAGGAAATGCCTCTACCCAGTGAGTTAACTGATCCACCATTACTAGTAAGTATCTGTATCTCCCAATTTTTGGTAGTTCTGTAAAATCTACTTGGATCCTCTCAAAAGGTCAATAAGCTGTTTTCCTTCCACCAGCTGCGGCCTGTCTCATAGTTCTTTTGTTAATTTTTTGACATGTTAAACAACCATAAGTAGCTTGTTTCGCAATTTCATATATTCCAATACAACCAAAATGCCTTAGGAAATGATCACTTAAAGCCTTAGTGCCCCAATAAGTGCTTTGGTGTAATCTATTTATTATTCTTCTAGTATATCCTTTAGGTAGTATTTCCCTCTTGTCTGGAAGAATCCATTTCCCATCTATCATAGTAGCCCCTAACTTCTGAATCTCGGTTAGTTCTTGAGGGTTATATACCTTTTTCCCATAATCTACCTCCTGTTCAATTACATATAGCTTTATTGGTTCCCTTAAAGCTGCCTTTTTTGCCTCTTCATCTGCTAGATTATTACCTCTAGTTTGATATCCTGTTCCTTTTTGATGTCCTTTTATGTGCACTATGGCTATTTCTTCAGGACCTCTCAATGCCTGCAATATTTGAACTATCAATTCTTGATGCACCAGATCTTTTCCCTGAGTATTAATCATTCCTCTTTCTTCCCAGATCTTTCCAAAGGTGTGAACCACCCCAAAGGCATATTTAGAATCTGTATATATAGTGCCTTTGATGTCTTTCAAAATTTCAAGAGCTCGATATAGAGCGTATAGTTCACATGCTTGAGCTGACCATGCAGGACTGAGAGGGCCTGATTCTTTAACCACTAACTTGGTTCCATCGACTATTGCATATCCTGATTTCCTTTTCCCATCTACAACTCTAGAGGACCCATCTATAAACAACCTTTTGCCTTCAGATAATTCGGCTTCTTCTAGATCTGGTCTTATCTTGGTCTGTAATTCTATTGCTTCAATGCAGTCGTGACTCAATTCACCTCTAGGATCCCCATATAAAAATTGAGCAGGGTTTTGAGCACCGGTTACTCTCAGTTCTAGTTCTGGTGCTTCTATGAAGATAGTCTTATACCTCAATAGTCGACTATCAGTGAGCCATTTCTCAGCTTTTTGTTGTAGTACACTACGCACATCATGAGGAGAAAACACTGTAATATTGGCTCCGAAGGTCACTTTTCGTGCCTCCTCAATTAGTAAGGCGGCTGCCACTAAAGACTGTAAGCATGTTGGCCAGCCCCTGCTTACGGGATCTAACAATTTTGAAAAATATCCAATTGGTTTTTTACTTCCAGCCCAATCTTGGGTTAGAACCCCATAAGCAGTTTGATTTGAGGTTGTTATAAATAATTGAAAAGGTCTTTTAACAACTGGTAAACTTAACACTGGAGGCTCAGACAGTGTTTCTTTTAGTTTCTGAAACTTATTCTCATCCTCCTCAGTCCATTTCAACCTGTCAGACACCAGCTTTTCATATAAAAATTTTACCTTTTCCCTATATCCTTCTATCCATTGTCTGCAGTAGCCTAATAATCCTAATACCTGACGAATTTCTCTTTTTGTTTTGGGTGGTGACAAAGACAGTATTCCTGATATCCTTTCAGGATCTAATTTCTTCTCCCCTTTACTAAGCCAGTGTCCCAAGTACTTTACTTAATTTTCTACAAACTGTAATTTAGACTTTGAAACCTTTAATCCCTTTTCTCCTAGAAAGTTCAATAATTCTATAGTCCCTGTCCTGACATCATCCTCAGTCTGTCCAGCTATTAATAAATCATCTACATATTGTAGGAGTTTTATTCCTGAGGATGGTTTGAATGTTAGCAATAATTTCTCTAATGCCTGTCCAAAGAGGTTGGGTGATCCAGTAAACCCTTGGGGAAGTACTGTCCATCTAAGTTGTTGTTTCCTATTATTAAATGGATCTTCACATTCAAACGCAAAATAGTCTCTGCTCCCTTCGTCTAAGGGGCAGGACCAAAATGCATCTTTTAAATCAATTACACTGTACCAAATATAGTCAGGGGATAGTTGGTTAAGTAGCATATAGGGGTTTGCTACCACAGGGAAACGAGCCACAGTTCGCTGATTCACAGCCCTTAAATCTTGCACCAATCTGTAAGATCCGTCTGATTTTAAAACTGGTAAAATAGGTGTATTATGTGGAGACGTGCAAGGTTCCAATGTGCCTTTACTTAGTAATTCATCTATTATTGGTTTCAACCCCTCTCGACCCTTTAGGGGAATGGGGTATTGTTTTATCCGAATTGGTGTCTCCGGATCAATTAAATTAATTTTAATAGGTTTTATTTCAAGTTTTCCAGTCTCTCCTTTTGTATACCAAACTTTGGGATCTATCTGTTGTTCGTCTTTTTCCGTTAATGTATAAATTTTTAGTTCTTTTTCTTGTATTATTATTTTTAATTTTAACTCCGTAATTAAATCTCTTCCCAGAAGGTTATTTTCAGCCTCTGGTAGCAACAGTAAATCCCCTATAACGATACGGTGTTGGGATTCTATTTTTCTACATCCCCGACACTTGGTACTTTAAATGGTTCCTCTTTAGCTCCTATTACTAGAGCAGTTTCTTTTTTCACTTTACATCCCCTCAGAATGTTTTTCACAGTTGATTTTTCGGCACCCACATATACTAAAAACTCGAACTCCTCTCCCTGGGGACCTAATTTCAATTTTATCAAGGGCTCCTCTGATGTCTTTGTCCCCAGGAAATAGAGCCCCTGACACCCCTATTCTTCTTTAAACATCCTTTCATCCCGCTCTCGCTTTCTACAATTCCGTTGTAAATGTCCCTTCTTTCCACAATAATAGCAGGCTAATGTGTTTTCCCCAATTACTGTCCCTCTCTTTTCACCACCTAATGCTCCAGGTGATTCATTAGAGCGAGATCTCGGAGGCTTCTCCTCTCTCCGCTGAGTTTCTCTGACTGCTGCAACAAATATTTTCGCCTTCACTTTCTGCTTTTCTTTGTCCCTTCTAACATATACCTTCTGTGCTTCTCTCAACAGCTCCTGCAGACCCCGATCTTGCCAGTCGTATAACTTTTCTAATTTCTTTCTGATATCACCCCACGATTTAGCTATGAATTGAGTTTTTAGTAAAGCCTCTCCCACCGGGGAGGTCGGGTCTACCCCCGAATACATTTGTAAACTCTTTCTTAATCTTTCTAGCCAATCAGTGGGTGATTCATCTCTCCCTTAATGTTCGCTAAATGCTTTGTTAATATTCTGTCCTCGAGGAACCACTTCTCTAATGCCGGCCACTATTAAATTTCTAAGGTCCCTCATATTCTGTCTGCCCTGCTCTTGCTGATTATCCCAATTAGGGCGGACATTGGGCCATTTCTGATCTGCCGGTGGCCCCGCTTGATTTTGTTGTTCCTACAAACGCATTCCGGCTTGTCTAATCATTTGCCTTTCCTCTGTTGTAAAGAGGATGCCCATAATTGACTGCATTTCATCCCAGGTATAGGTGTTAGGTCCCAGGAATTGATCAAGCCTTTCAGACACTCCTAATGGGTCATCTAGAAGTTTTCCCATCTCTTTTTTAAATGCTCTCACGTCTCCGGTGTTAAGGGGGACGCTTACAAATCCTATCCCTCCTGCGCCTCCCCCCATAGGCACTTCTCGTAAGGGGTATAAATTACCTCCCCAAACATCTGCTTCATTATCTTCTAGCTGTTTCTGTTTTTCCCGATTACGGGTTCTGCTAGCTGGTGGAGGGGAAGGAGCGCCAGGTTTTGGTTCCTCATCCTCTGAGCTTCTCCCATAAGGAGGAGGAAGATTTTCTAAAGGTTCCCATTCCTCGTCTTTCAAGGGTTTTTTATCTGTATTTTTATTCTTTAGTAATAGGATTTTTGATGTTATTCAGGAACCTCTCCACGCCTGGGTGTAGTCACATTCTTCTTGATTATGAGGTTTTTTATTGCTTACATATGAATTTAATGCCTGACATGTCCAATCATCAGTAGTTCCAAATTTTGGCCAAAATAAATGATCAGATTTAATAGGTTCTTTAGTCCACTCAACCATGCAATACTGAATCATTTTTTCTTTACTTTTTCCTTTTGTTTCAGGCCAATTATACCAATTTTTTAGCATACAACCCAGGGGACTGTCCTGAGAAATATCAGGCAAATCGCTCCCTCTCTGGGAACCTCTCCATGGGTTCCCCGAGCCGCGGGATTCACTCCCTTTCTGGCCCATATTAACCCTGGGATAAAACCTATCCCGAATCTCTTGCCGGCAACCCTGGGATAAAACTAATCCCGTATCAACCCTAGGATAATGCCTATCCTGAAAACCCTTGCCTGAGTCCTTTCAAACCTTTTTATTCTTTCGCTTCGCCCCTTCGCCGGCCAGGCCTCTCGCGAGACTCTGGAAACGCGGCTAGAAGGGCTCCGCACTTGCTTCGTGACACAGTCACGTCTCAGTCACACCGCACTCACTCAGGCAGAAAACCCTCCCGCACCAGGCGTCACTCACAGTCCGAGGTCTTCGCCTGGATCCTTCGCGGGGAATCTCCGGGGAGCGTTGTCTGGGATTCCCGATTTTCTTTTGCTTGTCCTTATTGCCTTATGTTCGTGATACTGTCGGTACGAGGAAGTACCGGAGTCCAGGGGCCACCTAAAAGGTGGGGCGCGCCTCCCCTGAAAACCAACACTCCACGGGTCCCGAAGTATCATGTCGGGGTCACCAAATTTTTATAAATGCCGAGGCAGAGCCGAAAATATCTTTTATAAATTTATTTGCAATAAGAACAAGTAAAAAAAAATTTGGCATGCCGGGGGGCAGGGGGGGCTTCCTGCTCCGCACCGACGAGCACCGGGTGGTGCTACGTCACTCTCTTTTATAGTCCTTTCTTCACATGTGCAGCAGGGTCCCTCAAACTTTCCCGGGCTTTCTGGTGTTGCTGGGGCTCCTGGCAGGGATTCCTCCAATCATATTTCACCTGCGCAATCCGGTGTTGCTGGGGACTTCTGATGGGGTCCTGCCAGTAATTTTCCACCTGCTTAGCATCTGTCACTGAGGGAAAAAAACCTCCAAACCCCTTTTAACAATAAAACTATGACAAATCTCCTTTAACTTATGTACATGGTAAACTCTGAACAAAGTCATCATATTTTAACACGAATCACCACCAGATTCTTCACAAATTCCTACCAGCGCAGGCAAGTGCTTTGGGTTTTAGTAGCTGAACTATCCACATCCAAGCTAGCAAGTTTGAGGAAAACTTGTGCATTTCAGGGTTATGTCACAGACATTTCTTCATACACAGAGTTACCTAGATTTGAAATGTGCCTGACAGTTTTCAGCACGGATTTGGCAGGTGTCAGTGTAACTCCTCTGCATATAGGAGATGGAATAGCAGGTTCTGTCTTGTGCGATATAGTCAGTTTGAAATGATTTAGGCTCCAGCTGTGATCTCTTTTGCAGGCACGTGTTGCCTGTTGCGGGAATCACTAGCAGATAAGACAGATGTGCAGTCACAGGTAGTCATGATTCTTTGTTGTCCTGCCTTTTATGGGATGGCAGAGTGAGGCTGTGGGGGAGAGTGTGTCTAATAAATGTTTGCTCCCATCTCTGCAGGTGATCTTAATTTCATTTTGCATCCATCTCCAGTTGCTTGACTTGATGGAAATCAAGGCTGAGTTTTGTTCTACAGCTTTTTTCCCATACGCTTCCGCTTCCTTGCACTTTACAAAGTATTGTCAAAGGGCTTGAGACAGGTGCTGGATTCTTGCCGTCATTTGGATCAGGCAGATGGATTCGGGAGTTCAAGGTGAATGCCAGAACCTCTTCTTGGTAGAGCTATTACATACTCTCCCTTGGAAAAAGAGATGGATTTTTTAAAGAGCTTCTGAGGGTGAAGGTACACGGTTCGAGGTGATGGTGCTGCCTTCTGAGCACTGGATCTGAGCACAGAAATTGGCACCAGGTTGGGTGGCAACAGGAAATCATTCAAACAGATAAAAGGATCGGTGATACAAAGGTAAATTCCACTGTTTGTTACCAAATGTCATACTGTGTGGTGATGACTACTTCATAGCTGCTAAAATCCTTTTTTTCTGAGTAACTAGATTTTTGGAACTTGCTGCAGGTGCTATAGTTGCAGGTGGTGCTTATGAGGGTCCTGAACTGGAATCAGACCTTTCTGTGGGTGCAGATAATGCCTGTGCTTTAGTGAAGGGAATTGCTGGGCATGAAAGCCCACCAGTGTGTGATACAGCCAGGGTGTGAGGGCAGGCAGGGGAGGTCTGAGTCTGCTTCTCTCAGGTGCCTGATGATCCAAGGCTGTGGTGCCAGGCAGGGCTGGATGATGCACAGCTAGGTGGGTTAAAGTCTGGGTTTCCTCTGCATTTACCCTTCCAGCTGCTTGTTTTTAGGCTGAGAACTTGGGCCTGTTCTCCAGGTTGCTTTTATGCAGCAGCAGAAGGCAATGGTGGTTCCTAGTGGATTTGATAACTAAGTGGACTTTTGACAGTTGTGGCACACTTTCTCTGTCCTCCAGAGTTACTCCCCTGAAATGTATTTATCAGATAAAATGTGAAATCTAATGGGTATGTTTGTAGCCTGCAAGACTGCTATTAATCATAAGGACACCATTTCATAATGTAGATTATCTCCCACAGCTGGGAGATTGTGATAAACTGGGAAGACAGATCAGTCTAGACTTGTTCCCAGGGAATGAAAGGGCTTTATTAACCTTCATATTTATAAACTGCAGGCGTGAGTAATAGTAATAATAATATCCTAATTTTTTTTGGACAGGTTGGGAAGTAATCAAATAGGCATATTTTGTTGACACAATGTTGAGATGAATGTTCTTGTTTTCTAAAACAAAAAGTTTAATGATGCTGATAGTCCCATTTGCAATGTAAATACAGAGAAGGGGGGAGTGTGAGAGAGAGCAAGACTGAGACTGAGTTGACAGGAAACAAAATGTGTCCCGGAGAGCATGTTCAAGACACTTGTGTCCATTTGCCACAGGAGACGTTTCCTGGTCCCTCTGGCACTCTTCCCTAAGAAGTCACCCTACATTAGCCGTTGACCTCCACAGGGATTGTAAATCGCACCATTCGCAATGTTTCCTGAGAGCCCTTTGTGAGCGGGTGACTGCGAGGGAAGACAGAGGGTGAAGAAAGTTTTAATGAAGTTGGCTGGAGTTTTATTTGAAATGAGGCAACGAGTGTTAAGGTATAAGGTATCTAATGTATAAGGTTTACAGACAAAGTGTTACAGGCAGCAACTTTTTAGAGTATGCAAGAATTGTTAGCCATATCTTAACCAAATTGAATAGGGCTGGGGTACTTCACTGTCAGATTTAGAAACAGCTGAAAATGATGTGCACATTTAGAGCTCTCAAAAACTTTCTCTAACTTTGAATGGGTGAAAGGTTCCTAGAGGAAAAACGTGCTCTTCTCTGCAAGAGCTCAGTGTCTGGGCTAGATTTTGACCTCTTCTACTCCGGCTCAGAATTCAGTGACTCTACATTTTAAAATAAGCTTTAAGAAATATCCTTTCACTGCCAGGGGACTTGTTGTAATTAGCTCTGCTTCTTTAAACCTGCCGACCCAGATGTTGGTGGTGATCAGGTCGCAGGGACTAATACTGCGGGAGGTTAAAACCTTCTTGGAGACATCAGCACAAACACCAATGTGGTGGTTACAAAATGTCCGTTTATTAAACTGCATATCTTACATATATACGTTCGCCAAGCACCTCCTTCATGGGTGTGCCCTTAGCATTACAAGCCTATCCATCACCTTACCTCATAACAAGGAGGGCTACAGCTATTCCTTCCGTACATCGCGAGATCTTCCGAACGCCAATCCCTACACTTCCCCCTCCCCATGCTTTATAACATCGTTATTCTTGGTTGATTGTCATTATTGAGCTGTTCCAAGCGCTGATAAGCAAGACCCATATGTCGATCTAAGAACGAAACATTAACCTTCTTAAACAATCTACGAACTACGGCACTAATACATGTAAAGGCGATACAAATAGCGAGAAGCACACCACATATTCTAATAATTCCCCAAATGAGCCAATCCCAACTAAGCCAACTAGTAACGCAAGCCCACACGTTGTCAAGCCACCCAAACCATTCTGGTTTTACAAAGGTGGCTGTGATGAAGACATAGCAAGATTCTGCCCCTGTATCCAGAGGAAAACAGACGTCTTCGTGGTGATGTGCTCGTGCCCGCTCTCTCCAATATCCTGCGTGAGTTGGCAATGCGCAACCAAGGAGGGTGATCCACCACCAACGCTGTAACACAAAACTCCATCTTATGTTAGATCAGGTTTTACACACCATGCGGGTATCCATTTGATTAGGCCGTCCTTTTCCACTGCTGTGTACCCACTCCCAAACACCCTCAGTGACCACCCCGACTCCCAAGCTATCACGCCCGGTTCCCTGATCTGGACCAAAGGATAGTTTTTCGTCGCCTGGGCCGGCATAAAGAGTTTCCACAGGGGAGGTGTAGACTCATCGCCTCGAACAAAATGATTTAAGGTATACAAAGCGCGTGACAAAAGAGCCTGTTGGCGGTCTATGGGTATTGTCCCTCTGTGACCTTCCCCCTCCCCAAGCTGTTGGAGCTTTGCTTTCAGGGCGCGATGTGCACGTTCCACCATCGCTTGTCCTTGACTGTTGTAAGGAAGGCCGTGTACTAATTTGATGTCCCACAATGCACACCATTCTTTTGTGCGTCTAGCAACAAAACAAGGGCCGTTATCTGTTTTGATCTCTTATGGCTTCCCTAACAAGGCGATAACACCCTCCCAATGAACAATAATGTGTCTGGCTGTTTGCTTATGAGCCATTGTGGCTAATATTGTAGAGCTAAAGGTGTCAGTGGTTACTGTGAGATACTTATCTGGTTTTAACAATTCACATGCTGTTACATCAGTTTGCCATATCTGATTGGAAGAGCGACCCCGTGGATTGACACCTGCCTCCCACAGTGGGCCTTTTTGACAGTAGGGACAATGTGCCACTATGTTTTTTGCTTGTGACAGAGAAATATGACATGTTTTTGCTAAGGCTTTTGCTCCAAGGTGTAGAAAGGCATGTAAACTCTTTGCAGCATCCAATGACCACACGCCCCGTGCCGCTTGGTCAGCCTTATGATTGCCTTCTCAATCGGACCTGGTAGGGATTGGTGACCACTCACATGTGTAATAAAGGCCTGCCCTATGCGCTGTTGTAGAGCTTCATAAAGTAAAGTCGACACTTCCGTCTGCACAAATCCTACTGTTGTCATTTTGTGTACAAGTTTATAAACATATAAAAAGCCTGTAACAATATTAACAGGATTCTCTGTCTCTTGCTGGAGTGCCATCTGGACTGCTTTGGCCTCCAACCATTGTACAGATTTGTTAGTCTGAGTCCACATCCTCTTTTCCCAGCGTCCTCCGGTTTTCCATATGACTGCAGCTGTTTGCGATTGTGATGAGGCATCTGTAAAATATGTTGTGCCGTGAAGAGGGCACATGGATAGAGGTAGGGTGAGTTGTAGTTGAAGTGTCTTCAGGTGTGTAATCCATTGTAGACCTTGTCCTGTCGTTATGGAACCCGGAAAGTCAAAGATGGCACATTGTAAGTCTTCCGAACGCGTAACCATGTCCTCCCACACCTGCTGCTTCCAGGGGATGAGTATTGTGTCAGGTTCCCTTCCAAAGTGTTGAAGAGCCATGTTGCGTAGGCATCCTATGAGGTCTGCTAAAACAGCGACAATGGTAACAAAGGCAGCCTTGTTGGTACTTTGGTAAGCCCAGGCTAAGGGCACGGGCTTGCCGTCCGTGCCTTGAAACAGGATGCCTACTGTGCCATGTTCAGAAATAAAGCAGCCCGCTGTGATTGAATTTTTCGGATCCCATCGCTGCAATGGTCGCTGTTGTTGTAAAATAGCTTGTATAAGCTTTAGATTGTCCTGACACTCCTTCGTGAGTGTCCTTGGCTCTCACAAGTGTTCACCTTTCAATAATTCATAAAAGGGTTGCATAAGTCCCAAGGGAATACAGACAAAGGTGCGGAGCCACTGTAAGGCTCCCACTAGTTTCTGAACGTCATGGAGAATGGCAACGTCTGGAGCAAGAGCTATCGGTTGCGGACTTATGTCGTTCCCAGTTAAAGTCATGCCCAGATATTGCAACCGTGTACCACGTTGGATCTTTGCTTCAGCAATGCTCAAGTTATGTTGTTGCAGTAAGGCTTTGGCGCGCTCAAATAGGCGTTCTACTTGCTGTTCTGTAGGTGCTGCTAATAATATGTCATCCATATAATGCACCACATGGTGGTCAGACCTACCTTCTCTCAAAGGTGCAGTGGCCTTGGCCACATATAGCTGACAAATAACAGGTGAGTTTTTCATACCTTGTGGTAGTACAGTCCATTGCCAGCACTGAGCTGGTTGAGCAAGGTTCACAGACGGCACGGTAAAGGCAAATCTCTGTTTGTCGGCGGGATGCAAGGGAATGCTGAAAAAACAATCTTTGATATCAACAATTACAATGGGCCAGTCTTTTGGTATGGCGGAACCCCAGGGCAATCCAGGTTGCAAAGCGCCCATTGCCTGCATCTGTTGATTTACAGCTCTGAGGTCGTGGAGCAAGCGCCATTTGGTCGTATCTTTCTTTTGGATGACAAAGACAGGAGCATTCCAAGGGCTTATGGAGGGTTCTAAATGACCCGCCTGCACTTCTCTTTCTACTAATTGATAAAGTGCACTTAATTTTTCTGAGTTAAGCGGCCACTGCTCGACCCACACCAGTGAAGTTGTTAACCACGTAGGTTTTAAGGGCGGTATGTGCTCGGCAGTGGCCCCTACCCTAAATTTGTAATGCCAATTTTCATTTGCTGCATACAGTCATGACCCAACAAGACTCCGTGAAATTCTGTTAACACAATGGGTTTTAATGTTGCAATTAAAGCTCCTCTGTCTTGGTCTTGTACTTTAAATGTTGTCGTGGTGATGGCTTTATATACTGGCTTTGCCCCTCCTACTCCTGTTACAAATCCCCCAAATGTAGTTTCCCATTGCCCTGGCCACCACCTTTCACCTATTACTGTCACATCGGCACCTGAATCAATCATGGCCTGTACTACTATTTCTTCTGTTCTTCCTGGGCGGGGCTGACTTATCCAAACGGTGACCATGGGCTTGTCGCTGCAATCTAAGACCAGAGCCACGGTTCTTGCCCCGGCATCTCCACCACCGGTGGGGTTTTGTCTGGGTTGCTCTCTTGAGGGTATCCCTGGGCATATTTTACTGTCACTCGGGGAGTATAAAAGGAGTTGTCTCTGCTCTGCGGGGGCTGTTTGTAGTGCATAGGAGGAGCCCTGCCCCCGTTCCTGGCTCCCCCGCTCTCGTTTCCCTGCTGCGTGTGCTTATGCCAGCAGTCTCGCACCCAGTGACCTGATTTTCCACACACCCAGCAAGGCCCATTCCCTGAGGGCCGTGGTCCCTGTCGGTTTGCCTGCTGAGGCTTTTTATTGATGCCTCGCGTATTGCCCTTCCTATAAAATATAGGTCTTTCAGTGAAATGAACGTCACCCGGGGTAGGTATCAATGCCTCTCTCTGTACTACTTGTCGGAGGAGGGTGGCAATAGGTGTGTTTAAGGGAATATCTTTTACAATGCCTTTGATTAACAGATTAGATTGCTGTCTTATGCATTCCACCAGTACGGCCTCTTTAGCACCATCAGGTAGGTCTGATTCTAACACCGCAGCGTAAAGCCTGTCAACAAACTGTAAGAACGGTTCATTCTGCCCCTGCTTGATAGAGGTCCAAGCGGGTTCCTTCTTTTCTAATTTGGCTACGTCCATAAAAGCCTGTTTACCAGCTTCAGTAGTGGCTGTAAATTCTCTGGGCCGCAGTTGTAACTGGGCCGGCATTGTTGCAAAGACGCCCCACCCCAAGGGGCAATCATGCATGGTCCCATGTAAGGGGTGCTGCTGATTGGCAGCCGCATGGACCATAGCATTGACTCAGTTTCCCCATGCCTCCTTCCACAGCAAATACATTGCTGGTTTTAATACTGCTTTCGCTAGCTGTCGCCTATCAGAGGGGGTCAATGGCAGCGCTAGAATGGTTTCTAGTAATAAGGTTGTTTCTGGATGTCCCAAGCCATGTTCGGCAACTGCCTTAAACAGGGCCTGCACGGCTTTTGCATCAAGCAGGTACCACTCCTGCTGCCCTGCAGGGGTGACTCTGACTGGGTGGGCATGTATTGCTGCAGGCTCAAGCTTCACTCCTGACATGACGCACTCCAGGGCTAGAAGTTGCCAGTATCCATCCCAGTGCCCCATGTCCCAGTGACCTTCCTAGTGCTCCCCAGTATATCCCGCTGCCCCCCAGTATGTCCCAGTGCCCCCTCAGTCTGTCCTAACAACCTTCCCAGTGTGCCCTAGTATGTCCCAGTAGCCCTCCCAGTGCCCCCCACTATGTCCCAGTGACCTTCCTAGTGCTCCATAATATATCCCAGTATGTCCCAGTGCCCCCACTATATCCCAATAACTCTTCTAGCACTCCCCAGTATATCCCAGTATGTCCCAGTGCTCTGCAGTACATCCCAGTAACTGCCCCTGTGTGCCCCAGTATGTCCCAGTGCCCCCAGTACATATCAGAGACCCTCCTACTGCCCCCCACTATGTGCCAGTGACTCTCCTAGTGCTCCCCAATACATCCCAGTATGTCCCAGTGCCCTGCAGTACAACCCAATACCCCTCCCAGTGCCCCCCACTATGACCCAGTGACCTTCCTAGAGCTTCCTAATATATCCCAGTATATCCCAGTGCCCCCCAGTATATCCCAATAACTCTTCTAGTGCTCCCCAATATATCCCAGTATGTCCTAGTGCCCTGCAGTACGTCCCAGTAACCATCCCAGTGCCCCCCACTGTTGCTGTTGAGACGGACACGACAAACACCGAACTGTGCAAAAGTGGCTACTTTATTGTTCTAAGAAGCCCTTTTATAACTTTATGAAGAGTATGTGTCCATATCTGATTGGTTTAATTACAGACTAACAGTTCATGGTTGGATGAGCTCTTCTCTGCTGCAACCTCGATACCCTTCCTCTCCTTGCGGTCAGGCAGTTCCAGTCTGGCAGTTCCTTACTCTTGTTTACGCAGCTCCTCTCAGGATGTTCCAGCCTCTGAAGGGTACGTGGTTATCTGTTCAAGGTCAATATCAAACTTACATTCTGATCCCTCGGACCAGCCGAGGTCTCCCATAGTACCAGTACTGGTTCCCAGCTCCAAGCACGGAAGAGATGCTGGGCGGCTCAGGCCGCATGCTCTGCCCAAGCCAGAAGGTCACTGGGGCACAAGGGGCAGCCCTGGCTCTGAGCTCAGTGGGGAGCAGTGGGGGAGGCTCCCACGCCCCAGCCTTACCGTGGGTCCTGGCTGACGGTGGGATACAGGCAGGTACCCCTGCAGTGCACCTGGTACAGTCGCTTTGTCCCCAGGACCTCAAAATGCAGCGTCTGGTCAAACTGCCCCGGCACCGTGGAGCTGAACTGGACCTTCAGTTCCACCTCCCCGTGGGCAGGCACTATCCACCGGCAGCTGCTCAGCCTGGCAATTAAAGAGGAGGCTTCAGACATTGCTAACGAGCAAACGAGAGAAGGAGGAGGCTCATGGACTCGCCATCCCGTGGAGGCACCGGCAGAGGGTCCCTGCGGGGCTGGGGATGATGGAGCCCGTTTGGCAAGATGGACGTGAAGCAGAGGGATCACCTCCTCCCTCACAGCTCACCTGACGGATTTCCCCCGGGATGGGACCCTGTCCACGTCGCTTTGGTGCGCCTCGGGGGGCCGCGTGGGTGCTCCCGTGCCCGGCGCCTGGAGACCTCTCCTGCCCCGGCTGGAGCTCCGCTTCTGCCTCACAGCCTCCCGCCTGCCCGCGGCTTTCTCCTTCCCCGACCGGCCCCTGCTTGGCGTGACCTGCTCCTCTGACACCTTCACACCAAGGGAGAGAGGAAAGGGAGAGAGGTGAGACCTGCCCTGAGACACCCCCATCCTGGAGAGAAAGCTGCAGGTTTGGTAACAGACAGGAGAGAGAATAAACCACCAACCCCCTCTGCCCATGGATTTGGTCTTCCTTATGGGACTTTGTTTCGCCTACAACACCCCTCCTTGCCCAGGACCCTCTCCTCAAGGGAAGTTGAAGGTTTTAGCTGATTTTCTTTTCTCTCATCTCACAGAACTGCCCTATGTCTCAAGCAGAGCTGTCTCTTTTAAACAGACAGGAGGGATGCCTGCAGACACGGGGCCCCGTCATGTCTTCACTGCCCTTCCACAGTGATCCTTTTGCATCCCACCCGCCCCCCATGCCCCCATCCAGCCTGGCCCCTGCCCTGGCACCTTCACTGCAGGCACAACGGGGACATCCAAGAAACTTCGGGTTTTCTTCTTTCCTTCTGCAGTGGCACCTTCTGGCACCACAAAGGCGAAGTGCTCGAGGTCTTCTCCTGCTGCAGGGACCATCCGCTTCTCCGGGTAGCGGATCACAGAGTAAAAAGCAGTAGGTGGAATGGGAGGCCCCGAGGGACCCAGTCCCAGGTCATCCAGGATCTAGAGCATAAGAGAAAACCCTGTTTATAGTCCCGTCGCCTTCATCCTCACACTTCCTGAAAGGCACCGAGCTTTTGGCAATGGGTTTTTTTATTTAGATGGAGCACAGTGCTTTTTTGTTCCCAGTGGGGTGGGCAGGCTCCAGAGCAGTGCCAGGACCTACAAGTGGGACCTAGAGAGAAATCTCAACTCTGAGTGACTCGGCTGAAGGAAACAATGACCAGGAGTTGCCCTGCCCTGGGACCATTTTTAATGATTTCCAGACTGGGAAACTCTCCAAACAGAGAGGATGTTCCAACAGAGAACCCTCCCTCTTTCCACCCATCTGAGGGATGGCAAGAACTTCCCCAGCCACGTGGCTGCTGTGAAGCCATTGTGGAACAGCATCAGTGGCCTGGACAAGGCTCTGTGCTGCTGTCACCTGGTGGGACACAATGCACCAGGGCCCAGACCACGGCAGGCTCAGCATCTGAGCCTCACAAGGGCTTTACCTGCTCTGCCGCTGGCAGCTTGCCACTCTCCAGGATCGCCCTAGTCACATCTGCCGAGCTCAGCACCTGGATGTCCAAGCAGGGCACCCCGACGTCCTGGCCTCTGGCTGACCCTTCTGCATCTTCCCCTTCCAGCCCAGATAACTTGGAGTCCTCAAGAGCCTTCAGTTTTTCCAGACGCTCCTTCTCTCTGTCCTTTCGGCTCCCCTTCCTGGATAGATGCTGGCGCTGGCCTTGTACTTGGTGCTGCACCACCTCTTGGTTCAGAGGGGACAGCAGGATACCCTGAGCCCTGTCCCAGGATGACAAAATATGTGTGACATCCCTCTGCGATGCCTCATAGATCTCAAACCTCAGGGCCAAGTTCTTCTCGCTGTCACTCTGCGCCTCGGTTTTGGTTTCCCCCTGTTCTGGGTCTGCAGGTTGCACAACCTCCAGGGGGCAGGCATCTGTCGGGGGAGCCTTGCTCTGCTTTTTCTTATCTTCCTTGTCACTTGCAAGAGAGTCTGGGTGCTCCTCTGCAGATCCCTTCTTCTCTCCCCCCTCGGTGACATCGGACAGGTTGCCGGTGGATGCGCTGGTGTTGCTAGTGGATGCGTTCGTGTTCTGGGCAGGAGGAGCAGGAAAAAGCGGTGAGCATTTCAAAGCACCAACTCAAATGCTGTAGGACAGCGGCGATCTTTGCAATAGCACCCCACGCCTCATCTGAGACCTGTGCTAGGTGCTCTACAAATCCCAATTCAGAACGCAGCTGGTACCCAGTTGAGCTCAACTGAAACTAAACTCCCCAGCACCAGACTGATGAGGAGTCCTGCAAACCAGCTGAGAAACAGAACAGCTTCCCCAACCCAAACAGGGACCTTAAGACACCCCCTTACTCCTGTGCAGTCCTCCGGGCACGTTTCTGGTGTGCTGAGCATCCATCCCTGTGTCTGGCTGACACTTTGGGAAGTCTGGCTGCTAATGAATACCTAAAGGGCCTGGTGGTATCTCCTGCCAGACAGGTAGCAAAAGACACCACATCCCAGGCGGGTCATGGCTCAGAGGTGTAAGTCACATGCAGAACGGGGAGAAATGCTGGACTAAAACTATCTAGGGCTTGGAGTTATGTGAAGCCATGACTCAAAGGCAGCACGACCCTAGAAGAACAGCTCTACCCAACAAACCCATGTGAAAATACCCCTGGTGAAGCAGCAGCACGATCAAACACCGGCTGCTGTTTCCCAGCACAGCCCCGTGTGTTGCTGACGGCCAGGTACCCACCCCCAGCACTGCGGGTGGCTGCTGGCTTCGCCAGGAATGGTACGGCTCAGCAGGAGGGTCCCCAGGGCTTTCACTCATCTCTATAAACACAACCACCCACCTGTCTGACTCCAGGCTGGCTTTTCTTCCTTGAAGCATTTTCTTTGTCTTTTCCAAGCTTTCTCTTGGCCCACTTAGACAACATCTTCAGCAATTCTTCCTCCCTCAAGCGTTCTAGCTCCCACCGGTGCTTTTCCTCAAGCTCTCGAGCCAGCCGCTCCATCTCCCTTCAGCAAGACAAACAGAAAACATCCCCGAGAGTCACCACCAGAAATCTGGGCTCGCTGCAATCCCAGCTGGCCCCGCACTTCATTCACTGACCCTAAGGCCAGGCACAACTGTTAGACCAGCTCTGTGGACTTCCCTCAACCTGGGGAGGCTGGGACATCCAAAGTGAGGGAAGTGGGAGGGGACCTCCAGGGCCAGCCAAATCTAGGCTTTGCTGTCACGAGGTCTAAATTGCACTACTTCTCCAATAAGGTCCACCTGGACACCTCCAGCATGCTGCCAAAGACTGATCCACCATTGCTCCAGACTGGAGCCTGAAGCTCTCAATATCCAGCTCACAAATCATTAAGCCAGCTCACCAATCACTAACACCTGCTTATCCCTGCACCAATACTTGGCTTATCCAGCCCTTCTCCCTGGGCACAGCCTGCTCCTTAGTGAGACTAGCCATATCAATCAGAAAGCAAAGGCTGCAGTAACTGCCCTCCTGCAAAACAGGCTCCAAACAACCAGGTTTCCTGCTGGAACCCAGCTGGGACCATGGGAAACTTGTGCTGCCTGTCCTGGAAATCACAGTTTGAAGCAGCCCTAGTGATCTCCTCCCAGGGAAACAAACTTCAGCTGGGGCTGAAAGAAGTGCTGAAACACAGGCTCTCTTTAAGCAAGTCCCTCCCCAAGTTTCAGGCAGGGGTTAATAGAGGCTTAAGCTTATCCTGTGTATCCTCTTGAACAGGGCTGCTTTGCTGGATCAGAGCTTCTCCCAGGCTCACCTGCTGCTGCAGCTGAAGGTGAGCTTTTGTGGCTGGTGTCACTCAGTAAGGAAAACCCTGGGAGCTCAGCAGTGCAAGGGCCTCACCTACGGCAGGACTGGGATCCAAACCAAGCCAGCACAGCTGCGCCTCACACCAACCCACACCACAACCCCTCTGGTTTGGTGAAGAAGGGCGATGAAGATGAGAATGAACATAATTAACTTAGAGACACTTGTAAGCACAGTGGCAAGGGAAGCACAGAGCCCAGCTCCCTGCAGCCAGTGTCGAAGCCGAAGGGCTCACCACTAAAACGGAGAGAAGATGTTCTCATCTCACCGGAGGAAGGTCCCTCCTCTGCTGGGAACCAGGGGGGTGGAACTGGCAATCCTCGTGCTGCTGGTAATTAATGCTTTTGGCCTTGGTAACCCCTCTGAGCACAACCAAGGTCTCCGGAGCAGGGAAACCCTTTGGGGACACTATCCTGGGGAGTCACCCATAGAAGGCTTACAGACCTTTTCTTCTTCTCACGCTTGACTTGCAGTATACTGTTATCAAACTGAATTTTCTCCTCCTCGGTGAGGGCATCATACTCGTCCTCTTCCATCTCCCAGAGACGTGCTTTCTCCCTCCTGGAAGCTTCTTCCCGCTCCCGTCCTTCAGCACAGACCAGAGAAGAAACCATCAGTGCCTGCAAGCAGAGCTTGCTGCTCTGGGTGAGCTGCCAGGATTCACAACTCTGTCCTGACCCAGCCTATCATCCTGCCAGGAGATACTGGCGAGCTCACATCCCTGCTTCAGAATTCAGACAAGCCCCCAAACTATCACTGGTCAGTGAGTTCCCATGCCTTGCCTGGCTCACATGCACCAGCACTGTGGACAGCTGGCCAGTGATTAGTTATTGAGCCACAACAGCTTGCACTTGTGCCCAAGCTTTAATGTTAGAGACTGAGGTCAGCCTCAGCATTGCTGTATTTTAAGCAACTGTGAGCTGAGTGCTGGCTACACTGAGGCAGAAGGTGGAAGGATTAATAAAAACATCTCTTACAAGTTCTGCTGGTAACCCAGATACACACGGGTAAGGCTGAGGGCTTGAGAGAGAAGATTTCAGAGTTACGGAGACGAAGAGTCTCACCTTCCTGCTCTTTTGCGGCCATCTCCCTGGCTTTCCAAGAAGCATAATCCTGGAACAGGTTCACAAAATAGATGTGAGGCCGATTTCTGACAGCTTTGAGCAGGCAGAGGAGAGCAGACGCCGTGTTGTGTGCAAAGGGGGTCTCCAGGCCATCAAACACCACTCCCTGGTAGCAGTCGCTCAGCTGCAGATAAAGTCGAAAAGGAAGAGAAAGTCAGCTGTCACACGCATTGGGCTCTCAGCTAGTCACTAAAGCCTGATGTCAGAGATCACCAGCCATCACAGTTCCAAGTGCAGCAGCTCAGACAAGCTCTGATCTTTCCCCACGCTCTGCCAACTTACGGCATCTGCAGCTTCACCCACGGATCCCTGCACGCAGCCCAGAACTCCTCCAAGAGCAGGCACAGCCCTCCTCCTCTCTGAATTGTACCTCGCTGCCTGTCTCTCTGTAGCAAGAATGTACCATTTGCCCCCACCCCACGTACCTGCAGCCTTTCAGAGAGGATGGCCACCAGCAGGTCCTCGGGCAGCACGCAGCTCCTAAAGCCCAGCTCTCCTGATGTGCTGCCACTGATGCTCAGCTCTCGCTGCGCAGGAACGCAGGGAAGGGGAGAGAGGTGAGAACTTGATGAGCCCTGCAATGTTGAACACCACAAGAAAAATCAACCACTTTGGAAACCCCCAAACAATTCCAACTGCTGGGCTTGGAGCTGGGGTTTCTCACTAGCAGGAGACTAGAACAAAACTGCAGGCCAGCAGCTCCAGGGGACCACGCTGGAGGGTGCATCCATGGCCAGCAGAGACCCAAGCTCGCAAGCCCCCAGCGCAGCATCCCGCAGGTTTGCCCACTGCTGCAGCCACGTTAGCCAGGACTGCACTTTGCCAACAATCTGTTAAGATGCCGTAGAGATTTTCTGCCAGAGCACAGGGTTTCATTCCCACCCCGAGCCATGCCCAGCCTGCCCAGCTGGCTCTCTGCACTATAGGCCCCCGCACCAGGCTCTGGGTGACACAGAGCCTCCACTGGAAGCGGCCCCTTCACTTCTCAGAGGCAACAGAAAGGTCCCAGGCATTAACCAGTGCAGATCGTGCTTCACCTGGGAGCCTGTCAGATCCATCAGATGCTGTTTCTGGGATTGGGGTGTGGGGCCATCTGTCTTCTTCTTGCCCACCGCAGCGCTCACCTGGCCTCGGGACCTGACGGACCGCCAGCTGAGTTTGCCCACAGAGCTGGACCGTCTCATGTCTAGGCTGCGCTTGGCCTTGGTGCCGAACTGCAGGCTGAGGGACACATCTGCGTTGTGACCTGTGGAGGGGACAGACGCTCAGTGGGGAGCAAGCAGGCACCTTCCACCCCAACGGGCACAGCCCTGTGCCCTGGCAGGGACACGGCCATTGTTCCCCAGCCGGCTGGGCACTAGCAGCACCCATCTCCAGAAGCAGCTCCTGCCCTGCTTCTCTTATTAGCATGGTAAAGCACACCATCTGATACTGGATTTTAAAGCCAGAGAGTTTTTAAGGCACAGCTCTGCGTCCCTCCTCACAAATGTGCACGCAGGTGACACTGCACAGTAGCTCCCCTATGGATCAAGCCAAGGCTCCACCCTCCAGGAGCATCATTTCTGTACCTTGCACCCATCCTGCATTCTCACATGGAGATGGTAACATGCAGCCCTGCCCCAGCTGCATCCCCCATCTCACTGGAGCTAAATCCTCCGCATGGGATAACCCCACCCAGGGCCCAGACCCTTCTTCCTTCCACCAGCTCCCGACCCAACCAGGTTCAAAGCTGAGCAATGCAAAACTTCCCCCACCAGAACCAGGGTCTGGCCTCACCCTGCAGAGCACGGGGCACCAACTGCCCAACCAGATTTTCTAAAAGGTCTCAGGTGGAGAACAGCACCACATGCACGAGCTGTGTGACCTGACAGTGTGTATAGGAGAACCTCTGGAGAAAAGAGCTCATCTGCAGCGTGTCTCATCTGAAACTCTGGGAGGTTATTCTTCCCTTCCTCTCATGTTTCTGAAGCCACATTCAAAGTCAGTTGTCTAGTGCTTAATGAGCAGCTTCAGAGGGCTTCTTGGTTGTTAAAGTGGGCAGCAGTTCTGCCTGATGGCCACGAGGAGCCAGCTGGATTCAGCTTAGAGGAAATATAAGAAAACCCTGAGAAAAATACAGGTGTGCTTCACCACTCCTAGGAAAAGGACTATGTGCTGAGAAGCCCAGAAGCAGCAAAAGTGCCCCTGTCTGAGCCCTTAAAACAGAGATTATTTTTTTTAATAACACGAGATGCTTTATGAAATGGCTTTGCATTTCTACATGCTGCACCCATGTTCCCTAGGAGACCCAAGGGCTGTCAGACTTCCTCTCTGGAGCAAGCAGAAGTGGATGGTCATGGTGGGTTTCTGAAGCGCTGCTCTGGGTCCAGCGTTTCTCCTTACCGGCACCCTCTGCCTCCTTGCAGCTCTGCTCGATGGCAGCCCTGATGCACAGCTCCCGGGCGCGCAGCCCTGCTGAGCTGCTCCTGTCCGAGATGGCTTCTCTCACCACGGTGTCGATGGACAAGCAGGCAGCGCCGTAATATTTGGACAGGGCAACCGCTGCCGCTGTCTTTCCTTGAGAGAGAGGAAGAGTGCTTGGTGACACTTGCACGTGAAGCATTTTCCTGTCCCCAGACAGGATTTCAAAGTTTCAAGGGCAGTCGGAAATCAAGTGCCCCTTTAGGGGAGACCGTGAGGGAGGTAGCTGAGCATGGCTAGAAGCGTTGTCCTCTAGAGCCAGGAGGATCACCTCCACCTCACATCCAGCTGAGCACTTTGTCCCTCGTGGTGACCTCAACCCTGGGCCAGGACATTGTTTCGAGCCCTGTCCCGCCACCACTCAGAGCGTTCGCCAGCCTGTGCTGGCCGGCGCTGCCTCAGCCAATGTCTGGGCACGGTCTGGGGGTCAGCGTGGGCGAGGGACTGCTCCCATGAGGCAACATGGGCACTAGGCGCTGTGCTCCCACGAAGCAACGGGGACATGGCCACCCTGTGTGGGGGAACGATAGCCCAGCTGTGCGGACACAGGGTGAGCCACAGCACTTGCCCCAGCTGGTGAAAGCCTGGGACCATTTCATGTACCAGCAGAGCTGCGGCTTACCTCGCTTCGCTTCAACTGGTCAACCAAGCACCACGGCCCACCAGGATGTGTCTCTCCTGCTTCCCCCCTCCTTGCAGCCACAGGCTGCGGCTCGCCTACCTGTCAGGGGTGCCCCATGGATGATGACAACGATCCCTCTGCGGTTTCGGGCCGCACGCCCCTCTGGAGAGATATCGATGCCAAGGTGGCGGGCGATGGCCCTATAGACAGGGCTGTCGGCCAGTTCTCCTGCGGCCGCCTTGCTGCTGGTGATGCTCTGCCGATGCTCTGCTGTGCAGAACCAGATAGAACAGTCAGCCTCCTGCCTACCTATGATCCTGATCATCCTCCCCATCCCCTCAGATCCTGGGAGAGAAGACTCTGCTGAAACCAACACCACACTGAGGTCTCACCATGCCCCTCCTTTAGGCTTGTGCAGATCAGGGTCTGCCCTAGATGGTGGTCAAGGTGCCTGTTCAGAGTATAGGAAATGGGGTGGCAGAAAGAGGAAAGAGCAAGCATTTGGCAATACCTAAAAGAACTGGGCCAAATCTCCCGTGCCCTGTCAACATGGTCCTCATGGGAGTTTGGTCCCAGGTCCTGCTGAGTAAGGGGGGGACAGGCAGAACCAGGCATTTTACACCGTCCCAAGGGAGAGGCTCCATTTGCAGATCAAGCGATTATCCAAAAGCTGGATGCTTTAGGAATATTATACCAGGAGATGTAGCTGGGCTCTGAATTCACCATAACAGCATTTGCAAAGAGCTCCCACCTTTACCCTTAGGAGGTCACCAAAAGCCATCTCGGCTTGCAGTGTCACGCAGGACAGAGAGCGCGCTGCCCTGCCTAGGAAAGGGAACAGCATCATCCTGATCCCAGCAGCTCCTGGGGGAAAAGGTGCTCATTTGGCAAAACTGGGGAGAACCTCTCTGGCCTCTCACTTGTCCCTGCCCTGTCTGCAACATTACCCATCCCCTGTCTTTTCTCAACACCTTCCTCCTCCTCCGCATTCAGATTTAGAGTCCACCTTGTTGGACTGGCTTTCATCAAACACGGAGGGGAAAATGAGTGAGCTCTGGGATGAGACAGTGTGAATGACCCCAGCAGAGGACTTTCTTCCTTGATCTGACAGAGACTGGACATCTTCAAAGTCTGCTGAGGAGGAAGGACACGGGGAGGGAAGAAGAGGGTGGACATGGCCAGGCAATCTGCTCTTTGCCATTTGCCACTTTGCACGGCCACGTGCAAAAGATGGAAAGTTTCCCAAGGAGAAGTCTGTCCAGGCTGTCTCTGCCCTCGGGGGGATTTTGAGTTTGTGCTTTTGGTGCTGGGAAGGAGCAAATATAAGATAGCTGGTGGTATTAGACCTGGTCCTGCTGGCTGAAGAACTCATCCAATCCTATTTTTTGTGGTTAGGGGACACAAGAGGACAACATGATTATTTCCCCAGTCCATGGTAGGCAGATATGAGCTTGCTTTGGCTGCACTCAGGGCTGGTAGGGGATGCGTGTTACAAGCTACAGACCTTCACGCTGGAATTCCTCCACCAAGCTGGGGAATGGGTGGCTGCTAAAAGCCGGGGCTTCCCATGGAGAGCTCGGGGCGTGCGGGCTGGACTCCCCGCTGTGTCCACACTCAGGACAGCCAATGCCAAACCCTCACCGTTGTCCTGGCCTGCTGGTTCCCCAGTCTTGGACTTCGTCTGCTCATCCTGCAGCCTCTTCTGGTCCTGATAATATTCCAGCACCTCAGGGGGCAGCTTCTCACCCGGGGCACGTGGAGGCAGCAATAAGGTGTTGCGGCAATCATAGTCTTTAAGCGTCTGCAGGATCTGTGCATGTAGGGAAAAGAAGCCATATGCAGGACGTGTTTCTAAAAACACAGACTATCCAAGCTCCTCCACAGTCTGCCAGCAGAGCTGGCTAACCCTGAAATGCCACCAGACTTTGCCCTGGGGACTGTCTCCATCTCCCTGGCACGAACCCGGGAATGCTGGAGCACTGTGAAGCTACGGGAGCGTGCACATGGGGACCAGACCTTCCCTCTCACCTCCTCCTCAGCAAGGTACTGCTGGTCGAACTCCAGCGAGTAAAACTCGATGGGGAACTCGCATGGGTTCTTCACCACCACCGTCCCCTCTGCTCCACAGCTGTACGGCAGCAACGGTCCCAGCTCGAGCACTGGGGGGCTGAACTCCAGCTGTGGCTCCAGCCCACGCCCCGAGACCTGCAGCTGGAGGTGCTGGCTGCTCTGGAAAATGTTAATCTTCAGCTCACTTCTGTAGGACTTCTGAAAAGAGAGAAGCACAGAAAACTCCTCCATGAAGTCCCAGGTGACAGGGCTTCAAATTCAACTCTTGCCCCAAGGCAGGGGTGTCACCAGTACCTCTAAGGGGAATGGAAAACAGATATTTACTTCCAGCAGGGGCTACAGCATCTGCATGCTGGCTCTGAGTAACTGGGATGAATCCTGGTGTAAAGTGTAACTGGATATTTGGGTGTCAGACGAATCTAAAATGCACTATCAGATGTTTTCACCCAGTCACGAGGGAGTGTGATGCTCATGAGGAAGGTCCTCAGGGTTATGTTGCCCAGACACAGTCCTGGCACTGCTGCATCAGGCAAACATCAGCTCGATGAATGAGGCAGATGAGCTCTCACTGGCTAGAAATAAGGGTCGTCTTCTCTGCTCAGTGTTTGGCTCTGGTCAAAGCCAGACACAAGATGGTTACACCTCTACAGCAATTAAAACATCCCTGGGACTGTTCCCAGGCACGGAAGCACTTGTGTCCATCCTGTTACCCACTGCCAGTTTCCAAGTCACGGTGGCCACAGGCAAACTGCCTTTGGGAACACCCCATCATTTCAGCTGACTCCCAGACTGCCTGGGAACGTGCAGGCAGGCTGGGCCAGAGCCACAGGGACTGCTGGCAGCACACCACTCCAGGTGACTGTCCTGCTGTGCCCAGGAAGGTGCCTGGCGGCTGTTTTGTCTGCTGGTACCAGCAGCAGGACTTGCCTAGATTGGCCCTTCCAGGGTTATCCCCTGCAAGCGCACCAGCTGCTCTGCACCAGGGCGTTGCAGCCTCAAACAGGCCCGTGCAAGGGGGAGACGAGGGCAAACAGGCAGATTTCCCCCCATGCGCCGAGAGGCAGCCACCTCACCATGCCCTGATGCTGAGCAAGCATCAGGGGGGATTTCAAAGCCCCTCTCAGAAGAGTGTGCTGCAGGGGAAACTGAGGCACAGTGGGTACGGGGCTTGCAGAAAGCTCTCTGTGGAGGCAGACGCCATCTCCTCCTCCCTGTGCTGGGCTCTTGTTACCACACTGCCCTGCCAGATCTCTTGGTGGTGACACTCGCTGATCTCACCTCTTCTGTGGGTGAAAACCTGACTCGCACGTTGCAGCGTTGTCCTGGAGCGAGGGCTCCAGCCGAGGGCAGCGCCTCGAAGACACAGGGCTGGGCCTTCAACTTCTGGGGCACCTTCCGACGCATCCTCGCTGGCCAGTGTCTGTCCACCTGAGAACAAAAAAACAATTGTGTGAGGTCTCCTTGGTCTGCAAGGACAGACCCTCGGTTCCTGCAGTGCTCTGAGACACCGTCATGGTGCTGAGGGCATCCACAGCCAAACCAGCCGAGGCCACCTCTGGCCTAGAATGGGAGGGAGAACAGGCAGGGCAGGCAGATGGGGAGGCACCATCCTCAGAAGAGGAGGAACGGGGGAACGTGGCAGAGAAGTGAAGCACCAGCTGATGCACAGGTCCAGGTGAGCCAGCCTTGCTCTGTACCCTCCAAAGCTTCCTCAGATGAGCTGTAGCCCAAGTGCTCACGCAGCCACGGGGGCTGAAAGGGCAAGAGAGGCAAAGAAAACCCAACCGAGAACTTACGTGTTACACATTGTCTGTGCTTTACCTTCTTAACAGGCTCATTGATAGTGATGAACCAGTTACAGGGGACCTGGAGCTGATTGTGGAGCTGGACAGTTTCTTCCTGGCACTGCCCACACTGGAGAGTGGAGAACTCCAGTCTGTCCCTGGAGACGCAGAGGGATGGCATGGCCACGCTGGCATGGAGGCGGACGTGGAATGTGGGGCCTCCTGCTACCTAGGGAAGGACAGAGCATCCAGCTGAGAGCCCCGGTGACATCTGCTGCTGTCTCCGACTCTCCACCTGCCCCGAGAGGTGCACTGGCACAGCGGGGTGAGCAAGCACGCCGTAGGTACCTTGATGGGCAGGAGCACGTCCACCTCTCCCAGTGGCAGGTTGGCGCTCTGTGGGTCGAAGCGCACTTCAAACACCTTGGTCTCGCAGCAGAGCAGGTGCTTCACGTGGTCCAGATCCACACTGAAACCTTGAACAGATGAAAATAAAGCAGCTGAGATACACAATCAACATGAATGTGTCACAAGCACGTTAAGGCCATATGTCCTGGCTGGCAGCTCTGTGAAGGACCCCTTTGTACCTGTGGAGAAGACTGCCACTCCTTCTCCCTTGTCACCACACAAGGAGAAAGGGCTTTCACAGCCAGAATCCAAGACCCACATGGTAAAAAGGAAACATCTCAGTTGAGGAGCTCCAACCATTCCTTCACTAGGCATCCCAGGGAAGGATGCACAGACCTCTCCAAAGGAGAATTTCCAACTAAGATTCCCCCCATGCCATGGTGCTCCCTGAAAAACAATTTAGAGGAGGCACCTGATCGCCCTTCAGACATGGCGAGTCACCGTTTGCTGGTACTGCAGCCTTACGTCAAGGCCTGTTTCGAAAGCCTGTTTTGATACAACAGAGGGCCTCACAGGCTGTCGTCTCAATAAAGGCTGAACAGAAGTGCTATGGCATTATGAACTTTAAACAAAGCACTTCCAAACCACAAAGCGTCCATCTGTTTGCAACACAAGCCCACGGAGTGCCCATCAGGTGATGCTCATGGTAGCCAAGAGCAGAAGATGCTGAGAGGTGACCAAGGTGATCAGCCCATCCAGCCCCTGCAGGGAAGTGTTAGGGCAGGCACGGGCAGGCCGGGTCTCTGAGCACTGCTGGCCAGGAGAACTCAGGCTCTAAAGCACCAGGCAGAGGGTCCCAAGGAGGAAAAAGTTATACATACAAGCACTCAAAAAAAAACTCCCCATGTCCAGTGGCTTAAGCTAATCTGTCAGAGACAGCTGCTTCAAGCCCACGTGAAGTCTCTCCAGCACTGGTTACCTGTGTCACGCAGAACCCGTCTATCAGCGCAGAAGGACACAGGGAACTGCCCGGTGTTGGTGATCCTCACGACGTGCGTGGGGGTGTTACCGAGAATCACGTACCCAAAGTCCAGGAGGTACTCGGGCAGCTCAGCTCTGAAAGGAGGAGTAAGGACAGTCCTTAAACCACAGCCTGGCTACATTTCCAAGAGCATGGAAGATGCAAATAAAGTGAGTATTTCTGGATTCACTGCTGTAAAAACTCAGCTCAAGCCCATGAAACCCAAGGCCTGACCACCTGGTAATAAGACTTTGGTAAGTCACGAGGAGCATAGGACCTAGGTTTTATCAGCTACCAGTGGGACCTTAAAATAAAACTAGTTTAAAATGAATACTGGTCACAGCTCCTCTGCTATAGAAAGCCACTGTAGATAAGTCCAGTGGACCTCCACTGGTCTCAATGAAACTGCTAAGCCTGGTGTACAGCCCCAGCCTGAAACGGCTTCAGGATCTTGTCATAAGATTCGCCTGCACAGGAAATCTTCGCTGCTCTGCAACTAGATCTGTCCCCAAAGCAGCACTGACAAATGCAGTAATCAACAACTACAAGATTCACGGGAGGGTCCTTTTCCAGAGCAATCACACTTGGGAAAGCACATACGTGATCTGTTTTGCAGAGCATCTTCCTGAACTGGAGCCTACCGTGCCCGTGCCTCCTCATGAAGGAGCAGAGGGAAGTTACCGAGGTAAGCCCTGCAGTCCCACCAGCACCCAAGCCACCTGATTTAGGGTTTGTCAAGGGTGTGTCAACCTCTGCAGTTCCCTACTCTTTTTGCTCAGTGTGGTCTGTTAGCTGGAACAAAGATGCCAGCTTTGAGTTGCCTCTCTCAGAGCTGGTCAGCAGGGATGGTGTTGGTGCTCTCTGGAAGGGCTTGATGCTCTGCACTGGACCCCCTCAGCCCTAAGAGCAGGACCCAGTGCCTGTGGGGAGCTGAGCACCTCCAAAGCTCAGGGTGGCTCTGTGGAAGTGAGGACACTCAGCTGCTCACAGGGAGCATGTCAAAGCTACCAGGATCAGACCCTTTCTGAAGTCCCCACTATCCCCAGCTCTGCAGACACAAGGACCTCTCAGGAGCAGGGGTGCACTGCTGGGTGTTACCCTTGGGGCACCTGGAGATAGGGTACAGGAGGTCCTACTAACTTGAGAAGCCTCCGACGAGCATGCTGGTCAAAGGCAGTGGCCTCTGGGGGACCAGAGGTGAGAGCTTTCTGCTGCTCCAGGGCGTGTTCCTCCATCAGCATCTGCTCCATCTGCATCTGCAGCCGAGGGTCCAGCTGAGGGAAGGAAAGGCAGCGGCTGGTTAGCAACGGTCCTTCCCAAGGCTCCCCCCTGCTTGTGTTGAGAGGGGTGATGGGGTCCTTCTGTCTCGCTGCTCAGTGTCTGTGACACCTCCTGCTCTCTTAGCCAGGGCCTCATCTCAAGGGCAATGAACTCCAGTATCTTCGCCTGCCCAGTCACTGTTACAAAAGCTGATCTTGCCAGACAAACAGACAGACAAGCCAGGAACCTTCCAGAGCTCCAAGTCTTTGCCTGCCCCCAGCCAGTGCCAAAGCAGCTCAGACAAAAGCTCTCTTGTAAAGGGAGACACGATAAAGCTGCTGTCTCTTAGAGATCAGCCCTGGCAGCACAGTCCCAGGGCACAGTCAGGCTGCTGCTATTAAGCTCTGTAAACCTGGCAGGGCTTGGGTTGTGAGCAGCAAATACCCCAGTGATGGCCTACATCTCCATCCCAAAGTACCATAAATTCAATCACTTGAGCAGGGTCTTCAGGATCTCTCCCTGGGGCAGCCCCGGGGGCAATGCTGAGCTGATGCAGGATCATGGGCAGGTTGGGCAGGGAGGTCCCAAGTGCCAGCAGGGCACCGGGAAGCCTGCTGCGGGCAGCAGGGGACCAAATGACACTGGGGGAGGGTGGCACGCGTCAAACGGGGCAGCAGCCATTCTCACCACGGCATCCAAGGGATCTGGGGGTGGCTCTGCAGCCACAGCCTCCCCCAGAACAACTGCTTCCTCTTTCTGGCTGTCTTCCATCTTTTCTATCACCTCCTTGAGGACCTTCTCATATTTTTCATTTCCTGAAGGAAGAAAACATCCACAAATAGAAGCGTGGCACAGCGCCATTCCCATTTAAGCTGGGAAGCCCCACTTCCCCGACTCTGGCCTCTCCCAGAAACACCCTCCTCAAGCAATGTATGGAAAGTAGATGCTGCTTTTCCTCTATCAACCCTGATGTTCATTCCCACCCATCTTCCTCCCCACATAGGAGCATCTCATCCCCTGCAATGTGATGCAAATCCAATCCTGCCAAAATCCCTGCCAGCCTGTGCTCAGCTTTCCTAAGCATTTCTGTCCAGCCACCACCTTCCCAGGACTCCGACACATGCTGGCAAGCTCTGCAGGATGGTTCCTAGGGCAAAGCCCACACGGGCTCATCTGCCAGAGCCTCAGGAAGCAACCGGGGGGTTGAGTGTTGGTCTGACAGCCCTGAAACCTCCAGGCTCCGTGGAGGCAGGTGTGAGCTGCCCTATGGGCATCTGACATGGGGGAGAAACAGGGGACCTTCCTGGGGAGCAAACAGGCCGTGCTCACCTTTGATGTTCCTGGGCAGGTCCAAGTAGATCCTGGGAAAGCTCCCCTCTCCTTTCAGGGAGATTTCTTCTGGTTCTAGGTGACCCACTTGGATGTGGAAAGTCCTGCAGAAGGCTCCAGGCACTCCTGGCAGGTAATAGACTTTCAGGACTTGCTCCTGGCCAGGTCCAACGTAACCCTGCAGGGTGTGGGAGAAGAGGGAGGGAATGAACCAAAGAGGGTTTGGTGGAGGGATGGCTCAGACGACAGACACGCTGAGAAGAGAAGGCAGGTTCTCATATATAAGAAAGTATCAGACAACATTGCCTTCTAGCTTTCTTGTACCCAGAAGCTGAAGTCTCCTACACCAGGTTCTTCAGACGGCTCGTAGGGATGCATTCCCCCAGGACAGACCCACAGACCGCCCCTTGCTCAGCACGAGCACAGCTCTGCCCCTAGCGGTGTTTACCCTCTGCTAGCAAGAGCCAGACTGAAGAAATAAAAGCTCTTTTACCAGCCACTATGCAAAATAAGTGAAGTGCCCACACTCTCAGCATGGCCAGCAGCTCCTGCCACAGCACATCAGCGGTTCCCAGGCTGGTGTTGAAGGGCCTGACCCCTTATAATGATCCCAGCCAAACACCTCCTGCCTGTGCGGTTACACCGGGGGTGCGTGAGCCTGTCCAGACTCACGGTGACCTGCAAACATGCATCTCTGGAAAGGCAGGAGCAGAGACTAGGATGAGATCTAGGGAAGGTGTTGCCAGGAAGGCACCTCCTCTCCGGGCTTCCAGAAAGGCTGCCCAAGCCTCAGGCTAGGCTCCCGCCAGCCAGGCTGAGAGCAAATGCAAGCAGACAGCAACACAGCCCTGGGTGACGGGACACAGCCACAGCTTTCCTCGGCTCGCCCTCTGCACACTGGGCTGGACCCTCGGCTCCCCACTCCCCTTCACGCTGCAGGGAGAAGCTGCTGAGCGGGACAGATCCTGCCACTTGGTCCCCTGAGCCCCTGGTGCAGTGCAGAACACAGCTGCAGTGAAAGCCAGCCCTGCCAAGCTGCCAGCGCCAATGGGGCTGTCACAGCAACTGACTGCGCGGGTCCGAGCAGAGCTGGGTCTTTGGAAGCTCGCAGCAAGAGGGCATCAGTGTGTCACCCCTTGTAGGAGACAGGCATGAGGAAATGTGAACGCCTTTGGCTTCCTCTTCCCACTGCAAAAAGGGACTAGACAGGAATGCTGCTCCAGCCCAAAGACAGCCACACAGGACTGAGAAGTTGGGATGGTGGGATGCTGCAAACTCCTCTCCTCGCTGTTCCAGCCCTGCTCCTGCCTGGCCCCCTCACTGCCCCACAAAGCTGCTGCAGAGCAGCAAAGCTGGGGGAGTGGGGGACCGGTACAGGGGCTGCTACAATTTCTGGCAAAGCAGCTTCATGCCCAAGTGAGAGCATTTAAGTCCCGCTCAGTGCTGGCAGGGAGCTGGCAGGGTGTGCTACAGGCAGGGACAAGGAGTAAGCCCTGTCCAATCACACACCCTGGGAAAGGTGACTCTCAGGAGAGCCGGCACAGTGCGGCCCCAGTGCCCGCACAGCCGGAGCACTCAGCAGTTGGGGTCCCCAGAGCCACCGAAGCGCTGGTGCCTCCGGCTGGTGGCTGCTGTGTGACAGCAGGGTCACCCGCCGGCAAAGGCCGTGAAGGCGTCGATTAGGACCGCGCTTGCTTGACCCTCCCTGCCCCCCAGCAGCAGCTGCTTACAGCCCTGCCTCTCCTGTCTGCTTTTGTGGGTTGTTTTTTTTTTAATTTTGTTTTTTTCCCCTACAACCCCCTCCTTGGCAGCCTGACCCAGAGCCAGGGTCAATCACTCGCACCATCTCCGTACTCACCGTGCTGGGCAGGACCAGGGGCACGCCGGGCAGAGGGCTGTCTGCGGTGCCCGCGCTGGGTCTGAGCACCACGTAGGTGAATCCCATCTTCCCGCTGTTCTGCAGGGTGACCTCTGCTTCGGTGACTTTGTTAAACAGCTGAAGAGAGGACAGAGGAGGGGGAAGCTGAAGTCACAGGCCTGACACTGGGAACCTCCTTCTGCTTTCATTGGGATGAGAGCAAATGAACTCAACACAGGAGAAAAGCAGAGGCAGAGGAGGTACGGGCACTTGAGTCTCCCAGGTTAACCAGGGGAAGCCACCGCCACAGGGCACCCCTTAGCCCTACACAGGAACAGATACTGATGGCGGCATGCAGAGGGGCAATGCCAACCACAGAGATCAGTCATAAGGAAACCAAGGAGGAGACAAGCTCTCTGCACCTCATGGTGTCATCTCACACCCAGCTGGAACAAAGGAGGTGGCATCAAGACATTGCAGAAGAAAAAGCACCTGCAGTGACAGCAAAATGGGAGACAGGGCAACAGCTGGAAATATCTGTGGGGTTCTTAACCAAAAAGAAGTAAAGTGGGGATTATTCTAGGACATTCTTTCCAGCTACAGTGACTGGGAAGCCCAAGTTAACTTCCTCCCTGGTTTATTTTGCTGATTAATCAAGAACATCAAAAGAGAGCACCTCCTTGGACCTCAGGCTTTAGGAGCGGATCAGCAGATGGATGTCTTGGGGCACGTCCCTCTGGAGATCACCACTGGGACCCTGCCTGCCCCAGGAGGCGGTGTTAGTTACCTTGAGGAGGAGGAATTCCCAGCTGGAGGGGGGTGGAGATGGCCATTAAAAACAGCTTGAATGCAGGACATATCACTCCAAGGTTGTACTTCCAAGCCATAGAGCCAACAAAGTAGTTGAGAAGGGGAGAGAGCCCTAGCCCTAGGTGGGTGGCAACCCGCCGGTGATGGTTTCACGACAAGGACCTCTGCCAAGAGAAGCGTGCGGTACCTGCAGCCCGCAGTCGATCTCCGTGACGTCTAGGAGGTAGCTGATGAGCGAAGCCTCCCCGCTCAGCGCGATCTCGTAGGTCGGGCCTCCCTCCACCCTGCACAGCGCCATGACATGGGCGACGATATTTGTGTGGCCAAAGAAGGTGAACATGACCCGCTGGCTCTCGCCTGGCTGCAGCACACCGTAGTGCGGCAGGACATCGAAAACCTGGAGGTAGGTGAGGAGAGATCAAGATGTCGAGCATGGAAATTGATGCAGAAGAGCAGCCACGGCTTGGAGTGAAGTACAGACGTGGCTGGAGGGGGCTCTTCCTCCAACACAGGCAAAATCACCCTAATCTCATCCTGTATCCATTCCACTTACCAGTGGAGGGGCCATGGGAAAAATCTTCTCCCATACTCACTAACGCATTAATTAATACACTACATATTAAAGTAATTTGGGCTGTCTCCTGGCAGCAAGAAATTCTCTTCACTGCAGAACTTGCCTTTAAAAGCACCTTTTACTGCCTTAAGAAAAACACAGTATTCGGAGGTGAAAGCCGTTAGAGCTGGGGGGAGGACTCCAGCCCAGCTCATCTGACTCCTGATGCTTTTCACTCTCTCTGATTTGCATGCTGCGCTCTCTCAAGATGCTACAGCAAAAACTACTGCAGAAATTTCCTGTTGACCACTTGATTAGCAACAAGATGAATAATGCCCTCCATAGCTGCTGCACAGGTCAACCCTACGACATGTCCTGCGTGGCCTCTCCAGTGACCAGTTGCTTCAGCAGCGCTGTGTGATGGGCTTGGAGGGACGTGAGGCCACTCTGCAAGCAGGATCGAGGGCCACCAATGGGAGGGGGGCTACATAACTGCTTGCCACACTGGAAACATGGCACAAGATGGATTCCCACTTACCTCCTCCATTCCCAAGGTGACGGGCTCTGCCTCCACAAACTGCATCAGTTTGTTGATCCCCACCAGGCTCTGAGTCTCCACAGCACCTTCCAGCTCCGCAGCAGTGGATGGCAGCAGCTGGAAAACAAGCACCATGGGCTGCAGTGAGCAGCTGGCTGGTCTGGGTGAGACCACTCTGCTGCAGGCTCCACCACCTCATCCAGCCAGGAGCAGCTGAGATGGGACCTGGGTGCATATCAAGTACAGGTATGTCTGTGCCATCCACTGAGTGTGGGTCCAAGCCCACCCACAGGTGAGACACGGCCTCCATCTGCACTTCCTATGCGCAAGCTTGCATGGGGAAGCTGAGTGCACCCAGCCCTCATTCCTGGCAGAGACCTCAAGGGCATTTTTCACCCTTGTGCCGGCCCAGCTTCGCTCACTCCTGCCCAAGGAATGTGCCCAGAACCCCATGCCTCAACAGGTTAGGTTCTTCATGACAAAACCAGGAACACAGCTGCAAGTGAGAAGTATCAAAACCAGGAAAATAAGGACTTGGCACAACTATCCCATTTCAGAGAGTGCTTAGGCTTCATCTTGTGCACCCATCAGTGCTGGAGAGCTGAGGATCTCCACCAGGTCATTCTCTTGAACGACACCTTTCTGAAGAACGCAGCCAAGGTGTTCTTCTGTCTTGCAGCAGCTGAGAGCTGGTGTTTGACCTCAGAGGTGCCATCTTTCAAAAGGAACCTCATCCCTGGGCTTCTGATCCCTAATTTAATAAGCGAGGGCTTTGTGAGTGCTTTTGAAATGTAGTAATACCTGCTTCTTCAGTAACGTGAAGAAGTGCTTTGTGCTGGGGCCTTGACATCAGCAGAATCTGCAAGAATATTTATGGGACATCTTTACACCTAATCAGAGGCTACATCTCCCCGGTAGATGAAGCTCAGAATCAGAAGATTCAATGCTCTTTCTCTCGTCTTCACATTTTCAAGCCTAGCAAAGCTTTGCCAAGCGCCTGTTCCCAAAGATTCTAACCCGCATCTTTCCTAGGCCTATGGTCTCCCACCTCCCCAGGGAGGGTATGTGGTACAGTGACACAAGCGGAAGATGAAGCTGCAATCCAGACATATCCTTTGAAGCACTTTTGGATCCTACTTAGCCATATCTACTTGAATTTCTTTGGTTTATTTCTGCATACATGGCAACAAAGCAGGAAATAAAGATGATTCCACCCTTCTATCCGAAAACATTCAGCCACACTGTTCTTTACGTCTACAGGGTATCATTTCTCCTGATTCAGAAAAAATGTGCAGTTATAATGTTAAAATGACCGATATTTGGATGTGAGCAGGTGCAACCCCTCTCCTTGAACTTAATGCCAACGCCAGTGCTTTCAGAACTTCCCATGCTTTCCTGCACCTTTTTTTTTGCCCCAGGAGAAGCCTCTGTCCCACAGAATGCAGAACAAGGTGCCAGTTCCCACTAGCACGGACGTCAAGCTCCAAAGCACCGAGGTTCACCAGGAAGGTCAGCAGACCAAAGGCCATTTTCCATGCAGGAGGAAGAGACAATGACTTTGCAAAGTCTCATTTTATCAAAGACAGCTCTGTGGCCATCCCTGCAATACTGCAGGTCTTGGGTGAAGGCAGAGACATAAAAACAGGCGGCTCCAGCTGGGGTTGAGAAGGTGGTACATGGAGATCACAGTACTTGGCACAGCTTGATACAGGAAGGAAACTGGAAGCCTTCACATCATGATGCAGATAAAAGCCTCATTTTACAGTGTAAAAACAAGCCAAAAAAACCCAAACTCAGCATAGGTCCGTAGGATCTGAGTGGGCTTCTCCAAGCAAAACTATCTGATTTCTCCCTCCCCAGAAGCCCCGTGTCCAGCCACTGGCCCTGCTGCCCAGCCCGCCCTCAGGGCACATGACAGCAAGGCAGCAAAAAGGGGGATTGGCACAAGCACGGCATTTTGGTGGCAAGCTGGGGGAGGCAACGCAAGCGGTAGGTGCACAAGAAAATCTACCTTTGTTTCCAGGGAGTCATCTGCATCTGCTGGCTCTTGGGCAGGATCCCCTGCGGCTCCCAGGGCTTTGGCTGGTTCCTCCACACCTCCATCCCTGCAGCTCCTCCCTGCAGACACCGAGCGCTTGGACCAGGCTCCCTCCTCCTTTGGTGGTTGGGGTTTGATGAAAAATTTAGGTACTGGAGGGCTGAACCTGGAAAATAACATAACTTTGATTGTGGACCTGCAGTGGGAGGGAGGGAAGCCTGCACGAACAGCTCCTCAGCAGGATGCGGCCCCCGGCTGGGCACTGGTGCTGTGAACTCAGTAACGGGTCTGACCCAGCAGCTCCGAAACCAGGATGGAGCAGGTCAGCGTACGGGGCTGCCTAGGGATGACGCTGGTATAGCGGCGGCGCAGGCAGCTGGCAACTGGCTGCAAGGAGAAATGGAAGAGGACACAGGTGAAAGCCTTGTAGGGAGGTAAAAAGCACATCAGGAAAGGAAGAGACACACAAACTGTGCAAAAAGGTGAACCTAAGACACAAAGGGGCAGATCCGGACAGCAACAAGCCAGTGCAGACCCACCAGTGCCCTCCCGAAAGCACCCACAGCTGCAGACTGTGCCTCCCCCACCCAGAGGGCCAAAGCCAGAACTTCTGCAGCTCTACCAGGTGCTAATCTGGAATATTTCCCCTGACACCCACCCGCAGCTGCAGGTCAGCACAAGCAAGCAGCAATGCCCGAGGCTTTCTCCAAGCGCCGTAAGGCAGGAGCAGGGATGGAGCCCGGAGCCTGCTGTGCCCGAACCCCGACAGAGCCCAGCACCGTGCGGGGGCACCCACAGAGCCCGGCACGGGACACCCACACACACGCGGGGCAGCGTGGAAAGACACGCTGAGCAACTCCAGGCAGAGACTCACAGCTGAACAGCCCATTGATCCCTGAGGAGCACCAAAGCAGCAGCGATTGGTGCTCTGGGGAAAGAAGCTTTGGTCATTTTTAATCAATACACAGCAAACGCCGATGACAAGGTTCAGCTCCTGCTGTGCCACCGGTATTCCCTGGTTGTGAAACAACGGCTCCAACCGCACCTCATGCTAAAAGGGCAGCAGCTCTGCTGAAACAAGGCTATAACCGATGTGGCACTTACCAACGGCATGATCGCCTCCCCAGCAGTTTCTAAACACAAACCATTTGAGGACCAATTTGGCAAATGATTCAGCAAAGCGGTTCAACAGCTCATCTTACTGACAGGACTGAGTTGATAGTTGGACCAAGACGTGTCAGTAAAAAGTGTTCGGTTTAACATTTTCAAACATTCCCAGTGACTCAGACTACATTCCCTGTTTCAAATTGCAGCAGGTGCTCACAGTAACTCTGTTCACCCTTCTGATGCCCCTCCCTGTGGAGGGACACACTGGAACCATGCCTGCCTGTCACCACGCCTATCTGCAAGTGTTCCCGGGGGCAAACGAGGCCCATCTTTTACAGCAATGTGGGTGCTTCCTTCCCAGCTGGGAACTCAGTGCCTTTAACGACGTGCTCCCAAATGAGTATTTGTCTCTAGCTTTGCAGCTCATCATTTAAGGCTGGTTTCCATTTCTGGATTAGAGGCTCTGCGCCTCACAACCCCCAAGAGATCCCACCTGACTTGTCCTTCCTGCAACCACATGCAAGAACAAGGCTCTGCCCGGGCGATCTGCCCCAAGCAGGGACTGATGAGCAGCAGTGCTGTCACCCCTCCTCAGCCCCCCCTCTGCCTGCTACTGGGACCACATGGGGGACACCAAAGGTGACCTCGGCACCGTCCACGTGGAAGAGCAAAGCAGGACTGGAGGGGACGAAGGCGCGCGCTTGCCCTGCAGAGCATCGCCCATCTCCAGTCCCACCAGTGCAACCTTCGCTCCTCTCAGCCCAGGCACCTTAACAAGTATTGGGGTGCCCTAAGGGGTGACCCACCTGCTCAACACCTCCAGCAGCCGCTAACTTGGGCATCTGCCTCAGGATGAAATAAATCCACCTCATCTGCAACAACGGTGCCTCCAGGCAGCCTGCAGCTGAACGCTGCCTGTCCCTGGTGATAGGGAGATGCCCGCAGCGCAGGGGCAGACACATCCAGGGCCAGGAACACCTCGAAGCCCTCCAGCTACACACCAGTCCATGCACCAGTTCAGCGCATGGGTCTGGCCACTGTCATGGTGATGGTCCCAAAACTGCTAGCTGTGACCCATCCTAGCCCGGAAATGAAAGCGCAGCTCTCAGAGCTGCTTGTGATAAATACATGAAAAGGAAGGGAGAGAGGAACCCAAGGTGTCAATAGAAAGCTGACCCCTGGGACAAGAAATCTTCCTGGTGCTGAAAGAAAAGGGGGTTGTCTTCAAAAAGGAGAAGAAAGGGGAAGATAACAAGATGCTCAGCATCAGCCCAAACTTTAGGCAGCTCTTCCCCTCCAGCACCTTCTGGCCAAAGCTGTGAATGCAGGGAGGAAGGCAAGGAGCAGAGAGCAGCTCCTCCACCTGCAGAGGGGACCCATCCCAAACCAGAGGGGCCAAAGGGCTGTGGACGTGCCTCCACCAGCACCGTGGAGCTGAGAGACGGAGCCTCCTGACATAAGCAGGTCAGCCTGGAGCTGGAGGGGCTGAAAGCAAGGGGTTAAGCCCTCCAGGTCCATCTCACCCAACCTGGCCACCCCTCAGGTGAGACAAAATGCATCCAGGAATTAACAGTGGGGATTTAATGGGAGTACGGGCGGATTGACACCAGGGGGAGAGGAGTCCTTCCTGCTAAGGCCAGGACAACCTTGTGTCACCCACTGTCCCCAAGCTCCTGTTAAAAGTATCTCAGCCTGTCTCTTGCTTTCTGAGCCTGCTAGGGCCACAGCTTCTCACAGCTTCCCACACCCGCCTCCCAAAATAGAGGAGCTAGAAATCACACCACTTCTGCAAACTACACGTGAAGATTCACACAGGATGATGTGACCTGGCTGGCTGAGGCTGTGCGAGAGCCAGCAACATGAGGACTGTCCCCTCAACCCTGCAGTGCTGCAAGAGGAGTGCCCCAGGTCCCCACAGCCCCGGCCAGCACCAGGGACATGAGCCAGAAGCCACCACCCCTTCGCATTAAATGCCAGAGTTTTAACAGTGCTGAGACTGCTTCCCTAGTGCATGGCACCCACGTGTGGAGCATCCTTGCCCAGGTCCCCAAGGACCACCCGCTGGTGCCCCCACTAGCCATGGCACTGGGTTAAAACGAGCCTCCCAGCAAAGCACGAGCTCTTCTCAGGTCATCACAGGGAAAAGCACCAGAGACCGCATGCCCATGAGGCACCTGAACAGGCTACAGGCCCCTACAGTGCACTTTTATTTCTCCTTCCGGCCATCAGATGCATATTAAAAAGGCACTTTGGAGCTAGCTACAGACAGCTCAAGAGTGTTTGCTGCTGAAAATAATATAATACAGGGGCAAACCAAAAGGCTTCCCAGTGCACCGTGTGGGAACACTGGGCTTGAGCTGGGCCACCTGGCTCTGCCCAGGCACCCATGCACTCTGGGTGCCTCGTTGCACCCTGCGGTAGCACGCAAAGACCTCGCAACCCCTGGCCAAGCAACCTCCAGAGCACAGGGGCTCGCAGCTGCACCACAGGAAAAGCCAACCATGGCCCCTCTGCCCACCAGCTCGCATCACTGTCCCTGCACGGTGTCAAGAGCAGAGCGAGGAAAAGGAGGGAGATGCAATGACGGCGCATGTCCTGAAGTCCTCACCTAGAAGGAAACGTCCCTGCTCGTCTTGACAGCACCTGCTGAACCCCAGGAGGTGTCTCCACCAGCCTGCATTGGTGCAGGCTGCTCAGCATGCCCAGGGTGGGCAGCGATGCCACAGCGCACCCTCCCAACGGCGCTCTGCAGCGGGTCACCGCAGGGAAAGACAGGAGAAGGTAAAGCAGCAACGATAACTAACGCAGAAGGAGAAACAAACCAAAACAAGCTCCAGTTTCATATACTTCCTAGGGTCGCATCCCCAGATCACCCAGACAGACACTGAAACTCCACCCCGCTGAGTACGCCAGCACCGCCATCCACGCCCTGTCCAGAAGGAGCAGGGTTTGTGCACCAGCAGAAATCACAGATTTAAGGCTGTGTGTGGCTTTCACCCTGTGTAAAAGGCAACTTAACATCACTGCTGGGTTATTATTAAAGGTCACTCCCATAGCACAGCATAATTACCCCCTGCTTTACCAAGAGCAAGGCAGAAATACTCCCAGGAAACGTGCTCACAGTCCAATGGCCCCACTGAGCTCCTGGGGCCGGGGCAAGGGACGAGCAGACAGGATTGGCCTGGTCCAGGTGACACCGGGGACAGCTGGGGACAGCTGTGGGGTGATGGAGGCAAGTGGGTGAGGGAGAGGTGACAGGTACCACTGAAGAGGAAGCAAGCAAAGCAAGCTCACAGTTGGAAGGGTTTCACACAGAGGAGAAAGATGACTCTCCCGAGGGCAGAGCAGCTGAAAAGGCGGCATTAACTGAGTTAGGCACTCTCAAAATGCATGACAAGCCAGCTGGCCCAGATGGACCCCTGGGGTGCCCAACCCCCCGGGACTCCTGCCTCCTGCTACAGGAAGCGGACGGTGGGAAATAAACCAATCCTTCTCGCACCAGCCTACACCATTAACTCTGGGGTGGGCACCTCAATGGGCTGCCCCGCTCTTTGCGGAGCCCCATTAAATCTCCCTGGGACCTGAAGTCCTCCCCAGGCTGCTGTGCTGTAGAGAGCTGAAGGTTTCCCCTCTCTTTGCCCCTGGCTGCCTCCCTCTCCAAGTCAGGAGACACAGATTTATGGTGATACATCCCAAAGTCCTCACCTGGGCTGTGTGAACACGGGGTCCATACTGCCTTAACACAATTGCTACTTGTTCTCTGAGTTGGCAAAGACAAACCACCTGCTTCTGCAAGCAGCGGGGCAATCTGTCAGAGTTCAAGGACAATGCTCTTAGTCATATGATTTCATTTTATGTGGTCCTGCGAGGACCAGGGAGTTGGACTTGATGATCTTTATGGGTCCCTTCCAACTTGAGATATTCTATGAATCAATGCTCCTGCAGAGCTACAAGGACAGTAGTAACAGCAGGTCTTCCCACTGTGGCTGTTTTCAGGGATGAAGAGATGGACCAGGTGGATAAGAGATGATTTTTTTATAACAGGCTCATTTAACAGAGTCTATCACAGCATGGAGTGGCTCCTCACCTAGAGCACATGGAGCTGGTGGCTGTGGCCAAAGAAAACATTGGCAAAGAAACCATTGTGGGACCAAAACACTGGCTCTGGCTTTTAGAGGAACAGCAAGCATTGCTTCTGCTCCACGCCGGGACAGTCTCCTGTCTCCTCGGTGATACAAGAGGAAAACAGAGCACTGGCACATGCCAGGCAGATCCCACTCTTTCTGAAAAAGAAATACAGGATGGTGTTTTGGGAAATGATCTCCCTGACTGGTATTCTCCTCGTCTGCCTTAAACCAGCCAGTCAGCAGCAAGAGATCTGAAACCCACCCAAACCCCATCCTGCCCATCCACCATCCCAATATCAGCCTCTCGAGGGGAAAGAGTGGCTGTACAGAAGGAGGAGCACCAGTTTCACTGTCTTGTGAGTGTCCAGCCTCACGCAGGACAAAATCCCCATTCTCTGGAAGGGTTTTTGCTGCCAATCCGTCTCGGCAGCACCCAGCTCAGGGCTGATGATGGGACCAGCAGGGAAGCTGGGCTCTCCAGCACCTTGGACTAGAAGGAATCAGCACAAAAATCCCCTGTGCAGATTTACACCCAAAAGGATGTGAAGATTTGGCACCTGCATTCAAATTTGGCTTGAGCCTCTTCTCCTAAGAGTTTAAAGATTTCTCACCTACCCTCTGAAGACAGGGATGCACCAGGAAAGAGCACAGCGATACTAGAGACGGCACTCTTGGGCAGAGCGACGCCAGTGCGTTCAGATGGATTTTCCCTTAAGGAAAGCTGTTTGATGCACAGCTTGCTGGAAGCAGGAAAAGAGTGAAGGGTGAGAAACAGCTGGAGAAATTGCGAGAAACAAGGTCTGGAAAATTTTGTCACCGTACTCCTCATTGCCACATGCAGTGACAGCAGGTCAGCAAATAAAGAGGACTATAAATAGCCCATCCTGCCCCCCAGATTTCATCTGGTGGCTTCACTACTCAGTGCTCTGCCAGAGGGATGATGGGGAAGCAACAGCAACAGTCCCTGAAACGATGCTCTCGCTCTACCTCAGCCAGGCTATGACAGCAAGCTGTTCCCATGAACAACAGAAAAATTTAAAAAAAAAAAAAAAAAATCAACATTTTGTTTCATAAACATTGAAGCTCTGCAGAGACCGGCCTTGAGCAGCAGCCTCCTGCCCAGAGGGAATTAAAGGAGGAGCCATCCAGGCCGCACAGGCGTAACATCATTTATAGGGAGAAGGATGTTGTTTGCAGTGCAAACGTACCTCGGGTTCCCGCTGCGTGCCCTGGGTAATGAAGATGTCCAGAAAGCAAAGACAGAAGTCAGCTGCTCCCCAGGTTTGCTAGCTGAACATCGCTGACAGAGCAAGACGTCGTCACCTTCCAGACAGCGTTTGCTGACCGGCTACAAAACCAGAAGGCAACCCCCATCCCACCGCAGCCTGCTCGGGGCGTGGGTGACACAGGGACACCTCCCACACTTTGTCCTGAGACAGTCAGCTGCCCGACAGCACGTTGGGTAGGACGTGCAGCGCTTTTCACCCAACCAATGCTTTCTCCTTCGCCTTCCCTACCCTCAGTCTGCTCCTCCAACAGCCTGGGGCTGCTCCCCAGTCCCCGAGGCGAAGGACAGCTCTCAGGGTCTGTCACCCTGTGCAAAGGAGGAGGCTGAGCCTCAGAAAACCCAAGAGGAATAGTTAAAGCAATTCTCACGCAGCTGTTCTGGGCTCCAACCTCCACTGCAATGGCCCAGATGAAAGTCCTCCAGGTGTACGACAGCGTAATAGGTGGTCAGAAGCCCTGGGGCAGCAGAAGCTGTCTCAAACCTGCAGTCAGGCTCCCAGGAGCGCAACCAGAAGGTGCCATGCCCAGGCCTGACTGACTGACTCGCCAGCACGTGAGCTGGGAAAAGAGCAGCACCGTGCTGGAAAAGGCACGGAGATGGAGGGTGCATGGTGACAGCAGAGAAGAAAGAAGCTTACAGACATGTTGCAAATAGAAAATCATCACCCCCCCAACCTTTGTCCCGATAAAGCATCACTGTACCACACCTAGTATGCAGGTTTATGTCTCTAAGATAGACTTGGTAACAGCATATGCTCGCTTATGCCTGGCTCCAAACCCCTCCCTGCCAATCATTTTATTTACTTTTCATTCTCTCTGGGTGCAACAGGCAGCAAATTTCCAGGTCTCCCTTGCTCCAGCTCCCCAGTGTCTCTGTCCGCAAGCACAGAGCCTCTCCATCAGCTGTTCACAGCAGCTGCACTGCCACCCCAGAGGTGAAGCCTGCCTGGCACCAGTCCTTGCTCCAAGACACTCCATCTCTGAGAAATAAGAGGCTACTTCTCCCTTACACCAAGCAAAATGCTTCTCTGCTGCTGCCAAACCACACGGAGCTGAAGGCCGCATTCAGCAGCACGTTTCCACCACGACTCAGCCCTTTTCTAACTTACCCACGGGATTTAAGCAGGAAAAGCAGCACCCATGGGGCTACCAAAGCCCAAAACGTACTGCCCCGAGGAGCTGATGGCACTGGGGGGATGAGGAGGGGGTATGGTCTACTGTCACCCATCTTAGACTCCCCAGCACCAGGTGCACGGTGGATGGGTGCATTTCGGATGTACGTGCTCGCTGCTGCTGTTGCTACCTCTCCCCTCCGCTGGGATGACAGAGGACTGCTGTCAGATTTTTGCCTTGCACTGTTTTTCACTGCCTGCATTTTCCATTTCTCCCTTGTTACAAAAACAGCAAAGCAGAAACCCCATCAAATATAACAGAGAGTTGGGGGCTTTTCTGGTCAGTAACAAGGCTGGGATCTGGCTCGTAGGGTCCCTGCACTGCAACCTGCCAGGGGACATGGAAGGAGAGAGGGCGGAGGAATGAGAAGTTACTAACGCTGTAGGAAGACCCACTTGGGAGGAGAAAGGCTCCTGGTTGGTTCAAAACACATTGGCCGAGAAAATCCTGGATGGAAAGGAAAGAGTCATTTTCTACATGTTTAGCTCAACAAGCCCTTTCCCCAAAGAATCTACTGGCAATTCATTATGCTGGATTCGTAGCTACGAAGTTCCCACTCTCCAGACACGCCAGATCAATACACAGAGGGGGTTTGACATGTGCCACAGAGGTGCAGAGCTCCCTGCTGATCCATCCTGGCACACGGACTGATTGGTGTGTGTCAGCTCTGTCCCAGGGAGGAAACATGTCTCGCGTGAAGGGGACAAAGAGGTGATGCAGGAACAGCAACGCTCAAAGTAAATGACAAGGCACAGGTCCTTAACAGAGGATGAAAACTCTAGAGAACAGCGAAGTTTGGGGATGAGCCTTTGGCAGCCTTTGTCACAGGTCTCAAAAAAAATCCTTGTATATCCTTTGGGATTTAATGTCTTCCTTTTGATGGGAAACCCAAACAAAGCTGAGGAGCTGGATACTGCCCTTAGAAAGGGGGACAAATCAGTCTTTCAGGAAGAAGCCTTTAAGGTAAGAAATATGATAAAATGTCCGAATTTGAGTCCAGACCTACTGTCTCCTGCTGGGTGACTCTGGTGACCCACTCCAACGCTGCAGAAAACATCTTGGTGCAAAGGCTTAACTCAGCTTTGAGCTATCAAAGGCCCAAAGGGTGAGGAGAACGTGTTCTCAGTCTGTCTCTAACCACGTAGAGGTCCAGAAGAAGAGCAACCATGAGAGATTTATGGCTCAGCAGTGCCAGAGAAGGGACACGGGTTGGCGTGAGTTGAGCACGTCCAACCACACAGCAATGGTTGGACTGTGTTGCTTGTATGATTGCTCTGCTCAAAGTAGCAGCAGTGATTAAAGGGTAAGTAGGAAAAACAGGTTGAACAATTAGAAGAAAAAAAGATCTAAGCACATAGTCTTGTCCAGGCAGAGGAATAACATTTTTCTCTCCTGGCCAAAATAAACGTGTGTGTCTGATTGATGGTGGGAGTCTCTGATGATTGGCTCCAGCAAGGTCAGATGGATGGATGGTTAAACTCTATTGATCTCACCTTCATGAGACCTGATGTTTGATTCCCTCGATGTCAGACTGGGTGAGTTTGATCTGATAATTTAGAATACTAACAGTGCTTAATGTGGACCAGAAATAATATCTGACATGCTGCCCTTCTGCCAGGCTCTTAATGAGCAACTTGAGGTCTTAATAGCTTGGAGACCATCTTCATTTCCAGCTCTGCCACGGAGAATCACATGGTGTCTGCTGAGGGACCCACAGAAAGTACATTTCTGCTTAATTAACATACAGAGCAGAAAAGGGAGCTGCCACAACATCCCCAGTGCTAACGAGCCAGTGAAGGGGCTATGCCAAACCCTTCGGAGCAGAGGCTGCTATCCTGCCAGATGCTCAGGACCCTCAACTGCTACCGACTCAGCAGAGTTGGGTGACTCAGCATCCCCTGGAAGAACAAGCACCTGTAGGCTCGGGTCCTAAGCCAGTTTAGGTGGAGACGGGGTAATTAAAAGCTGAAAACTGATTCAGCATTCACATTTCCAAAAACCTAAATTGGTTCTAAAAAAAGAAAAGAGTAAAGATAAACAGGCAACTGGCCACCAAGTGGCCCCAGAAGAAATTAATTCCACACAGGCTTTGCTGTAATGTGCTTGCTTCTCTGTTATTATAAAATATATGCATTGTTCTATCATCAAAATTAGATTTTCCCTCTAGCTTGCAATTAAACCCTAATCTAATTTACCAGGAGATGACGGGGCCTCCAAGCAGAGCTTACAGCTCTGCTCCTCCTTCCCTGCCCACCTCCCTCCACCTGCTTTTGCAGGCTTTCCTCTGCATTTTAGGGTCTGTTCTTGAAGGTGCCGTGCATCAAGAAGGGCCACACTAAAGACTGGTTGTTACTCGGTAAGATCTGGCTGTGAACAGGCTACCCCAGTGCCCAGGTCTTCTCCCCCAAGCTCTCCTCATAGCCATAGCTAATCTCCAGTTCCCAGTAGGTTGTGTCCTCTGAGCCAGATCCCAGTTCTCTAAACAAACCTGTTTATTGATGATCTCTATTATTTGTAATGGCAGCACTTCAATGCACAATGGTTAACTTTGCTCAGTTTCCTAGGGCATTATGGAAAAACCATTTGCTACTGTAATTAAAACTGCCCAGACTAGACTTTTGTGCTATGCAGAGAGGCCACAGAGGGAGGAACTGCTGGAAATGTGTTTATAAATGTGCTCCAGCACGACTGCAAGATTGCTTTTGGGCTTGGAAACCACAGCCCAGCGCTGGATGGCCCCGCTTCCCACGGACATTCAGACAAGTGCTCCCACCAACACCTACAGCTGTACCCAAAGCTGCACCAGAACCTGCCGTTTCCCTGTAAAACACTAAATAGCTGTTTGGGGAATGTGATGAGCAGTTTAACAGATGAAAATTCACTTCACCAGTGTGGTGTTTGCCTCAGGCCACAAAGGTCTGAGAAAGCAGCTTTCCAATACCAGCCTTCCTTCCCAGGGGAACCAGTATGGGGGCTACAGCAAAGCAGCAGCAAGAGACTGGGGCAGCAGCACATCGTTCTGGTGGCAGTGCCTGTGTAGGTTCTTAGTGTAAAATGACAACCCAGAGGGTTGGCAGGAAAGAAAAATCATATATCTGCTTGTCCCAGTGCCTAAGTATAGGTTTGTAGCTCCCGAAAAAAGGCAGGACTCTAGGCTATGGACGATGCAAAAAGTGTTGGTAGCATCTCACAGCCCCAGCTTGGCTGGAGAACGTTGTCTCCTTCCCAGCGTCAAACTGGTGGAGATCACTTATTCCCTGAGCACCTAAGCCCAATCATGGCTGGTAGGTGTTAGTCCCACAGGGAAAGTTGAAAGCAATTTGTCAGATCACAGGCAAACAGCCTTGGTCTTTGCAAAGCACAAACAGGACACGAGGAAGGAGAAGAGCTGCACGGAGAGAGCAAAGGGGCACATACCTCATCTGGCTCACGTGGCTGTCCATCAGGAACGCCCAGTGGTACTGGACAAGAAGCGGGCTGCAGTTGGTCATCTCGATGTAACGCACGCCTTCAGTGTCGTTCAAGATGCAGCCAAAGTCCAGGGCCGTGGGCTGGATACGGAGATTCGGAAAGTAGACTTCTCCCCGAACCGTGACCTGCTCCTCATGAGGGTGCTCAAGAAATCGTATCTTCAGAACCTTCTCTACTACCCGGGTACACAAATCCTCTTCATAAGCAGGGTTAAATCTGATGGAGAGATGAAGTTCCTCCCCTATCTCCAGCTTCACGGGCTGCAAGGAAATGAAGAGTATTAATCACCAGTGTGATGAAGTCCCAAGGTCTGGCAGCACGAAACGTGTAAATGTTCAACGTGTGACCCCAGCGTAGGCTTCTCAGTTCATCCTGCGTTCCCTTCACAGTGTGCGCCTGACTGCAAGCCCCACCACGCTCTTGTCTGAGACTATCTCAGGCTCATCTCACTGTGCTCTGCATCAATACACGAGGAAAATAAATATTCTTCTGCTGAATTTGGGACCCACAGAAGCTATGTGCTAAATACACAACTAAATCAGCACTCTGGCACACCAGGGCCTTTTGCCCCAGCTCTAGAGGAACTCCTTTACCCTCACAGCACAAGCAGCATGGCACTGCAGCCTCACCCTTGCAGGGGCTAGTCACTGGCACAGCACAGAAGTGGTGGCCGTGCCTACAACAAGTGTTTATTAGCAGAGCCCATGTCCAACACCTTCCACCAACAACAGGGCAGGGGCCGGGCAGCGGCTGGAGGAGCTTCCTCAGCCTTCCTGAAAGCAGGGCTGCCCTTGAAGAAAGCAAGCTGCTCTTGAGGTTATCTGAGAATGGCTGCTGGAGAGCTCGATGGCTTCCAAGAGACACCTTTACTACACAGCTTGCCCAGACCTAGCTGCCTGCTCCCCTCTCCTCTCGTCTTAGAGTCAGGATGTATTTCCCCAGTTCAGATGATATTTCATTTCCTTCAGCAGCTCGTTTCAAATCTGATTTAGTTCAGGCCAGTCTACCGCTGAGTCTAAAGAATAAACTTCTCTACTAGAGGACCTCCCAACAGAAACGTACCACCACGCTCCCCCCTCTTCAAACCCCACCAGCAGGAAGGCCCACGGCTGCTCACCTGAACGTCTGCAGAGAGGGGCTGCTGGTCTGCACTGCAGATTAAGAAGGGCTGCTCTAAGGCCAGGACAATGCTGAGTGGCAGGGAGGACGCGTTTCTTAAAGAAAGAGGCTGGTACTGCAGAGTTAGGACATCACTGGGTTGCTACAGAAACAGGACACAAGGAAAAAAAAAACAACGTGAAGTGGCCATGGAACTCCTTCCCTTTCTGATGCATTTCAAGTTTTTCAACCTCAAAGGGCATACACCTCTATTTACTATTTTTATTAGTTTCTACCCTTCCAGGTGGTTTTTCTCTAAGTATATCTGATGCCTTTCGTGTTTAGAAACCACACCTTCCCCCGGGGACAGGGAAACACTCTTGCATACAGAGGAGGGACTAGGACCCCGAGAGGAGGCAGCTGCATGAACAAGATCAATAGCAGAAAGTGAACCCAGACCACTTGTCTCCAGTTCTGTATCCTCTCTCGAGAAGAATGGCACAAGATGATTTTTCACTCACATACAGTAATTTCTTACAACCTTATCAGCTCTAGTAGCCTCATAAAAGCAGTGATGCTGGTCAGAGGAGAAAAGCGAGCAGGATTTGGCCCATAGTGGAGAGCCTGCAGCAGCCTAAGGTCAGCTTTGAACATCTACAGGCACATACAGCCAGCTAGAAACCTCAACAGTCGGGCTGCAACGGGTGTCCTGCTGCCCCTGCTCCAGTGACAAGCTGTCTGTAGCCTCAAAGCTCGGCTCCACCTAAGCTATTTTTTCCTGTTTATGCATTGCTCTGGGCTTCCTGCATGGTTTATATCAACTAGACAGTGTTTGGGAAAATGGTTCTGGATGTATCGATATCAAACAGCTGCAGCGTCATAACACTCGATAAATCAGAGCGCATGGCATCAATCAGACCACAGGCAGACATCAGGGATAGCTGAAAAGCTTCTAATTAAACCCAAACTGCCTGCTCACAGGATTTTGTGCTTCTCTGGAAGCCTGGGAACCAGAGGAGAGACCTGAAAACACAGAAACTAAATAATGAAATATCTTCTCTTTTTCAGACACCTCGTGGGAGAGGGAAAGGTGATGCAGCAGTCAGGATCCAGAGACTAAAGGGCATCTGCTTTGCACTGGTGTTATCATCACTGCAGCTGAAGGATGTCTGCGGGTCCTCTGAAGAAGGTGAAGCTTGGGGAATTGCAAAGAGCTAGCATCCATACCAACAGCAGAGAAGGCAAAGAGAGACAAGAGATGACAGGTTTTTCTCATCAGCCTGAGGAGCTGACAGGAATCTCAGTTCTTCTCAGCTTCCCTACAGGATCGGTGTTCAGACATCATCGTGCCTTGGAGGATCCCCAAAAACCTCCCTTCACACCGAGTATAGGAACTGGTGTCTCTCTAGAAGTAGCCACGATCCCCCTCAGCAGAGCAGCTGTTATCTCAGTTTTACTTGGGTGAAGTTAAAAACCAGTCCCATCTCTAAAAACATCCTCACTTACTTTACGAAGCACCTCAGGACGGGTGAGGAGGGGGTTTAGCATCGCTCAGCTGCAGCACTCTGCTCGCCCACCTGCAGCCCCAGCACACGAGGTGGCTGTGCAAAGCCCACGCTGTTCTCGTGGGTCCCACACATCTCGCCCTGTGCCCTTGGCTCAGCAGCTCAATTCTGTCTCCACATCAAGAAGGCAGAATACAGCTGGTGGGACTGCTCCCAATCCCAGAGGAGCGAAATATTGATCTCAGTGTTAATGGCAAAATCTTGGTCCAGCTCAGCTCAATAGTCAAAGTCCCACGGACTTGGAGAAGCCATTTAACTTCCTCCTTTGAACACAAGCACACCCCCCCACCAGGCTTTCAGTCATCAGCCATGCTCTTCAATGCCAGGATGAAATCCAGAGACTTACCTTCTCCACCCGGAAAGTGATTTCTCTGGAGGACATTTGCAGGACGGGAGCAATGAACTCGCACGTGACATCCACTTGCATTATCTGTGCCTTCCCTGCCTTGCTCCCCACGACGGCGTGGCACAGCAGCTGCTCCTTCACCACCTGCACGGAGGAGTCACCCGTCACCCAGCGGGGGCCAGCAGGGCGTCCCAAAAACGCACTGCATTTGCTACCCACCCAGCCACAGACCATATTACCGCCATCAAGTTACAGCCACTGGGCTCCTCAACAGTCCCCTTTTCTTTTTATGCTGCATCCTATTTATTCTGCTCTCAAACGTCTGTAATGCTACACCCCACTATCCACAAAAAACCCTCGTGAGTCATGTGCTGCCTACAATTGTAATAGTCCCTGCCCCAAATGATTACTGTTTTGATTTGTACCACTGCCAAGCATAATACTTACAGAAAGCTGTAGGAACTGATTTAAAAAAAAATAATAATACAACTATATTAAGGAAAACAGGTGATAGAAGGGCCAATGCTAGCAAACCCTCCCTTGGAAGCTTAGTGGACAGGATCCATGGGAAAAACCCAAATAGCCAGACTGCCTTCAGGTAAAGAGGGGGCCACTCATTCCTAGCAGGTACTTTGCCCTCCTAGAGCTGGTTTTAAAAGAAACCTCCCCAGGAAAGAGATGTCTTGCAGTTCACATGAAAACCCTCTGCTTAAGCTGGATGCTCTTACACTTAAGACTTTTTCCTGATTTCTCATGGTTTCAGTTCCCCAAATTCCTCCCTTCATTTCTCACTCGTCCCTCTGATACAACACCACAACCCAACTTCTCCTCAGAGTCTGCATACTCAAAATCATCCGTGTTGCGTGTGCAACGCAGGGAGTTGGGCTTCTGACCAACCTCAAGAGTATTAAGTTCTCAAGACCCGAGGAAGGTGGAAAGCCCACTCCCAGGGTCTTGGCTTTGACTGCAGGAGGCAGGTAGCCACAGCTCAGCTCACAGATCCCCTTTCGACTTTCCAGGCAAGACAGCCTCACCTGCACCCTGATCACTTTATTTCCTTTCTGGTATCTTTTCCCTGTTTCAGCAAAACAAACTGCACAGGGACAGTCCCATCGCAGTCAACTAGGTGAGTAATCGAGTATTCCTCAAGCTACCACCAAGGCAATCCTTTAAAACACCTTTCAAAACACAAGTATCAGCAGGAGCTTGACGCAGATTTATTCCACATTCACCTAAATATCTGTGGTCAGCGGTCTTGGAGAAAGGGAATGCACACCAGGGTTAGCTGGCAGCTTCTCTGCAGAGTTGGATTTCCCTGGAAAGAAGGGTCCAGGGAGGAGAACACCCAGTGATCCTGCTGAAATCTCCCCCTCTGAGCTGCCATCCAAGGGTGCTGCGAGACCTGCCTGCCCTTGGGACCCCGGGACTGGCTGAGAGACTGGGGTGAGCTGTCATGGAAATATTGACAAAGGCCAAGCTGTCAATTATAATGATCCCTTCGAACAGTTTCCCACATGGATGAACATCACCCCGATCACTACAGCTGACACATTGTTCATTTTTCTGCTCCAGGTCTCAGTGCTAGACAAGCCCTCTGCCCATGTTTGGCTACAGAGGGAAAATGATGCTACTCCCAGACACTCCCTCCCTTCACAGGTGTTTTGTTTTACTCACTGCTTCCCCCAGATACATTACTTTGCACTTTTTTTATTTACTTTCTGCCTGTGCTCCTAGTCTAAGCGTAACTTATTTTCTCTGCCCTTCCTTTCTGCCTCAGCACATGACACCTTGTAACCTGCCATTTGTCCCTGAACTAGCAATATTTCCTTCAGCCCGTGTTTTGGTATCAGCAGGTTGGGTTTACAGTAGCCATGGAAACATGAAAAAGCCTTAGGAACTGATGGTGGCCAGCGAGGAACTTGTGGCTCTTGAAAGGTAACTTGTGGCTCTTGAAAGCACTTGCTCCTGATGGGGAAGGCTCAGCCCTCGGGGGGCAACCTCACCTGGGGAGTGCTGGAGAAGCCTTCCAGCACCATCTCCATAGTCTTGCCCGGCATCAGCTCCACCCTCTGCGGTTGAACCTTAAACACAGGGCAGGCAGGTCTGGGGCTCTGGGAGGAACCTTGGCCCTTGGTGGTGCTGACAGCAGGGACACGATCGCGCTGGTGAAATGGGCCAAAACCTTCTGTTGACCAGTAGAGCCGATGGGTGCGCCGTCCTTTGTTAGTTATCTTGAAGTGGTAACAGCAGGGATCCAGGCTGGAAGAGAAGAAGAGATGGAAAATGTCATGGGAGCTGCTATCTCCCAGCGGTCACCCAGCTTCAGCACCCTGATGGCGTTATCTGACTGCACACTCAGCAATAAAAGCACCTCCAAAAAGGCTGACCTAGCTCAAAGCTTCAGCAAAAGCCAGACCTTGGTTGCCCCTAAGCTTATCAGCATCCAGCAGCTGCTCTGTTTGCGTACAGCAAGGAAGAGCTGCATGAAGATCATCATCTCAGCTGCTGCAGACAGAGCATCACCAGCCTAGAGACCCTCCGGTGACCTGGGCACCCCTTGCCTCGCTGGTGGGGCCCCTGCCCTGGCACCCACATTATCCCCTCACCCCCCATCCCTTAGAGAGCATCCAACCCTCATCACCCCCAACATGTCATCCTTTGCCTGAACAGTGCAGCTGGTTTTGTGGTTTAGGAAGATAAATGCACTGTGAGAACATAGGATCAACAGAAGTTTCCCCAATACAAACATGGCAGCAAGACCAGGTCTGGCTGCTGAGGGGACAGAGCAACAACGAGAGATGAATAACGAGAGCTAGATATAAACCAAAATGAATATTCAATGGAAATTGATTTCTTCATGTAAAGAAACACTAACTGCAGGCTAGTCTGGAGTAATTATTTTACCCTCTATAAATCTGAGCATGACCAGGACATGAATTGTTCCTGGAACAGTTACTGGTTTTTTGAAAAGGACAGAATACACGGCTTACAAAATGCATGTCTGCCACAAGCAGCTAAATACAGACCTGAGAGCATAGAACAAACCAGTCTTTGAAACAGACTGTTAAAACATGATGCGTACAAGCTTAGTGTGAAATGGTTTATGTGGTGGACAGCACAGATGAAAGCCTGGAGAAGCTCTGGGTGGATGCAGAATTTGGGGCTCTGGGAAAGCCCAACTCATCTGAGATGTTACCTGGGTCCCATCTCAGCTCACCTAGCGGCAGCTCTGCAGCCGACAGCAATGGCAACAACTCCAGAGTCTGCAGACCAAGACGTGAAGGGGGGCAGAGGACGATGACACAAATCACACTGACATTGTCCACTCCGTTGGGTAGCCAATTTGTGGCTGCACAGAGCACAGGACACGCTGGACAAGCGTCAACCTCCCTGCAATGTCCCTGCTTATGTGGGTGGCTTGTGCATGCATATTTAAACCCCCAAAGTCTATCCTAAAGAATAGGATCAACCTGCTCTTTCTACCCCAAAATTTAGGTATTGGACCACTGTGGACCCTCTTTGCAGCCAGGGGAAGGAACGGGCACCTCGAGAAGACTATTCTTCCTGTCCCAAGAGCTCCCCCACACAAGGCAGGCAGCACTTTGAAAAGGCTTATTTTCTCCCATTTACGGGAACATGACTGGTTTCAGACACAGGCGTTAGGACCAGTGAATCCCCTCCTTTGAGCTAAGCTCTTTAACTAACACTTTCAATTTATCCCACCCAAACTCAGTGGACTTCTCCTCCTCTCCCTTTCAGAGCTGGTCCTGCAGCCACCCTCGCCTGCCCGCGCCTCAGGCTGCCGCTGCGGCGGTGACACCGAGGAAAGCTGGTGGGAGAAACAAGGAAAGAGCGACTGTGTCTAATAAAGAGCAGCCTGGCAGGGGAGACAGGGAAGGCGAGCAAACTGAGGGATGGTACGGGGCAAAGAAATTCTGCTGCTCCTCCAGGACTGCGGGGCAGAGGGCAAACAAAACAGCACCATTAATTTAGTCAAGGACCTGCTAACAAGCTACCACCAAGGTTTTCCTGTTGCGAGATGATACTCCATAGTGAAGAGAAAAACAAGCAACATTATCGCAAAGGGAAATATGTTTATACTTGTAATGTAGCATTTTCCACCCAGAGGCTTCCAGGACCTGCTGTTTTCCTCCAAATCTTTATTTGAAAAAGTGAGGAAATATATGTATTATAACTAAAGACAAGTCAGTGACAATTTAACAGCTGGTTTCCATTTTGGTGGCTTTTGAGGCTATCTAACAACTTTCAAATGGCCATAGAAGGTTTCTAAAGGAAGCCCCATGGCTTCAGGAGAACAGAGCCAGGACCTTGAGCGCTGAAGAACAACTAGCCTGAAGGACTACAGCAAAACTCCTTCTTGCTGAGCCCACGGCAGAAGCGGACGCTGAGAGATCCCCTACCTGAAGTGGGGTCCCAAGTTGAGCTCCGGCGCAAAGGGTTTGTCGGTGACAATCGTGGTGCCAGTGCCAACAGCCCGGACGGGGATAACGTAGGTGTGGCTGTTCTCTATGAACAGGTTCACCTCGTCCTTGAATTTCTCCGTGTCATCCAAGTTCGCTATGACAGACACAGACACCTCTGTCTCGGGGGGAATCACTCCTTCACTGGGTTCAATCCTCCAGCGCGAGCATTTGTCAGCCTGTAAGACAAGCCAAACACTAACTTAGCATGGAAACCATGGACCCTGGTCTCTTGTGGGGTGCAGGAAAAGGAAGGACTAAAGATATGAGGCAATGCAGAGGCAGATATGTGTCTGTGTCTGTGAGCCCCCCGGGTACACCGCAAGCTGCCCGGGGAGGGAGGGACCGGGACAGCAGTGCCTGAGCAGCTCTGCGGGTCAGTGCCTGGTATGAGCACGCAAACCCCATCATTCATACACCAGTACCACCCACCCCAGGTGGCTTGCTCTCTGCAGAGATGGAAAGCAGGTTTTCACTGCGGAATCAAAGCAAGCTGCTCTGGGATCCCCCACTTTGAGGTTACATTTATCCCCCAAACACCTGGAAAAGCAGCACGAGGGAAATTCAGCCCCCTCCTTGGCCCAGGAGGCTGAGCCTGTACTCTCACACACTGCCTGATGCTCCATCCACAACACCAAGTCCACAGTGCCAGGTCTGGGCTAACCAGCCCCAGAAGTCTGACCCACCTAGCATGGAGAAGAACAAACCTCCTCTGAACCCGTTTTCAAGCCCCTCACAGATCCCCCCTCCAGTGGGGAGCACACCCCACCCAGCCTCAGCACACGAGCCTGTCCTGGCTGCATCAGCCCTGCTCCCCCTGCCAGGGAGCAACCCAACCTCCCTCGGCTACGCAGCTTCTCACACTACGCAGCTTCCATGAATTAAAGAGCCTTTTTCTGCAGCCAGTCTCCAGAGGTGCTCTGCAATGCGACGGAGTCCACCGTAGGTACATGACCCTTACACGTACATTCTTGTGCAACAACCCAGCTGGTTTGACCCCCAGTAGGTGTGAAACTCACCTCACTGCGAGCAGTTTGAGGACAGACCTCACACCTTAGTCTCTATCATTAACAGCAGTTCGACAGAAAGCAAATGCAGATCTAACAGGGAAACCGTGTGGAAACCCATGCCCTTTCAGGAGCAAAGGGCCACAGCGTTCTCTTGGTCTCAGAGCTCCAAACACATGATTCTTAGAGATAAACACCTTCCACAAAATAAAGGGAGAACTTGCAAAAATGATCCAGACTCATTTCTGCTCAAACATCTATGCAAATTCTCTGTTTTACTGAGGGGTCCCCCAGCTAAAACCGCCCCCAGAGCCAGGCTCCTCTTGCTGCATTGGGATGGAATACGTTGCTTTCTCAATCATATAGTGATATGCAAATGTTGCATATAAAAATCAAGTCACAGGTTGCTTGTCAGTCATTTTTGTTAGAAAATAGCCCCACAGATACTTACCATCTTTGCCCTGAAGGATGCAGGGATGACACTCTGATTGGAGAGGTGGAGAGTTCGGGAAGCATCTTGTATAACTTGGATACTGCCAAAATTTATCTTACTTGGATGCACGTAGACAACTGGTCCTTCTCCAGTGCTCACTAAATGGATTTTCTGCTCCAGAAAGCGGGTAGGAAAGATCAAAAAAAACAACAGAGAAAGTTTAAAATGATTAGACAGCTCTAAGGGTACTCCTAGACTGGGGGATAATTATGGCTGTTTGAAGTTTTTTCAGTGTTGTAAAACCGAAACAGAAGGCCTGGAGCAAGTGTGGGACCTGGACTGATCCCATCTGAAAGCCACAAGCTCCCGTTATCAGGGGATAAAGAAACCCTGTTTCCCGTGCTTGCTTTTTCACACCTCCTCCACACTGTTAACTCTCCCTCCTCTACCTTGTGCCTGCTCCCACTCCTTTTACTGCTCAGTCTTGCCCCAGACCACCCTCCCTGACTTCTGCTGCTGCACAGCACACTTGGACAGGGACTTTAGTCCCAAAGCTACACCTGTGAAAGCCAGCACAAGTCAGAAGCAAAGCAGGCCCTTTAGAGTAGAGATCACGCAAGTTAGTGGCCTCTGATTTGCACATACGTGTATTCCTGGTATTATATGGATAATGGGCATTAATTATTAATTACATCATTCAAGCAGTATTTTTTTCTTTTGACAGTCTGAGACCCAAAAGTTCTGTTCTTGCAGAACTGGCACAGACTATTGCAGGAGGAATGTGGATCCCTTGGCTAAACCACCTTCTCACATCATTAAAAACATTCAGGAGGCATTCAGGAGATTTAGCAGCATCATTTCCACTTGTTTTATTAAAAGTTTAAATCCCTGTAACCACTTTCAAAATGTCAGCCTTTCTTTCTGTTACAGAAAGCTTAAGGTTCCCAGGAATCCTCTGACATCCTCTTTCATGCTCAGAGAGATGAGAAGGCGTTTTAAAACAGCTGTTTCAAAAGTTGATATCATTTTAAATTAAAGTTTAATTAACTATATCTGTTCTCGATTTCAGCTAGATGAAGCCAGGACACTACAGACAACATTCTCTCACCTACATTTTGTTGTCATTGCTGCTGTTGTGTATGCCTGAATGTGAACATCATCTTTCAGGAGGCTTTAGTCCAGGAATGCTTTGCCTCATCCATTTCCAAACTTAGTAGAAAAAAAAGTCTCTGTGCTCCAGGTGCAAGTGGTGTGGAGACTCATGAGTCTTTGGCTGGGGCTCTTGGCAAAGAGATATGATGGATGTTTCTCAGACGTGATGGGCCTGACTTTCAGCATGGCCTCTCACACAGCGCTTGCTTTAGCAGGATTCAGGGATGTCCCTGCGTGCTCCTGAACAAAAGGCCTAACGAAGCACCAGTGCTGTTCATCTAATAGCACAGCAGAGTACGAGACCCAGGGGTTGTTCTGGGCTTCAGACTGGCCTTCTTATCCCGTCTGACCTACCGTAATTAAATGCTGTGTCAGACACTTAGATTACCACCTGGGATGATACATCCTTCCTCTTCTCTAGGTGAAGGGAAGTGGCTGCAAGTATACTTGAAATTACAAGACCTCCTGACCTTGTTGATGTATAGAAACCAGTAAAGTAGGACGTTTAGTTTTAACGTTAACCATCACTTGTGTTTCACTAGCTTTTATTTTTCCTGTATTTTACTGCAATGTATATAATTTCATTTATACTCTTTTCCTACCTACCCTCTGACATCTTACCCACTTGTAAAACATCTTGAAACCTGTAACTCCTTGCCTAGTGGAGATAAAACAGGCCTTGGACACTCTGGCAAACTCCCTGAGTACATCCCTGATAACAGGGAGCTAAAAATGCAAGACAAGCGCCTGAGAAGACGCCAGCGTCAAGAAAAGCGACTGGAAGCCGGTTTAAACCAACCCCCTCGAAACAAACAGGAGCCGAAGGAGGGATGAGGTCACTCCATGACCATGTATGGACATGAGAAACCTAAAGTTCAGCTAGCAGACAGTGTGAGGAAGACGATGTGGACCACCAAGGCGGGGAGAAGACCCTCACTCTATTTTTACTACGCACGCTCAGACTATGTAAATGAATTCTGAGAACCCATTAGCATAAGACTGTCTTTTCTAGGAAACCTGATGCATAGGTATGCTTTTTGTGTGTGTTAGTCAGAGAGTTTTGTTAGTAAGTGTGGCACTCATGGTGGAGCGATCCCCAGCCTGCCCAGCGCTGTGAATAAAGAATCCCTGCTGAGCAGTTATACTCAGTTCTGACTGTGAAGCTCTTTGTTTCACAGGCATTAGCTGTTGCGTATGCCACAAACCCCTTCTTTCCTTGTCCACACCAGCATATATTACAAGTTCTTGCTTTCCCGGGAAGGATCCCCGGAATTAGCAACCCTGCCTTACGCTTCACACCCCACCAAGATGAGTCGCACAAAGGCCCACGTCCCCTGGAACTCACCAGAGGGGATCCTTCACTCCCAAACACTGCAACATGAGCAACAGTGTCCTGCTCTCCCGTCACCTGGGCCTCCAGGGTCAATGGGACCTCCACTGAGCCGCGAGGCTGGACAATCCCCCACGGCACGGGGCTGGAGTACCACACAGCAGCGTCCTCCTTGTGTTCCTGTAAGGGACAGAGTCAAACGCAACACACAGGAGTGACCTTTGAGGAAACTTTGAACTCCTCAACATCTACACAATGGCAATTCACACACATTTTCAAAAATCCCCAGGAGAAAGCAAAAAGGTACAAAGCAAGATGCAAGACTTGTGTGGGCTTAGCGTCCTCAGGAGGTCCAAAAGCTGCTGCACCCACAAACACCCACTCCTGTGCTGGCAGCCTCCTTGCAGCAGCTTTTCACAACCCTCTACGTTCTCCTGCATGAAAGCACCCCAAAGACGAGAATATAAACTGCTTCCTAAAGAGTTTAAACTGCTTCCTGAAGTTCATATTCAGGTAGCTTCCTCTTCTCAGCAACCTTTAGGTTTGAATATAAACCAGCAAGGTCTTATCCAAAACCCTTTTTTTCCCTGATAAACCCCTTGATAACATCTGAGGGCAGGAGGCGGATGCAATGCCAAACCTGAGGGAGAACCCTGTAGCAGCCTGGAAGATCGCTGTCGTTCACAAGGGTCAGCGTCTGCTGACAAGGGAATTTTAGAAAGCACCGTCCAAACATCACGACGGGGTTGAGCACTCGCAGCGGAGGAACCACGCATCTAGGCAAAGAGATGACCAAAAGGGAATTAGAGATACCGAGAGAATGTAGAGGTCGTTTACTCCCCAAGTAGTGTGAAATAGAGCATAACACATTTGTCAAATAGACACTTAATACCCCTACAGCGATAAATCGCCTTTAACTTCTTCTGACTCAACCACCTGGTTGGGGCAAAGCCCTGGGACTCAGCCTCGCAGAGGCTACCAAGTGCCCAGGCAGCGCACGGTGCCCTGTCCCAGAGCTGCCTGATCAGCTCTGCCCGCTCTTTGCCCCAGGAGGCTTGCAAGGACCCTCCCAACAGTCTCAGCAAGGCGTGAGCTCTGGGGGAGCCTTCCCACCAAGGACCAGTGCTCACCAAGGCTCAAAGAGCACAAGACTCCTGTGTCTCAGTGAAAACGACTCCCTCCTCTCCCACACCGCTGTTGCCTTGCCTGAGAACTCAGCCCTTTGCCCCAGCGATGGAGGGCACAAGCCACCCCCTGCCTTAGGCAGTGGGGGATCACCCTCTCCCAGTTCCTGCACCCCCACGGCTCCATGCACTGTCTGTCCCCATTTGCACTTGTTTTACAAAACTGCAGCCCAGGCACTGACTGGATGACTCTGCCTGGGAGAGGGAACAGCACAGTGAACTCATCCCTCTTGGAATTAAACCGACACCCACTGCAGCACAACAGCATTGAACCTGGCTGCAGCAAGAACAACTTTTGGCTTCAGTCTGAGAACATTAACGCTCAAAAGAACCAGAGGGAAGCAGAGAAACCTGAGCTCACCTTCCACATCAAGGACTATCTTCCCCTTCATACGATCGTGCTTTGAGCTCTCCCTCACCAGTCCTGCCATAAGCCCCTTTCCCATTCTCATGCACCTTCGTTAACTGACCCAGACACCAGCTCTCAGCAGGCTGCTCACTGCGGCCCAAATGAATGCTGTAGTTTGGCTGCAACCCAGCACAAGTCCACCACTTGCAGGAAGGAGAAAAGATGGCCCTTTGGAAATTTATTACACCTCAAGCACCAAAAAACATGCCCATAATGAATATAATTACTGTTCCCCTTAGAAAAAGGCTCAGGGCCATGCCTGTCCGTGGAGCACAGGTGCTGCTTTCAGAACACTGCCGATCTCACATCTAGCTGGGCAGAACTAGCTCATTAAGCAACACTTGTCATTTGGAGATGCAGCCAGCAAACCACGTGCAAGGCAGCGTGGTGCTGGATGCACGAGGAGAGACGACGAGCTGCAAGGGAAGCGCCGATACCTGGCTGTGAGGAGCAGCGCCGACACCGCCTTGCCAACACCGCACACGTCCACCACCAGTGCCAGCTCGTAGCTCTTCACAGTGTTGGAACACAGGGTGACCTGGTGGAAGAGAAGAGCATCGAACACTTCATCACTCCCAAAAGCCATCGTCCACGTGTGCTGTCCTCCGGTTCTTGTTCCATGGGCAGGAAAGGGAGGATTTTGCCCTAACTCTTCTGCTGGTCCATGTACAGAGCACAGTTGCTGGGAGTAACAAAAGTCTTCTGACAAATCTGCTTTGTTAAATACACCTTGCACTTACCAGGGCATACGTAAGCACGATTAGATTAATGCTCTACTCACCACTGTATTAAAATTAAGGGACTAATTTTTAATCTCAACTACAACAGCATAAATCCAGAGGCAATCTGTTGACTTCAACATTCAGCTTTACGTTGAGAAGCTGAGGGCAAAATGCAGCCCAGCAGGTGCTGTGCAGTTCATGGCTGCCAGAGCTTTTCCAGTCCCCACTGGAGATCACCGCAGTGAATACAACTCATTCTGCTTATCAGGAGAGGAGAAATAAGACCAGGAAGAAAAGCAACCTGCTTTATACAATGACATCTCTCTTTTTAACAGCCACCTTCTGTCCTCATCCTTCCTCTGCCCACTTTAAATCAAAGAAACTGCTCAAAGCAGCTCTCAAAACCATATGAATGGCTTCTGTACTTGACCATATGGTACATGATCTTCAGCTTACGATTTTGGAAACAAAGCAGCGGTCCTTCAGAAAAGCCCCGCAGTAATGCAGCTAACAGAAGCCTAACACTAGTGCAGGTATCTTACTCGCGTTATGCTCAAAGCTAGCAGTGCTAAAGCCCTCTCATCCCTCAGAGAAGCTCCAGCTCCACCCGCCGAGCACGTATGGCCGGACTCTTCCCATACCTGGATATCCAGGAATCCCAGGGGGTGGATGGTCCCTCTGCGGGGCTTTATGGTAAATTCGGTTGGCCTGAGGCGAGGTTGGGCTCCCTTTCTCCGGAGCAGGCGAGTGTTGTCTGACATCTGAACAGAACTGCTGACACTGGGCTCTCCCAAGCCGTCCCCAGGAATGCGAAGGTTGAAGGTCAGGGGCACCAAGGAGGTGTTAGTGAGGCGACACGACAAGGTGTGAGGAAAGCCTGGGAAAATGACACAAATATGAATTTATGCATCAACTGTCCTGTGATTCCTGGTGTAAATAGCCTGTTATGATAAAACTGGGTTTGGAGTTTAGCTCTTTTCAATCTGAAGTGCAGCTAACTGAGAAGCTACGCAAGGAATTAATTGTCACTTAAGTTCCCTTTTAGGCTGATGACAGAGATTGCTGCCTTGGAAATGCCCACTCTTAGCGATGCTGAACACCACAAGTTTCTCTCTCTCTAACTGTGAGGAGCTCTCTCACCTGCCCCCAAACCAGCACCAATTAGTTCTCACTTACGAGTGTCCATCCAGACAGACCATTTATTCTGAAAATTCAACCCGTAAAATGCCCTGTGAACTCTGCGAACACTCCTACAGTTTTCAGTATATAAAGTCATCGAGGAGAAGCTACAGTAAAAGAAAGGAAGGATGAAATTGGGAACGACAGCATGATGCAAAGCACTCTAACGCAGTTTCTCTAGGCAGGATCCTTAAGGCATCTCCTGTCTGGGGCTACCAGACTGAGCACATGCCAACTCCCAGCCCACCGCACTGGAGGCAAACCTGATGCTTGCTCAGAAATCAGCAGGAGCCATGTTCCACCTTCCCTAACGAATGGGACATGGCTTCCACACTGCACACTGGCCCGCAAAGGTCGACATCACTTTAGCTGTGATACTCGCCTTCCCTCATGGAAAACCAGCGACACAACCACACCTGGTGGGGTGTTCTGCAGAGACCTGCTCTGGCGTGGACATCTGGCTTGGCTGGCCAGCTCTGTGAGAAGGAGACATCTCCCGTGGCCTGCTTACCAAGCGTCCTTTGAATACAGACGGGGAGGAAAACCAACTGCAGCCACAGCAGGGAGTTTCTCCATGTCCAACAACAGTGACCACTGCCCACCTCCAGCAGTTACTCCAGCAGGGAGGCAGGAGGGGCACAAAAAGGACAAACACAGACTTCACAGTCCCAAACGAGACCAAAGTCGCTAGATGCAGGTCAACAGTCAGCAGCACAGTTAAAAGAAGCAAAAATACAATAGCTGCCTTCAGCTGAAAAGGCCTTATTAATGAAATAAGATTAGGGAGGATGAATCTCCTATTACATAACCACATTTCTGCCTGGTGTGTTTCTTGTTGTTTTATTCAAAAGAAAACAAAGAAGTGGCAGAGTGGTGATGGAGGGAGGGGAGAAGCAGCTCAGGAAAGGTAATGAGTCTTCTTAAAAAGTCCATGAACAGCTTGAAAACACAGAGGCATCCTGGGCACAGAATGATAATGGCCCTTCAACCAATCCACAATTGATTTCACCTTTAAACTGCAGATCATCTCAGTAAAAAGCCTTTTGTGAGACTGAGATGGAGAACCAGAATCTGCATTTCAATGGAGACGCTCTGGATGGTCAGCCCCTGGCTCTGTCAGCAGAGCTGGGCTTGTGGTGGGGAAGGAGGAGCCCATGGTCCGAGGACATCAGTGCCTGATTCAGAGCTACTGCTTGGGCATGTTACCTGGTGGGTGACGACGACGGGCCCTCACAGCGTTAATTAACATCTCGCACTAAAGGTCAGGCAGGTAAATGGTATCCTTGCCTTGCAACAGGAACATTTACCCAGAGCAGCTACAGGCCAGTATGTGGCTTAAACTCCCTTCTGCTGCAGTCCCGTCCCCTGGGCCCTTCTGGGACAAGGAATTTCACAGTCACTCTGCTGCCAAGGATTGGGAGATTGGGGCTGAACAGACTACGAGGACACCAGAAAATACTGACTTTCTATTCCTTTGGTCCTATTTGATCTCACGATGGCACAAGACCGCCTAAGCAACCAGCAGCCCTGGCTTTAACACCCTGAAGGCTGCTATGGAGGAACACAAGTGACAGATGATCTTATTTTAAAGTGGTCCATTTTGGTAATTCACAGAGCTCTCAACCCACGGCCCAAGCCCAGGGCACACTCACCAAAGGAGACATCTCCGAAGTGGAGGGCAGGGACGTCGAAATGAAAAGTCGGTCCAATGACACAGCCCCTGCAAGGACAAAGACGGGCAGAGGAGGCGTTGGCTCAGTTAGAGAGAATGGCAAAGCGTTCAGCTTTCCTTACCGCTCGGGTGGGTAAAAGCTGCTCTCGGAACCACGGTGGGTTTCAAATCAACCTGTCACCCCTGTGCTTAGCACAGCACCCATGTGGACAGCAGGCAGCCAAAGCAAAGTGGTCAGCAGCCAACAGCTGCTGCTGAGGCTCAGGGCACCACGGCAGGGTGTGCCCCCACGCTGCTGCTGGCCCCATGAAGGTCCCTGAACAAGGGATGGCTCTGTGCCTCGGTTTCCCCACCCGTAATGTGATGGACAGAGGTGTCCACACAAAAGGGGACTCATTGTAACTAGCCTTCCCAGCCACAGGTTCCCTGCTTTGGTATTTCTTAGCTGGAACTGGTGTTTCCATGGCGTATATGAACACCTTTCTCAGAAGACCTGATCCACACAATCATTACACATGCAGGACTTTGAGGCATGAATCCAGGGGAGTCCCAAACATCCATTGAGAAGAGCAGCAACAGTTCTACACAGCGGACAGTTGAATCTTGGAGGGAAGTATCAGCTTGTCACCAGTGCACCAGCTGACACATCCAAGAGCAACAGTCTTAAACCGCCGAACACGGGTGTCCCGAACCCACCACACCACCTCGCCCATCCTTAAACTCAGCAGACAGGCTCCAAACTCCAAAACTCACTCACATCCACTGAAATCAGTACTTGAAGCTGCACAACATTCATTAATTGACTTCATGGTTGATGACAATCAATGTCAGCTCTGCCTCAGTTAAAAATCAAGGGCCACAGTGAATAGTGCCTTCTCATTTTATTCACAGGACTGACACTGTCATTATCCACATGTTCTGCACATGAACAGACCCCAGCATCCCGCAGGAGGGACCTGCGTCCATCCGTGCTGTCCCATTTCCAGCATCCCTTTCCAAACACCAAAGAAACAAGCATCCAGCACCTCGTAAGGTTGGTTTCCAAGTAATAATAGTCACCTATGGTCTTGGCACCTTCTGACTGCACAGTCAAAGAGCACTCAAAAACTGACTTTCAGGAGTTTCCATCCAACACTACTTCTCGATTCTTGCAGCTGAATCAGCTCCTAAGAATGCGCCAGGTACCAAATCCCTGCTGATGGTGAAGTTCCTTCTTCAGGTACCTCACATAACCAGACTTGACCTCCCAAGCCCTAACAGCTTACTCTAGACAGAGCAAAGGGAGCAGACACGCTTTCTGTCACAGCATTTGCCAGGAGACGATGGAAAACTACCTCCAAACCAGCCACGACTGGGGATGACACCAGGAAACTGCCAAGGATGAGCCTTGCCAGGCAAGTGGGGAAATGACTGCCATTTCTGCTGAGTGCACCGAATCTGTGCTCTAGGAAGTTAAACTGGAATGACTGCCCAGAAGGCTCAGGCAAGGAGCCAACCCAGAGCTGATAACAGTACAGCTTGCAAGAGAATGAGGGAAAAGGCAGTGGTTTTGGCAACAACTGTGTTTTACAGTAGCATTAAGTAATGCATGCGTGAAGGGAGATCAGGGTCCTGGCAAAGTAGGAAGGATAACACAAGGCGGGAGAGGAACTGCTTGAACTCTCATCCCCGTTCCTTCCTTTACAGCCCAGTGTCCCACCAGCCAGCTCGCCTCCGTTCAAAAGAGCCAGAAGCTTTTCTCCATGGAGGACAAAATCCAGTGCACAAAAGCTTCCGAAGAGGGAGGCTCAGCTGGAGCTGGTGGGTGGACATCTCAAGGGCATTTGAAAACAAACAGCTTGAGCTGTGGGGCTGGAGAATGACAGAAGGGCTGGAGAGGGATCCTTGAAAAAGGCAAGACAGAGCTCAAGGAGGCAGATGCCATCTCAGGGAGGAGAGGACTGCAATGGGAATTGCTGCTGAGGGACAGCTGCATGGGAGTGGGCAGGTGTGCTGGGGTGCCATCAGATGGGCTGCACAGAAGCCACCATCCAGGGAGGAGGAGTATGAGGATGGGGAAGAAATAAATAAAAAAGGACCAGCAATCCTCTTTCACTGAGACAGAAGGTCTGCACTGAGCCCAGGGGGTGCTGGCCAAACAGGGCAGAGAGTGGCCACAGAGAAGGGGAGGGCATGCTGGGCACTGGGAGCCAGGGCATCACTGGGGAAAAAAGGACCACTTCATTTGGCTGTGGGGAAGCCAAAACACAACCATCCCTCCGACAGCTCCTTCCTTCCTTCCCCAGGAGCAAGGCCACTGCGGGGCAGAGGCAGTGGGCACTGTCCAAGCAGTACTGTATTCTACCTGTGATAAGTGCAGCCTTACCAGCAAAACCTGCCCTTGCTCAAGGAGAAAGCTGCTCATGCAATAACACCCCGTGACCGATTTGGGGGAGGGACAGATGATTGTGAAATGTTCCCTCTTGATTTCCAAAAAAAGCAGCACTTTCCCTCCAAACACAAAGCCAACGTAATTGTTTCTCTACTGAGGTCAACAGACCTACTCACCACTCTTCTCTTGCAAAGTAATATCCTTTTTGTTCTTTTTTATCCATTTCCCTCACCTTATTGGTAAAGTCGACCACAGATTCCTCCCATTGCTTTACTGCTTTTGTCTAGTGCCTCCCAGCAGCAGCAGCCCAGGAAGCTGGTTGCTGAGGAGGCACAGGCAGCCCCACAGCTCCAGAGCACCCAGCACCAGCCTTCCTGCCTACACCACGTCATCCCACCAGCCCGTCGTTAAAGACCAGCTGGGACAAGTTTGCATGCTGCTGCGGTCCTGAGAAGTGAGCTTTGCCTCTCCTGTCATCAGCTTTTTTTCCCCCTTCTCCCCTTTGCTTGGTGAGGATTATTATCTTTTGCCGTGGCACCAGCCCACGGGATGATGCCCGAGTCCGTGTGACAGCACCTGCCACAGAGCTCCCCGTCTCCCGCGTCAGCACTGCTCTGGCTGCAGAGAGGAGGTACCACAGCGCTGGCTGCACAAGAGGACAGCTTGTCCCAACCCATGAGCATGAGAGGTGATGCTGAGGCTGCTGGTACCCATTTGGGATGGATTATTAACAGAGGGTTTTAAAAACACTGCCTCTGGCTGCAGTCACCCAGGCTGGCCCATCCCCAAAGCCCTGCTGGCCTTGCTGTGTGTTCAGGGGGAGTGGCCCAGACCATCTACCGCCCAAAGCTGATGCCATCCCGCTGTCTGCGGTGGCCCAAGGGCGAATGAGCTACCTGTAGGAAGGAGTCACTCCAGCTCCTGGGTACCCGGACTGGGCAGCAGGCATCTCCGCACCTTTCCTGTACCACCTCCAGTCAAACTGTTTTCCAGCATGGGTAGTCACTTAAAGCCCTGGGGCCCTCACACAGAGACGTGTGAGAACCTGCTGCTGCCAAATTCTGTGCAAACAGCATCCTGGAAAGTCACAGAGCCACCCGCCTCAACCATGAAGGCAAAGCTCCTTCCCAGAGGAACCCAAGACTTTGAAAGTTAAACTGGGTATTGAGAGCACAGGAGGCATGGTCACAGGTGGCAGCAGGTCGAGGGAGCTGATCCTGCCCCTCTACTCCACTCTGGTGAGACCCCCCCCTGCAGTGCTGTGTCCAGCTCTGGGGTCCTCAGCACACGAAAGACATGGACCTGTTGGAGCGGGTCCAGAGGAGGCCACAAGAATGATCAGAGGGATGGAACACCTTTCCTGTGAGAACAGGCCGAGAGAGTTGGGGTTGTTCAGCCTGGAGAAGAGAAGGCTCCGGGGAGACCTTACTGTGGCCTTTCAGTACTTCAGGGGGGCTTATAAGAAAGATTTGAACTGGATTTTTAGTAGGACCTGTCATAATAAGACAAGGGGTAATGGTTTTAAACTTAAAGAGGGAAGATTCAGACTAGATAGAAAGGAAAAAATGTTTTACAGTGAGGGTGGTGAGACAGGTAGATGCCCCATCCCTGGAAACATCCAAGGTCAGGTTGGACGGACCTCTGAACAACCTGATCGAGTCGATGACGTCCCTGCGCATTGCAGAGGGGTTGGACTAGATGACCTTTAAAGGTCCCTTCCAACACAAACTATTCTACAATTCTATGATTTCCTCTCACAGACAATTATACTTCATTTGCTGCTGCAACTGCAAGGTTCAAACTGGAGTCAGGTTAAAAAGCCTTGGCTCTTAGCGTGGGGATGCTGGGATCCGAGCCAAGGCTAAGACCTTAGACAACACCTTTTTTTCTCTGTTTCATCCTAAAATGAGGTAGGTGGGAGACGATTACCCAGAGACAGCTACAGATGTGCCCACCAAGCTCCTATAACCCTCCTCACCTGATAGTCAAGGTCACAGGCTCAGGGGATCTGTTCACACTGAACCTGAATTCTTCTGTGAACTCCCCCAGGATGGTGGAACTGAAGGAGATCCGGATGACTTGCAGCCCGTCCGGCAAAATGATGCCCTCCTGGGGGAGGAAGGTGAAGCAGGAGCCCAGAGCTGTAGCCGGAGGGACCAAGTTGAAGACAGCATCGATGGCTCCTTTGTTAAACAGGACCACCTGCAGCAGCAAGAAAGCAAAATGGAAATACATAAGGAATCTTCCTTTCTTACAGAAGGATGATTTGTCTTCTGATTAAGCAATTAACGTCTGTAAAAAGCAGAAGATGCTGTGTGCTGCTGCTTGGCAGAAGCCAAAGAAAATGCAACAGGACAAGTTCTGCCTTTGGGTTTTTCATACAAAGCAGTGACAGCTTCATAGAAACAGTCACTCGGGGTTTATGCCACTGACACAGAGCAGCCCACTTCGACGTGCAGTGCAGAGGAGCTGCTCAGCATCACCAAGTCGATTCAGACCTGTCCCTAAGAGCAAGGAAGGGCAGTTGCAGCATTACTAGTGAATCATCACACAACTGATTCTGCTCCCGACGAGTCCGATCCTGCCGAGGGCAGAACACATTGCAGCCAACAAGTTTACTGCATGTAGAAGACACCTCAGGGCAGCACTATAACCAACTTCAGAAGCACTCCCCAACTCTGCTATGGCATGTAATTTAGTTTTCTTATTTTTTCGTTAATGGGATACTTTCTTAGTCTTTGCTCAAACAGACGTGTCAGGAAAGGATGAGCGTGTGGTGCACAGCAGCTCCATCTATTCCAAAGAATTTCTCTTTCCTAAATATTCACAGCCACCATCTAAGACTTTACCGTTACCAGAATAAACTGCAAATTTAGAACTAAGCCGTATTTTGTTGAACACTTGAGAGATCTACTGCCTCGATCAAGTGACACAATCCCGCAGCACTTGTTGAGAGTCAGCTCTTCTCATGTTGGGCGAGAAATGCCCACAGCTGCTGCGAGTACCAGCACGCTGTCAGGCACCAACAAACCCACCCGAAGCAAAGCGGTAAAGTTTCTGATTGCTGCGGGGTGATATCCTGCCATTTCCATGGACTTAACTATCTGCTTTGGATTTCTTTTCCCTAATTTTTGTCCTTGTAAAACCTGGTAGAAAAATTGAGACAGAAGCAGAGAGATGTCCCTTATTTTTTAATTTTGCAGCTGCTGTTAAAAATATTCATGTATTCAAGATCTGCAAGGGTAACCTGAAAACTACTCTCTCCTCTCTTGTCTTTTACCCCTCGGTGACAAATTGCACTTAGGGATCCAACGCTGAGCTGAGGTTTACCTCCAGTCTAGCTGCTTAGTACAGCACTAACAGTATCATCTACTTAGTCACATTTTCTCAAGTCATGAAAATAATAAAATGATAATCAATAAAGTATCACCATTACAAATGCATAGAGAGCACAATATTTTGGTAAGAAAACACCTTAATGTGTCCTTCCCTGCCACAGTCAAGCTTTTGAAAGTATTGCCTCATTTTCTACCTCTTTCAGTTGCCCTATCTTATTTTTTTGCAGAAGACACCATTGGCAGGGGGAGGCAAATATGTAGAAAATTCCTTTGCTTCATTTCCAGAAATGCTTTGCTCTTCATAGAGATGCAGCAAATCTGAAGAGTGGCGAGAGACTGGTCAGCAAGGGAAAGCACTCCCAGTTCCGTTGCAGGACACAGCTCTGAGCCAGAGGCTGGACAGCTTTCCTCCAACTCCCAGGAACCGGCAGCACGCGCTTAACCGAAAACTGGCTGCAGTGGACTGGAGTTCAAACACAGTAAATTTGTTCCAGCTGCTTTTTAACAGCCCGGGTGCAAAGGTGCATTGCATCCAGGGCTGAAACAAAAGCCTCTGAATATTTATCTTTTTGTCCCAGTGTTGCTTTCATGTGTCAAGGGGGTATTTTTTCACATGAAGCCTCCCAGCTGATCTCCAAGGAAGGTTGCCAAAAAGCAGGGATTAAGACTTCACAAGCAACATATGCACCTTTCAGATCCCATCAGAAGTATCCAGATTCTGGGAAAGCCCCCAGATTTGACTAGTATGTCAAATACTCCCTGCTCACAACGACCCGAGTTGCCAGAAATCCCACAGGTCCACGAGGCTCACTGCTGCCCTGGGAGCCATCAGGATCCCCCCCAGCCCCTCAGAATCCCGACTGCTCACCTCATAGCTGTGCTCTAATCCAACAAAAACCTTCCCGATGTCCAGCTGCTCAAAGCTGAAGCGGAGCCGAGGCCCTATGCCTTCCCCTTTGATGCGCAGGGGCAGCCTGGTCTCGCGGCCTGGGGAGAGATTTCCACTTCAGTACAGTAATTCCCTCTGTTATCCTGGACTGTCCAGGCTGCCTCAGTGCTAGTCGCTGACTCTGGGCTGGATGGGACCAGCTCTAGGTGCTCCAGGAGGAGATACAGGACTCTTCCCTGCCCTCAAGAGATATGCCTTGGGGCTGGCTTCTAATTTCTAACCAACCCCTCGGGCTGGTTTCTCATTTAGCCATCAGTTTGCACCCTGAAAAAGCGATGCTGAGTTTAAAACACAGTCTCTGAATTTCTTCCCATGTGCTTAGGATGAGCTCTGAAATCCATTCAGTGAAGGCACAAAGCTCGTGAAACAGAACTGAAGATAAAAATACACCATCTATACTGACGCAATCGGAGACAAGAGCACAGGAGCCAAGAAGTACGAGCCCAGGCAAGGCGAAGCTCCCTGCTAACGGCGGCATGCGCGTCTGAGAGCTGCCTCGAGCAGGCGGAGCATCTCAGCCACTGCCCGTGCCTGACACACAGCTCCGTGCCCAGGGCTCTGGGGCTCCCCTCCTGCAGCGGCACCTAAATAAGACAGGGCTTTGTGATCTCCAGAGAGAAGCACTCACCTATGCCCACCATGATACCGAGAGCTCAGCTTTGTAAAGACACCTTACCTGAAGCACGCTGAACAGTTATGGAAAACCTCACTGCTGAGGTCAGAGAAGCCATAAACATACTGCTAATACACACACCCCTTGATGCAAAGGAACTGAGACTGCAAGGCTTATAGCTAAACTCTAAGATGCTCATTTTCTTCTGTAAGCCTGCTAAGATGACAGTGTGGGATCTTTGTCTGAAGGATGCTCTGACCCACTGGAGCAGCCTCAAGTGCCTGAATCCTGGCCACTGTAGCTCTTTGGCCTCTACAGGCACCTGGCAGCAGAGCAAATGCTGGCAAACCCACGGCATGAAAACTTATCCCTTCACTGCCTTGGCTGTTCTGCGATCGGTGATCCAGGCTTGTAGCCACACATCCTGAGGGCTGGCCTTGGACAGGAGACCACCTGGAAACCGCAGGGACAGTGGGCACATGCCAGCACCCTGCTGACCACTGACCCTTCCTACCAACTACACGAGAACCGAGGGGGCTGCAAGACTACTTGCGCCTCCACTGTGGGCAACAGAAGCAGGAGAAAGGAGCCGTACCTGAGATGTCACAGTAGACCGTTTGTTGATAGACTCTGGCTTCTCGGGGTCTAAAGATCACATTAATTTCAGCTGAGGAATTTGGCCAGATATCTCCCTCCTGAAACAGAAGGAGACAGCAAACCATTTATCTTCAAACGTCACATTTCTTGTTTTCAACCACAGCCCTGTAGCCTTTATTTAGAGCATCAGTGAAGAGCGGGGAACAAGCAACACTTATCAACAAAATTTATGGGAGTTTGGAAGCAGCTGCAAAAAAACTTTATAAGTCTCCTACCTTTACTGGCATCTGGTAGAGGCGTTTTGTTAAATTAGGGCTATAACGAAGCAACCAAACTGGCTCACACTCCAGTAGCACCTCAGGAGCCAGCGGTCTGCCTGGGCTACGTGTTCTCTATAGGATGGCAGTTGAGTCAGAGCATGGAGAACCACCACGGATGGTAACCAGGACAGATGTAAAACTATGCAGTGCTGTGAACATGGTATTGCAACACTTCTGGCTGAAACACTTCTGGCCTCAGACAGGCTGCAACTGGCAGGTGGCATAAAATACAGATGGTGGATGTATGATGGTACAGCACAACCACTCCAGCTGTCGTACCCTGGCTTTGCTACAGCATAAAGCAAGGTGATACGGGAGGGGATGGCACACCGTGACTCACAGCTACACAAGTGGTCTCTCTGCAAGAGCCCAACCGTAAATACATGCAGATCCTATTTCTCCCTCAGCCCCTAAATAATGAGAATCTGCTAGATCTCCGCCAGTCTGAGTAAGAAAAAGCTGATCTTGAAAAGCCGGGCACCACCAACTGCTGGCCAAATCACCTGCTTTGCTTTGCAGAGGGGGAAGGCAATGGAAGGAAATCACTGCTCAAAGCAGTCAAAGAAACAAAAGGCAGAGCTGGCAAAAGAAGTACTAAAATGGCACTCAAAGTGCATCCTGTCAGCTCAGGGCACTTAGGAGAAAGGCAGTGCCAAAGCCAACAGCTGCCTCTTTCCATAAATAACTGAACCCACAGAGAGCCGTGGGGTGGACCACGGCTCCCACTGGAGATGGTGCCTTCCACCAAAACCCAAAGTGCTCTGCAGTAGCCTCTCATCTGGATGGGGAACAGCTTGGTTCCCCAGCTGAGGTGCAGATTTGCAACAACAAACAACAAACTGCAGCTGTGCCAACATTGGTGGCTCTCAGCCTTATATGGGATATAGGAGTAACTGAGAAGAGAAGATGATCCCCTTCCTTGAAAAAAAAAAAAATAGTTTCACCTATTTTAAAAGGAAGAAGAGGTTGAGATTATCCTAGGATTTACTCCAAGATGAAAAGGGATTTTGCATTGCTCGGACAGTGGGCATTCTTCATCTCAGACCATCCAAATACTCAGAACCAGGGCTCTGGCTGATTGAAGGATATGGGGTTTTGCTTGCATAAACAGAAAAAGCAAAAAAATTTCTGTACCTATGTGCAATGAAACTCAAAAAGTCCGTTTAAACCTGCCAGCCTTGTGTCCAGGCTCACAGATGACACTGGAAGGGAGATTCAGCCGTGGTATCCATCCAGGTTATGTGAAGAGATTGGTATGTCTGTGATCAAACTTGGGTTGAATTTGGCCTCCTTTCCACAGAGGACCATTTCATTTCTCAGGTCAATATGTGAACTGAGAGTGCTCTGATATCCTTTGTTAATCCCCATACGCTACGTGTAAGCTGTGCCCTTACTCATAATTACCGATAGCTCTCAACAGTGTAAGGACACTTATGAAGTGCCCTTGCAGCAGAGCTCAGCTTTAGGCAGCCTCTCGCTCTGTCAGGAGCCCACAGAAATGCTTTTTGCAACAAACTCGCAGCCTCACTAGAAACCTGGTGTTTTCTCTCGGCACATCAAGCCAGCTGATGCAGGGACCTGCCAAGTGACCACAGCCAGGGAGGAGAAGGAAGGGAGGTTCTCAGCTATCGCTTACCAGCGGCTCAAGGGTGAACACATCGTCGGAGAAAAGCATGGAGTCTCCTTGCGCCTTTGCCCGCTGGTTCTGGAAGGGGCGGGAGAGAAGGGAAAGGCGTTCTCGGAGAGCGGGCTCCCCCTTGCACTCCCTCAGACAACGATCCATCTCGTCCTCTTTCTGCCTCTGCAGCCTGCAGCCATGGGGAGAGACAAACCAAGCAGATAATTTAATGAGCAAAATATTTGCAGAGACTCGTGTGAGCGCAGGGGCAGCAAAGCGCTCGGGGAGGAACAGCAGCAGCTCAGCAAGGGGCTGACCCCAAGCCGCGGGGTCCCACACAGATCAGATTATCACTCGCTGTTCGCTGGCACGGCACGTAGTTTTACTCCATGCTTACAAGCTCAGAAGAGGTTTCTGAAAGCCAGCAGCCCTCGAGAGCCTCCCGGCTCAAAGTCTCTGCCACAACTGATGGAGAATCCACCAACAACCCCAACTGGCTTTTCCTACCACAGAGCTGCTTGGGGGAGGCAGATCAAGATGAAGGAGCACCCACTGCAGGGCTTCACTGGCAAGGGGAGACGCAGCTGGGTTTCAGCTGCAGGCTACTGGCATCACTCTTTTCTTCCCCTTTGGACCTGCAGGGATAAGCAAGCTAAATGTGCTCTCTGTGCCCTATACTGCCTTCCACCAGAGGATCCCAGAGCACTGTAAAAGCAAACCAATGAATTCAGGCATCGCACCACTTTGGTGAAACCAATGGCTTTATATGCATGGAAACAGAGGCCCTGAGAGGGGCAGGGACTTTGCCTAGCATCACCCACTAAAGAAGTCTGGACCAGCATCTCTGAATCCAAACCCTTACGTCTAGCCTTGAACCACCTTATCTTTTTCCTCTTTTTGGCCATCTCTGTAGGGCTTTGACGCAGTTAATCTCTCCCTTACTCGGTATCTGTAGCAGGAATCATTCTAGTGTTTAAAGATCACAACCAAGAGATAAGGGAGCACGGCTACAGAGCAGTTGCTTCCTAGCTGGCATATCGCTGTCCCCTCTGCACGCTCCAGTCCCTGGCCATGAAGAACCAGCAGGTGACAACTCTGGGGGGATGAGTGGAAGGCTCCACGTGTAGCAGATCGAGGCAATGTAGTACAAACAGGATAGCAATCATCACCCACCTAAATTCAAATACAGTTCAAAAGGAAATACGGTCATGGACGTTACTAGCTGTACACAGACAGAGCCTCGGACAAAGGCTGGCACCAGAGCCAAAACCACTTGCTTTGGCTCGCTCCCCCTGGAGTGCAGTGGGAAATGTTTCTCCATGGCTGACCTACAGCGCTGCGCGTGAGGAGGGCTTCCAGCCACCGATGAGCAACCCTCAACTCAACCTCCATCAACGGACAATAATTCCACCATTACATCCCAGAAAGTCCTGCAGGAGGGAGACAGAGCAAACCCCTGGATAGACCTTCTAATGATCCAGGTCTTCTGGGGTCACAGCCCAGAGCAGGGTCCTGCACTGCCTCCTCTCATGGAAAAAGTCCTCTCTGCTCTGAGATCTCAAAAGCTTCTCTGACAGCAGGACAGTGGCCTTGGAGCTATGACCATCCCTGAGATTGCAAGTAGGAGGAAAAAAACATCCTGATCAGACTCTAGGACATAATCTGGCATGAGATCAGATGTAATTGGAAAAGAATCAGGTTGAAGTGAACTGTGGGGAAATCTGGTTGCCTCTGAGGGGAAAGAGGATCACTCAGGGTCCAATCTGAGACAGGCAGGTGAGAAGAGAGCGGTAAAGGAATGGTCCAGGCAAGTGCCCAGAGAAGGTAATGAGATTTTCTCTTAACGCACTGAGCTTGCATGGAAGTCACACACTGTGTAATTAAAAATAGAGAACAGTGGAAAACTAGTTTTGGCCTTCAAGGCATTTTTGACCTAATTATGTTGATCTTTATTGGCTCAGAAGCCCTTAGAAAGTGCTCCAGTTTAAGGCAGTTTCCTGATCAGCTATGAGCTAACTCCTATACACCTACATCCATGCAAGTCTGAAAAGTCCCACAAGGGTTCTCTTAATCACCCAAACTTTTAAGTGTCATTTCCAGTTCATCTCCCCGGGCTATAAGTGTTTCTCTGCTGCCTGAAAGGGGAATTTCAAAGCTTCACCACAGACACCGTTTGAAGAACCTGCCCCATCTCTCAGCACCATGAAGACACAGGCTGCTGCAGCCCAAATGCGCTCTGTCCTGTGCTGCCCTACCTTCCCTGCAGAACCCTTCACCTCTGAATTCTCCCCAGTCTCTGAGGAAGGGTAGAAATACCTCGTTGTGCTGGAAACCGGGACAGTGCAAGGCAATTCAACATCCTACAGCAGGATGGCCTCAACTTGCTGGGCCAACGAAGTACTTTACCTGCACATTACTGGAGAAGGAGCCTGCCACCTTATCAAAGCTGGAGTGGAAGAAGCTGCAGTGAATATCGTAACAGTTATGCTACCTGCAGCTATGTCAAGTGCTGCTACTCAGTGCAGTCCCAGGTAACGAGTGCTGACACTCTCCTCAGCCTCATGGACCCTCCATAGCCAGGGGTCTCTGGACCTCAGTGGTTTGGTGCTCCCACAAAGCAAATTTGCTCTCTGAGGAAATCCAGTCATTGCAATCAGCCTTTCCTCCCCAAAACACCATCCTCAGCCGGAGTACAGATGGAGCTGGAATGGGAGGCACTGAGCTCCAGGGACACGTAACCTGATGCCGTAGATGGTTTACTTGTCCTAAACCATTCAGTGCACCAACACCCCTTGAGGCCATATGTTAGTTTTACCCTTGAGCAGTGTATCTTACTGAAATGAATCTTTCAAACAAACCTCAGCTTCTGATAATCTTCCTCTTCCTGAGTAACAAAAGCCTTCCACTGGAAGTGGACTATGATTTCACTCCGATTGTGGATGACCACAGATCTGTGGTTTGACAGCGTGAGATAAGTCTTCTCAACTGTCAGGGAGCTCCTGGCCAGCCCGATGTTGACATCTACAGCTGCTCCATAAAGGCTTGTGTGAATATCTTCACCTGGAAAAAAAGCATAGGGGAGTCTTTGCTCATCTCACTTGCTGATGGAAGTACGAGGAACAAAGCAAGCCACCAGTAACAGAAGAAATTGTTACAGCTTTTACCTGTATTAGCAGTTCCACAGATCAGCACATTTATCACATCCTGACAGCTGCCCGTGTACAGAATGAGGGTGTCCTGGGCACCACCGTCAGCACCTTATTTCTGGGTGTGTTTGTAGAGATTTATCCCCAAGGTCACAGTATTTACAGTGAGATTTTTCAGATGTGCTCAGGTGGCCTTTGGGTTGCCATCCCAATCAAGTCACAGGGAATTCTGCATCCAAGTCATTCGGGGGACTCTGAGGAGTCCCACCTCAGTCAGGGCTTGCCCAGTGTTGTGTCTCTCCTGACCCCTTGTTGCTGACAAGCAAAGATGCCTGGGGGCACGCGGGCAGGAAAGGGAGGTTCAGAGGAACAAGTGACAGCCCAGGGCAGGATGGGACACAGAAGAGAGCTTCGCTGTGTTGCAGAAGCAGTGCCCTCACTTGCTGTGGGTTTGTGAAGACATGTCAAAACGAGACTGATGGGGCATGGTACACCCCAACCTGCCCATTACAGTCCTGCAAGCCCATTTCCTCAGCCGGGACCCTGTTGCTTATGCCTGAGTCTGCAAGTCTACGCTGCGTCTTCCCAAGCCATTCAACGACCAGAGCGAGGGCATCTTTGCTTTCCACCTCAGACCCAGCTGAAGACGGGAGTGTCCCGGGCTGTGCACATCAACTGACTAACGACTGGAGCCTTGCTGGAGTACCTGCCAGCACGTCACCCTCCCGAACAGACTCCCACCACAGGCTCCCTCATTTCCAGAGCTTTCAAACCTTCATTCTTCCCAGTCAAGTAACTCCTGGCAGTCAAATGAGCTCAAACTTCAGTACCAAGCCCACTCTTCCTCTTGCAGGCAAGTGTTTCCCAGGTGAGATGCAAACAGCAAACATCAGACATGCTCTCTAGAAACGGCATTTCTGTGGAGTGGTGCTTAAAGCCTCAGAGCCAGCCCCAACGGACAAGTGCAGCAACCCGGCCATAGCCTGGAGAGCATCCCTCTGCAAAGGCAGAGCCTCCTCCTCACTGCACAGGTCACAGCAAGGCAGCCAGAGAATGGACCTGCCTTTAAACGGCTACCGTGCAACAACACAGGGAGAGAGCTGGATGTGCGCTGGGTGGACTCCTGAAATCCTAAGCCAGACACAACACTGCAGAATCACATTCATTCCAGGGAAAAAAAAAAAAAAAAAACGAGCCCCCTCTTTTGGGGGGGCACTGGGGAATGAAGCAAGACTCACCCTTACAACAGTAGATCTCTAGAGTTATTCACTCATCTCCACACACAGAGAATTCAGCCTTCATGCCTGTATAGCCTCAATTTTTCTGCTCTTAAGGGAGTCTGGAGTGGTAGGGATTTGTGGCCAGAGATGAGTTACATTGTGAGGACAGCAGCAATGTTTACAAAGACTGGACAATCTGCTTTCTATAATGGACAATTGGCATACAAAAATAACTGACGTTCAGGAGGGTTACAGAGGTGGGTACGCTTTATAAGCATTGCCTCTCCCTCCACTGAGTCCTTGGCATATATTGGCAAGCAAAGGAGCCAGGAGCCAAGAAATGGGAGACATGCACAGTGCTTCGAGCTCAGGTTTATGGAAACACAAGCCAGCGCTCTACAACGATCAAGATGACAAACTACTGCAAAATAAACACCACGAAAACTATCATCGTCTCACTGTCTAAACCCATGGCCACATGCGTCCTGAAATACTGGGTATAGTTCTGATCTCAAAAAACAAGCTGAAGCCTTTGAAGCTAAATAGAGAAGGGCAGAAGGAACAATGAAAAGTATGAAGCAGCTTTTATAAGAAGATTGAATAGGACTCCTCATCCTAGAAATCATATGGGAGATAGGTGGGAGAGGTTTGTAAAAGCATGAATGGCCTGGGAAACGTGAATAAGGAAAAATTGGTCACTATTTGTCATAAAACAGGAACCTGAGGGCCTGAAATAATGTTATTAGTCAGAAATTACACAAAAGTGGTAGTACTTTTTCCGGGAGTATTCCTTCCTTTGGAACACACTGCCACAGGAGGCTGTAGAGGCTAACAGCTGTAAATCCAGAGAGCAACTGGACAAATTCTTTGAAGATAAAGCCAGCAGAAGCTATAAGCAGCGATGAGAATAAAGCTTCCAGCACAGAAAAATGCTAACTCTAGAGCCCACGAGGGAGAAAGCATATGCACTGCCTGTTTCTACACAATTTGCTAAACATCCCCTATTGCTGCTCTCCCGGGGAGGAGCTGGGGACGCAGCCACCCCTGCGCTCCTGGCTGCAGGCACCGAGGACTCTTCTGAAGGCTGGAGGGTTTGCTGGAGCACCTTCTACCACAGAGAGCATTCGGCATCGTTCTGAATACATAAACCCACAAATCTCTGGGTCCAGGAGAGCATGCACAGCTGCCAGTGAGTCAGGAGGAAGCCACGGATCTGTCTGCCAGGCCGATGAGCTGACACAGAGAGCGGACCTGCCAGGGTCGGCCGCGGGCGGCTGCAGGCTTCATGACTTGGTGTCAAATTAGATGTGACATTTCATTTAAGACTCTTGGCTGTCTAATATATAAGTTTTTTTTAAAAACCCTCTGTACTGTAACAGTGACGTAGCACTAGGTATTTCACTTGACAGGGTAATGTCCATGGCGTGTGGTTTGGGATGCCTGGCTGCCATGAAAGCACATTTACTGAATCTAGATGTGTCTGTCCTATCGTTATTTACACAACATGGTCTTATTACAGGCTGTCAACTCTCCCATTCTTACACGTTTTTGATACACTTCCTACAGGTGGCAGGACACAGCTTTCTCTCTGCAACCTGAACAAAGCAATGCCTGAACTTGAAATTAAAAGCTAGACTTTTTATAGAGCAGTAGAGCAGACGCTTTGGGTTGTGCACTCCTGAGCGATGCTCTTTGACACAGCAGACACACCCCTGTGTTTTATCCCAGCATCCATCTGCGTGACTACGGACACAGGTATCTGAGCACACCATGATAACTTTTCACTATCTTGAAGTGAGAAATCTAGCATTGGGTCATCTTCTGTGGGGCTCCTGTTGTGCAGGGAAACAGACAAACAGAGAATTTACAGAACAGCTAAAACATCTTTCTGAATTCATCTAATACCACATGATCATCCTGGTGCAAGGGGGAATAATTTTCAGAGCAGTACAAACTGTTCTTAAACAGAAAGACAGATTTTGTTTAGCCTGAAAGTATAGCTCAATGAATGGATGAGCAAACCCTTGCACAAGATTTCAAAACAAATTTCAGGTTTTATGAAGAGTGCTTTCCTAGTATTCAACAGCTGGTACTTTCCTTCATTGATTACTGCTCTAAACATTAGGAAGCTGGTACCCAGATTGATTAGACTGAACAGAAACAAAACAGCACCCTGATGCATTTTGTCTTCACCAAGACATATTCTTCCTCTATCCCTGTGTCTCCCTCTCTGCTGAATTTGGATTTTAAATCTTTTTAGGAGTGAATGACAGTCAAATTTGGAATATTTAGGTGGCATGGAAAGCAAGTGTAATTTCATTTGCCCAGTTTGTCAGAAGACAGTGCCTTGCTCTCATCTCTTCTATGAACGCAGCTGGAGAGAGACAGGTCCTGCTGCTTTTTCACTGAAAATACGAGCAAGCAATGAAAGCAGAGCTCTTCACTCAAAAGGATGTTACTGTACCCCCATATCGACCTATGATAAGTAATTCTTTTGCTCCTGCTACTATCATACCCAGCTGCCTCCACTGCCGGCATATCCTTGTTTTTCAAACAGCGTGCAGAGGTCTCTGTTACCACTTCACCGCCGGAGAAGCGAGTCACTTCACCAGGCTAAGCGATCTCTGGAAAGCTGGAGAAGTCACCTACAGCCTGATCCAGCCCCCCCACCATGTGGTTTTTGCTGCGTCTCCCACAGAGCTACCACTAGATCAGAGCCAGGAGCACTGCTCTGAGCTGTTTCACTGTTGGGAAGCTAATGGCTTCACCTACAAGATGCACCGAGTCTCCGCCGGCCTGAGAAAGGCCGTCTGTCCGTCCCCACGCTTGTATTTCCAGCCCTAGAGCAAAACGTAGAGCAGCGACAGTCATTTGTAAGTGCTCCTCCGAGGTGGTGTTCAGGAGCTGCCTTCAGACATCATTAAACCATCACGTTATTTACTCCAGACCTCGTTCACAAACCTCACCACTAAATAACTGCTGCTGCTAACACAGGTGTTTCTAAAGAACCATTCCCAGGCTACAACAAAGCTCAGAGCATCCTCGTCATTACTGTGGCCACAGGTATTGCTGTAACGGTCAGAGTCCCCAGCACGGCCCCGGCCTCGGCAAAGCACCCACTGAGCCCACGCAGCACAGTGCAAGAAGAGGGTCTCTACCCCAGAGGCCCTGCAAGGAGCCATAAGACAACAGATGGGGATGAAAAGGGAGGTGGAGAGCAGTGACCAGCCAGCAGTGCTCCACAGGACAGGCTGCAGGCTCTTCAGACAGCTCTCCTGCACGTTAAGTCATCTCCTCTGCAGTCAGGCTCTTGCTGTGCATCCTTCTGTGACCGAGCACCCACAGCATTCCCCATCACCCCCTCTGCACTGTGCTTAGGAAGAACTGTTTGCCTCCTTCCAGGATGAAATACTCCGGCACAGGAATATCTGGGAGCCAGCACGGAGGCTTTGTGCTGCCCAGCATGAAGGAGCTTCGCAGAATGTATTGAAAAGGATGATGAAACAGTCGGATGATGAAAGACCACTGCCGCATACCCAGGATGCCGCGGCCTATTTTTAATCATTATTGCTACTACAGTAACGATACGCTGGGGTACCTGACTGGCTGAAACATTGCTTTTGGCCATGGGGAAAATAGTGCAGGAACTTCCATTCCGATTGCCTGGCAAAGACATGCCCAATAGACCGCCTAATAAATCAGTCACCCTTCAAGCTGCTCTTCTGCTTCTCAGCAGATGCTGATTGATCCACAAGGAAAGGAGGCTAATGAATGGTCAGTTCTGCCCTGAAACACATCCCCCGTTAATGACACTTCAGAACATGTCAGTGATTTCCACTGATGAGAGAGTAGACAAGCTGCGGTCAAGGATGACCTGCAAAGAGATGAAAACCACGTTCTTCCAGAAATCTTTCATGTGCTAAAAATGGGGTATGCACCGTCACGCAGAAGTCTGTTTCTGTGCATGCCTGAGGATGAACAAAACAGCCAGAGGAGATTTTTAACTTCCAAGTGACCCTCCTAGTACATACACCCCAGTCTGTGCTCACGCAGCCAACTCCATGGGTTGCTGAGCAGGGTTTTTGTTCGGAGGGGTGTTATGGAGTTGTGGAGCTACAAAGCTGTGCAAAGAAACCTCAAGCAAATGAAGCACAAACTTAATTCCCCTTCATCTACCCTCAAAGTGACAGATCATCTCTCTTGAAACACAAGGCCCTGGAGAGGGGGCCATACTCTGCAAGGAGCAGAACGGCCTTGTCAAAAACAGTATAAGAAAAATTCATTATTACAAGCAGTTCTAGAAGAGGGGAACAAAGACAGGAAACAGTTGTTACCTATTAGCTGTTTTGACAGAAACGAACACTTTGGAGACCAACTAGACTCACCCATCAATCTAAGTGATTTGAACTATAAAAGCATATAACCAATCAGTTGTATAAAGTATTAGTTACCAGTCCTCGGTCTGTTGCAGTGCTGCTACTATTAAGATGCAAAGACAACATATAATTGCACAAACTCCTATTTACACTTCTTTTGCCTACAATATATGACTCCCTCCACTCACTTTGAAGCAGACGTACAAGAACATAAAAGTCTGACAGAAACCAGCCACACTGCCGGGAATTCTCACAAGCGAAGGGAAAAAAGCACAACGTGCACTCACCACCTACGACAGGCAGAAAGAAAAATCCCTTTGCAAAGTTTTTAAATGCCTGATAGCCCAAGGCAAATCTAGAGAAGCCTCTTGAACAGCATCAGTCTGGCTTACACCTTGGGATAACACGGGAAACAAGATCTTCTTTAAAAACTCACAGAACAATGTAAGTTTCTAACCATCTGCCAGCACTAAACACAAATAAAAAAGAATTACATCAGTTAGTGCACTACAGTGAACTTTGGATTCAAAAGGGGCTGCTGCTTAGGAAGTGGAAGATTTCCCCACCTCTTAGCACTTGTAAGCAGCTACTATAAATCTGCCTGGTGTGGAAGGAATGGAGAAGTGCATGAAGATGAACAACTGCGGACTGGAGTGGAAGTGGCACACAGCGGTGGCCGTCAGAAGCTCACGGTCTGTTGCCATGAATTTAGCTCAACAGTAACTTAACGCTGCTCACGGCAACATCAGAGCCCCTGTAAACACTGGCACAAGACTAAGATTAAAACCAGAAAATGTTTTCGGTATTCCCACCCTGGTATCCTGCACAATACAGGGACGACTCAAGTACGTAACGAGGTAGGGAGTTTGCTCAGACAAGTACTGAGCCTCCTCCATTCTGGCTGAAGTCAGTGCAAATTGAGAACACTCAGCAACTTGTTGGAGTGATCTCAGGAATGGAAAATGCAGCACAACAAGGGCTAAACCTCAGTTAAACCCTGCTGCCTGGCCACATGCCTCAGTGGATTTACAAAGGAGAAAAAAGAGAAAGGAAAAGGCTTGATCCAGAGACTACATCAAGAGGATTTTCATTTCATTTTCAAACAAGTTCCTGGAAGCCACTGATTGCAATGCCAGCCTTGCAAGACAGATGACAAGACCCTTGGTCAACAGGGGGTTCTTAAAGGAAAGAGAACAGAGCTCTACAAAGGTGGTTGTTTTCTCCAAAGCCTACACAAAACCACAGATGACTATCACAGCAAGGCAGTGCTTTTCTCGGATGCTTTATCCTTCTGGGTAGCTGAGATGTTCAGAGGTGCTGGCACGTCCACGCTACAGTTACTTATTCAGCTTCAAACAGCAGTAAACAACCAGGGCTGGGATTTCATGAGTTTCCTGCATGTGTACACTAACACACTGCCAAGCCCTTGCATGGGTGGCCTCATTTACCAAAGTAAGCCGGTTCAGCCAAACCCAGCACCAATTTTTCCCGAAGAAAGGGATTCAGCATCCCGACACGTTTACATTCCCAGCTGGAGTATGAGCTGGGATTTTTCACACCCAGACCCATGTACATGGGGGAAATGGAGGAGTTTGGACATGTAAAGCAGTGAAGGTCAAATTTTCATTGTAAATCATTATGCTCTTAGCAGCAAAGACATTTTCTTCACAGTCACCTGTAAAGTTTGTAGCAACACGACTACCACCACATAGACAGTCTATCCAGGGGACAACACCTGTACTCCTAACCAGGACAGTCTAAAGGACACACAATTCTAATCAACCAAATAGCAGGCAAAGGGAAGAGCTCCATGTTTGCTTAAGCAATGCTAGGGACAGATTTGACTCAAGTTCAGCAAAAACTAAACCCACGCAACATGCACCTGATCCTGCGTCAGTCACACTAACAACAGTGTGATTCACTGAGAACTGCTGCCACTTGTGAGCAAGTCAATACAGACACACAGTAAAGCAAGGAAAACGCCTCCCAACACCCTACACTGATATTTTGCTCTTAGTGCCTCTGTTTCATAAGAAACAGTCTGTTGGTGGCTCTGAAAGAGCAACCCAGCTGCTTTTTGTATGCGAGTCACAGGGAGTCTGACTTAGCGCAGGACAAATCAGCCAGGTTGGGTAACATTGTCTGCTGCTCTGCACTACACCTGCAACAAGCAGCTTTTAAGACTGATTAAATGTTTGGTTTCACTTCAGCAATTAATCTCAGCAGCATTTTACTTATTTGTATGCTTCAAAGTTTGAGAGACAATCCCTTAATTATTCCTTGCTCTCCTTCTCAGTCTGTGGTTTATTGAAAAATAACTGCAGCGCTGTACTGACAGGCAGGAACGAATCCTGCCTTCATCTCCCAGGTGGCTGCACCATGTTCCGGGGAGGTTGCCTATCCCAGAGCCAGCAGACAGTTTGGTCCCTGTGGCCTATCCATGAAAATCACTTTTGCAAAGATTAACCATGGAGGAATCAGGTGTTTCAGTAAGAACAAGACTCAGGTTTTCAAAGCAAGCTGTGAAGATCCATCCTGGCCCTGGATTCTTCACTTGGACTTTTCATTTCTCATGGTATAAACCCCACAGCCCTAACCTCTAGTGTAGTTAGCCCTGATCTAACCCAGAAAAAGATCTGTCCCTCTGAAGTTTATCCTATAGGTTCCCTATATGCATACAAACGAGGCACCTTTTGTCGTTCTCTGAAATTTCAGTAGTTCTGTCAAGAAAGTGTTACCCAAACCAATGAGCTTCTCTGAGTGAGCACAAACCATTCTCTGTGAATGTGTCATTGACTGAAAAATATTAAACAAAGCTGTGATAACTCAGAAGCCTACAAAGACCATTTGGAAGACATAGGAGCATTTCTAGAACTTCTACAAACTCAAGACAATAAAATGCTCGTTGCTGGGCTAAAGCATCACAGCAGCACCCAGGTGAGGACATCACACTTCCCAGGACCAAAGTTCAGGAACAGGGACAAAACAAACTTCTCTTTCAGGCAAGAGAAAAGGCACACCAAATGCATTCAGGCAACTGAGGAAGTGTCTCGACCAGCATCGCAAGATACCTCTGCTGAACCAAGGCAGACAGAGGCATTTTAACATCACACCTTTTTCTTGAGTTTTTCCCACTTACTCTTAAAGTGACTTATAAAGCTGACAGCATTTCTGTGGCCTGAGCTTGGCTTCTCGTACCCTAGTATAAATTTTATACCTATCTCGGGAGGCAGCGAGCACTCCCTGCCAAACCCCAAGAGCCCTCAAGTCCTGGCTGCTTCAGTCCTGATGCTGTGAAGTGTGGGATGTAGGTGGGTAGAGGGCAACATAAAAAAAGGGTCTGTGGCAAGACAACGGAGAAGCAGTACAGGGGACAGAGGTGTGTAAGAGACAGGGGGCATTTAGAGAGAGTCCAACAGAGACATGCATTCCCCACGTTACACTTCAAACAGAGCATTGTCTAGGAATAAAACTTCACACCTGCATGTGCACACTGCAATGGAGAATCAAGGTTCCTCCTTCCTCCACTCAGCAACTCCCAGAAAAACAGCCTGCCAAAAATCTCATTCCTGCTTGAGGGGATCCACTTTAACAACCCCCTAAACACCAACTATTTGTCACTTTTTCCCTGAGGTAAAGGACAGGGGAGGCACACCTGGAGAGGGAAGTAAGGTGGCTGCGGCAATGGGAAATGATGGTAGATGACTGTCACGGGGGGCGTGTTGGGTGAAGAACACCGTGCTGACACCAGGGATGGACCAGCACACAGCCACACAGGACACACAGAACAGACTCAGCCTTTGCCCCTTATCTGCTCCCTTCTAAGCACTGAAACGTGCAGAGGTTTTGAAAGAAAAGCTTTTAGAAGTAGTTTGTAAAGCAAGTTTAACATTATTCTGCTTAGAAAGGGCTCTGTTCTGAAGGATGCAGAGAGCGTGCACCACGCAGTGCCCAGCACTTACCTGTGTCATAGTGAACTACCAGGGAACCGGAATGATCCCCGGTCTTCAGCGGGTGAAACTCCACTGTTACTTGCATGGCATCGCCAATCCCAAGAGTCCCGATGGAGGGATCCACAGAGAAGGGGCTGCAACGCAGAGAAAGAGACACATCAGGGCTACTGTGGGCGATTCGGGGACTATACTCCTTTTGCAGTCTACTCCACTTCAGCTCACTTGTGCAAGCAAGAAGCAAACAAGCCACAGTCAGCAGAAAAAACCAGAACATAGAGGATCAGAAATGGCTCTACTGACTCTCACTTCTGAAGAGTTCCAGCTCTCTGAACATCCTGTGGTGTCAAACGACCTCAGCTCCCCCATACTCTGCATCCCCTTCTCTGCAGGGAGGCTCAGGAGTCCAACCGCTAGCAATAGAGCCAGAGGATGGGTTTTGAGGAGCACAGAGATGGTGAGAGCTATCTGCCTGCACAACTTGACACTGACTTCCTCAGGAATCTGTCTTTTCCTGCCACCTATAAACTCCACCTCAAGAGATGCAAATGTCAGGGCATTACCTGTCCCAGGGAGACTGCAGCCTAGGAATCAGACAGGGAGAATAAGTGTCTTTCTGGAAGACCAGAGAATAATTATGGTTTAAATTGCCGAATTCATTTTTTTACCTTGAAAACATCCTAGTTTAGCCTAAGAAAGGGCACGTTTCATCGGCATTACAATGAAAGCTGCTCTACGAAAAGGAACAATCAGAAAAAGATGAATAAGTGCAAACGCAGATTAGAGCGACACAACAACATGGAAACAAGACACGGGAGGAGGATCCCATGTACAGCCTGAACCATTAAACCCCTGGATACATGAAGTGCCACTACCAGGAGCACGTCAAGGCGAGTTTAACAGGAGGTTTTCTGTGTATTCACAAGCACTGCAATCTGGGACTCTGGGTTGTAATCCAAGCTCAATAACTGTTTGCTTGGCCCACCAGGCAAATTCTGTGCAATGCATTGGAAATAATTATGAAAATTTGTTGGGGTACTTTGGACTTAATATGAGCAATTATGATTTGTCACCGGGTAAACGGCTCTTGTCTGACAGACACCAAACTCAGTGCTTTAATGCAAAGGGACAAGTCAGGTGAAACATGCTTCTGCAGCTGGGCTTCATGGCTCTTCTACAGCCCCACTTAGAAAACAAAAGTTATTGGTTTTAGTGCTTTGCTGGTGGTCAATTTGTCACCTTAAAAACATGTTCTGGAGAGTTTCACCATGATTAGAGAATGCAACACACACAAAAATATTGAGAACAACTGGAGCCATGCGCAAGCTGAACTTTGTTCATGTAAGTAGTGACAGCTGATGAAATTGCTGGAGTTTCTGCTCATTAAGGAGATATCGCTGCAATTAGGGGCCTGACCTGCTCCCATTACAACCAGCGAGAGCATTGCCACCGAAGCACGGGGCCTGCAACGTTTGTGTGCTGGACCTGAAACTCTGGAGAGAGAGGGGGGAAGACAAGGCACCACACCACCAGCCTCAGAACTGGGCTGTTCTACACGGTCCTGCATCCGCACTGATGGTTATGCCAGGACTGCTGCAGGTCTCTGCCAGGGCTTGGGTGGGGTCATTGCCTGGTGTGGGAAAGGCAGAGATTTTGTTTTTTTCCTTTTTTTTTTTTTTTTTTTTGTTTCAGAAATGTTGCCAGAACAGAAAAGCTGCTAGTTAAGGGGGATCCCGGGCAACACTTCAGCACTACCTCCCATCCCATCACCTTCCTACTCCTTCCCCATGTCTACATACTCCTGCCCTCAGATGGATGGGATAGGATGGGAATAGCACTCCTGAAGATATCTTCATCTCTTCAAATTATCAGAAGAAGAGGATCCAACCAAGTTCAGGACTCAGTTCTCAGGACTGAGAAACGGAGCACAAATCAGACACTGCATGTCCTACATCCCACCCCATGCTGTACCCACAAGACAACTCTCTTACTGCTGTGGCAGGAGCTTGTTATTCCTCACATGGACCTGGTTCTCCAAGACCCAAAGATGCAAACTCCACGGTTAAACTTAACTCCCCTGAATTTCAGTCACCGTCACTAAGCTGTTGTCTACAGATAAGAAGAGATGCTAAGGAGACATCCCTGACACATTGTCATAGCCAAATGAAAACCACTGCCGAGAGATGACACTAGCGGGATAGACGTTGGCTTTTTATCCATTAAGTGTGAGCTGTTCTTTAGGATAATTCTCATCCTGTTAGATCTACCCTTCTAATGAATCACTACTGCTCCTGAAAGACACAAAAGATAAGGTTTGGAGGTTTTTCAATAGCTCGATTTCTTCTGACATGCTTTTTAACTATGTCCATTTGTAGGTTTGCTTTGTTGTACGACATCTAAACTTTCACAAGTCCAGATCTCCCAATGGCACCTTGCAGTCCCCAGCTTGTATAAACTTATCTAGCCACACCAATTTAGGAGAGACCTGCCCATCAGTACTTGCCGAGATCTTGCCTGTTATTGCCCTTCAGAAAGAAAGCAACGCTAGATTTGTAAGCAATTTCATAATGATATATTTTGGCATTTACATCTTGCTTACTTTCACCATCTTGACAGTTGGGCATCCCATGATGATACCAAAGGCCAAATACTCCTGACAGAATTGAGAAACATGACTGACAAGTGAACAAAGCTGGCAGTTCTGTGGCCCAGGCTCTCAAACCACCATGCCGCCTGTTCTCCTGCAACCACACCTTTGGCACATGCAGTGTGCAAGGAGGCTGCAATACACTTCAAGTGCCGTGGCGTGTTTATCTTCTGCAGCCAACCTTTCTTTGGTCTACTGGTGCATTATAAAATCATTTGAGTTTGGGAGAATTGATTTCATTACAAGCTACCTCCAAACCCAAGGAAGACAGTAAAATTACTGGTGATTGAATTGCCTCTTCTGTCCACTAAGATCTATTGCAGGAAAAAAAACAAAGGTCGTTTAATCTTCGCATATATTATTTTTTAGTAATGGTATAACAGCCAAAGTCAAGCAGTATAACTATTCCAGTAAACCCAGTCTGCTACAGTCAAAGCATCCAAGACTCCATCTCTGTGCTGAGAAATCCTGTGTGGAGTCAGCATCTCGCAAGCTCTGTATTTCCCTCTTTCACTGCACCTAGGCTCTATTTTCATGTCCTTGGATGGTCTTTGCATGTCCTATGGTAACTGGCCAATCTCACGCCTCCAGGTAGCGTATGGGTACTACAGGGAGGGATGCAAGGGGGCTCGAGGCACTGTGCCTCGCAGGATCATTTCCTGAGCTTTCAGAGCTTGGTGGGGACATTCCTAAATGGATCTTATCTCGGACTGATCCCCTCTAGCCCCATAGCATGGCACAGCACAACGTCAGCGATGTCAGGAAAAGGCAGTGCTGCACTGAGATCTGCTTCCAGACACCATTTTCAACTGGAATGCACTGGAATGACACTTATCTCTGTGAATGTCATGGAGCAGAAACTCATTATCCTGCCTTAACAATGCGACAACAGGAAGAGACTTTCTCTATTTATACTATCGTTATTTTTTATTACCATGCTATGCAGTTAAGAGCTGGGTATGGACATGCAGAGGGAGGAGAGGCACAAAGCCAGACTGCATAACAGGGAGGGCTTTGGTGGTTTTCTCCCTTCATGAAAAAGTGGTCAAAATGCAGCCATGCTTCTGGTAGAAACCACAGCAAGGGAGAGCTCCGAACGGGGAACAGCAGAAGGATGCTGAATTGGCCCCACGGCTTCACTTAAGAGCTCTTCCCTGGAGGGAAATGCACAACAGAAAACATCAAAGCCTTTAGATAAATGAGTAACAGGCAGGGAAAGTCATCATGAAGTGACCAGATGCAAGAGCTGAGCTCTCAGTACCGAGGGGAAAGGTTAGGATTGGAGATGGGCTGAAAAATGCACTGAAGGTGAAGGCAAACAGGTTATGCTTGGTGCCACAGAGAAGGAAATCCAGAGAAAAGCTGCAAAGAAACACGATATGAACAGCACGATGGACTAGGAAATGGTGGCATCTGCAGCTGACTTGTGAATGGGCAAGAGCCTGAATATGCTCAGGCCAGAAAGCACAAGTTTAAATTGTTTAGATAGAGAATAAAGGATACAGAGGTCACCTGATGGATCTAAGCTTAGACAGATCTCTCACTCTCTTCTACGCCACTAATCCTCCTCTTCCTCCTCCTCTCACATGCAAGCATGTGTTTTTAAATACTCTTTTAAGAGTATTTAAAAAGAAATCTGAACAAAAGTCAGGGCAACTTAATTAGAATAAAATGCTACTTATATTCAAAGATTTAAATCATCTGTTTGAAATTTCAAAGTGGCTTTCAAAAGTTCATAATGAAATGGAAGAGATGGCAGATGCCCTCAGCTGACAAAGGAAATCATACCAGCTTTCCATCCCTGTACACATGCAATCCAGTTGTTCAGAATATTTTTTGGTGTAGTTTGAAATAAAATGTTTGCAATGCTTCCCATTTCTTTATTGCAAATCAGGACCGAAATATTTAATTGCTGAAGTTCAGAAACTCTTAAAATCCATATCAAGCAGGATTCGACATGTGCTGTATCGCTCAATAGAAGAGTTGGAGAGTACATTGCAAAAAGATGCTAGACTTCACTGAGCATTTATTTTGGTGGCAACAACTAGATCTGGAGATCCCAGAGGAAAACTGTGCAGTGATTTACAAGTTCCTGTCTACGTGTTTCCACAGGGAAAAGAAGCAGCCTCCTTAAATAGCATCCTAGAAGCCTGCTTAAACACCTTGCCAGGCTTTGGGGGAAGCTCCTCTTGAACCCTCACATTTCACAAGAGAAAAGTAAAGAGCAGCCTTTTGAGCCCTGTTTTCCTGGAGAAGTTGAAGCAACTCAGGTGCACCAAGTCAGACCGCTGGTCTTTGCTGCATTCTTGACCTCAGCTCCTACACCAAGACCTCCGGGACCCAGCAACTCACCACGAATTATCAGCCAATTGAACCAATCTCCCTGCAGCTGCACCACCCTCTCCCATTCAGCAAACCAGGAAACCGGTGACTGTCTTCTGAGACCAAAAGGAGCAGGACAGGCTGTCCACAACACAACTCATGTCAGGCATTTGATTCGGGACCACCGGAACACCACGTGCTTGCAGCCTCCCAGAGCATGGGTGTCTTTGGCCGACACTGGTGTGTAACCGTTTCAGAAGGTACTCAGGATCAGGAGGTTGCAAGCTGGATCCTTACAGATTCGAGCACTCTCCAGGAAATCTGGGAGAGATAAAGCTCTAGAAGAAAAGGCCCCCAACCCATGCACCAGACACTTGCTGCATCTTTTGCCTGTGCCCTCATTAGCATGCTGCTTTGGGGCTGTGGTGCAGTTTTGAAGCCAGTGTCTGCTCAGCTCCACCTAAAAGCTCATTCTACTTAATATTTGGTCCCAGGGACCAGACCAAACCTACTGGAAAACAAAGTTCCTGGACCACACAGTGTTCTTGTCAGGGCCTCAATACCAATTGCTTTGATCTACGATCTCTAAAGGCACTTGCAAATAAAGACACAGCTGCTGGTAAATTCTTAAATGTCTCTCTCACCAGCTCACAGCTTGCCCATTTCTTCACACCACGTTTGGTCTACAGGAACCGAGCTCCTAGAGCTGTCGCCTGCCACGCAGCATCTTACACAGCCCACGGCCAGCCAGGTTGCCTTCCTTCGTTTGCTCTTTCAATCTAACAGAATCACTCTTGCGAGATGTTGTGTTGGAGACACCACTGCAGTACAAAACCTCGCTGCAGCACGCAGAGTTTTATCAAAGGTTGCGTCACGCTTAAACACTATAAGCAACAGCAAACCCCACGTGTCCTGCCCGTTTCCAGCTACGGCTGCAATACAGCAGCTCAGATGCTCTGGTTCCGTGTTGTTACCAACCATGTTATCATGCAACAGTGTTTTGCACAAAGAAGACGAGCTCCTTTACCTCTCAGTGCTGATGCGGTAGCGAGCCTCCCGGTTACCGACGTTGCGAACCAGCAGAGTTTTCTGGGAGCTGTACTTGACTGGACAGACGGAGAAGTTCAGCTGGTCAGGGAAGTCCAGGATAGCTCGGGCACCAATAGCTCGGATCGGCACAATAAACTTTTCCCTTTCTGTGATGCAGGTGAGCTGGTAGAAATAATCCTGCAGGGAAAGAAACAATCTCAGCACAGTGCATTCAGTACCATCCCATGGCAGAAGGAAAACTGCTGTTTTCTATGACTCTAACAGTAGCATCCAGCAATGTCAAAGGACTTTTTACCTTAGTGACCTTTCATTCCTGCAGCGTGACTTCAACAGGGCTGTTAACTTGCAAAGAAGAAACAATCCCATTGATTCACCTGCTTTCACAGCAAGCTGGCAGAACCAGACAAAATTATCTGATACTTTGATTCGGAGGCACCAAAATAGAGCAATTTCATGGAAGGGATGACAGCAGTAACAAGAACCCGCTTTGATCACCACCGCAGATGATCAAAGGCTCCACTAAGCACCCAGTTGTGCCACAGCACTAACTCCAATCCCAGCAACGCGGCGACCTCACTGACGCTGGCCAGGGGACGCTCAGGTGCATTTTCAAAAGGACTTTGCCACGTGCACGACCAACACTCAGTCTTCGGTGAAATATTTAACAAGCTGGACACAGGAATTGTTTTAATGTCAGGTGAGTGCAGGGTAAGTGTGTATTTCCCACCCCTTCCCAGAGCATTATAGGGACAAGGCTGGGGACACACACCCTTAAAAAGCTATCTGATCTATCTCCCCACCCCAGAACTGGCTCAGCTCTACACCCAAACTATTCTTGCAAGATGTCTGACGAGTACTTAAAAGCACTAACAATTCCACCCCTGCCCTCAGCAGCCTATTCCAGCTCTACCCTAGACTTAAGAGTTCTTCCTGTGTCTAATCTCAGTTTCCCTTTCCAGCTCACCTAGCCTCAGGGGACGTGGGAAATAGCTTTGCTTCCTCTCTGCTGCAGGGCTGATGCCTTGTTAGCATGCCTGTCTGAGGCAGGTGGTAGCAGGAGCTGCAGATGGGAGACACTGGGACAGCCCTGCCAGAGCAAACTCAGCTGTGCTACTCCCTGGCATTGGCTTGTTCACAAAAGAGACAGACAGTCCCCCCAGCTGTCTGGCCTTTAGCAGTAGGAAGGCAAATCAAATCACCAAAATCATTTTACTGTAGGGAGGAGCAGATCCATCTCCAGATGGACGGTGTGGCATTGCAGTGCTGCAAGTATCCCCTTGCCCCCGCTGAAATCACCGGTTAAACTGTTGCAGTGGGGCCAGGAGCCATTACCTCCAGCAGCTCTCTTAGCCATGAGTTGATGGAAGCGCTGCATCTTATCACTCACTTGCTGTCCTGATCTTTTTCCCTCGGTGCTTTGAAGCCATCTTTTATCATTGATATCATTCCCTTGGTGCTTTGAAGCCATCATTATCATTACCATTTTTATCATTGTTGAAGCAGCAAGCAGATAATTTGATTTAGGAATTGCACACAACAAACTCTCTTAACCAGAACAGATTCAGATTCCTCTGCGCTTGGGATTTCTTGCTCTCCCACACCCGCCCCCCTCCAAGCCTGGAAGGGCCCTAAGGCAGCCAGAGGAGGCACAGACACAGAGCTACTGCTTGAACACAACAACTAACACCCAGCGCTACCCACCAGCTGGGGTTTAAGGTTGCTGTAACAGATGTTGTCACAGCCAAGATGTAGAAAGAATAAAGAAAGATCTTTCTCTCTAGACATATCAAATATTCACACTGGACCTTGCAGAAGGGCTTTTGCTTCTCGTATTTGGAAAGTAAAATACCAGGAAGGAAACTGCAGCAAACGACCTACAGAACTGAATATCACATTTCAGGAGAGCGTTTCATCTTCAGCAAGTCTTTCTGAATTAGCAATTTTGTACTCAATCCTGCAGCCTAAGCCATCTAAAATAAAAGGTACGGGCAGCCCATGTGAATTTAAAGCACCTACTATCTGGGTACTTCACATCCTGGACTGTTTAGGTCCTCAGATCATTGCATTAGCAAATGAAGAATCCTATTTACTTTGTTGTTGTTGTTGTTGTTACTGTGGCCACACTACTGTAACAAAGGCACTGTAAATCCACTTGAAAGCTGCCTGCCTTGTTACATCTTGGCATGCCATGTTTACTTCTCTCTCCCAGATGCCAGGTTGACAGAGGATGATGCAAGGAGTTCAGATCAGCAGGGAGATAAAGAAAAAAGAAACTTCAACAGTTGGAAGTATTTAAGGGAAATAATAGGAAACCATTTTCAAGTCACTGTCATTGCTAAGGAGCAAGTGGATCCACAGCAATGTACAGAAGAGCCCAAGGAATAAATGCCTCCCCCAGGTGTAACCCCCCCAGAAGCAAGCACATGCCACCTTCCCAGCTCTGGGGCCGGGGAGGGGCACTGGGACTGCCTGCCCCGGGAAAGGGACTTCTCCAGGTACACGAGGGCAAGGCTAAAGCAACGAGGATTTGGCCACAGAGACAACCATGACCTTGAGAGAGCAAGTTGCCTCTCGCCATTCATGCACACTCACGTTGCGTGCCGAGCCCCTTCTCCAGGGACGCCCTGGGACGCTGCATCCTGTACAAGGCTGGACTCAGCTCTTCAGAGTGCCCTGACCCTCCAGCCACACTCTGTGACCCACCAGAATGGGACCTTGCACCAAGCTGAACGCAGCCTCAGGCCAAAGCGGGGGAAAGCCAAGGGAAGAGGGGTGCCAGGCAGAAGCTGGCTGTTCAGGCTGCTGTGAACCCACAGTCCTGTGAGCTTTTGCAAGCTGAATCACCCTCCCTCGGGAGGAGATACAGGCTGCAGTTCTCCACTGCAGCACTGCCCTGCGTTACCAGCTCTGCTAGGCACTTGCTTAAAGTCTGCGGGTACAGCTGGAACCGGTTTACAGCCTTGTTTTACTTTGCAACTGCAAACCCTTAGACGGTTTCAAACCAGGTTTCTAAACCAGCATGCCTCGGTGAGAGAGGGGTTGCATCACTTCCATGCTTTAAAGACTGTTTTTAGACCCACCAGCTTCAGTCTACAGATTTTCATGAAAATACAACTTCATCCTTCCTACAACTCCTCTCCCAGTTTCAAGGAAAACACCTGTCACTGTACAATGGTTCCTCTTCTCTTATTCACCTTCCAGAAGCAGTAAGTTACAAGCTCTGGCCTGCAAAGTATCACCACTGGCATTTGAATTTGCACCCAATGAAATTAAAGAACTGCTTGTGTCTCAGAGGTGTCATTTCAGGCTCTTTGCAAACTCAGGCTAACATTAATTACTGTCACAGTGACAGCAACCCTAACTGCCCAGTACACCAGCAAACGAGGTGTCGGTTTTGCTGCGTAACCAATCCTAAACACTTCACTGAACTCCTTGCAGCAGACAACTGCAAAGAAGAGATCCTTGTAGCACGAGGCAACATAGCAAGTCAAGCAGGGAAAGCTCCCTGCTGAAACCAGGATATCATAAAGGCTGGAAAATAAGGGCCATGAGAAGAGAGGAGAGACTGGAGGGTGAAGACAGCTTCCCATGAGAAGGGGTGGCCCTTCTCCTGCCTTCCTCAGCCACCAATTCACAGGACTCTTTGAAATCAGTCACTTTGCTCCAGGTTCATTTTGCACAGGGCCATTTGCCTTGATTTTCTGCCCCTTTCCTCCCCGCAAAAGTCATCTTAAAAGTGTACTTGGAATAGCTTCTGTGTGCTACCAAACATCTAACAGCGCCCGACTGAATTTTAATTTCAGTAATGCAATAACTCATTGGCCTGCCATATTTCATATTAATGGGCATTAATTCAGTCTCCACTGAGCATCAGTAATGAATCTGGCAAACCTTACAGACTGAACTTGTATTGCTTGAATATATTGTATTGCTACAGCGAAAAGAGCGAGAGGACAAAACAGAACAAGCTGTGCTATGTATTTATATGCTTCTTGCTTCCTTCTTCCTTTAAGACAATCTATTAATAAGCCAAAGGACACCCACAAATGTATTCCTGTCTATTGCCAGTCAGTTCCACAATGGTTTCCAATTAGGCAGAGACTGTCAGACCATAATGCAAGGACACCCGAACACAGGGTGGCACGAGAACACCCACACCGTGCAGCTGAAGCCCTAACACAGAAATGTGTACATCAGAAGCACCAAGAGTAACTAACTGGAAATGTTGCCCAACAGAAAAATTAGCATTTCTTATTTCTAAGGCAAGTGCCAATAAACAGAGAGACATGACAGCTATTTATTTACTTTCTGACAGTCCAATCCTGTGGCACATTCCCAAATGACTGCAAGAAAACAGGAAACTGCTCATTTTTCCAGCAAGCACTACATGGCACATGGCATTTCAGCCACTAACAACTCACATGGTCCTTTTATTTAGGGCTTAGCTGCAATTTTACTCCCTTGAATCAGGGGTGACTTCGCTGAAGTCAGACTGACCCCAGGGAAGAACAGATTCAAACCAACTCCACAGCAGGAGGACTGCCCAGCCCTGGCAGAGGGGCTTGTACCTGCGTCCCAGCTCACTGGGTGATCCACCATCCCTGCAGATGATGGCGCAGCAGAGGGGCAGAGGCTGTTCAAAGGCAGCACTCGTAAGCCTTCCACAACTAACACACAGGTATTCTGCATGCAAGCCACTGCAAGCCCAACACAGGTGGCTCTACAGAACCATTTCCCAAAGCCTCTTTGCTAAGGGGTTTTCAAGGTGCCGTGCACCTCCTGACTGCGCTATTGACACATTTTTAGCTGAGCTACAGCACTCTGGTACTTCGCTGGCCCACACTCCATCAAGTACGAGACAAAATGTTCCATTCGTACAAAATTCTGACTCTGCTGTATAAATCCCCACGTGCTCCTCGCTGAGCAGCATGCATCCCTCTGCCCATGCCCTGCACAACCCCCAGTGCAGCAGAAACCACCGGAGTGTCACTGAAGCTGTGCAGAGGACCTCTCGCTGGCAGAGCTCCCTGCTCCATACACTCGCCAGTTCAAGGGCAAGACAAGGGACAAAGTATTGGACATTGGTGTTCTTGCGGGTTCTCTCACCCTACCTGTATTTGTGGTGATGTTCACATGTTGCTCTGCTGACTCTCTAAACTTGAGGAGCAGCACTTTGCCCTTCATGGGCACCAATTTACCTCTGCCACCCCCAAAAAGAACACTAATTAATATGAATAAATCACATTTTGAAGGCACCGGTGTACTTTGCAAAACCTGCTTCAATGAGATTAAGCTCTTGTGTCACTTGGGTAGTTTGGAGAACTGCCCTAGGACAACATAATTTTAACCCTAAATATTAATGTTGTTAAATAATTGCTCAGTCCCTCCAAAGGAACAGATTATTTCACAAGCACGGGGAGCTAGGGACCACAGGGCATTTCCTCTTTAGTTTTCTATATCCATGCTGTTTGAAGATAGGACAAAGTGTTAAAACTATATCTAAGCAGCAAGTGAAAGATGAAAAAGCAGGTATGCCCAAAGAGATCTTGTACCTCTGGCTGAGTGCAGAAACATCTGCTGGCTCAAAGCTATCCCCTAGCCTCACCTCTCCAACAAAGTCATGCGAAGAACAGTGCTAAGAGGTAGCAGGATGCTGGTGGAAGGACTCAGCCTGCCTTTCCTTGTTTCCCTGCAATGCTTCCCCCCTTCCATGCCAGGTATTGAATTCTTCTGTACTAACAAGCCTCCAGATAACAGTATTGACCCTTCACATCACAGCACTGAGAATCAGACCTGCCAGGGCCACAGCACTGATGTGCAAACCTCTAAGCAAAGGCAGGGCGTGTTTGGCATGGAAGAGGTGCCAGCTGACAGAGCAACCACAACAACACGCATGACGACACAGCCACACCGCAGGCTCTGGGTAATGTGTCTGCCTGCAGCTTGTACCTGCCTGTTTATTCCCGTACGTGCTCGTTCAGGCAGATGTCTCAAAGCCACCTGCAGCCCAACAACCTCCTGCCGAGTTAGGGACATCTAGAGCTCAGTGTGCCTGTGCCAGGCTGGCTCCCTACCACCTGTACAGCATTCCCACTGCCTCAGCCTCGCAGCTCCATCGCAGACAGCACAGCTGCAAGGCTTGAAAACAGAGGGGATGGAAAAGCACCATCTTTGCTCCAGTCCAGGGTGAGGCAGGGAAGTGGCTGCCCGTTGGGAAACAGAAAATCTCTCTGGATCCATTTGTTCCTCTAGTATTTTCCATAATAATTAAACCCCTACCACTGGGTAGAGATGGCTAAACATCAACACCCCACCCTGCCATTTTCCTACTCTTCCACGTGCATCTTCCCTCGCGAACGCTCAAGGAAGCGCAGGGAGGGAAAGCACAGCCCGTCAGTCCCTGCTGCAGCAGCTAACAGCATCCTGCAGTTCCAAGAGGGGACCAGCTGCAGACTGCCCGACCACAGCCTGGAGCAGACCCCACAGCAGGCTGTGGGCTATAACCAGTGCGTAAAAACCGCGATGACTTCAGACATAATGTTCCGCTGTCTCGCTACCGTGTCCAACACGCTAGGCATTAAGGTGACTCCAGTTTTCAAAGGTGGCGGTCCCCACTCTGATCAGGCTCACTTTGGGTCTTCCAAATAACAGGTCACTTTTAAACAGACCTCTGTATCTACCGTGAGTGGAGCAAACCCATAATCACACAGCACTGGACAGGTACCAGAAACCAACACCTTGGGAGGCCGCCCCACCACAGGCGGCAGACTCTCTTATCTCTGAAACCAGCAGACATGACATTAAATGTTCCATCACTGAAGGATAAAAATGGTCTGAAACACATAAGAGACTCCAGCCTATGAGAGCATAATCTTCACCATGGGGAAAGAGTTTCCCCCGGTTCTAGATCCAGGGCAACCCCACTGGAACCAGGACAGTCCTCAAAACCCACAGCAGATGCCCTGTTCTGAATCCAGCCCTGCAGGTTCAGCTTCCACTGAAGGCACCAACCTCTCTGGACCTCCAGTCTCACCTTGTTCTCCTCAGGGGTGAACTGGATGCGGAAAGTTGAACACATGCCAGGTGCTACCTTACAGCACACACCACCGGGGCTGGTCAACTTGAAGTAAGGCGACGTCTCCAAGACAACCTTCACCAGCCGAGGAACCTGCAGGAAAGACAGGAAACTATGATTTTGCCACTCATATGGAAACATGAGGAGAAAATACCTGGCCATGCCCTGGGGACATCTCACGTTAACCACCTTTCCAAAGCACTTTTAACTCTTGAGGTTGTCACAACCCGGGGCAGGAAGCCCAGGAAGTCGCAACAGTTCCGTGATCCCCTTGGGTTAAATTAAGGTGAAATGACAGCAAGCGAACGGTTAAAATGTTTTACTTGCGGTAGAAAACAATTTAAACTTGGAAAAGGATAATAAGCAATGTGATCTCTTATAAATCTGTAAGAAATAAAAGCAAGGAAAGAAATAGAAAGGTGAGAAAGAGAGTCAAAGAAATCTGGATCAGCACCCCTGGATCCAGAGTTGTCTCGGGTCCGACCATCTTGGGTGGTGGGTGCACACACAGCAAAGTTTCAGTTCATCTTATCGGCTGATTAACATACTTCTGCTTCTGGGGCAGAAATGCTCACCTCTTGTCAGGCCTTGTCGCCTCTTCAACGGTGAAGGCACGAAGTCGTTAGCAAGGCAAGCATGGTGTCTGGCTTACACAACAGAGCCACATAGTACCGGGCTTACACAGTGCAGCCAGGGATTAGCGGTCTTTGTGCTTGAGGGGAAACTTTCGGTTCCACTCAGTTTCCCCCCCCCGTTGAGGCCCACATAAGGAGTTTGTCAATACAACTGCAAGGGAGTGGGGGGTGCAGCCTTCCATACACTCCCGCTCCCTTGGGTGACATTCCTTAGACTAATCACAAAGGCCACAGCTTGTCCTGCAGGTTTTCTCTGTCGATGAATGTTTGAGGCATCAATTCCTTCAGTTCCTTACAGAGGTACATGCACCTAATACACCAGGATGGAATCCATCCTGCCAGGGCCCAGAATCAGCGTGGACCCCATGAATGGTCTCCCTTGGACAGGGGCACCCACGCTGCTCTTTCCAGTATTCCCAAGCTAAACGCCAGGCCAGGAATGGCGCAGGACTCTCCAGGAATAACTGAGGGACCACCCTGCAACTGTCTTTGCCAAAGGGTCTTCCATTTCCAACCATGTCCCTGTCAAAACCTGTTCCCTCAGAATATACTCTGACTTCTCTTGCTGTTCCCCCACCCGCAACATGCCCTGACAGCTTTTTTTGTCCACTTGTTTGTTTTCCAACAAGACTGGTAGATTTGGAGGGGGGGTTAATTCACGTGCTCTCACGGACACTTCCCTCTGCCCGTCCTGCCCTCCTCTCACGTACACATCTTACTCTTCATTACAGAACAGTATCTTTAATTACACCTTTCTTTTTCTGAACATTCTCTGCCTCCAGCATACTTACTGTTACGTGTCAAGAGAAACCCTTGCGTGTACAATGTTCTCTCCCAGAGCACTTTCCCACTCAGCTCCTTTCCTCCCTCCTGTCTTTTCCCACCAGCTGCTCTTGGCACATGCCTCATTCAAGCAAAAGTTTCCCCTGCCAAAATTCAAAAGGTCTCTCTTTACAGTGCAACAACATTGCTGGCATTTTTAAGCTTCTCCCTTCTCAGCTCTCCTGGGAAATCTCAAAACGATCACAATTTTTTCAAGTAAAGCTGGAGACCTTCAAGAGAACATTACTCTGGATGTGCTGTGGTTCTCCAAAGGGAAAGCAGAGAGCCACGTTGCTTAGAAAAACCTGACAGAACTGCATTAAGCTTAGCACGAGCCTAAAGTGGCACCTAAAGGCCTCCCACTGCTTCTGCTAAATCAGTCTGTTTCCCCTGCGGCTTCAAAACACCCTTCCTGGAGTGATAATGCCACTAACCATAACTTCCTCCAGCATGGAGAAGGCTCAAGCCCTGGGCCTTGACAGTGAGCCGCACAGAGGCAGCTAAACAGGCTGTGAGAGGCAGGGGTGCCCTGCCAGAAACTGAGATTAACCAGGGAGCCACCAGCACATGGTGCACACTCGAGGTAAAGCAGGAGAGCAGGTAAGAACTGTACAACCCTCAACGTTCCCATCAATCCAGGGCTTTCAAGGGGAAGGACGCCGACTAGAAAAGCTCCTTTGTGTTAGATACCACCAATGTGTGGCCAAAATCAGGGGGAGAATCCCCAGCATGGGAAGATTTCCACCATCTTGCAGAATAAAGGTGGTGAGACATTTTATTCTGGGTGTGCTGTGCTGCAGCAGATAACTTGTTATGCTGTAAACCACAGGAATTACACTGCTCTCCTCTTCCAGCACAGTGTTAAACCTCCGCATCCCAGCACTTACCTTGTCAGTGTTCCTCAGAATCAGCGGCACTTCGTAGACCTCGAAGGGGACGTAGTTCTGAAATACCACCTCTGAAGGAAAAGGCTGAAACAAGCTCTGTTCCAGGTCAACTGCTGAGAACTGGAGAGGCAAGACAGAGCGGTGAGAGGAGGGTCAGCTGCTGGGAGAAACATTCATGAAAGAATCCTACACCGATCTCCAGTGGAGTACAGTCTCTTGGTGAGTATGTCCACGCAGCTCACGCTAGGGAAACAACCCCCCACCTGTGTTCTGAGCTGATCAAAAGTTTCTGGACCACACTGAGCAGGCTCAAGCTAAGAAGCTCTTTTGGCGGGTGTTCCTCCAGGTTTCCTTCTCCAGAATGCAAGGCAGCGCTTACTGCCAGCAGAGCCCTGTGCTGACGTGGTCACACAGCTCCAGAGCACTTCCTGGAAGAGCCACGAGCACTCATGGAGCAAGCGAAACCCAAGAATTTACACGAGACTCCATGGGAAACAATTTTGGGATGATCTTTACTCTGAGACAGAGAGACCGAGTCCCACACATCCCTAAATATCTTTTTTGACAGAGAGCCTAGAAACCAGTTAGAAGACAACACTACCAGAGGAGGTAAGGCTAAAAAGAAAGTAACACAGTAGTTGGGAAAAAGACAAAGGAGGTGAATGCTGGATAGTGGTAAGGTTTAGCTCTTTTCTCAGCATTACTGGGCAACTTCAGTAAGACTGGACTTGGTATCTCCGTTTTCCACAGGCTTTAAATAGATGCTTTATTGTATTCCATTATTGCCATTTCATTTAATACCACTGCAGAAGCATGTCTGAAACTATACACAAACAGCAAATGTTCACAGAGCAGAGGCAATACTTGAGAAAATTCCTCCCTGCTTTGTCTCCCCTCTCCCAGCTGCACTGTTCCCACTCAAAAGACCCAGGCAGGCCTCCTGCTGCTCCACAGGAGCCACGCTCACAGGGCAGCTCGTGCCTGCAGCACGCTGCCAGTTATGTGTGCGCTCATCTGATGCGTTCCCAGCCTCCTGTGCTGCCTAGGGCAATCCTTAACCAATTGGTTACAGGTCTCTTGCTGGCAATTTTCCACTCAACAGCCTACCTCAGCGATCCACCTGTTTGGACTGTGTGCTATAGTGAGCAGTCCTGTGAGAAAAGCAGCTTAAACATACATCTAAGTAACCACTGATCCAGAGAACGCACTTCCCAGGGCCCTCTGCCCAGGGCCATTCCCCCGTCTATCTGGCAGCCTGCAAAATCTAACACCCTGTAAAGGTCCCACACATTGTTCCAACCCAAAGCATTTATGCACTTGGTTTTGTTAAATCTTGAGTAATTTCTATAGGCCCTCAGCCTTCAAAGGCCAATGCTGCCACCGTTGAGGGAGTCCCATGACCCCAAGCATTTGACAGTGACTACACCAAAGCACGAGGTGGCTATTTCACCAGGAGGATGGAAAATGGCAAGCTCAAGCCCTTGTGGCCTGCCCCAGCCTTCCCCCAGTATCAGCTAAACTCCAGCAAAACCCACCAACTTCAGCAGAGGTTATTTATATTGACTTAGTGCAAATCAGGACTTCCAACCTCTCACCAGGGAAAAACGTTCTACCTTTCCCCAGCAGAAGGAACTCCACCACCACCAGCAGTTTGAAAAGACAACAGGCCCTAGCCACTGAGGTATTCAGATGAGCCGGAGGCACGCCTGTCACAAACACACACCCTCTTCAAATGTCACATCAAGCAGCAAGGAAAAGGGCAGGAAAAGGCTACCTTGTGATGGGAGGTTTCACCCATGTCTAGAAGCTGGGTAATCCGGGGCCGCCTCATCTCCCGGGTGCTGGCCAGCCTCTGCTTGGTGGTAAGAGACACCTCCTTCAGGAAGGCAGAGGGAGTCAGCTGAAATGCAAAACACCAGCAAGAGCTACAGAAATGCCTTTCTGCAGAAAGACTTTTCTCATTCAAGTGCCACTGATGAGTAATTTGTGATCACAGCCACTAGGATAGTCCTGGAAGTCCCGTAAATTACCTGCTGAAATATTTAACATCAGTAAATTAATGATATAGAGCGGAATACACACGCTCTAAGCAAGTGGCTCTGTCCCATTAGCTTCTCCTTCATGAGGTGATGCGACATGTTGGGGGATTTCTGCTCTTCGGGTATTTGTTCCCTCTTGAGTTTTGCTGGATTGAGCCAGAGACCTTTGGAGAGAGCGGGGAGGAGTTATCAGAAATCCCCTAACTCCACCCTTGCACAGTGCTCACAACCAACACGCAGGTGGAGATGGCACTGCTGGGTGAGTCAGAGGAAACCAGAAAAGCAGTGTTGTGCCAAGGCTGAGGTGGAGAGGAATGGGCCCAAGTTTTCATTATTTCTTTTCCGTTAGCACTTGTTTTCTCTCTGTTCTGGCCTCACAGACCCCTCCACAGAAGGATACAGAGATGTCTCCTTGACAGAGCCTCAGCACTGGGTCACCTCCAGTGAAGGGAGCTCCAGCCAGCAAAGGGGACAGTTGTGGGTGGGAAGGAGGAATAGCCCTGAATCCACTGCTGTTTGCAGGGCTGCATCTGTGCTCCACACAGGACACGAGATGCCATGAAACAACTCTTTTGGAAGCTATTCTATCTGGGACAGCCGTGTCCTGTCAAGACTCCAGGCGGTTTGAGCAGCCCACCACATGCCCAGCTGCCCAGCGGTGTGGCCAGAGCAGCACTGGCAGGTATGCCCACGTGACAGAAGATGTTACTGCCCACACAGCAAAGAGGACGGAAGGAAGCACATGTTTGTGCTTCAGCTGTTCCCGTGCAATGCCCAGTACATTCCTTTATCTCGGCTCCACTGGCACGTTCAGGCAAGACCCTGGACTTTCCCTGAAGCAACACAGTCCACCCCCCACTGCACCATGACAGCCCCCTCCAACAGAAGCACGGCAGCAAAGAGGTGGGGAGGTGGTGCCTGGCTCCACAGCACCCTGACAACAGGAGGGGAAGGCAGAGGAGGGACAGGGGCAGCTTCCAGCCTTAACCCAGCTCCTACCCGGCCCCCAGCAGGTACTTACAGGCACACGCTGCTCTGCCTCTCTGACCAGCTTCGGATAACGACGTACTGCCACCTTACTCTGGAGTCCATCAGCCATTTTGGAGGACCCCATGGACCGATGAATCTTGCCAGTGGCCATGACTAGGCAAACCTGGAAGGTGTAACAATGAGACTTTGAAAATCTAGAATCCCATTCGCAGCAGACCCAAAGGATACACCTGTGTCTCCAGGCTGTGGCATCCTTCCTAAGTGGAGAACATAAGGCTGCCCCACACTGTTTCGTCATTAGACCATATTTAAGTGGCAGAGTTAAGATTCATAGAAGTAAAACTCCATAAAAATATTCCCTGAGCCAAAAAAGCCTTTTGCTGTGGGTGCAGTCCCACGAGCCACAACTATTTCTTTTCATGAACTTCATCTGTCAGCTGACAGTGAGATGCACCAAGGGTCCCTTCCAAGGGTCTGCTGGAGAGTCCCCAGCTCCACATATTCTCATTTACTGCTGTGGCTCCTGCCGTAAGTATTTACAGCACCATTTTCCCCTTCCCAGCATCCGATCTCTGCTATCCTGGATTGGCAACTTTGCATCTCCTTTTTTATTTACTCTTTTTCTGGCATCTGGACCACATTTCATGGAATCGTGTAGGCTGGAAAAGACCTTTAAGATCATCAAGTGAAACTGTAGACCTAGCACTGCCAAGCCCACCACTCCTTTCCCTGGATGTACGCAGGAACTGCTGCTCAGAAAATCCCTACGGATTTCAAATGCAGGATGAGGGCCCCCTGCCCCAGGCACCCTCCTGCCCTAGGCACCCCCCTCTCGCACAAGGGATCCCCCCAGCCCTGCGGCGTGGGGCAGGGGGTGTCACCCTCCTTCGAGCTCCTCCGCAGCCCGGGTCCCTGCTCCACCACGCTCCCAAGCCCCCCCCCGCCCACCCGTGGCTGAGCCGCCCAGCAGCACCAGCACCCAGAGCTGCCCTCCGGCTTTCGGCTGGGGAGGGGACGCAGACACCACTCCCCCAGCATCCCCCACCTCTCCCTCTCTGCAGGGGCCGTGGGGACACACTCACGGGAGGATCCCCGATGCCAGACAGGCTGTTGTCCCCGTTGCCAGGACAACTGGGCATCCAGGCACTGGGCAGCCCCAACACTGCCATGGCAACGGCGGGGACACAATGGGGGGCGGGGGGGACAGCTCTGTGACACGGGGGCAGAGGGGACAGAGCTCCTCTCACAGAGCTCCCTGCCCAGGTACACGGGTGCAGCTGAGACAGGGAAGTCGAGGGAGGACCAAGTCTCTTCCAGGTTTCTTCCAAATGACCGGGCTTATCGGTTCCAAGAAGGCTTGCAAGCCAGCCACAAAAGGAAGCATCAGCCATCTGTCCCCAGAGGAGATCCATGCTTTCAAAAAGAGAGCCCAGAAGCTGAAATTTCACCACCGAGGATGCTCAGGACCATGGAGTCAGAGGACGTATCGCTGCCCCCTCTCCACTCCTGAGGTTGGACATACCCATCTCTGCTCCCTCAGGGACCAACAAGCCCCTCTTCCCTTGCCAACACTCTCTCTGCCCCATGAGCTCCCCTCTGCTTTCCTGCACAATATCCAACTGTCACCAGTAAGTTCAGCTTGGAGCCACCATTCCCAACTCACACTTGGCTCTCAGCTGGCTGCCTGCATTTCTGACTCCAAGAGGACACATGTGGAGCAGCCCAGGGCGTGGAGAGGGGATCACACTGGCACACAGCCCAGCACAGAAGCAAGCCAGCCACCTCAGCACTTCAGACAAGCCACCCTCCTCCATCCTAGCAGGGTCTGACCGAAGCAGGCTGCTGGCCCTGCTCTCTTCAGAGGCACAGGGAACTGTTGGTTCATACAGGGAGCCGCTCTACAGGGCTGAAAGTCCTTCCCCCATCCCCTGGGAAATGCTGCTGACAGCTCTCATCCTCCTGCAGAAACACACGAGCGTACAGCCAAGGGCAGCAGCAGGCGTGTGGCATTATTAACCTCTCTCTTGCTGCAGTGCCAGAAGGACACAGGGCACCATCAGCCTGCATCCCCCCGCAGCCCTGCTGCAGGCTCCGAGACAAAGCCCCAGCACAGGCACTGCCCAGCTTCTGCACACCAGGACCAGAGCCCCTGGCGGGTGACACAGGCACATCAGAAACATCTTTCCTGGCATCAGTGCTGCACTCACCAGATCGAACCCACAGAGTAACTGGGCACAGCTGGTGTCTTGCAGAGGACACGGAGCTGCAGCAAAGGCAAAGACAAGGGCTGCAGTGAGGACCCAGGGAGAGGAGGGCACTGCTGGCACAGACAGCTTACACCATCCGTGGGAGCATTCCCTTCCCCCGTTTTAACCCATGAAGGAAGAACTCCAGCGCTCAACGAGGGACTGACTGCGACATTCAGACCGTTTTAGATGCTATCAAAAGGTCTCCTACCAAATAACTGCAGTGAGATCACTTACCCAACTGCATCACCATGAAGTCCCAATCATGAATTCCCAAATGGGCAGCCCATAACCCTCTCTAATCCAAGCCGGGTTTGTACTTGTTTTCTTCTGAGAAAGAAGGGAAATAAAGTTGGCTCCTTTTAGCCATGTTTCTCCTGCCTTCCCCTGAGCAATGCAATCCCACATTGCAGGGGAGAACATTGATTTTTTTGGTAGCACACACCTCAACACACAGCCCTGGGTTTGCTTTCTCCCTTTTTATTCCCATGTTTGGAATCAATTTTTTTCCTCACTTTCTGTTTATTTTACATCCCACTTCCAAACCCGGAGCTGGTTCTCTACTCCTTTTCTAAATCAAGACAGTATCTCAAATGCCTACATTTTGCACACCCTGACATTAGCGGTGCAACCACGAAATCCAAAAAGAGTTAACTCGTTTTTCCCCACTGCTTTTTGAAACAAATCAAAGTCCTTGGCCCCAACAAATGTAATGCCTCCTAGGTTTTCTTTTTCTGTAATACTATGAAACCATTAAATCCAGCCAGCTGTCTTTGCATAAATGCAGAAGAAAATTTACAAGCCTCAAGGAGTTAATCACAGCTCAAGGGGAATCTCTGACATGGAGGTTAGCAAGGCAGTAACTGTGAGGCTGTGACTGCCGGGAGACAATGCCACAGGAAGATGGGTCCATTCTGGATGGAGGTTCAGGCCTGACTCAGCAGGGTACTGCCCTTAGGCATCTCAGCCTAAACAAGAAAGTGGACAGTTGTCAAGGGCACTGATCACCTACACAGTTACAGGATGCTTCGATAGTTGTTCTGGGGCTCACTCTACCTTAATCCCAACTCTCCCGGCCTTGTGTTTCCTCCGGCAGCTAAAAACCACCTAAGTCCCCACCATATTGAGGGCAGAAACATGCTGCAGTACCAGCGCACTGTAGGAGCAGGGCTTAGTGGCCTTTCACAGTCACAGAGGCAGAGCAGGGGTCAGTCTCTCCTCCTCCACACCCAGCTCTTCTCCTCAGCTGGCAGGGTCCTGCCAGGGCACTCTCCATCCCACCCAGTGCCATGGAGCACCACAGGCTGGGGAGCACCAGGCCCTCCTCTCCTCCACCCAAGGAGGGCACAGAGCCTCCTTCAGAGCCCAAGCACATGGCAGCTCTCTACCACTGGACATCTCATGCATTTAAAACCATGGCAATACCTGAGCACCCACAGCCCAGCAAGATCCTCCCACGGTCAGCTCCAAGGACCACGCTAAATGCCACAAGTGGTCCTTCCCTCCAACGTCTCCAGGACAAGAAAAAAAACCAATGTGCCTTACCTGGTCCACCACAGCTTGGTTGGCATTTGCAGCTTCTGGCTTCACTTGGCAGCTCCATTTGCTGTGGGACGGGTCTCCTTGGCTCCTGGTTTCACAGCAAATCGGTCATCCAAAGCCCCAGCAGGTCCAGTACCTCTCCTGCAGGGCACTTTCAAACACCAACATCTGGTTCTGTGATTTGAAGCAAAGGAGAGGAAGATTAGAAAAAACAAGAGCTGTAAGTGGGACACAGGGAAGGGACAAACCCAGCCCGTGACATGCATTTCAGCCTCAGCCCACAGGAGCCCCAGGCACAGTCACGGCAGCTACAAAGCACCACAGCGTGTTCAGAAGCAGTGCTGGGAAAGAAGCAGCTTGCTTTCTTTATGCCTTGTGAAGCACTGAAGGGACAAGCTGGTCTCCTTGCCACTGCCAGGCCAGCGGGTGCAGCTCCCTGCAGCACACGGGCTGTGCCAAGAGGTGCTGGGGCAGCCTGAAGGCACCAGCTCTGCTGGGCGAGGAAGTTACAATGTGAGCAGGCATCAAGAAAAAAGGCAAAGTGGAATGTGGCTTTACCTGCTCTGGGCAGTTGCCTTCATAGGCTTAATACAACCACGCAACAGCCACAACTGCTGAGTTTGAACTCAAGCAAAATCCCAAAGCAATTGCTGGATTAGTCAAATATTTGACTGCATTTGTATCCAAAAGTCTTTTGCCAAAAAAACTGGGCGTTTTGTTAAAGAACAGTCACACAGAGGCAGTCCTGGGCTGGAACCTGAGCCAGGGCTTTATGATTTTTAAACAGGGCACCTAGTGCATCCCTTCAAAGAGCCTCTGCTCTCTGCTGTGGAAGTACTGTCAGACTCCACAGCTTTGACGTGATCGAGGTCTCCACGCTGACTCCCCGCACATCACATTTTGGCAGTGGGAGCAGAGGGGCAGGTTTTAATTTTCAACATAGAGATCGTCCAAGCTGAACTGTTAAACCAGCTCCTTGGGTTCTTCCTTTGAACCTCTTCCCATCCTTCACACATCCCAAGAACTACCATGAATCAAAGAGCCAGCAACAAAACCAGCCCCAAACATCTGCAGATTCTCCTTGAGAGAAACCTTCCCACTCATGAAAAAACAGCTCTGTAATAAGCATATGGCCTCGAAAGCAGAGGGGAAACCCCTTCAAAACACAAATCAGGAGTGGAGCCACTCGTGAAATCAGACCGGTTGATCAGAAATGCTGATCGGTCTGTGCAGGGAGCACCAAAGGCCTGAAAGAATGAATCTGCCAAGCCACTGATAGCATTTAAAACAGCTGGGATTTTAGAAGACAAGACAGTAGCCACATTAAAAAAAAAAAAAACAAAAATGAGGATAAAAAATTAAAAGATAGGCACCCCAGTGGGTCCAGAAACAGCTAGGTTTCCATCTCAGTGACCATCAGCACAAGCATCTCTGAGTTTCAAGGCTCAGCGTTGCAGGACAGACCCACCCAACCCGGAGCTGTCAGCCTCACGGCAGAGCTTTTGCTTCCCATTACCAGGTCTGTTATAGGAGCAGCTCAAGAGGGTGCAGGTTTGATTTGAGCAGCCTCTCTCTGTCAAGGATGAAAACGGGGTCCTGAGTACCCCACTTGTGACTTCCTCTCACACTGCAAAGTCCTCCTAGTGCACCCTGGCACCTGATCTCATTAAAAGGGAAGAGGGGAGCAGATGGAAACCAAAAGCAGCTGTCAGCTGCCAACCACTGACCCCGTCCGACTCCATCCCTCGACCCACTGTGGCAGAGGCACAACTGGCTGCTCCCGGAAGGACAACAACAAGGCCAGCAGGAGGCAAGGAGGATTTCAGGTGGGCAATAAACAGCAGGAGCAGATGAAATCTTGGTAAATAAGAGACCCTTTGTCAGGAAGAAATTCATCTGCAATCAGGAAAGACAACACGTGAGGACTGTGCCACGTCCGGGACCATCCTGTCCCTGCAAACAGGGAGGAGCGGTGTGCTGGCTGGAGCAGCCACCATGTCTCAAGCCTCTCCAGCACGTCTCTGTCTCCAGGCACCAGCAAACCCAGCAGCAAAGTCCCGGTACCTGAGCTGGGATCCCCGGCAGGGCCTGCAGGAATCACACTCCTATCGCACAGCCTCTAGTTCAGGTATTCAAGCATTCTAGGAAGCCTCAGCAGACCCAGGTGATGTCCTGTAAGCAAGAGCATAAGCTATCAAGATTAAAGAACGGTCATCGTGGATACATCACACTCAAGTTAAAGGAGCCCTGAAACAGCAACGCAGATCAAAATCAACCGGACCCCTGAGGCTCCGAATCCAACCAAAGGATGGACATTAATTATCAACATGATCGAACTATGGGGAGGGATCGTAAGTACATGGGACTATACATTAACACAGAATAGCTCCCTAATTCTAGGTAAGATCAATTGTTAGATATGTACTCAAATACCTGCTTTGATACAGCAAAGGAATTTGCTTAGGAAAAAAGAAAATGGGGGAATTAATACAAGGAAATGATCACCTGCTTTGCAACTTATTTACTTATAGCCACTTATAGCAACTTATAATGATTTCTGAATATTGCTTAATAATCGTGCTTGCCCTGACTGTTCTGTGAAAGCTTACCAAGGGCTACTGCTACTGTGTTCATCAAAACAAAGCAGTTTTCTGTGGAAACTTACCAAGAATTACTATGTTTGGCAAAATTAAGAGACATGTCCTTGGAAAGCAGATGGGTTCTAGCAAGTTTAGTCTTTGTAATGGATAGATAGCCATATATGGGCGGTAGAAATTAATAGACTGGTGCTTTTAGATAAGGTAGAGGTGGTAAACCAGTGGGAACCACTCTTGTTGTTCAAGAAATTGGCTAAGAGAACCTGCACATGCTCCGAGGAAAAGTACAAGGTGAGGAGGACTGTGAGCCTTCCTCCAACAGACCCCCAGAGACGCCCACCAGGAGGCAATGCGCAGGTGCAAAGAGAACATAAACTGCTGACACCAGCCTCTAGAGCTAACCCAGCCTCACTTATGCATATGGATATCTGTGTTATGTAATCCAATGAATATGTATATCCACACTCTAGAAGTTTCTGGTAAAATGTGCTGTTGGGGTGAAAGCTTTGTGGAGAAATCCCCTTGCACCCCGGCACCGGAGTAAACATACCTGTTGTATAACTCTCTCTGAGTTGTAGAGTCTGTTCCTGCAAATCAACAGCTGCCTGCCTCCTGCCTCGGCCACCCACCTAAAAACCTTGAAGAGGGAAATGGAAGGGCACCAAGCAACCAGCTGGTGCCTTCAGCCCTCAGCATCTTCCATCTCTAAAGAAAAACAGAGCAGCGCAAGTAAAATTATGCCCAGGCACCAGGACCTCCTAGAGGCATCCATCAGCTGAACTTCTGACTGAGCAACAAATATCTAGGGTTTCCCTTTAGCACAGCCTCAGGGCACATACCTTCTTTTAACCCTCCCTGGCTGTTGCTCCCGCCTTTTTAATCAGTAACTGGATGCTGATTTCTCCCAGACAGGTTCACAGTACCTCGCTGGGCTGAATGCAGAAAGATGGCTTCTGTTTAATTTTCCTATGACTAGAAGACAGAGGTTTCCAAACCTGTTTGGAAACTTTTTTTTTTTTCCCTGTCTGGTCTCACCAGCACTGGGAACTCCTTTTACAAATGATATCTCATTAAAAATACATCTGGTATTAACCAAGCCAGCTACATCACACCTTCCCAAGGAATAGCTGGCCTGCAGGGGAGCTGATGAACCTCCTTATGGAGCAGATCTGGGTAACTAGCCCAGCAAGGAGACTGGTCAGGAAGCCAGCTTGTCAGTAACACTTCTTCTCCATGAGCAAGAGCAGTGACAGCTTTGCAGGCTGACTCTGGGAGGCTCCAGCTGCTGGCACAACACAGCTCCCTCCTCTGCTGGTTTGCAAGCCCTCCCTCCCCAGGCAGAGGCAGCAGATGAGGTAGCCAACCTCCCTTCAGACAGGACATCTGAGTCTATAATGGCAGCTTCCATCCCTGGGCTTAGCTCCCTTCCTCTCCACAGCTCAGAGAGCTTTTCTGCCTCGTTGGACACACTGGTCCCTCCCTGCCCTGAACTCGGGAGAGGGCCCTGGGGAGGTTGGACTAGCCCCTCCATGATTTCAAGCTTGCTGGGCTGTATGTCTGTGCAATCCACAGTCCCTGCACATAAGGGCAGCCCTTTTTTTAGTCTCTCTGGCAAAGTGAGCTGAAAAGCAGCTGGGGAGAAGCACTCACTTGGGACAGTCGGATTTCTCCTTCCCAGCGAGCAGCATTTGCAGGGCAGCAGACAAACTGTCCGACATTTGCTGAGAGCTCTGAAGGCACACAACCTTCCAGAAATGCCCATCATTAGTCCTGATGTTCTTGGCCCACAAAGCTTGTCTGTCTCCCACAAAAGCTACAACACAAAAGCACAACCCTTGCACACATCCTGTCTCCCTACGCTCCTCCTCCTTGACTTAACTGTCCCGTTGAGCCCACAGAAAAATTTCAAGGCCTAGAAACACCTGGTATGAAATGAAAACAAAGCTCAGATATCAAGTGCAACCCCTCCTGGGGATGTACGCCCAACAAGAAACCCTCTCTCATCATGGTCATAATCCAGGTAAGCCTGAAACAGCTGCTCTTGAGGAAAGAAGCGGTACAAGGAGCTCCTCCCCAGCACATCGCTCCCAGAGCTCTGCTTGGTCCCCGGGCAGGGCAGGGGCTGCTGCCAGCATGGGCTCCCTGCCTTCCCAAATTCCCCCCTCGACATTCCCACTTGCCCCAGGTCTATGTACAGGTTCATCTGGCAACTTCACAGCAACAGCAGCTGTCTTTCCAGTCAAATAAATTCATCTAGAAGAGAAAAGGCAGCTAGCGTCTGCTCCCTGGCAGAGCTTGCAGCAGACAGCAATATTGCTACATTTCTTCATGTTTTCTAATGCTTTCTTCTCTTCCCTTCCCTCCTCATAAAGCAGACTGCATGGGTCATCAGCAGGATCAGGCACAGAAACATGGAAAAATTTAGGAGGAAGAGACTTTGGATGTCTCTGGTCCAACCCCTCTGCACAAAACAGACAATTTCAAAGTTCAAACAGATTGTGCAGGGATGCACCCAGCAGTGTGAAATATCTCCCGGGATGGAGATTCCCCACCTCTCTGGATCACAATAAACTTTTACCTGCCTTTTAAGTTACCAGACGTTTGTCCTCAGCTACAGCACAGGCTCCAAGAGATACTGTGTGTTGTGACCCTGCAGCCTTTGTTCTGGAAGTGAACCTCAGCATGTGCCTTCAAAGTCCTTGGCTCCTGGAAAAGAAGAGAAAGTCTCCTGGTTTGAGTGGGTTTATGTTTTTAAGTAGCCATCTGCTGAGACCAAAATGCCAGTTGCTTCATACCAAGGATAAAAGCCAAAGCCAGCGTACAGCGGAAAGGCAGGGAGGTCATCGACCTTGTGCATAGGAGTGCCAGATGTGCCATGGACCAATAATCCCATGGAAATAAAAGGTACCACTTGCCTTCAAATATGGGTGATTGCAACAAATTGGTGCAGACTTGTGTCTGCTCCAAGTACTTTAAAGTGCTAACGTCTGCCCTGGGGCCTTTTCAGTAAGAAGCCCTTGGAGACACAGGCTGCCAGACTTGTGCCAGCCAGAAGAGGAGGGTCAGCATGTCAGTGATTCTGGCTGAACTGGCTCATGCCACAAAGTCGGGAGGAAGAGTTTAATTTTTTTGGTGCTACATCTCTTTGTGCTTCCCTTTCCTGGAAAAACTAAAGCTGATGGCTGGAGCAGTGACACAGAAAGGGCACGTCCCAGTCTCAGTCAGGGTCACCTACGTTATAGGAATGGTAAGGTCTGGTCCCCCAACGCCACCCGGAGCTCCCTGCAGTGGTAGGAGGGGGTTAACTGGGAAGCACCGATGCCTGTTCCACTTCCTGGTCTGTCAGCTGAGTACAGACAGAGCAAGTCAGGGATGGACATCCAGACAGACAGTTGCTTGTACAAACCAAAGTGTTTCAGCCAGAAAATACTGAAGAGAGGCCAGAGTCCCAAACAACCTGATAGTAGAGCATGTGGTAAATGGGCTGATGGAAAGGAAAGGAGGAAAAGGGTTCCTGAAGCCCCCAAGGCCCACGGGGCAGGAAAAGTCAGAAAGCAGGCAGCATTCCTGAGAGTCAGGCCAGCTGTAAGTGAGCCCAGCTCATGGGCTCAGAAAAGCAGAGCTGTAACTCGTACTGAGTGCCAAGATCTGCTCAGCTAAAATACGTCAAACACTCAATAAAACAGCAGTTCTGGCTTGGTTTTTTTTCCCACTGGATGAATAATCTTTTCTATTGGGATGCAATCAGGAACCCAACTCCAATTTGGCTGGGACAGCCTTTCCTCTGATCAGGAACCTGGAAATCTCAGCTCAGCCACTCACAAGTTTCTCGCTCGCAGGGAGACTGCTTATAACAGCGCAGCAGATTAAACACAACAAGCAGTCACTGCAAAAATCAAGGCAAACCCAGAGCTGCTGCTTGCTAGCAGAGCATTTTAGTTGAGGGAGCAGAGCAAAGCATCCTCCTTCCACTGATCCCTTGAAAGTATGCAACTGCTTTCCATCACTCATTGCCACCCAGATTGAGAAGGCTGAAGGGGTTCAGTTCTTCCTGGAGTCAGGGCCAAATAACGGGCACTTGTCACCACACATCTGCACTTGGGACTTGTCCACATCTGACTGACACAACCACTGCAATAACACAGCGCAACACCCAAAGTCTGTCCTAACACTTGATAACCACGCCTAGAGGGCACAGCTCATGGAACAGCATGGCCAACCCTGAAACAGAGATCTGCCCAGGGCATGGGGGAGAATGGGGAGGAAGATGCAGGGCTGGAAGCACTGGGTTCCTGAAGCTAACAGCAGCACGGATGCAATCTAGACAAAAAGCTCTGCCTGCTGCATTCCCATTGCGTAATTAGTGGGAGGTTGAGCTTTCTGTATTTGTAAGGTTGTCCTGTACCTTGCTAGAGGGGTATGTCTCGTGCAGATCTGCAGTAGGGGATGTCCCAATTCACTCAGCCCTGGCACATCAGAGCTGTCTCCTAAGGACAGAAAGCAGAGCTGAGTTGAGAGATGGGACCAGTGTGAAAGCCACTGCCTGAAGTCCAGGACAGAAGAGCAGAGGTCTCCAGTCTCCATCGCAAGGGGCCACTCCCAAAGTGCCTCCTACCTTCTGGTCAGTAAAGCCGTAACTTACAGACGGGTGACATCTTTGAGAAAGGGTCCGAAACCTCCACTACGAACAGCAGAGGAGCCCCAGATGTCTTCAGCACAGGGTTGGCTGGATTATTCACAGCCAGGGAATCAGCTAAATGCAGGTTAACTCATTTGCCTGCTTAATCCAGAGCACTTTTAAATCCCCATACACTGATCCAAGGTGCCAGAGGTATTTTAACCCCTGAGACCCCAAGATGCTAAACACTGGTTAAGAAAGCAATTTTAAATGCACAAATCTAATTTCCTTCAGTGTTTCAGTAACTGAATGAACTCCTCATCCATCCTGGCTACCAGCTCTTGCTACAAGGAGGATTCATTCTGCTCCATCTTGCTTAAAATACTGAGCTGAATCAGCAGATCCTGTCCTGGAGGAACAGGTGACCCTGCCCTGAACCTCTGTGCATCACGCAGCCCCAATCTGCCGCTGCAGATTAAGGGCCAGAAGCAAAACACAAACAGGACAAAGAATAAACTGACAAACTGCTGAATTTGGAGGCCTGGTATCCCCCTCCCAAAAGACACGTCCAAAGACACCTGGGCTAAAGGATTGTTCCTTCAAGTACAAGAGGTAATACAGGAAACCCCCTTCTTTTCTCTGGGATTTGGTCACCAGAGAGCTGCCCACCAGCCCCTGTACAGACGAGCACACATCCTAATTAAAGGCAACATGTAAAAGCACAAAGCAACAAAAGTAGAGATTCATTGGTGGCATTTGGCAAGTGACAAAGATACAGCAGCTTTTGGTAACAGTTCTTTGAAGGGAAAGCCAGAGTTGATAGGCATTCCCGCTGGAAGGCTCTTACAGAGGAGAGTGTTAAATAGCGTCAACTGGCAGGTTTAAGCATTGTCTGGGAAATGTCAAACACTGTCAAGATACCACAGAGCTCTCTGCAGCCAAGCCCAGCGAGGGACTCCTGTGGGCTCATCTCTGAGAACACAGACTGATGGGCCACCAGCCCTGCCGACAGAAAACACCTTATTAGCAGCTGGTGCAGAGAATACAGCGCCCTCAAAACAACCAAACCAGCCAGGTCAGCCCACCCAGACACCCAGCATCTCCCCGCAGTACCTGCAGCCACATCTGCAGCCCAGCCCTGCTGTCAGGAGTCCTCTCGGACTGGTCGGGTCAGCGCTCCCAGCCTTCTAAACCCCGGCCTTCTGGGAGCTGCACTCAGCCCAGCTCAGGCAAAAAAGATGAAGACACCCCTTAACTCGATTTGGAGATTTCCAGGAATTCTCCCACCTCAGGGAAAAGGAAATGGAATGAAAATTTTTGTTCAGTTTTTCCAAAGCAAAATAAAACCCAACCACTGCAGCAGCGCGACAGCTGTCCCAGGAGTAGAGACCTTCAAAGCCCTGAAATAAATAGTCTTGCCTCTGGCTTCCAGCTGCATGGGATTGCTTTATAGCACCTTACACAAAACCCACAATAAAATACCTCTGACAAGTTATCAAAGAAACAGCATTAAGGTTGTCCACAGGATTAGGCATTGGCTTCTAAATCCCCCATTCTTTGGTACCTTCAGCAAACGGCCAGCTCTGATTCAGCCCTCGCTTGGTTTCCTGAAAGGGTGACAAAAGCAGCTTCAGCAAGATCAGAGTTAGACCACAAAATCTGCTTCCTTTAGAGATCAGGCCCTGCTGTCTCTGAGCAGCTCAGATCCCCCAACAGCCGCTGGGCCTGCAGGAACTGAACAGCTCGAGTCTGACCAGGGGACGAGGCAAAGCCTGGGGAAGAAGGACAGCTGTGAAACAGTTTGACAGAGAAGAGGAGAGAGAGAAAATGTGGGGCAATAGAGCTTCCAAAGGAGATTAAAAGAATCAGGACTTCGTGAACCCAATCCATGAACTAGAGGTTTTGTATCTGTACAGATGTTACTGTACTTGAAATGGCAGAACACTAAAATCCATTGCCCAGGGGGAACAGAGAAGCTTTGGACATGAGCACAGAGCACAGCGCTGCCAACTCTTTAACAGCCAGCAGAGCACACCTCCTCCCGGGGGGGCCAGCTCTAACTGCCACACTGCTGCCAGTGAGGACAGGGGAGGAGAGTCAGGACAGCTGCAAAAAGTTCATGAGACTTCTCAAAGGGGAAAAAAAGGAAAGAGAAAATAACCAAGATATTTTTACCAGGCTGTCTGTGACACGAGCCATCAAAACATGAGAGTGGGTGATGGACAGCTGGGGAGAACAGTCAGGATTCGACAAAACAGTTCAGACAGCATGAAATCAGAATGAAAATGAACATTCATAAAAAAAATCTCTTAGTATTTGGCTTTGCCCTAGAGGTACCTGTGTCACAAGGTAAATATCCCATTCCGCTGCCCAGATGCAGATTTATTCCAACAGAGAATTATTCCACTAACCAAGGGCTTTTCTACACAATAATTCCCCACACAGTCAAACTACAGTTTCAGGCACATCCCATTGCCTGCCCAGGATGGAATCCCCCAAGTGCGACTGTTCCCAATTCCATTTTTCCCACAGGAAACAATGGGATAGAGAGGAATGTGTGCAGGCACTTCAGCAATGCACACAGCCGAACCACACAGGAACAGCTGGTGTGATGTGGAAGATGGTGAGACAGAAGCGAGACCTCTGGGGTTGTCAGCTGCCAATTCAACACCTGGGAATGACAGAAGTAGTAGAGGAAATTCTAACTGCTTTTAATATACCAAGAAATAACTGCTACTTGCCTGAGGTTTAGAGTGGAAAATCCCTTTATAACACAAAATTAAACTTCATGATGTCCTGGTGACCCCGTGTGACCCATCTTCAAACAGATCACCATTCTGAAACCTCTCAGCTGCTTCTCCTGTGACACTGAACACCTGACAACTCTTTCACTGCCAGTGGTCCTGCTGCCTCTCCTGATCCATCACATTTTCATCACCACCTTCAGATGCCTGCTACTCAGCAAGGTCAGTGAAGGATGAAGGAAAACAGGACCATGACAACAGTAACCAGAGCAGGGTATTAAAGAACTGACAGCAGAGCTCTGAAACAGAAGGGACAGACAGCAAGGCATTACTGTGCACAAGCTTTCACAGTGCAGATGCAGTATAGACAGGGTAAGAATCTGCTCCCCAGCTCTGGAAAACCCAATCCCCTCAGCAGCAGCACTACTGACACCTGCAAGCTTCCTTCCTTAAGTTCTAAGGACAGAGGAGCATCACCTGGATCCAGATGCAGCCCCCCTCTGAGTACTGCCATTCTGAGGTGTTGCATTTTTCATATCGATCAGCAATAACTTATACAACAAGATTTCAGTTAACTGTCCCAAAACCTAAATCCCCAACAGGAATTGCCTCAAAAGGTCGATCAGAGACGAGCCAGCTCCACCTGCTTCATGGCCTCCCTTGACCACCACACACAAAGCTCAAGACCTCCCCAGCCTGTCCCAGCCAGCGCCCCAGGAAGGTGCTGTCAGACCTCTTTGCTCCCCTGACAGCCCCCTGGCCAGCTCCCCGGCACAGGGCACACGCCGGCTGCAGGCTGCCAGCCAGCCTTAGGGACAGGGAGTCACTCCAGGAAAACTCACGTTTTCCCCAAAGACCAGGTTCTGCTCCGAACCCGAGCGACCGCTGCGAGCCCGCAGCACCCTGCCTCTCCGCAGCACCCGAGGGGTGCAAACCCCGACCCGGAGCAGACACCAGCCCTGTCCCACCTGCTTCACACGGCATCCCTGCAGCCACAGGCACCTCCTGAAAGGGGGGAACCTGCAAGAGCAGTTTTAAAATGTGTTTCCATGAAGACCAGGCAGTTACAGAAAACAGATTTCACAGGGACAAAATCAGGGAAAAGGAGGAGGAGGAAGTCGGTCTGCCTGGCTACATGAAATCGGGATGAGAACAAGCAGAGATGCAGGGCACAGCAGAACTGAACAGGAGCTTGAAGGTGACAGGAAGGAAAAACAGGCAAGATGAACTACACAAGTGTTCTGGACAGGAGACTTATTTTGTTTAAATCTTGATTAATTCTTCCTTATCAATTATTCTGATGATTAATTCTATTTCCACACAGGCATTTTGTCAACATTTAAGAAGAAGCACAGGAGACCCCAGGAGAAGCCCCAACACTCACCTAGGAACGAGGTGACGATCTGCAGACTGACAGCACATCGGGCGGGACAAGCTTGCAAAGAAACACAGTGGCAACTGGTTACATCATGTTTACAGCAATCCACAGCCACAGGCAGTGAAAAGCGACTATTTTATGCAGAGCTGGTGCAGAGCAGAGAGGTGAAGCAGCAGCTGACGGGGGAGGCTGAAGCAGTGCCACCCACGGCAGGAGCTCTGCCGGCTGTTTGCAGTCTCAGAGCAAGTGGTGCTGCCGGATTTCCCAACCAGAAGCACTCCCAGGATCCCAGCACACAGAAACTTGTCCTTTAATTACTTTTCAATTACTTCTTGTACCTTCATTGTGTGAGACTTCTGCTCTGCCCGCAGATGTCAAGAGATACTTTTCTGAAAGCGGAGCAGGTCGTTCCAACTTGAAACAAACAGGATTTGTCTTTTGGGAAAGGTGCAAATTAGAAGCTCAGCTCAGAAACTGAACTTTGTCCAGAAAGCCAGAGGAGCAGCAGGGCTCTGCAAAGGGGCTGGGCTCCAGCACACCCCCCTGCTCACCCCCCCACATCTCTCCCAGCACCTCCGAGCTGGGAAAATCTGTCCCACAGCCAGAAGGCAAGAGCCCGCCTGGGCCAGCTCTCGCCCTCAGGCTTAATGCCGGTTTCTGATCAGCACCTCTTGGCTCTGGTGACTGGCACCCTCTGAAGCACCACTCTGAGGGGTTTCATCAGACTGAACCCACCCAACCCAAATCACCACAGAGAGCAGAAAATATTAAATGTGTCACTTCTTTCACACTTGAAGTAAAAATAAAGGGCTAAAATTCACTTTTCCTGGGGTAACCTGACAGATAAACCCCGCAGACACAACAGGCCCTTACAGACAGCAAAACCCCACCAAGTTCAAGGTAAAAGGACAAGCACAGTCACACATCAGAACGTCTGAACAGCCTGAACTGTGACAACAACCCTTTTACTTGAGAAAAAATTCAGAACCATGGAAAAGTTTGGGGTTTTAGACCAAAGCTTTCCCCTTCCCTGGCAATCCCACCACCCCCTCCAGGGAAATCGGCCCCAGGCCCTGCACTCACCCACTGCTAGGCCGAGGCCACCACCTCTAGTGATGGTTCTGGGGCTGGTGCTGGTGCCACCTTTGCAGGAGAAAAATTCATTCAGCCATCCAGAACAAAGCGAGTGTTTTAAAAGGAGGAATTCCCACTTGCTGGGTGAACCAAATCTCTGCCTGGAACATCCCTCAGTGCAGACCCCAGAGAGCTGGAGGACCTCCTGCCTAGGCCGCCCCACTGCAGACCACAGAGCCCTGGGAGACTGTCGGCAGGAAGTAGGCCCTGTGGGGGCCAGGGGGACCCCCGGGGGGGCTCCAGCATGTTGTCCCCCCCCAGCACCTGCCCACACTCCAGCCTGTGCCGTGAGGGGGGATTGGGGACCTGGGGGGATTATTGGGGGGGTGTTATTGGGGTTCTGTGGGAGTTGTGGGGGTTATTGGGGCCCTGGGGGGGTTATTTGGGTCCTAGAGGGAGTGTAATGGAGTTGGGGGGAGGGGGGGTTCCTGGAGGGGTTTGGGAGGGTTATTGGGGTCCTCGGGGGGGGGTCTTGAGGGAGATATTGGTGTCCGAGGGGGGGGGAATGGGGACATCCTGGAGGGGGTTCTGGGGCAGATATTGGGGTTCTGGGGGTGTCTTGAGGGAGGTATTTGGGTCTGTGGGAGGGTCTTGGTGCTTGGGGGGTGTTATTGGGGTACTGGGGGTCTCCTGGGGGGGGCTAATGGGGCTTCAGGGAGCCCTGGGGGTGGGCTGGTAGGGTCCCGGGGAGATATTTGGGGTTTTGGGGGGTAAAATGGAGAACGGGGGAGCCAATAGGATCTGGGGGGGCACTAATGAGGTTGGGGAGGGTTGGGGGGGCTGAGGGTGTTTTGGAGGGACCTGGGGTGGCAAATGCAGTTTGGGTGGGTTGCAGGGGGGATTTGGTATTCCTTGGGGTCCCAGGGGTACCTGTGTCCCCCCCTTCCGCGGGTGCTGCTGCTCAAGGGGTACCCCAAGAGCGTCAGTTCCGACTGCCTCCAGTACCAGTGCTGGGACGCTGTGGGGGTGGGGGACAGCACCTCCACCATCACCAGGGCCACTCTCAGCTGGGTGCTGCGGGGTGACTCCCCCTGATCCCAAACCCCCCCTTTTCACCCCAGAATGGCCCTTGGTCCCCAGATCGATGTTTGACCACCAAATCCCTCAGTTTTACCCCAGAATTTCTGTTTGACCTTATTCGCAGAAACAGACTCTACAACTCAGAGAGATTTATAAAGCACCAGTCTGGCGCCAGGGTGCAAGGGGATTTCTCCACAAAGCTTTCACCCCAACAGCACATTTTACCAGAAACTTCTAGAGTGTGGATATACATATTCATTGGATTACATAACACAGATATCCATATGCATAAGTGAGGCTGGGTTAGCTCTAGAGGCTGGTGTCAGCAGTTTATGTTCTCTTTGCACCTGCGCATTGCCTCCTGGTGGGCGTCTCTGGGGGTCTGTTGGAGGAAGGCTCACAGTCCTCCTCACCTTGTACTTTTCCTCGGAGCATGTGCAGGTTCTCTTAGCCAATTTCTTGAACAACAAGAGTGGTTCCCACTGGTTTACCACCTCTACCTTATCTAAAAGCACCAGTCTATTAATTTCTACTGCCCATATATGGCTATCTATCCATTACAAAGACTAAACTTGCTAGAACCCATCTGCTTTCCAAGGACATGTCTCTTAATTTTGCCAAACATAGTAATTCTTGGTAAGTTTCCACAGAAAACTGCTTTGTTTTGATGAACACAGTAGCAGTAGCCCTTGGTAAGCTTTCACAGAACAGTCAGGGCAAGCACGATTATTAAGCAATATTCAGAAATCATTATAAGTTGCTATAAGTGGCTATAAGTAAATAAGTTGCAAAGCAGGTGATCATTTCCTTGTATTAATTCCCCCATTTTCTTTTTTCCTAAGCAAATTCCTTTGCTGTATCAAAGCAGGTATTTGAGTACATATCTAACAATTGATCTTACCTAGAATTAGGGAGCTATTCTGTGTTAATGTATAGTCCCATGTACTTACGATCCCTCCCCATAGTTCGATCATGTTGATAATTAATGTCCATCCTTTGGTTGGATTCGGAGCCTCAGGGGTCCGGTTGATTTTGATCTGCGTTGCTGTTTCAGGGCTCCTTTAACTTGAGTGTGATGTATCCACGATGACCGTTCTTTAATCTTGATAGCTTATGCTCTTGCTTACAGGACATCACCTGGGTCTGCTGAGGCTTCCTAGAATGCTTGAATACCTGAACTAGAGGCTGTGCGATAGGAGTGTGATTCCTGCAGGCCCTGCCGGGGATCCCAGCTCAGGTACCGGGACTTTGCTGCTGGGTTTGCTGGTGCCTGGAGACAGAGACGTGCTGGAGAGGCTTGAGACATGGTGGCTGCTCCAGCCAGCACACCGCTCCTCCCTGTTTGCAGGGACAGGATGGTCCCGGACGTGGCACAGTCCTCACGTGTTGTCTTTCCTGATTGCAGATGAATTTCTTCCTGACAAAGGATCTCTTATTTACCAAGATTTCATCTGCTCCTGCTGTTTATTGCCCACCTGAAATCCTCCTTGCCTCCTGCTGGCCTTGTTGTTGTCCTTCCGGGAGCAGCCAGTTGTGCCTCTGCCACAGTGGGTCGAGGGATGGAGTCGGACGGGGTCAGTGGTTGGCAGCTGACAGCTGCTTTTGGTTTCCATCTGCTCCCCTCTTCCCTTTTAATGAGATCAGGTGCCAGGGTGCACTAGGAGGACTTTGCAGTGTGAGAGGAAGTCACAAGTGGGGTACTCAGGACCCCGTTTTCATCCTTGACAGAGAGAGGCTGCTCAAATCAAACCTGCACCCTCTTGAGCTGCTCCTATAACAGACCTGGTAATGGGAAGCAAAAGCTCTGCCGTGAGGCTGACAGCTCCGGGTTGGGTGGGTCTGTCCTGCAACGCTGAGCCTTGAAACTCAGAGATGCTTGTGCTGGTGGTCACTGAGATGGAAACCTAGCTGTTTCTGGACCCACTGGGGTGCCTATCTTTTAATTTTTTATCCTCATTTTTGTTTTTTTTTTTTTTTAATGTGGCTACTGTCTTGTCTTCTAAAATCCCAGCTGTTTTAAATGCTATCAGTGGCTTGGCAGATTCATTCTTTCAGGCCTTTGGTGCTCCCTGCACAGACCGATCAGCATTTCTGATCAACCGGTCTGATTTCACGAGTGGCTCCACTCCTGATTTGTGTTTTGAAGGGGTTTCCCCTCTGCTTTCGAGGCCATATGCTTATTACAGAGCTGTTTTTTCATGAGTGGGAAGGTTTCTCTCAAGGAGAATCTGCAGATGTTTGGGGCTGGTTTTGTTGCTGGCTCTTTGATTCATGGTAGTTCTTGGGATGTGTGAAGGATGGGAAGAGGTTCAAAGGAAGAACCCAAGGAGCTGGTTTAACAGTTCAGCTTGGACGATCTCTATGTTGAAAATTAAAACCTGCCCCTCTGCTCCCACTGCCAAAATGTGATGTGCGGGGAGTCAGCGTGGAGACCTCGATCACGTCAAAGCTGTGGAGTCTGACAGTACTTCCACAGCAGAGAGCAGAGGCTCTTTGAAGGGATGCACTAGGTGCCCTGTTTAAAAATCATAAAGCCCTGGCTCAGGTTCCAGCCCAGGACTGCCTCTGTGTGACTGTTCTTTAACAAAACGCCCAGTTTTTTTGGCAAAAGACTTTTGGATACAAATGCAGTCAAATATTTGACTAATCCAGCAATTGCTTTGGGATTTTGCTTGAGTTCAAACTCAGCAGTTGTGGCTGTTGCGTGGTTGTATTAAGCCTATGAAGGCAACTGCCCAGAGCAGGTAAAGCCACATTCCACTTTGCCTTTTTTCTTGATGCCTGCTCACATTGTAACTTCCTCGCCCAGCAGAGCTGGTGCCTTCAGGCTGCCCCAGCACCTCTTGGCACAGCCCGTGTGCTGCAGGGAGCTGCACCCGCTGGCCTGGCAGTGGCAAGGAGACCAGCTTGTCCCTTCAGTGCTTCACAAGGCATAAAGAAAGCAAGCTGCTTCTTTCCCAGCACTGCTTCTGAACACGCTGTGGTGCTTTGTAGCTGCCGTGACTGTGCCTGGGGCTCCTGTGGGCTGAGGCTGAAATGCATGTCACAGGCTGGGTTTGTCCCTTCCCTGTGTCCCACTTACAGCTCTTGTTTTTTCTAATCTTCCTCTCCTTTGCTTCAAATCACAGAACCAGATGTTGGTGTTTGAAAGTGCCCTGCAGGAGAGGTACTGGACCTGCTGGGGCTTTGGATGACCGATTTGCTGTGAAACCAGGAGCCAAGGAGACCCGTCCCACAGCAAATGGAGCTGCCAAGTGAAGCCAGAAGCTGCAAATGCCAACCAAGCTGTGGTGGACCAGGTAAGGCACATTGGTTTTTTTTCTTGTCCTGGAGACGTTGGAGGGAAGGACCACTTGTGGCATTTAGCGTGGTCCTTGGAGCTGACCGTGGGAGGATCTTGCTGGGCTGTGGGTGCTCAGGTATTGCCATGGTTTTAAATGCATGAGATGTCCAGTGGTAGAGAGCTGCCATGTGCTTGGGCTCTGAAGGAGGCTCTGTGCCCTCCTTGGGTGGAGGAGAGGAGGGCCTGGTGCTCCCCAGCCTGTGGTGCTCCATGGCACTGGGTGGGATGGAGAGTGCCCTGGCAGGACCCTGCCAGCTGAGGAGAAGAGCTGGGTGTGGAGGAGGAGAGACTGACCCCTGCTCTGCCTCTGTGACTGTGAAAGGCCACTAAGCCCTGCTCCTACAGTGCGCTGGTACTGCAGCATGTTTCTGCCCTCAATATGGTGGGGACTTAGGTGGTTTTTAGCTGCCGGAGGAAACACAAGGCCGGGAGAGTTGGGATTAAGGTAGAGTGAGCCCCAGAACAACTATCGAAGCATCCTGTAACTGTGTAGGTGATCAGTGCCCTTGACAACTGTCCACTTTCTTGTTTAGGCTGAGATGCCTAAGGGCAGTACCCTGCTGAGTCAGGCCTGAACCTCCATCCAGAATGGACCCATCTTCCTGTGGCATTGTCTCCCGGCAGTCACAGCCTCACAGTTACTGCCTTGCTAACCTCCATGTCAGAGATTCCCCTTGAGCTGTGATTAACTCCTTGAGGCTTGTAAATTTTCTTCTGCATTTATGCAAAGACAGCTGGCTGGATTTAATGGTTTCATAGTATTACAGAAAAAGAAAACCTAGGAGGCATTACATTTGTTGGGGCCAAGGACTTTGATTTGTTTCAAAAAGCAGTGGGGAAAAACGAGTTAACTCTTTTTGGATTTCGTGGTTGCACCGCTAATGTCAGGGTGTGCAAAATGTAGGCATTTGAGATACTGTCTTGATTTAGAAAAGGAGTAGAGAACCAGCTCCGGGTTTGGAAGTGGGATGTAAAATAAACAGAAAGTGAGGAAAAAAATTGATTCCAAACATGGGAATAAAAAGGGAGAAAGCAAACCCAGGGCTGTGTGTTGAGGTGTGTGCTACCAAAAAAATCAATGTTCTCCCCTGCAATGTGGGATTGCATTGCTCAGGGGAAGGCAGGAGAAACATGGCTAAAAGGAGTCAACTTTATTTCCCTTCTTTCTCAGAAGAAAACAAGTACAAACCCGGCTTGGATTAGAGAGGATTATGGGCTGCCCATTTGGGAATTCATGATTGGGACTTCATGATGATGCAGCTGGGTAAGTGATCTCACTGCAGTTATTTGGTAGGAGACCTTTTGATAGCATCTAAAACGGTCTGAATGTCGCAGTCAGTCCCTCGTTGAGCGCTGGAGTTCTTCCTTCATGGGTTAAAACGGGGGAAGGGAATGCTCCCACGGATGGTGTAAGCTGTCTGTGCCAGCAGTGCCCTCCTCTCCCTGGGTCCTCACTGCAGCCCTTGTCTTTGCCTTTGCTGCAGCTCCGTGTCCTCTGCAAGACACCAGCTGTGCCCAGTTACTCTGTGGGTTCGATCTGGTGAGTGCAGCACTGATGCCAGGAAAGATGTTTCTGATGTGCCTGTGTCACCCGCCAGGGGCTCTGGTCCTGGTGTGCAGAAGCTGGGCAGTGCCTGTGCTGGGGCTTTGTCTCGGAGCCTGCAGCAGGGCTGCGGGGGGATGCAGGCTGATGGTGCCCTGTGTCCTTCTGGCACTGCAGCAAGAGAGAGGTTAATAATGCCACACGCCTGCTGCTGCCCTTGGCTGTACGCTCGTGTGTTTCTGCAGGAGGATGAGAGCTGTCAGCAGCATTTCCCAGGGGATGGGGGAAGGACTTTCAGCCCTGTAGAGCGGCTCCCTGTATGAACCAACAGTTCCCTGTGCCTCTGAAGAGAGCAGGGCCAGCAGCCTGCTTCGGTCAGACCCTGCTAGGATGGAGGAGGGTGGCTTGTCTGAAGTGCTGAGGTGGCTGGCTTGCTTCTGTGCTGGGCTGTGTGCCAGTGTGATCCCCTCTCCACGCCCTGGGCTGCTCCACATGTGTCCTCTTGGAGTCAGAAATGCAGGCAGCCAGCTGAGAGCCAAGTGTGAGTTGGGAATGGTGGCTCCAAGCTGAACTTACTGGTGACAGTTGGATATTGTGCAGGAAAGCAGAGGGGAGCTCATGGGGCAGAGAGAGTGTTGGCAAGGGAAGAGGGGCTTGTTGGTCCCTGAGGGAGCAGAGATGGGTATGTCCAACCTCAGGAGTGGAGAGGGGGCAGCGATACGTCCTCTGACTCCATGGTCCTGAGCATCCTCGGTGGTGAAATTTCAGCTTCTGGGCTCTCTTTTTGAAAGCATGGATCTCCTCTGGGGACAGATGGCTGATGCTTCCTTTTGTGGCTGGCTTGCAAGCCTTCTTGGAACCGATAAGCCCGGTCATTTGGAAGAAACCTGGAAGAGACTTGGTCCTCCCTCGACTTCCCTGTCTCAGCTGCACCCGTGTACCTGGGCAGGGAGCTCTGTGAGAGGAGCTCTGTCCCCTCTGCCCCCGTGTCACAGAGCTGTCCCCCCCGCCCCCCATTGTGTCCCCGCCGTTGCCATGGCAGTGTTGGGGCTGCCCAGTGCCTGGATGCCCAGTTGTCCTGGCAACGGGGACAACAGCCTGTCTGGCATCGGGGATCCTCCCGTGAGTGTGTCCCCACGGCCCCTGCAGAGAGGGAGAGGTGGGGGATGCTGGGGGAGTGGTGTCTGCGTCCCCTCCCCAGCCGAAAGCCGGAGGGCAGCTCTGGGTGCTGGTGCTGCTGGGCGGCTCAGCCACGGGTGGGCGGGGGGGGGCTTGGGAGCGTGGTGGAGCAGGGACCCGGGCTGCGGAGGAGCTCGAAGGAGGGTGACACCCCCTGCCCCACGCCGCAGGGCTGGGGGGATCCCTTGTGCGAGAGGGGGGTGCCTGGGGCAGGAGGGTGCCTGGGGCAGGGGGCCTTCATCCTGCATTTGAAATCCGTAGGGATTTTCTGAGCAGCAGTTCCTGCGTACATCCAGGGAAAGGAGTGGTGGGCTTGGCAGTGCTAGGTCTACAGTTTCACTTGATGATCTTAAAGGTCTTTTCCAGCCTACACGATGCCATGAAATGTGGTCCAGATGCCAGAAAAAGAGTAAATAAAAAAGGAGATGCAAAGTTGCCAATCCAGGATAGCAGAGATCGGATGCTGGGAAGGGGAAAATGGTGCTGTAAATACTTACGGCAGGAGCCACAGCAGTAAATGAGAATATGTGGAGCTGGGGACTCTCCAGCAGACCCTTGGAAGGGACCCTTGGTGCATCTCACTGTCAGCTGACAGATGAAGTTCATGAAAAGAAATAGTTGTGGCTCGTGGGACTGCACCCACAGCAAAAGGCTTTTTTGGCTCAGGGAATATTTTTATGGAGTTTTACTTCTATGAATCTTAACTCTGCCACTTAAATATGGTCTAATGACGAAACAGTGTGGGGCAGCCTTATGTTCTCCACTTAGGAAGGATGCCACAGCCTGGAGACACAGGTGTATCCTTTGGGTCTGCTGTGAATGGGATTCTAGATTTTCAAAGTCTCATTGTTACACCTTCCAGGTTTGCCTAGTCATGGCCACTGGCAAGATTCATCGGTCCATGGGGTCCTCCAAAATGGCTGATGGACTCCAGAGTAAGGTGGCAGTACGTCGTTATCCGAAGCTGGTCAGAGAGGCAGAGCAGCGTGTGCCTGTAAGTACCTGCTGGGGGCCGGGTAGGAGCTGGGTTAAGGCTGGAAGCTGCCCCTGTCCCTCCTCTGCCTTCCCCTCCTGTTGTCAGGGTGCTGTGGAGCCAGGCACCACCTCCCCACCTCTTTGCTGCCGTGCTTCTGTTGGAGGGGGCTGTCATGGTGCAGTGGGGGGTGGACTGTGTTGCTTCAGGGAAAGTCCAGGGTCTTGCCTGAACGTGCCAGTGGAGCCGAGATAAAGGAATGTACTGGGCATTGCACGGGAACAGCTGAAGCACAAACATGTGCTTCCTTCCGTCCTCTTTGCTGTGTGGGCAGTAACATCTTCTGTCACGTGGGCATACCTGCCAGTGCTGCTCTGGCCACACCGCTGGGCAGCTGGGCATGTGGTGGGCTGCTCAAACCGCCTGGAGTCTTGACAGGACACGGCTGTCCCAGATAGAATAGCTTCCAAAAGAGTTGTTTCATGGCATCTCGTGTCCTGTGTGGAGCACAGATGCAGCCCTGCAAACAGCAGTGGATTCAGGGCGATTCCTCCTTCCCACCCACAACTGTCCCCTTTGCTGGCTGGAGCTCCCTTCACTGGAGGTGACCCAGTGCTGAGGCTCTGTCAAGGAGACATCTCTGTATCCTTCTGTGGAGGGGTCTGTGAGGCCAGAACAGAGAGAAAACAAGTGCTAACGGAAAAGAAATAATGAAAACTTGGGCCCATTCCTCTCCACCTCAGCCTTGGCACAACACTGCTTTTCTGGTTTCCTCTGACTCACCCAGCAGTGCCATCTCCACCTGCGTGTTGGTTGTGAGCACTGTGCAAGGGTGGAGTTAGGGGATTTCTGATAACTCCTCCCCGCTCTCTCCAAAGGTCTCTGGCTCAATCCAGCAAAACTCAAGAGGGAACAAATACCCGAAGAGCAGAAATCCCCCAACATGTCGCATCACCTCATGAAGGAGAAGCTAATGGGACAGAGCCACTTGCTTAGAGCGTGTGTATTCCGCTCTATATCATTAATTTACTGATGTTAAATATTTCAGCAGGTAATTTACGGGACTTCCAGGACTATCCTAGTGGCTGTGATCACAAATTACTCATCAGTGGCACTTGAATGAGAAAAGTCTTTCTGCAGAAAGGCATTTCTGTAGCTCTTGCTGGTGTTTTGCATTTCAGCTGACTCCCTCTGCCTTCCTGAAGGAGGTGTCTCTTACCACCAAGCAGAGGCTGGCCAGCACCCGGGAGATGAGGCGGCCCCGGATTACCCAGCTTCTAGACATGGGTGAAACCTCCCATCACAAGGTAGCCTTTTCCTGCCCTTTTCCTTGCTGCTTGATGTGACATTTGAAGAGGGTGTGTGTTTGTGACAGGCGTGCCTCCGGCTCATCTGAATACCTCAGTGGCTAGGGCCTGTTGTCTTTTCAAACTGCTGGTGGTGGTGGAGTTCCTTCTGCTGGGGAAAGGTAGAACGTTTTTCCCTGGTGAGAGGTTGGAAGTCCTGATTTGCACTAAGTCAATATAAATAACCTCTGCTGAAGTTGGTGGGTTTTGCTGGAGTTTAGCTGATACTGGGGGAAGGCTGGGGCAGGCCACAAGGGCTTGAGCTTGCCATTTTCCATCCTCCTGGTGAAATAGCCACCTCGTGCTTTGGTGTAGTCACTGTCAAATGCTTGGGGTCATGGGACTCCCTCAACGGTGGCAGCATTGGCCTTTGAAGGCTGAGGGCCTATAGAAATTACTCAAGATTTAACAAAACCAAGTGCATAAATGCTTTGGGTTGGAACAATGTGTGGGACCTTTACAGGGTGTTAGATTTTGCAGGCTGCCAGATAGACGGGGGAATGGCCCTGGGCAGAGGGCCCTGGGAAGTGCGTTCTCTGGATCAGTGGTTACTTAGATGTATGTTTAAGCTGCTTTTCTCACAGGACTGCTCACTATAGCACACAGTCCAAACAGGTGGATCGCTGAGGTAGGCTGTTGAGTGGAAAATTGCCAGCAAGAGACCTGTAACCAATTGGTTAAGGATTGCCCTAGGCAGCACAGGAGGCTGGGAACGCATCAGATGAGCGCACACATAACTGGCAGCGTGCTGCAGGCACGAGCTGCCCTGTGAGCGTGGCTCCTGTGGAGCAGCAGGAGGCCTGCCTGGGTCTTTTGAGTGGGAACAGTGCAGCTGGGAGAGGGGAGACAAAGCAGGGAGGAATTTTCTCAAGTATTGCCTCTGCTCTGTGAACATTTGCTGTTTGTGTATAGTTTCAGACATGCTTCTGCAGTGGTATTAAATGAAATGGCAATAATGGAATACAATAAAGCATCTATTTAAAGCCTGTGGAAAACGGAGATACCAAGTCCAGTCTTACTGAAGTTGCCCAGTAATGCTGAGAAAAGAGCTAAACCTTACCACTATCCAGCATTCACCTCCTTTGTCTTTTTCCCAACTACTGTGTTACTTTCTTTTTAGCCTTACCTCCTCTGGTAGTGTTGTCTTCTAACTGGTTTCTAGGCTCTCTGTCAAAAAAGATATTTAGGGATGTGTGGGACTCGGTCTCTCTGTCTCAGAGTAAAGATCATCCCAAAATTGTTTCCCATGGAGTCTCGTGTAAATTCTTGGGTTTCGCTTGCTCCATGAGTGCTCGTGGCTCTTCCAGGAAGTGCTCTGGAGCTGTGTGACCACGTCAGCACAGGGCTCTGCTGGCAGTAAGCGCTGCCTTGCATTCTGGAGAAGGAAACCTGGAGGAACACCCGCCAAAAGAGCTTCTTAGCTTGAGCCTGCTCAGTGTGGTCCAGAAACTTTTGATCAGCTCAGAACACAGGTGGGGGGTTGTTTCCCTAGCGTGAGCTGCGTGGACATACTCACCAAGAGACTGTACTCCACTGGAGATCGGTGTAGGATTCTTTCATGAATGTTTCTCCCAGCAGCTGACCCTCCTCTCACCGCTCTGTCTTGCCTCTCCAGTTCTCAGCAGTTGACCTGGAACAGAGCTTGTTTCAGCCTTTTCCTTCAGAGGTGGTATTTCAGAACTACGTCCCCTTCGAGGTCTACGAAGTGCCGCTGATTCTGAGGAACACTGACAAGGTAAGTGCTGGGATGCGGAGGTTTAACACTGTGCTGGAAGAGGAGAGCAGTGTAATTCCTGTGGTTTACAGCATAACAAGTTATCTGCTGCAGCACAGCACACCCAGAATAAAATGTCTCACCACCTTTATTCTGCAAGATGGTGGAAATCTTCCCATGCTGGGGATTCTCCCCCTGATTTTGGCCACACATTGGTGGTATCTAACACAAAGGAGCTTTTCTAGTCGGCGTCCTTCCCCTTGAAAGCCCTGGATTGATGGGAACGTTGAGGGTTGTACAGTTCTTACCTGCTCTCCTGCTTTACCTCGAGTGTGCACCATGTGCTGGTGGCTCCCTGGTTAATCTCAGTTTCTGGCAGGGCACCCCTGCCTCTCACAGCCTGTTTAGCTGCCTCTGTGCGGCTCACTGTCAAGGCCCAGGGCTTGAGCCTTCTCCATGCTGGAGGAAGTTATGGTTAGTGGCATTATCACTCCAGGAAGGGTGTTTTGAAGCCGCAGGGGAAACAGACTGATTTAGCAGAAGCAGTGGGAGGCCTTTAGGTGCCACTTTAGGCTCGTGCTAAGCTTAATGCAGTTCTGTCAGGTTTTTCTAAGCAACGTGGCTCTCTGCTTTCCCTTTGGAGAACCACAGCACATCCAGAGTAATGTTCTCTTGAAGGTCTCCAGCTTTACTTGAAAAAATTGTGATCGTTTTGAGATTTCCCAGGAGAGCTGAGAAGGGAGAAGCTTAAAAATGCCAGCAATGTTGTTGCACTGTAAAGAGAGACCTTTTGAATTTTGGCAGGGGAAACTTTTGCTTGAATGAGGCATGTGCCAAGAGCAGCTGGTGGGAAAAGACAGGAGGGAGGAAAGGAGCTGAGTGGGAAAGTGCTCTGGGAGAGAACATTGTACACGCAAGGGTTTCTCTTGACACGTAACAGTAAGTATGCTGGAGGCAGAGAATGTTCAGAAAAAGAAAGGTGTAATTAAAGATACTGTTCTGTAATGAAGAGTAAGATGTGTACGTGAGAGGAGGGCAGGACGGGCAGAGGGAAGTGTCCGTGAGAGCACGTGAATTAACCCCCCCTCCAAATCTACCAGTCTTGTTGGAAAACAAACAAGTGGACAAAAAAAGCTGTCAGGGCATGTTGCGGGTGGGGGAACAGCAAGAGAAGTCAGAGTATATTCTGAGGGAACAGGTTTTGACAGGGACATGGTTGGAAATGGAAGACCCTTTGGCAAAGACAGTTGCAGGGTGGTCCCTCAGTTATTCCTGGAGAGTCCTGCGCCATTCCTGGCCTGGCGTTTAGCTTGGGAATACTGGAAAGAGCAGCGTGGGTGCCCCTGTCCAAGGGAGACCATTCATGGGGTCCACGCTGATTCTGGGCCCTGGCAGGATGGATTCCATCCTGGTGTATTAGGTGCATGTACCTCTGTAAGGAACTGAAGGAATTGATGCCTCAAACATTCATCGACAGAGAAAACCTGCAGGACAAGCTGTGGCCTTTGTGATTAGTCTAAGGAATGTCACCCAAGGGAGCGGGAGTGTATGGAAGGCTGCACCCCCCACTCCCTTGCAGTTGTATTGACAAACTCCTTATGTGGGCCTCAACGGGGGGGGGGAAACTGAGTGGAACCGAAAGTTTCCCCTCAAGCACAAAGACCGCTAATCCCTGGCTGCACTGTGTAAGCCCGGTACTATGTGGCTCTGTTGTGTAAGCCAGACACCATGCTTGCCTTGCTAACGACTTCGTGCCTTCACCGTTGAAGAGGCGACAAGGCCTGACAAGAGGTGAGCATTTCTGCCCCAGAAGCAGAAGTATGTTAATCAGCCGATAAGATGAACTGAAACTTTGCTGTGTGTGCACCCACCACCCAAGATGGTCGGACCCGAGACAACTCTGGATCCAGGGGTGCTGATCCAGATTTCTTTGACTCTCTTTCTCACCTTTCTATTTCTTTCCTTGCTTTTATTTCTTACAGATTTATAAGAGATCACATTGCTTATTATCCTTTTCCAAGTTTAAATTGTTTTCTACCGCAAGTAAAACATTTTAACCGTTCGCTTGCTGTCATTTCACCTTAATTTAACCCAAGGGGATCACGGAACTGTTGCGACTTCCTGGGCTTCCTGCCCCGGGTTGTGACAACCTCAAGAGTTAAAAGTGCTTTGGAAAGGTGGTTAACGTGAGATGTCCCCAGGGCATGGCCAGGTATTTTCTCCTCATGTTTCCATATGAGTGGCAAAATCATAGTTTCCTGTCTTTCCTGCAGGTTCCTCGGCTGGTGAAGGTTGTCTTGGAGACGTCGCCTTACTTCAAGTTGACCAGCCCCGGTGGTGTGTGCTGTAAGGTAGCACCTGGCATGTGTTCAACTTTCCGCATCCAGTTCACCCCTGAGGAGAACAAGGTGAGACTGGAGGTCCAGAGAGGTTGGTGCCTTCAGTGGAAGCTGAACCTGCAGGGCTGGATTCAGAACAGGGCATCTGCTGTGGGTTTTGAGGACTGTCCTGGTTCCAGTGGGGTTGCCCTGGATCTAGAACCGGGGGAAACTCTTTCCCCATGGTGAAGATTATGCTCTCATAGGCTGGAGTCTCTTACGTGTTTCAGACCATTTTTATCCTTCAGTGATGGAACATTTAATGTCATGTCTGCTGGTTTCAGAGATAAGAGAGTCTGCCGCCTGTGGTGGGGCGGCCTCCCAAGGTGTTGGTTTCTGGTACCTGTCCAGTGCTGTGTGATTATGGGTTTGCTCCACTCACGGTAGATACAGAGGTCTGTTTAAAAGTGACCTGTTATTTGGAAGACCCAAAGTGAGCCTGATCAGAGTGGGGACCGCCACCTTTGAAAACTGGAGTCACCTTAATGCCTAGCGTGTTGGACACGGTAGCGAGACAGCGGAACATTATGTCTGAAGTCATCGCGGTTTTTACGCACTGGTTATAGCCCACAGCCTGCTGTGGGGTCTGCTCCAGGCTGTGGTCGGGCAGTCTGCAGCTGGTCCCCTCTTGGAACTGCAGGATGCTGTTAGCTGCTGCAGCAGGGACTGACGGGCTGTGCTTTCCCTCCCTGCGCTTCCTTGAGCGTTCGCGAGGGAAGATGCACGTGGAAGAGTAGGAAAATGGCAGGGTGGGGTGTTGATGTTTAGCCATCTCTACCCAGTGGTAGGGGTTTAATTATTATGGAAAATACTAGAGGAACAAATGGATCCAGAGAGATTTTCTGTTTCCCAACGGGCAGCCACTTCCCTGCCTCACCCTGGACTGGAGCAAAGATGGTGCTTTTCCATCCCCTCTGTTTTCAAGCCTTGCAGCTGTGCTGTCTGCGATGGAGCTGCGAGGCTGAGGCAGTGGGAATGCTGTACAGGTGGTAGGGAGCCAGCCTGGCACAGGCACACTGAGCTCTAGATGTCCCTAACTCGGCAGGAGGTTGTTGGGCTGCAGGTGGCTTTGAGACATCTGCCTGAACGAGCACGTACGGGAATAAACAGGCAGGTACAAGCTGCAGGCAGACACATTACCCAGAGCCTGCGGTGTGGCTGTGTCGTCATGCGTGTTGTTGTGGTTGCTCTGTCAGCTGGCACCTCTTCCATGCCAAACACGCCGTGCCTTTGCTTAGAGGTTTGCACATCAGTGCTGTGGCCCTGGCAGGTCTGATTCTCAGTGCTGTGATGTGAAGGGTCAATACTGTTATCTGGAGGCTTGTTAGTACAGAAGAATTCAATACCTGGCATGGAAGGGGGGAAGCATTGCAGGGAAACAAGGAAAGGCAGGCTGAGTCCTTCCACCAGCATCCTGCTACCTCTTAGCACTGTTCTTCGCATGACTTTGTTGGAGAGGTGAGGCTAGGGGATAGCTTTGAGCCAGCAGATGTTTCTGCACTCAGCCAGAGGTACAAGATCTCTTTGGGCATACCTGCTTTTTCATCTTTCACTTGCTGCTTAGATATAGTTTTAACACTTTGTCCTATCTTCAAACAGCATGGATATAGAAAACTAAAGAGGAAATGCCCTGTGGTCCCTAGCTCCCCGTGCTTGTGAAATAATCTGTTCCTTTGGAGGGACTGAGCAATTATTTAACAACATTAATATTTAGGGTTAAAATTATGTTGTCCTAGGGCAGTTCTCCAAACTACCCAAGTGACACAAGAGCTTAATCTCATTGAAGCAGGTTTTGCAAAGTACACCGGTGCCTTCAAAATGTGATTTATTCATATTAATTAGTGTTCTTTTTGGGGGTGGCAGAGGTAAATTGGTGCCCATGAAGGGCAAAGTGCTGCTCCTCAAGTTTAGAGAGTCAGCAGAGCAACATGTGAACATCACCACAAATACAGGTAGGGTGAGAGAACCCGCAAGAACACCAATGTCCAATACTTTGTCCCTTGTCTTGCCCTTGAACTGGCGAGTGTATGGAGCAGGGAGCTCTGCCAGCGAGAGGTCCTCTGCACAGCTTCAGTGACACTCCGGTGGTTTCTGCTGCACTGGGGGTTGTGCAGGGCATGGGCAGAGGGATGCATGCTGCTCAGCGAGGAGCACGTGGGGATTTATACAGCAGAGTCAGAATTTTGTACGAATGGAACATTTTGTCTCGTACTTGATGGAGTGTGGGCCAGCGAAGTACCAGAGTGCTGTAGCTCAGCTAAAAATGTGTCAATAGCGCAGTCAGGAGGTGCACGGCACCTTGAAAACCCCTTAGCAAAGAGGCTTTGGGAAATGGTTCTGTAGAGCCACCTGTGTTGGGCTTGCAGTGGCTTGCATGCAGAATACCTGTGTGTTAGTTGTGGAAGGCTTACGAGTGCTGCCTTTGAACAGCCTCTGCCCCTCTGCTGCGCCATCATCTGCAGGGATGGTGGATCACCCAGTGAGCTGGGACGCAGGTACAAGCCCCTCTGCCAGGGCTGGGCAGTCCTCCTGCTGTGGAGTTGGTTTGAATCTGTTCTTCCCTGGGGTCAGTCTGACTTCAGCGAAGTCACCCCTGATTCAAGGGAGTAAAATTGCAGCTAAGCCCTAAATAAAAGGACCATGTGAGTTGTTAGTGGCTGAAATGCCATGTGCCATGTAGTGCTTGCTGGAAAAATGAGCAGTTTCCTGTTTTCTTGCAGTCATTTGGGAATGTGCCACAGGATTGGACTGTCAGAAAGTAAATAAATAGCTGTCATGTCTCTCTGTTTATTGGCACTTGCCTTAGAAATAAGAAATGCTAATTTTTCTGTTGGGCAACATTTCCAGTTAGTTACTCTTGGTGCTTCTGATGTACACATTTCTGTGTTAGGGCTTCAGCTGCACGGTGTGGGTGTTCTCGTGCCACCCTGTGTTCGGGTGTCCTTGCATTATGGTCTGACAGTCTCTGCCTAATTGGAAACCATTGTGGAACTGACTGGCAATAGACAGGAATACATTTGTGGGTGTCCTTTGGCTTATTAATAGATTGTCTTAAAGGAAGAAGGAAGCAAGAAGCATATAAATACATAGCACAGCTTGTTCTGTTTTGTCCTCTCGCTCTTTTCGCTGTAGCAATACAATATATTCAAGCAATACAAGTTCAGTCTGTAAGGTTTGCCAGATTCATTACTGATGCTCAGTGGAGACTGAATTAATGCCCATTAATATGAAATATGGCAGGCCAATGAGTTATTGCATTACTGAAATTAAAATTCAGTCGGGCGCTGTTAGATGTTTGGTAGCACACAGAAGCTATTCCAAGTACACTTTTAAGATGACTTTTGCGGGGAGGAAAGGGGCAGAAAATCAAGGCAAATGGCCCTGTGCAAAATGAACCTGGAGCAAAGTGACTGATTTCAAAGCGTCCTGTGAATTGGTGGCTGAGGAAGGCAGGAGAAGGGCCACCCCTTCTCATGGGAAGCTGTCTTCACCCTCCAGTCTCTCCTCTCTTCTCATGGCCCTTATTTTCCAGCCTTTATGATATCCTGGTTTCAGCAGGGAGCTTTCCCTGCTTGACTTGCTATGTTGCCTCGTGCTACAAGGATCTCTTCTTTGCAGTTGTCTGCTGCAAGGAGTTCAGTGAAGTGTTTAGGATTGGTTACGCAGCAAAACCGACACCTCGTTTGCTGGTGTACTGGGCAGTTAGGGTTGCTGTCACTGTGACAGTAATTAATGTTAGCCTGAGTTTGCAAAGAGCCTGAAATGACACCTCTGAGACACAAGCAGTTCTTTAATTTCATTGGGTGCAAATTCAAATGCCAGTGGTGATACTTTGCAGGCCAGAGCTTGTAACTTACTGCTTCTGGAAGGTGAATAAGAGAAGAGGAACCATTGTACAGTGACAGGTGTTTTCCTTGAAACTGGGAGAGGAGTTGTAGGAAGGATGAAGTTGTATTTTCATGAAAATCTGTAGACTGAAGCTGGTGGGTCTAAAAACAGTCTTTAAAGCATGGAAGTGATGCAACCCCTCTCTCACCGAGGCATGCTGGTTTAGAAACCTGGTTTGAAACCGTCTAAGGGTTTGCAGTTGCAAAGTAAAACAAGGCTGTAAACCGGTTCCAGCTGTACCCGCAGACTTTAAGCAAGTGCCTAGCAGAGCTGGTAACGCAGGGCAGTGCTGCAGTGGAGAACTGCAGCCTGTATCTCCTCCCGAGGGAGGGTGATTCAGCTTGCAAAAGCTCACAGGACTGTGGGTTCACAGCAGCCTGAACAGCCAGCTTCTGCCTGGCACCCCTCTTCCCTTGGCTTTCCCCTGCTTTGGCCTGAGGCTGCGTTCAGCTTGGTGCAAGGTCCCATTCTGGTGGGTCACAGAGTGTGGCTGGAGGGTCAGGGCACTCTGAAGAGCTGAGTCCAGCCTTGTACAGGATGCAGCGTCCCAGGGCGTCCCTGGAGAAGGGGCTCGGCACGCAACGTGAGTGTGCATGAATGGCGAGAGGCAACTTGCTCTCTCAAGGTCATGGTTGTCTCTGTGGCCAAATCCTCGTTGCTTTAGCCTTGCCCTCGTGTACCTGGAGAAGTCCCTTTCCCGGGGCAGGCAGTCCCAGTGCCCCTCCCCGGCCCCAGAGCTGGGAAGGTGGCATGTGCTTGCTTCTGGGGGGGTTACACCTGGGGGAGGCATTTATTCCTTGGGCTCTTCTGTACATTGCTGTGGATCCACTTGCTCCTTAGCAATGACAGTGACTTGAAAATGGTTTCCTATTATTTCCCTTAAATACTTCCAACTGTTGAAGTTTCTTTTTTCTTTATCTCCCTGCTGATCTGAACTCCTTGCATCATCCTCTGTCAACCTGGCATCTGGGAGAGAGAAGTAAACATGGCATGCCAAGATGTAACAAGGCAGGCAGCTTTCAAGTGGATTTACAGTGCCTTTGTTACAGTAGTGTGGCCACAGTAACAACAACAACAACAACAAAGTAAATAGGATTCTTCATTTGCTAATGCAATGATCTGAGGACCTAAACAGTCCAGGATGTGAAGTACCCAGATAGTAGGTGCTTTAAATTCACATGGGCTGCCCGTACCTTTTATTTTAGATGGCTTAGGCTGCAGGATTGAGTACAAAATTGCTAATTCAGAAAGACTTGCTGAAGATGAAACGCTCTCCTGAAATGTGATATTCAGTTCTGTAGGTCGTTTGCTGCAGTTTCCTTCCTGGTATTTTACTTTCCAAATACGAGAAGCAAAAGCCCTTCTGCAAGGTCCAGTGTGAATATTTGATATGTCTAGAGAGAAAGATCTTTCTTTATTCTTTCTACATCTTGGCTGTGACAACATCTGTTACAGCAACCTTAAACCCCAGCTGGTGGGTAGCGCTGGGTGTTAGTTGTTGTGTTCAAGCAGTAGCTCTGTGTCTGTGCCTCCTCTGGCTGCCTTAGGGCCCTTCCAGGCTTGGAGGGGGGCGGGTGTGGGAGAGCAAGAAATCCCAAGCGCAGAGGAATCTGAATCTGTTCTGGTTAAGAGAGTTTGTTGTGTGCAATTCCTAAATCAAATTATCTGCTTGCTGTTTCAACAATGATAAAAATGGTAATGATAATGATGGCTTCAAAGCACCGAGGGAATGATATCAATGATAAAAGATGGCTTCAAAGCACCGAGGGAAAAAGATCAGGACAGCAAGTGAGTGATAAGATGCAGCGCTTCCGTCAACTCATGGCTAAGAGAGCTGCTGGAGGTAATGGCTCCTGGCCCCACTGCAACAGTTTAACCGGTGATTTCAGCGGGGGCAAGGGGATACTTGCAGCACTGCAATGCCACACCGTCCATCTGGAGATGGATCTGCTCCTCCCTACAGTAAAATGATTTTGGTGATTTGATTTGCCTTCCTACTGCTAAAGGCCAGACAGCTGGGGGGACTGTCTGTCTCTTTTGTGAACAAGCCAATGCCAGGGAGTAGCACAGCTGAGTTTGCTCTGGCAGGGCTGTCCCAGTGTCTCCCATCTGCAGCTCCTGCTACCACCTGCCTCAGACAGGCATGCTAACAAGGCATCAGCCCTGCAGCAGAGAGGAAGCAAAGCTATTTCCCACGTCCCCTGAGGCTAGGTGAGCTGGAAAGGGAAACTGAGATTAGACACAGGAAGAACTCTTAAATCTAGGGTAGAGCTGGAATAGGCTGCTGAGGGCAGGGGTGGAATTGTTAGTGCTTTTAAGTACTCGTCAGACATCTTGCAAGAATAGTTTGGGTGTAGAGCTGAGCCAGTTCTGGGGTGGGGAGATAGATCAGATAGCTTTTTAAGGGTGTGTGTCCCCAGCCTTGTCCCTATAATGCTCTGGGAAGGGGTGGGAAATACACACTTACCCTGCACTCACCTGACATTAAAACAATTCCTGTGTCCAGCTTGTTAAATATTTCACCGAAGACTGAGTGTTGGTCGTGCACGTGGCAAAGTCCTTTTGAAAATGCACCTGAGCGTCCCCTGGCCAGCGTCAGTGAGGTCGCCGCGTTGCTGGGATTGGAGTTAGTGCTGTGGCACAACTGGGTGCTTAGTGGAGCCTTTGATCATCTGCGGTGGTGATCAAAGCGGGTTCTTGTTACTGCTGTCATCCCTTCCATGAAATTGCTCTATTTTGGTGCCTCCGAATCAAAGTATCAGATAATTTTGTCTGGTTCTGCCAGCTTGCTGTGAAAGCAGGTGAATCAATGGGATTGTTTCTTCTTTGCAAGTTAACAGCCCTGTTGAAGTCACGCTGCAGGAATGAAAGGTCACTAAGGTAAAAAGTCCTTTGACATTGCTGGATGCTACTGTTAGAGTCATAGAAAACAGCAGTTTTCCTTCTGCCATGGGATGGTACTGAATGCACTGTGCTGAGATTGTTTCTTTCCCTGCAGGATTATTTCTACCAGCTCACCTGCATCACAGAAAGGGAAAAGTTTATTGTGCCGATCCGAGCTATTGGTGCCCGAGCTATCCTGGACTTCCCTGACCAGCTGAACTTCTCCGTCTGTCCAGTCAAGTACAGCTCCCAGAAAACTCTGCTGGTTCGCAACGTCGGTAACCGGGAGGCTCGCTACCGCATCAGCACTGAGAGGTAAAGGAGCTCGTCTTCTTTGTGCAAAACACTGTTGCATGATAACATGGTTGGTAACAACACGGAACCAGAGCATCTGAGCTGCTGTATTGCAGCCGTAGCTGGAAACGGGCAGGACACGTGGGGTTTGCTGTTGCTTATAGTGTTTAAGCGTGACGCAACCTTTGATAAAACTCTGCGTGCTGCAGCGAGGTTTTGTACTGCAGTGGTGTCTCCAACACAACATCTCGCAAGAGTGATTCTGTTAGATTGAAAGAGCAAACGAAGGAAGGCAACCTGGCTGGCCGTGGGCTGTGTAAGATGCTGCGTGGCAGGCGACAGCTCTAGGAGCTCGGTTCCTGTAGACCAAACGTGGTGTGAAGAAATGGGCAAGCTGTGAGCTGGTGAGAGAGACATTTAAGAATTTACCAGCAGCTGTGTCTTTATTTGCAAGTGCCTTTAGAGATCGTAGATCAAAGCAATTGGTATTGAGGCCCTGACAAGAACACTGTGTGGTCCAGGAACTTTGTTTTCCAGTAGGTTTGGTCTGGTCCCTGGGACCAAATATTAAGTAGAATGAGCTTTTAGGTGGAGCTGAGCAGACACTGGCTTCAAAACTGCACCACAGCCCCAAAGCAGCATGCTAATGAGGGCACAGGCAAAAGATGCAGCAAGTGTCTGGTGCATGGGTTGGGGGCCTTTTCTTCTAGAGCTTTATCTCTCCCAGATTTCCTGGAGAGTGCTCGAATCTGTAAGGATCCAGCTTGCAACCTCCTGATCCTGAGTACCTTCTGAAACGGTTACACACCAGTGTCGGCCAAAGACACCCATGCTCTGGGAGGCTGCAAGCACGTGGTGTTCCGGTGGTCCCGAATCAAATGCCTGACATGAGTTGTGTTGTGGACAGCCTGTCCTGCTCCTTTTGGTCTCAGAAGACAGTCACCGGTTTCCTGGTTTGCTGAATGGGAGAGGGTGGTGCAGCTGCAGGGAGATTGGTTCAATTGGCTGATAATTCGTGGTGAGTTGCTGGGTCCCGGAGGTCTTGGTGTAGGAGCTGAGGTCAAGAATGCAGCAAAGACCAGCGGTCTGACTTGGTGCACCTGAGTTGCTTCAACTTCTTCTCCAGGAAAACAGGGCTCAAAAGGCTGCTCTTTACTTTTCTCTTGTGAAATGTGAGGGTTCAAGAGGAGCTTCCCCCAAAGCCTGGCAAGGTGTTTAAGCAGGCTTCTAGGATGCTATTTAAGGAGGCTGCTTCTTTTCCCTGTGGAAACACGTAGACAGGAACTTGTAAATCACTGCACAGTTTTCCTCTGGGATCTCCAGATCTAGTTGTTGCCACCAAAATAAATGCTCAGTGAAGTCTAGCATCTTTTTGCAATGTACTCTCCAACTCTTCTATTGAGCGATACAGCACATGTCGAATCCTGCTTGATATGGATTTTAAGAGTTTCTGAACTTCAGCAATTAAATATTTCGGTCCTGATTTGCAATAAAGAAATGGGAAGCATTGCAAACATTTTATTTCAAACTACACCAAAAAATATTCTGAACAACTGGATTGCATGTGTACAGGGATGGAAAGCTGGTATGATTTCCTTTGTCAGCTGAGGGCATCTGCCATCTCTTCCATTTCATTATGAACTTTTGAAAGCCACTTTGAAATTTCAAACAGATGATTTAAATCTTTGAATATAAGTAGCATTTTATTCTAATTAAGTTGCCCTGACTTTTGTTCAGATTTCTTTTTAAATACTCTTAAAAGAGTATTTAAAAACACATGCTTGCATGTGAGAGGAGGAGGAAGAGGAGGATTAGTGGCGTAGAAGAGAGTGAGAGATCTGTCTAAGCTTAGATCCATCAGGTGACCTCTGTATCCTTTATTCTCTATCTAAACAATTTAAACTTGTGCTTTCTGGCCTGAGCATATTCAGGCTCTTGCCCATTCACAAGTCAGCTGCAGATGCCACCATTTCCTAGTCCATCGTGCTGTTCATATCGTGTTTCTTTGCAGCTTTTCTCTGGATTTCCTTCTCTGTGGCACCAAGCATAACCTGTTTGCCTTCACCTTCAGTGCATTTTTCAGCCCATCTCCAATCCTAACCTTTCCCCTCGGTACTGAGAGCTCAGCTCTTGCATCTGGTCACTTCATGATGACTTTCCCTGCCTGTTACTCATTTATCTAAAGGCTTTGATGTTTTCTGTTGTGCATTTCCCTCCAGGGAAGAGCTCTTAAGTGAAGCCGTGGGGCCAATTCAGCATCCTTCTGCTGTTCCCCGTTCGGAGCTCTCCCTTGCTGTGGTTTCTACCAGAAGCATGGCTGCATTTTGACCACTTTTTCATGAAGGGAGAAAACCACCAAAGCCCTCCCTGTTATGCAGTCTGGCTTTGTGCCTCTCCTCCCTCTGCATGTCCATACCCAGCTCTTAACTGCATAGCATGGTAATAAAAAATAACGATAGTATAAATAGAGAAAGTCTCTTCCTGTTGTCGCATTGTTAAGGCAGGATAATGAGTTTCTGCTCCATGACATTCACAGAGATAAGTGTCATTCCAGTGCATTCCAGTTGAAAATGGTGTCTGGAAGCAGATCTCAGTGCAGCACTGCCTTTTCCTGACATCGCTGACGTTGTGCTGTGCCATGCTATGGGGCTAGAGGGGATCAGTCCGAGATAAGATCCATTTAGGAATGTCCCCACCAAGCTCTGAAAGCTCAGGAAATGATCCTGCGAGGCACAGTGCCTCGAGCCCCCTTGCATCCCTCCCTGTAGTACCCATACGCTACCTGGAGGCGTGAGATTGGCCAGTTACTATAGGACGTGCAAAGACCATCCAAGGACGTGAAAATAGAGCCTAGGTGCAGTGAAAGAGGGAAATACAGAGCTTGCGAGATGCTGACTCCACACAGGATTTCTCAGCACAGAGATGGAGTCTTGGATGCTTTGACTGTAGCAGACTGGGTTTACTGGAATAGTTATACTGCTTGACTTTGGCTGTTATACCATTACTAAAAAATAATATATGCGAAGATTAAACGACCTTTGTTTTTTTTTCCTGCAATAGATCTTAGTGGACAGAAGAGGCAATTCAATCACCAGTAATTTTACTGTCTTCCTTGGGTTTGGAGGTAGCTTGTAATGAAATCAATTCTCCCAAACTCAAATGATTTTATAATGCACCAGTAGACCAAAGAAAGGTTGGCTGCAGAAGATAAACACGCCACGGCACTTGAAGTGTATTGCAGCCTCCTTGCACACTGCATGTGCCAAAGGTGTGGTTGCAGGAGAACAGGTGGCATGGTGGTTTGAGAGCCTGGGCCACAGAACTGCCAGCTTTGTTCACTTGTCAGTCATGTTTCTCAATTCTGTCAGGAGTATTTGGCCTTTGGTATCATCATGGGATGCCCAACTGTCAAGATGGTGAAAGGAAGCAAGATGTAAATGCCAAAATATATCATTATGAAATTGCTTACAAATCTAGCGTTGCTTTCTTTCTGAAGGGCAATAACAGGCAAGATCTCGGCAAGTACTGATGGGCAGGTCTCTCCTAAATTGGTGTGGCTAGATAAGTTTATACAAGCTGGGGACTGCAAGGTGCCATTGGGAGATCTGGACTTGTGAAAGTTTAGATGTCGTACAACAAAGCAAACCTACAAATGGACATAGTTAAAAAGCATGTCAGAAGAAATCGAGCTATTGAAAAACCTCCAAACCTTATCTTTTGTGTCTTTCAGGAGCAGTAGTGATTCATTAGAAGGGTAGATCTAACAGGATGAGAATTATCCTAAAGAACAGCTCACACTTAATGGATAAAAAGCCAGCGTCTATCCCGCTAGTGTCATCTCTCGGCAGTGGTTTTCATTTGGCTATGACAATGTGTCAGGGATGTCTCCTTAGCATCTCTTCTTATCTGTAGACAACAGCTTAGTGACGGTGACTGAAATTCAGGGGAGTTAAGTTTAACCGTGGAGTTTGCATCTTTGGGTCTTGGAGAACCAGGTCCATGTGAGGAATAACAAGCTCCTGCCACAGCAGTAAGAGAGTTGTCTTGTGGGTACAGCATGGGGTGGGATGTAGGACATGCAGTGTCTGATTTGTGCTCCGTTTCTCAGTCCTGAGAACTGAGTCCTGAACTTGGTTGGATCCTCTTCTTCTGATAATTTGAAGAGATGAAGATATCTTCAGGAGTGCTATTCCCATCCTATCCCATCCATCTGAGGGCAGGAGTATGTAGACATGGGGAAGGAGTAGGAAGGTGATGGGATGGGAGGTAGTGCTGAAGTGTTGCCCGGGATCCCCCTTAACTAGCAGCTTTTCTGTTCTGGCAACATTTCTGAAACAAAAAAAAAAAAAAAAAAAAGGAAAAAAACAAAATCTCTGCCTTTCCCACACCAGGCAATGACCCCACCCAAGCCCTGGCAGAGACCTGCAGCAGTCCTGGCATAACCATCAGTGCGGATGCAGGACCGTGTAGAACAGCCCAGTTCTGAGGCTGGTGGTGTGGTGCCTTGTCTTCCCCCCTCTCTCTCCAGAGTTTCAGGTCCAGCACACAAACGTTGCAGGCCCCGTGCTTCGGTGGCAATGCTCTCGCTGGTTGTAATGGGAGCAGGTCAGGCCCCTAATTGCAGCGATATCTCCTTAATGAGCAGAAACTCCAGCAATTTCATCAGCTGTCACTACTTACATGAACAAAGTTCAGCTTGCGCATGGCTCCAGTTGTTCTCAATATTTTTGTGTGTGTTGCATTCTCTAATCATGGTGAAACTCTCCAGAACATGTTTTTAAGGTGACAAATTGACCACCAGCAAAGCACTAAAACCAATAACTTTTGTTTTCTAAGTGGGGCTGTAGAAGAGCCATGAAGCCCAGCTGCAGAAGCATGTTTCACCTGACTTGTCCCTTTGCATTAAAGCACTGAGTTTGGTGTCTGTCAGACAAGAGCCGTTTACCCGGTGACAAATCATAATTGCTCATATTAAGTCCAAAGTACCCCAACAAATTTTCATAATTATTTCCAATGCATTGCACAGAATTTGCCTGGTGGGCCAAGCAAACAGTTATTGAGCTTGGATTACAACCCAGAGTCCCAGATTGCAGTGCTTGTGAATACACAGAAAACCTCCTGTTAAACTCGCCTTGACGTGCTCCTGGTAGTGGCACTTCATGTATCCAGGGGTTTAATGGTTCAGGCTGTACATGGGATCCTCCTCCCGTGTCTTGTTTCCATGTTGTTGTGTCGCTCTAATCTGCGTTTGCACTTATTCATCTTTTTCTGATTGTTCCTTTTCGTAGAGCAGCTTTCATTGTAATGCCGATGAAACGTGCCCTTTCTTAGGCTAAACTAGGATGTTTTCAAGGTAAAAAAATGAATTCGGCAATTTAAACCATAATTATTCTCTGGTCTTCCAGAAAGACACTTATTCTCCCTGTCTGATTCCTAGGCTGCAGTCTCCCTGGGACAGGTAATGCCCTGACATTTGCATCTCTTGAGGTGGAGTTTATAGGTGGCAGGAAAAGACAGATTCCTGAGGAAGTCAGTGTCAAGTTGTGCAGGCAGATAGCTCTCACCATCTCTGTGCTCCTCAAAACCCATCCTCTGGCTGTATTGCTAGCGGTTGGACTCCTGAGCCTCCCTGCAGAGAAGGGGATGCAGAGTATGGGGGAGCTGAGGTCGTTTGACACCACAGGATGTTCGGAGAGCTGGAACTCTTCAGAAGTGAGAGTCAGTAGAGCCATTTCTGATCCTCTATGTTCTGGTTTTTTCTGCTGACTGTGGCTTGTTTGCTTCTTGCTTGCACAAGTGAGCTGAAGTGGAGTAGACTGCAAAAGGAGTATAGTCCCCGAATCGCCCACAGTAGCCCTGATGTGTCTCTTTCTCTGCGTTGCAGCCCCTTCTCTGTGGATCCCTCCATCGGGACTCTTGGGATTGGCGATGCCATGCAAGTAACAGTGGAGTTTCACCCGCTGAAGACCGGGGATCATTCCGGTTCCCTGGTAGTTCACTATGACACAGGTAAGTGCTGGGCACTGCGTGGTGCACGCTCTCTGCATCCTTCAGAACAGAGCCCTTTCTAAGCAGAATAATGTTAAACTTGCTTTACAAACTACTTCTAAAAGCTTTTCTTTCAAAACCTCTGCACGTTTCAGTGCTTAGAAGGGAGCAGATAAGGGGCAAAGGCTGAGTCTGTTCTGTGTGTCCTGTGTGGCTGTGTGCTGGTCCATCCCTGGTGTCAGCACGGTGTTCTTCACCCAACACGCCCCCCGTGACAGTCATCTACCATCATTTCCCATTGCCGCAGCCACCTTACTTCCCTCTCCAGGTGTGCCTCCCCTGTCCTTTACCTCAGGGAAAAAGTGACAAATAGTTGGTGTTTAGGGGGTTGTTAAAGTGGATCCCCTCAAGCAGGAATGAGATTTTTGGCAGGCTGTTTTTCTGGGAGTTGCTGAGTGGAGGAAGGAGGAACCTTGATTCTCCATTGCAGTGTGCACATGCAGGTGTGAAGTTTTATTCCTAGACAATGCTCTGTTTGAAGTGTAACGTGGGGAATGCATGTCTCTGTTGGACTCTCTCTAAATGCCCCCTGTCTCTTACACACCTCTGTCCCCTGTACTGCTTCTCCGTTGTCTTGCCACAGACCCTTTTTTTATGTTGCCCTCTACCCACCTACATCCCACACTTCACAGCATCAGGACTGAAGCAGCCAGGACTTGAGGGCTCTTGGGGTTTGGCAGGGAGTGCTCGCTGCCTCCCGAGATAGGTATAAAATTTATACTAGGGTACGAGAAGCCAAGCTCAGGCCACAGAAATGCTGTCAGCTTTATAAGTCACTTTAAGAGTAAGTGGGAAAAACTCAAGAAAAAGGTGTGATGTTAAAATGCCTCTGTCTGCCTTGGTTCAGCAGAGGTATCTTGGGATGCTGGTCGAGACACTTCCTCAGTTGCCTGAATGCACTTGGTGTGCCTTTTCTCTTGCCTGAAAGAGAAGTTTGTTTTGTCCCTGTTCCTGAACTTCGGTCCTGGGAAGTGTGATGTCCTCACCTGGGTGCTGCTGTGATGCTTTAGCCCAGCAACGAGCATTTTATTGTCTTGAGTTTGTAGAAGTTCTAGAAATGCTCCTATGTCTTCCAAATGGTCTTTGTAGGCTTCTGAGTTATCACAGCTTTGTTTAATATTTTTCAGTCAATGACACATTCACAGAGAATGGTTTGTGCTCACTCAGAGAAGCTCATTGGTTTGGGTAACACTTTCTTGACAGAACTACTGAAATTTCAGAGAACGACAAAAGGTGCCTCGTTTGTATGCATATAGGGAACCTATAGGATAAACTTCAGAGGGACAGATCTTTTTCTGGGTTAGATCAGGGCTAACTACACTAGAGGTTAGGGCTGTGGGGTTTATACCATGAGAAATGAAAAGTCCAAGTGAAGAATCCAGGGCCAGGATGGATCTTCACAGCTTGCTTTGAAAACCTGAGTCTTGTTCTTACTGAAACACCTGATTCCTCCATGGTTAATCTTTGCAAAAGTGATTTTCATGGATAGGCCACAGGGACCAAACTGTCTGCTGGCTCTGGGATAGGCAACCTCCCCGGAACATGGTGCAGCCACCTGGGAGATGAAGGCAGGATTCGTTCCTGCCTGTCAGTACAGCGCTGCAGTTATTTTTCAATAAACCACAGACTGAGAAGGAGAGCAAGGAATAATTAAGGGATTGTCTCTCAAACTTTGAAGCATACAAATAAGTAAAATGCTGCTGAGATTAATTGCTGAAGTGAAACCAAACATTTAATCAGTCTTAAAAGCTGCTTGTTGCAGGTGTAGTGCAGAGCAGCAGACAATGTTACCCAACCTGGCTGATTTGTCCTGCGCTAAGTCAGACTCCCTGTGACTCGCATACAAAAAGCAGCTGGGTTGCTCTTTCAGAGCCACCAACAGACTGTTTCTTATGAAACAGAGGCACTAAGAGCAAAATATCAGTGTAGGGTGTTGGGAGGCGTTTTCCTTGCTTTACTGTGTGTCTGTATTGACTTGCTCACAAGTGGCAGCAGTTCTCAGTGAATCACACTGTTGTTAGTGTGACTGACGCAGGATCAGGTGCATGTTGCGTGGGTTTAGTTTTTGCTGAACTTGAGTCAAATCTGTCCCTAGCATTGCTTAAGCAAACATGGAGCTCTTCCCTTTGCCTGCTATTTGGTTGATTAGAATTGTGTGTCCTTTAGACTGTCCTGGTTAGGAGTACAGGTGTTGTCCCCTGGATAGACTGTCTATGTGGTGGTAGTCGTGTTGCTACAAACTTTACAGGTGACTGTGAAGAAAATGTCTTTGCTGCTAAGAGCATAATGATTTACAATGAAAATTTGACCTTCACTGCTTTACATGTCCAAACTCCTCCATTTCCCCCATGTACATGGGTCTGGGTGTGAAAAATCCCAGCTCATACTCCAGCTGGGAATGTAAACGTGTCGGGATGCTGAATCCCTTTCTTCGGGAAAAATTGGTGCTGGGTTTGGCTGAACCGGCTTACTTTGGTAAATGAGGCCACCCATGCAAGGGCTTGGCAGTGTGTTAGTGTACACATGCAGGAAACTCATGAAATCCCAGCCCTGGTTGTTTACTGCTGTTTGAAGCTGAATAAGTAACTGTAGCGTGGACGTGCCAGCACCTCTGAACATCTCAGCTACCCAGAAGGATAAAGCATCCGAGAAAAGCACTGCCTTGCTGTGATAGTCATCTGTGGTTTTGTGTAGGCTTTGGAGAAAACAACCACCTTTGTAGAGCTCTGTTCTCTTTCCTTTAAGAACCCCCTGTTGACCAAGGGTCTTGTCATCTGTCTTGCAAGGCTGGCATTGCAATCAGTGGCTTCCAGGAACTTGTTTGAAAATGAAATGAAAATCCTCTTGATGTAGTCTCTGGATCAAGCCTTTTCCTTTCTCTTTTTTCTCCTTTGTAAATCCACTGAGGCATGTGGCCAGGCAGCAGGGTTTAACTGAGGTTTAGCCCTTGTTGTGCTGCATTTTCCATTCCTGAGATCACTCCAACAAGTTGCTGAGTGTTCTCAATTTGCACTGACTTCAGCCAGAATGGAGGAGGCTCAGTACTTGTCTGAGCAAACTCCCTACCTCGTTACGTACTTGAGTCGTCCCTGTATTGTGCAGGATACCAGGGTGGGAATACCGAAAACATTTTCTGGTTTTAATCTTAGTCTTGTGCCAGTGTTTACAGGGGCTCTGATGTTGCCGTGAGCAGCGTTAAGTTACTGTTGAGCTAAATTCATGGCAACAGACCGTGAGCTTCTGACGGCCACCGCTGTGTGCCACTTCCACTCCAGTCCGCAGTTGTTCATCTTCATGCACTTCTCCATTCCTTCCACACCAGGCAGATTTATAGTAGCTGCTTACAAGTGCTAAGAGGTGGGGAAATCTTCCACTTCCTAAGCAGCAGCCCCTTTTGAATCCAAAGTTCACTGTAGTGCACTAACTGATGTAATTCTTTTTTATTTGTGTTTAGTGCTGGCAGATGGTTAGAAACTTACATTGTTCTGTGAGTTTTTAAAGAAGATCTTGTTTCCCGTGTTATCCCAAGGTGTAAGCCAGACTGATGCTGTTCAAGAGGCTTCTCTAGATTTGCCTTGGGCTATCAGGCATTTAAAAACTTTGCAAAGGGATTTTTCTTTCTGCCTGTCGTAGGTGGTGAGTGCACGTTGTGCTTTTTTCCCTTCGCTTGTGAGAATTCCCGGCAGTGTGGCTGGTTTCTGTCAGACTTTTATGTTCTTGTACGTCTGCTTCAAAGTGAGTGGAGGGAGTCATATATTGTAGGCAAAAGAAGTGTAAATAGGAGTTTGTGCAATTATATGTTGTCTTTGCATCTTAATAGTAGCAGCACTGCAACAGACCGAGGACTGGTAACTAATACTTTATACAACTGATTGGTTATATGCTTTTATAGTTCAAATCACTTAGATTGATGGGTGAGTCTAGTTGGTCTCCAAAGTGTTCGTTTCTGTCAAAACAGCTAATAGGTAACAACTGTTTCCTGTCTTTGTTCCCCTCTTCTAGAACTGCTTGTAATAATGAATTTTTCTTATACTGTTTTTGACAAGGCCGTTCTGCTCCTTGCAGAGTATGGCCCCCTCTCCAGGGCCTTGTGTTTCAAGAGAGATGATCTGTCACTTTGAGGGTAGATGAAGGGGAATTAAGTTTGTGCTTCATTTGCTTGAGGTTTCTTTGCACAGCTTTGTAGCTCCACAACTCCATAACACCCCTCCGAACAAAAACCCTGCTCAGCAACCCATGGAGTTGGCTGCGTGAGCACAGACTGGGGTGTATGTACTAGGAGGGTCACTTGGAAGTTAAAAATCTCCTCTGGCTGTTTTGTTCATCCTCAGGCATGCACAGAAACAGACTTCTGCGTGACGGTGCATACCCCATTTTTAGCACATGAAAGATTTCTGGAAGAACGTGGTTTTCATCTCTTTGCAGGTCATCCTTGACCGCAGCTTGTCTACTCTCTCATCAGTGGAAATCACTGACATGTCCTGAAGTGTCATTACCGGGGGATGTGTTTCAGGGCAGAACTGACCATTCATTAGCCTCCTTTCCTTGTGGATCAATCAGCATCTGCTGAGAAGCAGAAGAGCAGCTTGAAGGGTGACTGATTTATTAGGCGGTCTATTGGGCATGTCTTTGCCAGGCAATCGGAATGGAAGTTCCTGCACTATTTTCCCCATGGCCAAAAGCAATGTTTCAGCCAGTCGGGTACCCCAGCGTATCGTTACTGTAGTAGCAATAATGATTAAAAATAGGCCGCGGCATCCTGGGTATGCGGCAGTGGTCTTTCATCATCCGACTGTTTCATCATCCTTTTCAATACATTCTGCGAAGCTCCTTCATGCTGGGCAGCACAAAGCCTCCGTGCTGGCTCCCAGATATTCCTGTGCCGGAGTATTTCATCCTGGAAGGAGGCAAACAGTTCTTCCTAAGCACAGTGCAGAGGGGGTGATGGGGAATGCTGTGGGTGCTCGGTCACAGAAGGATGCACAGCAAGAGCCTGACTGCAGAGGAGATGACTTAACGTGCAGGAGAGCTGTCTGAAGAGCCTGCAGCCTGTCCTGTGGAGCACTGCTGGCTGGTCACTGCTCTCCACCTCCCTTTTCATCCCCATCTGTTGTCTTATGGCTCCTTGCAGGGCCTCTGGGGTAGAGACCCTCTTCTTGCACTGTGCTGCGTGGGCTCAGTGGGTGCTTTGCCGAGGCCGGGGCCGTGCTGGGGACTCTGACCGTTACAGCAATACCTGTGGCCACAGTAATGACGAGGATGCTCTGAGCTTTGTTGTAGCCTGGGAATGGTTCTTTAGAAACACCTGTGTTAGCAGCAGCAGTTATTTAGTGGTGAGGTTTGTGAACGAGGTCTGGAGTAAATAACGTGATGGTTTAATGATGTCTGAAGGCAGCTCCTGAACACCACCTCGGAGGAGCACTTACAAATGACTGTCGCTGCTCTACGTTTTGCTCTAGGGCTGGAAATACAAGCGTGGGGACGGACAGACGGCCTTTCTCAGGCCGGCGGAGACTCGGTGCATCTTGTAGGTGAAGCCATTAGCTTCCCAACAGTGAAACAGCTCAGAGCAGTGCTCCTGGCTCTGATCTAGTGGTAGCTCTGTGGGAGACGCAGCAAAAACCACATGGTGGGGGGGCTGGATCAGGCTGTAGGTGACTTCTCCAGCTTTCCAGAGATCGCTTAGCCTGGTGAAGTGACTCGCTTCTCCGGCGGTGAAGTGGTAACAGAGACCTCTGCACGCTGTTTGAAAAACAAGGATATGCCGGCAGTGGAGGCAGCTGGGTATGATAGTAGCAGGAGCAAAAGAATTACTTATCATAGGTCGATATGGGGGTACAGTAACATCCTTTTGAGTGAAGAGCTCTGCTTTCATTGCTTGCTCGTATTTTCAGTGAAAAAGCAGCAGGACCTGTCTCTCTCCAGCTGCGTTCATAGAAGAGATGAGAGCAAGGCACTGTCTTCTGACAAACTGGGCAAATGAAATTACACTTGCTTTCCATGCCACCTAAATATTCCAAATTTGACTGTCATTCACTCCTAAAAAGATTTAAAATCCAAATTCAGCAGAGAGGGAGACACAGGGATAGAGGAAGAATATGTCTTGGTGAAGACAAAATGCATCAGGGTGCTGTTTTGTTTCTGTTCAGTCTAATCAATCTGGCTACCAGCTTCCTAATGTTTAGAGCAGTAATCAATGAAGGAAAGTACCAGCTGTTGAATACTAGGAAAGCACTCTTCATAAAACCTGAAATTTGTTTTGAAATCTTGTGCAAGGGTTTGCTCATCCATTCATTGAGCTATACTTTCAGGCTAAACAAAATCTGTCTTTCTGTTTAAGAACAGTTTGTACTGCTCTGAAAATTATTCCCCCTTGCACCAGGATGATCATGTGGTATTAGATGAATTCAGAAAGATGTTTTAGCTGTTCTGTAAATTCTCTGTTTGTCTGTTTCCCTGCACAACAGGAGCCCCACAGAAGATGACCCAATGCTAGATTTCTCACTTCAAGATAGTGAAAAGTTATCATGGTGTGCTCAGATACCTGTGTCCGTAGTCACGCAGATGGATGCTGGGATAAAACACAGGGGTGTGTCTGCTGTGTCAAAGAGCATCGCTCAGGAGTGCACAACCCAAAGCGTCTGCTCTACTGCTCTATAAAAAGTCTAGCTTTTAATTTCAAGTTCAGGCATTGCTTTGTTCAGGTTGCAGAGAGAAAGCTGTGTCCTGCCACCTGTAGGAAGTGTATCAAAAACGTGTAAGAATGGGAGAGTTGACAGCCTGTAATAAGACCATGTTGTGTAAATAACGATAGGACAGACACATCTAGATTCAGTAAATGTGCTTTCATGGCAGCCAGGCATCCCAAACCACACGCCATGGACATTACCCTGTCAAGTGAAATACCTAGTGCTACGTCACTGTTACAGTACAGAGGGTTTTTAAAAAAAACTTATATATTAGACAGCCAAGAGTCTTAAATGAAATGTCACATCTAATTTGACACCAAGTCATGAAGCCTGCAGCCGCCCGCGGCCGACCCTGGCAGGTCCGCTCTCTGTGTCAGCTCATCGGCCTGGCAGACAGATCCGTGGCTTCCTCCTGACTCACTGGCAGCTGTGCATGCTCTCCTGGACCCAGAGATTTGTGGGTTTATGTATTCAGAACGATGCCGAATGCTCTCTGTGGTAGAAGGTTCTCCAGCAAACCCTCCAGCCTTCAGAAGAGTCCTCGGTGCCTGCAGCCAGGAGCGCAGGGGTGGCTGCGTCCCCAGCTCCTCCCCGGGAGAGCAGCAATAGGGGATGTTTAGCAAATTGTGTAGAAACAGGCAGTGCATATGCTTTCTCCCTCGTGGGCTCTAGAGTTAGCATTTTTCTGTGCTGGAAGCTTTATTCTCATCGCTGCTTATAGCTTCTGCTGGCTTTATCTTCAAAGAATTTGTCCAGTTGCTCTCTGGATTTACAGCTGTTAGCCTCTACAGCCTCCTGTGGCAGTGTGTTCCAAAGGAAGGAATACTCCCGGAAAAAGTACTACCACTTTTGTGTAATTTCTGACTAATAACATTATTTCAGGCCCTCAGGTTCCTGTTTTATGACAAATAGTGACCAATTTTTCCTTATTCACGTTTCCCAGGCCATTCATGCTTTTACAAACCTCTCCCATCTATCTTCCATATGATTTCTAGGATGAGGAGTCCTATTCAATCTTCTTATAAAAGCTGCTTCATACTTTTCATTGTTCCTTCTGCCCTTCTCTATTTAGCTTCAAAGGCTTCAGCTTGTTTTTTGAGATCAGAACTATACCCAGTATTTCAGGACGCATGTGGCCATGGGTTTAGACAGTGAGACGATGATAGTTTTCGTGGTGTTTATTTTGCAGTAGTTTGTCATCTTGATCGTTGTAGAGCGCTGGCTCGTGTTTCCATAAACCCGAGCTCGAAGCACTGTGCATGTCTCCCATTTCTTGGCTCCTGGCTCCTTTGCTTGCCAATATATGCCAAGGACTCAGTGGAGGGAGAGGCAATGCTTATAAAGCGTACCCACCTCTGTAACCCTCCTGAACGTCAGTTATTTTTGTATGCCAATTGTCCATTATAGAAAGCAGATTGTCCAGTCTTTGTAAACATTGCTGCTGTCCTCGCAATGTAACTCATCTCTGGCCACAAATCCCTACCACTCCAGACTCCCTTAAGAGCAGAGAAATTGAGGCTATACAGGCATGAAGGCTGAATTCTCTGTGTGTGGAGATGAGTGAATAACTCTAGAGATCTACTGTTGTAAGGGTGAGTCTTGCTTCATTCCCCAGTGCCCCCCCAAAAGAGGGGGCTCGTTTTTTTTTTTTTTTCCCCTGGAATGAATGTGATTCTGCAGTGTTGTGTCTGGCTTAGGATTTCAGGAGTCCACCCAGCACACATCCAGCTCTCTCCCTGTGTTGTTGCACGGTAGCCGTTTAAAGGCAGGTCCATTCTCTGGCTGCCTTGCTGTGACCTGTGCAGTGAGGAGGAGGCTCTGCCTTTGCAGAGGGATGCTCTCCAGGCTATGGCCGGGTTGCTGCACTTGTCCGTTGGGGCTGGCTCTGAGGCTTTAAGCACCACTCCACAGAAATGCCGTTTCTAGAGAGCATGTCTGATGTTTGCTGTTTGCATCTCACCTGGGAAACACTTGCCTGCAAGAGGAAGAGTGGGCTTGGTACTGAAGTTTGAGCTCATTTGACTGCCAGGAGTTACTTGACTGGGAAGAATGAAGGTTTGAAAGCTCTGGAAATGAGGGAGCCTGTGGTGGGAGTCTGTTCGGGAGGGTGACGTGCTGGCAGGTACTCCAGCAAGGCTCCAGTCGTTAGTCAGTTGATGTGCACAGCCCGGGACACTCCCGTCTTCAGCTGGGTCTGAGGTGGAAAGCAAAGATGCCCTCGCTCTGGTCGTTGAATGGCTTGGGAAGACGCAGCGTAGACTTGCAGACTCAGGCATAAGCAACAGGGTCCCGGCTGAGGAAATGGGCTTGCAGGACTGTAATGGGCAGGTTGGGGTGTACCATGCCCCATCAGTCTCGTTTTGACATGTCTTCACAAACCCACAGCAAGTGAGGGCACTGCTTCTGCAACACAGCGAAGCTCTCTTCTGTGTCCCATCCTGCCCTGGGCTGTCACTTGTTCCTCTGAACCTCCCTTTCCTGCCCGCGTGCCCCCAGGCATCTTTGCTTGTCAGCAACAAGGGGTCAGGAGAGACACAACACTGGGCAAGCCCTGACTGAGGTGGGACTCCTCAGAGTCCCCCGAATGACTTGGATGCAGAATTCCCTGTGACTTGATTGGGATGGCAACCCAAAGGCCACCTGAGCACATCTGAAAAATCTCACTGTAAATACTGTGACCTTGGGGATAAATCTCTACAAACACACCCAGAAATAAGGTGCTGACGGTGGTGCCCAGGACACCCTCATTCTGTACACGGGCAGCTGTCAGGATGTGATAAATGTGCTGATCTGTGGAACTGCTAATACAGGTAAAAGCTGTAACAATTTCTTCTGTTACTGGTGGCTTGCTTTGTTCCTCGTACTTCCATCAGCAAGTGAGATGAGCAAAGACTCCCCTATGCTTTTTTTCCAGGTGAAGATATTCACACAAGCCTTTATGGAGCAGCTGTAGATGTCAACATCGGGCTGGCCAGGAGCTCCCTGACAGTTGAGAAGACTTATCTCACGCTGTCAAACCACAGATCTGTGGTCATCCACAATCGGAGTGAAATCATAGTCCACTTCCAGTGGAAGGCTTTTGTTACTCAGGAAGAGGAAGATTATCAGAAGCTGAGGTTTGTTTGAAAGATTCATTTCAGTAAGATACACTGCTCAAGGGTAAAACTAACATATGGCCTCAAGGGGTGTTGGTGCACTGAATGGTTTAGGACAAGTAAACCATCTACGGCATCAGGTTACGTGTCCCTGGAGCTCAGTGCCTCCCATTCCAGCTCCATCTGTACTCCGGCTGAGGATGGTGTTTTGGGGAGGAAAGGCTGATTGCAATGACTGGATTTCCTCAGAGAGCAAATTTGCTTTGTGGGAGCACCAAACCACTGAGGTCCAGAGACCCCTGGCTATGGAGGGTCCATGAGGCTGAGGAGAGTGTCAGCACTCGTTACCTGGGACTGCACTGAGTAGCAGCACTTGACATAGCTGCAGGTAGCATAACTGTTACGATATTCACTGCAGCTTCTTCCACTCCAGCTTTGATAAGGTGGCAGGCTCCTTCTCCAGTAATGTGCAGGTAAAGTACTTCGTTGGCCCAGCAAGTTGAGGCCATCCTGCTGTAGGATGTTGAATTGCCTTGCACTGTCTCGGTTTCCAGCACAACGAGGTATTTCTACCCTTCCTCAGAGACTGGGGAGAATTCAGAGGTGAAGGGTTCTGCAGGGAAGGTAGGGCAGCACAGGACAGAGCGCATTTGGGCTGCAGCAGCCTGTGTCTTCATGGTGCTGAGAGATGGGGCAGGTTCTTCAAACGGTGTCTGTGGTGAAGCTTTGAAATTCCCCTTTCAGGCAGCAGAGAAACACTTATAGCCCGGGGAGATGAACTGGAAATGACACTTAAAAGTTTGGGTGATTAAGGGAACCCTTGTGGGACTTTTCAGACTTGCATGGATGTAGGTGTATAGGAGTTAGCTCATAGCTGATCAGGAAACTGCCTTAAACTGGAGCACTTTCTAAGGGCTTCTGAGCCAATAAAGATCAACATAATTAGGTCAAAAATGCCTTGAAGGCCAAAACTAGTTTTCCACTGTTCTCTATTTTTAATTACACAGTGTGTGACTTCCATGCAAGCTCAGTGCGTTAAGAGAAAATCTCATTACCTTCTCTGGGCACTTGCCTGGACCATTCCTTTACCGCTCTCTTCTCACCTGCCTGTCTCAGATTGGACCCTGAGTGATCCTCTTTCCCCTCAGAGGCAACCAGATTTCCCCACAGTTCACTTCAACCTGATTCTTTTCCAATTACATCTGATCTCATGCCAGATTATGTCCTAGAGTCTGATCAGGATGTTTTTTTCCTCCTACTTGCAATCTCAGGGATGGTCATAGCTCCAAGGCCACTGTCCTGCTGTCAGAGAAGCTTTTGAGATCTCAGAGCAGAGAGGACTTTTTCCATGAGAGGAGGCAGTGCAGGACCCTGCTCTGGGCTGTGACCCCAGAAGACCTGGATCATTAGAAGGTCTATCCAGGGGTTTGCTCTGTCTCCCTCCTGCAGGACTTTCTGGGATGTAATGGTGGAATTATTGTCCGTTGATGGAGGTTGAGTTGAGGGTTGCTCATCGGTGGCTGGAAGCCCTCCTCACGCGCAGCGCTGTAGGTCAGCCATGGAGAAACATTTCCCACTGCACTCCAGGGGGAGCGAGCCAAAGCAAGTTGTTTTGGCTCTGGTGCCAGCCTTTGTCCGAGGCTCTGTCTGTGTACAGCTAGTAACGTCCATGACCGTATTTCCTTTTGAACTGTATTTGAATTTAGGTGGGTGATGATTGCTATCCTGTTTGTACTACATTGCCTCGATCTGCTACACGTGGAGCCTTCCACTCATCCCCCCAGAGTTGTCACCTGCTGGTTCTTCATGGCCAGGGACTGGAGCGTGCAGAGGGGACAGCGATATGCCAGCTAGGAAGCAACTGCTCTGTAGCCGTGCTCCCTTATCTCTTGGTTGTGATCTTTAAACACTAGAATGATTCCTGCTACAGATACCGAGTAAGGGAGAGATTAACTGCGTCAAAGCCCTACAGAGATGGCCAAAAAGAGGAAAAAGATAAGGTGGTTCAAGGCTAGACGTAAGGGTTTGGATTCAGAGATGCTGGTCCAGACTTCTTTAGTGGGTGATGCTAGGCAAAGTCCCTGCCCCTCTCAGGGCCTCTGTTTCCATGCATATAAAGCCATTGGTTTCACCAAAGTGGTGCAATGCCTGAATTCATTGGTTTGCTTTTACAGTGCTCTGGGATCCTCTGGTGGAAGGCAGTATAGGGCACAGAGAGCACATTTAGCTTGCTTATCCCTGCAGGTCCAAAGGGGAAGAAAAGAGTGATGCCAGTAGCCTGCAGCTGAAACCCAGCTGCGTCTCCCCTTGCCAGTGAAGCCCTGCAGTGGGTGCTCCTTCATCTTGATCTGCCTCCCCCAAGCAGCTCTGTGGTAGGAAAAGCCAGTTGGGGTTGTTGGTGGATTCTCCATCAGTTGTGGCAGAGACTTTGAGCCGGGAGGCTCTCGAGGGCTGCTGGCTTTCAGAAACCTCTTCTGAGCTTGTAAGCATGGAGTAAAACTACGTGCCGTGCCAGCGAACAGCGAGTGATAATCTGATCTGTGTGGGACCCCGCGGCTTGGGGTCAGCCCCTTGCTGAGCTGCTGCTGTTCCTCCCCGAGCGCTTTGCTGCCCCTGCGCTCACACGAGTCTCTGCAAATATTTTGCTCATTAAATTATCTGCTTGGTTTGTCTCTCCCCATGGCTGCAGGCTGCAGAGGCAGAAAGAGGACGAGATGGATCGTTGTCTGAGGGAGTGCAAGGGGGAGCCCGCTCTCCGAGAACGCCTTTCCCTTCTCTCCCGCCCCTTCCAGAACCAGCGGGCAAAGGCGCAAGGAGACTCCATGCTTTTCTCCGACGATGTGTTCACCCTTGAGCCGCTGGTAAGCGATAGCTGAGAACCTCCCTTCCTTCTCCTCCCTGGCTGTGGTCACTTGGCAGGTCCCTGCATCAGCTGGCTTGATGTGCCGAGAGAAAACACCAGGTTTCTAGTGAGGCTGCGAGTTTGTTGCAAAAAGCATTTCTGTGGGCTCCTGACAGAGCGAGAGGCTGCCTAAAGCTGAGCTCTGCTGCAAGGGCACTTCATAAGTGTCCTTACACTGTTGAGAGCTATCGGTAATTATGAGTAAGGGCACAGCTTACACGTAGCGTATGGGGATTAACAAAGGATATCAGAGCACTCTCAGTTCACATATTGACCTGAGAAATGAAATGGTCCTCTGTGGAAAGGAGGCCAAATTCAACCCAAGTTTGATCACAGACATACCAATCTCTTCACATAACCTGGATGGATACCACGGCTGAATCTCCCTTCCAGTGTCATCTGTGAGCCTGGACACAAGGCTGGCAGGTTTAAACGGACTTTTTGAGTTTCATTGCACATAGGTACAGAAATTTTTTTGCTTTTTCTGTTTATGCAAGCAAAACCCCATATCCTTCAATCAGCCAGAGCCCTGGTTCTGAGTATTTGGATGGTCTGAGATGAAGAATGCCCACTGTCCGAGCAATGCAAAATCCCTTTTCATCTTGGAGTAAATCCTAGGATAATCTCAACCTCTTCTTCCTTTTAAAATAGGTGAAACTATTTTTTTTTTTTTTTCAAGGAAGGGGATCATCTTCTCTTCTCAGTTACTCCTATATCCCATATAAGGCTGAGAGCCACCAATGTTGGCACAGCTGCAGTTTGTTGTTTGTTGTTGCAAATCTGCACCTCAGCTGGGGAACCAAGCTGTTCCCCATCCAGATGAGAGGCTACTGCAGAGCACTTTGGTTTTTGGTGGAAGGCACCATCTCCAGTGGGAGCCGTGGTCCACCCCACGGCTCTCTGTGGGTTCAGTTATTTATGGAAAGAGGCAGCTGTTGGCTTTGGCACTGCCTTTCTCCTAAGTGCCCTGAGCTGACAGGATGCACTTTGAGTGCCATTTTAGTACTTCTTTTGCCAGCTCTGCCTTTTGTTTCTTTGACTGCTTTGAGCAGTGATTTCCTTCCATTGCCTTCCCCCTCTGCAAAGCAAAGCAGGTGATTTGGCCAGCAGTTGGTGGTGCCCGGCTTTTCAAGATCAGCTTTTTCTTACTCAGACTGGCGGAGATCTAGCAGATTCTCATTATTTAGGGGCTGAGGGAGAAATAGGATCTGCATGTATTTACGGTTGGGCTCTTGCAGAGAGACCACTTGTGTAGCTGTGAGTCACGGTGTGCCATCCCCTCCCGTATCACCTTGCTTTATGCTGTAGCAAAGCCAGGGTACGACAGCTGGAGTGGTTGTGCTGTACCATCATACATCCACCATCTGTATTTTATGCCACCTGCCAGTTGCAGCCTGTCTGAGGCCAGAAGTGTTTCAGCCAGAAGTGTTGCAATACCATGTTCACAGCACTGCATAGTTTTACATCTGTCCTGGTTACCATCCGTGGTGGTTCTCCATGCTCTGACTCAACTGCCATCCTATAGAGAACACGTAGCCCAGGCAGACCGCTGGCTCCTGAGGTGCTACTGGAGTGTGAGCCAGTTTGGTTGCTTCGTTATAGCCCTAATTTAACAAAACGCCTCTACCAGATGCCAGTAAAGGTAGGAGACTTATAAAGTTTTTTTGCAGCTGCTTCCAAACTCCCATAAATTTTGTTGATAAGTGTTGCTTGTTCCCCGCTCTTCACTGATGCTCTAAATAAAGGCTACAGGGCTGTGGTTGAAAACAAGAAATGTGACGTTTGAAGATAAATGGTTTGCTGTCTCCTTCTGTTTCAGGAGGGAGATATCTGGCCAAATTCCTCAGCTGAAATTAATGTGATCTTTAGACCCCGAGAAGCCAGAGTCTATCAACAAACGGTCTACTGTGACATCTCAGGTACGGCTCCTTTCTCCTGCTTCTGTTGCCCACAGTGGAGGCGCAAGTAGTCTTGCAGCCCCCTCGGTTCTCGTGTAGTTGGTAGGAAGGGTCAGTGGTCAGCAGGGTGCTGGCATGTGCCCACTGTCCCTGCGGTTTCCAGGTGGTCTCCTGTCCAAGGCCAGCCCTCAGGATGTGTGGCTACAAGCCTGGATCACCGATCGCAGAACAGCCAAGGCAGTGAAGGGATAAGTTTTCATGCCGTGGGTTTGCCAGCATTTGCTCTGCTGCCAGGTGCCTGTAGAGGCCAAAGAGCTACAGTGGCCAGGATTCAGGCACTTGAGGCTGCTCCAGTGGGTCAGAGCATCCTTCAGACAAAGATCCCACACTGTCATCTTAGCAGGCTTACAGAAGAAAATGAGCATCTTAGAGTTTAGCTATAAGCCTTGCAGTCTCAGTTCCTTTGCATCAAGGGGTGTGTGTATTAGCAGTATGTTTATGGCTTCTCTGACCTCAGCAGTGAGGTTTTCCATAACTGTTCAGCGTGCTTCAGGTAAGGTGTCTTTACAAAGCTGAGCTCTCGGTATCATGGTGGGCATAGGTGAGTGCTTCTCTCTGGAGATCACAAAGCCCTGTCTTATTTAGGTGCCGCTGCAGGAGGGGAGCCCCAGAGCCCTGGGCACGGAGCTGTGTGTCAGGCACGGGCAGTGGCTGAGATGCTCCGCCTGCTCGAGGCAGCTCTCAGACGCGCATGCCGCCGTTAGCAGGGAGCTTCGCCTTGCCTGGGCTCGTACTTCTTGGCTCCTGTGCTCTTGTCTCCGATTGCGTCAGTATAGATGGTGTATTTTTATCTTCAGTTCTGTTTCACGAGCTTTGTGCCTTCACTGAATGGATTTCAGAGCTCATCCTAAGCACATGGGAAGAAATTCAGAGACTGTGTTTTAAACTCAGCATCGCTTTTTCAGGGTGCAAACTGATGGCTAAATGAGAAACCAGCCCGAGGGGTTGGTTAGAAATTAGAAGCCAGCCCCAAGGCATATCTCTTGAGGGCAGGGAAGAGTCCTGTATCTCCTCCTGGAGCACCTAGAGCTGGTCCCATCCAGCCCAGAGTCAGCGACTAGCACTGAGGCAGCCTGGACAGTCCAGGATAACAGAGGGAATTACTGTACTGAAGTGGAAATCTCTCCCCAGGCCGCGAGACCAGGCTGCCCCTGCGCATCAAAGGGGAAGGCATAGGGCCTCGGCTCCGCTTCAGCTTTGAGCAGCTGGACATCGGGAAGGTTTTTGTTGGATTAGAGCACAGCTATGAGGTGAGCAGTCGGGATTCTGAGGGGCTGGGGGGGATCCTGATGGCTCCCAGGGCAGCAGTGAGCCTCGTGGACCTGTGGGATTTCTGGCAACTCGGGTCGTTGTGAGCAGGGAGTATTTGACATACTAGTCAAATCTGGGGGCTTTCCCAGAATCTGGATACTTCTGATGGGATCTGAAAGGTGCATATGTTGCTTGTGAAGTCTTAATCCCTGCTTTTTGGCAACCTTCCTTGGAGATCAGCTGGGAGGCTTCATGTGAAAAAATACCCCCTTGACACATGAAAGCAACACTGGGACAAAAAGATAAATATTCAGAGGCTTTTGTTTCAGCCCTGGATGCAATGCACCTTTGCACCCGGGCTGTTAAAAAGCAGCTGGAACAAATTTACTGTGTTTGAACTCCAGTCCACTGCAGCCAGTTTTCGGTTAAGCGCGTGCTGCCGGTTCCTGGGAGTTGGAGGAAAGCTGTCCAGCCTCTGGCTCAGAGCTGTGTCCTGCAACGGAACTGGGAGTGCTTTCCCTTGCTGACCAGTCTCTCGCCACTCTTCAGATTTGCTGCATCTCTATGAAGAGCAAAGCATTTCTGGAAATGAAGCAAAGGAATTTTCTACATATTTGCCTCCCCCTGCCAATGGTGTCTTCTGCAAAAAAATAAGATAGGGCAACTGAAAGAGGTAGAAAATGAGGCAATACTTTCAAAAGCTTGACTGTGGCAGGGAAGGACACATTAAGGTGTTTTCTTACCAAAATATTGTGCTCTCTATGCATTTGTAATGGTGATACTTTATTGATTATCATTTTATTATTTTCATGACTTGAGAAAATGTGACTAAGTAGATGATACTGTTAGTGCTGTACTAAGCAGCTAGACTGGAGGTAAACCTCAGCTCAGCGTTGGATCCCTAAGTGCAATTTGTCACCAAGGGGTAAAAGACAAGAGAGGAGAGAGTAGTTTTCAGGTTACCCTTGCAGATCTTGAATACATGAATATTTTTAACAGCAGCTGCAAAATTAAAAAATAAGGGACATCTCTCTGCTTCTGTCTCAATTTTTCTACCAGGTTTTACAAGGACAAAAATTAGGGAAAAGAAATCCAAAGCAGATAGTTAAGTCCATGGAAATGGCAGGATATCACCCCGCAGCAATCAGAAACTTTACCGCTTTGCTTCGGGTGGGTTTGTTGGTGCCTGACAGCGTGCTGGTACTCGCAGCAGCTGTGGGCATTTCTCGCCCAACGTGAGAAGAGCTGACTCTCAACAAGTGCTGCGGGATTGTGTCACTTGATCGAGGCAGTAGATCTCTCAAGTGTTCAACAAAATACGGCTTAGTTCTAAATTTGCAGTTTATTCTGGTAACGGTAAAGTCTTAGATGGTGGCTGTGAATATTTAGGAAAGAGAAATTCTTTGGAATAGATGGAGCTGCTGTGCACCGCACGCTCATCCTTTCCTGACACGTCTGTTTGAGCAAAGACTAAGAAAGTATCCCATTAACGAAAAAATAAGAAAACTAAATTACATGCCATAGCAGAGTTGGGGAGTGCTTCTGAAGTTGGTTATAGTGCTGCCCTGAGGTGTCTTCTACATGCAGTAAACTTGTTGGCTGCAATGTGTTCTGCCCTCGGCAGGATCGGACTCGTCGGGAGCAGAATCAGTTGTGTGATGATTCACTAGTAATGCTGCAACTGCCCTTCCTTGCTCTTAGGGACAGGTCTGAATCGACTTGGTGATGCTGAGCAGCTCCTCTGCACTGCACGTCGAAGTGGGCTGCTCTGTGTCAGTGGCATAAACCCCGAGTGACTGTTTCTATGAAGCTGTCACTGCTTTGTATGAAAAACCCAAAGGCAGAACTTGTCCTGTTGCATTTTCTTTGGCTTCTGCCAAGCAGCAGCACACAGCATCTTCTGCTTTTTACAGACGTTAATTGCTTAATCAGAAGACAAATCATCCTTCTGTAAGAAAGGAAGATTCCTTATGTATTTCCATTTTGCTTTCTTGCTGCTGCAGGTGGTCCTGTTTAACAAAGGAGCCATCGATGCTGTCTTCAACTTGGTCCCTCCGGCTACAGCTCTGGGCTCCTGCTTCACCTTCCTCCCCCAGGAGGGCATCATTTTGCCGGACGGGCTGCAAGTCATCCGGATCTCCTTCAGTTCCACCATCCTGGGGGAGTTCACAGAAGAATTCAGGTTCAGTGTGAACGGATCCCCTGAGCCTGTGACCTTGACTATCAGGTGAGGAGGGTTATAGGAGCTTGGTGGGCACATCTGTAGCTGTCTCTGGGTAATCGTCTCCCACCTACCTCATTTTAGGATGAAACAGAGAAAAAAAGGTGTTGTCTAAGGTCTTAGCCTTGGCTCGGATCCCAGCATCCCCACGCTAAGAGCCAAGGCTTTTTAACCTGACTCCAGTTTGAACCTTGCAGTTGCAGCAGCAAATGAAGTATAATTGTCTGTGAGAGGAAATCATAGAATTGTAGAATAGTTTGTGTTGGAAGGGACCTTTAAAGGTCATCTAGTCCAACCCCTCTGCAATGCGCAGGGACGTCATCGACTCGATCAGGTTGTTCAGAGGTCCGTCCAACCTGACCTTGGATGTTTCCAGGGATGGGGCATCTACCTGTCTCACCACCCTCACTGTAAAACATTTTTTCCTTTCTATCTAGTCTGAATCTTCCCTCTTTAAGTTTAAAACCATTACCCCTTGTCTTATTATGACAGGTCCTACTAAAAATCCAGTTCAAATCTTTCTTATAAGCCCCCCTGAAGTACTGAAAGGCCACAGTAAGGTCTCCCCGGAGCCTTCTCTTCTCCAGGCTGAACAACCCCAACTCTCTCGGCCTGTTCTCACAGGAAAGGTGTTCCATCCCTCTGATCATTCTTGTGGCCTCCTCTGGACCCGCTCCAACAGGTCCATGTCTTTCGTGTGCTGAGGACCCCAGAGCTGGACACAGCACTGCAGGGGGGGGTCTCACCAGAGTGGAGTAGAGGGGCAGGATCAGCTCCCTCGACCTGCTGCCACCTGTGACCATGCCTCCTGTGCTCTCAATACCCAGTTTAACTTTCAAAGTCTTGGGTTCCTCTGGGAAGGAGCTTTGCCTTCATGGTTGAGGCGGGTGGCTCTGTGACTTTCCAGGATGCTGTTTGCACAGAATTTGGCAGCAGCAGGTTCTCACACGTCTCTGTGTGAGGGCCCCAGGGCTTTAAGTGACTACCCATGCTGGAAAACAGTTTGACTGGAGGTGGTACAGGAAAGGTGCGGAGATGCCTGCTGCCCAGTCCGGGTACCCAGGAGCTGGAGTGACTCCTTCCTACAGGTAGCTCATTCGCCCTTGGGCCACCGCAGACAGCGGGATGGCATCAGCTTTGGGCGGTAGATGGTCTGGGCCACTCCCCCTGAACACACAGCAAGGCCAGCAGGGCTTTGGGGATGGGCCAGCCTGGGTGACTGCAGCCAGAGGCAGTGTTTTTAAAACCCTCTGTTAATAATCCATCCCAAATGGGTACCAGCAGCCTCAGCATCACCTCTCATGCTCATGGGTTGGGACAAGCTGTCCTCTTGTGCAGCCAGCGCTGTGGTACCTCCTCTCTGCAGCCAGAGCAGTGCTGACGCGGGAGACGGGGAGCTCTGCGGCAGGTGCTGTCACACGGACTCGGGCATCATCCCGTGGGCTGGTGCCACGGCAAAAGATAATAATCCTCACCAAGCAAAGGGGAGAAGGGGGAAAAAAAGCTGATGACAGGAGAGGCAAAGCTCACTTCTCAGGACCGCAGCAGCATGCAAACTTGTCCCAGCTGGTCTTTAACGACGGGCTGGTGGGATGACGTGGTGTAGGCAGGAAGGCTGGTGCTGGGTGCTCTGGAGCTGTGGGGCTGCCTGTGCCTCCTCAGCAACCAGCTTCCTGGGCTGCTGCTGCTGGGAGGCACTAGACAAAAGCAGTAAAGCAATGGGAGGAATCTGTGGTCGACTTTACCAATAAGGTGAGGGAAATGGATAAAAAAGAACAAAAAGGATATTACTTTGCAAGAGAAGAGTGGTGAGTAGGTCTGTTGACCTCAGTAGAGAAACAATTACGTTGGCTTTGTGTTTGGAGGGAAAGTGCTGCTTTTTTTGGAAATCAAGAGGGAACATTTCACAATCATCTGTCCCTCCCCCAAATCGGTCACGGGGTGTTATTGCATGAGCAGCTTTCTCCTTGAGCAAGGGCAGGTTTTGCTGGTAAGGCTGCACTTATCACAGGTAGAATACAGTACTGCTTGGACAGTGCCCGCTGCCTCTGCCCCGCAGTGGCCTTGCTCCTGGGGAAGGAAGGAAGGAGCTGTCGGAGGGATGGTTGTGTTTTGGCTTCCCCACAGCCAAATGAAGTGGTCCTTTTTTCCCCAGTGATGCCCTGGCTCCCAGTGCCCAGCATGCCCTCCCCTTCTCTGTGGCCACTCTCTGCCCTGTTTGGCCAGCACCCCCTGGGCTCAGTGCAGACCTTCTGTCTCAGTGAAAGAGGATTGCTGGTCCTTTTTTATTTATTTCTTCCCCATCCTCATACTCCTCCTCCCTGGATGGTGGCTTCTGTGCAGCCCATCTGATGGCACCCCAGCACACCTGCCCACTCCCATGCAGCTGTCCCTCAGCAGCAATTCCCATTGCAGTCCTCTCCTCCCTGAGATGGCATCTGCCTCCTTGAGCTCTGTCTTGCCTTTTTCAAGGATCCCTCTCCAGCCCTTCTGTCATTCTCCAGCCCCACAGCTCAAGCTGTTTGTTTTCAAATGCCCTTGAGATGTCCACCCACCAGCTCCAGCTGAGCCTCCCTCTTCGGAAGCTTTTGTGCACTGGATTTTGTCCTCCATGGAGAAAAGCTTCTGGCTCTTTTGAACGGAGGCGAGCTGGCTGGTGGGACACTGGGCTGTAAAGGAAGGAACGGGGATGAGAGTTCAAGCAGTTCCTCTCCCGCCTTGTGTTATCCTTCCTACTTTGCCAGGACCCTGATCTCCCTTCACGCATGCATTACTTAATGCTACTGTAAAACACAGTTGTTGCCAAAACCACTGCCTTTTCCCTCATTCTCTTGCAAGCTGTACTGTTATCAGCTCTGGGTTGGCTCCTTGCCTGAGCCTTCTGGGCAGTCATTCCAGTTTAACTTCCTAGAGCACAGATTCGGTGCACTCAGCAGAAATGGCAGTCATTTCCCCACTTGCCTGGCAAGGCTCATCCTTGGCAGTTTCCTGGTGTCATCCCCAGTCGTGGCTGGTTTGGAGGTAGTTTTCCATCGTCTCCTGGCAAATGCTGTGACAGAAAGCGTGTCTGCTCCCTTTGCTCTGTCTAGAGTAAGCTGTTAGGGCTTGGGAGGTCAAGTCTGGTTATGTGAGGTACCTGAAGAAGGAACTTCACCATCAGCAGGGATTTGGTACCTGGCGCATTCTTAGGAGCTGATTCAGCTGCAAGAATCGAGAAGTAGTGTTGGATGGAAACTCCTGAAAGTCAGTTTTTGAGTGCTCTTTGACTGTGCAGTCAGAAGGTGCCAAGACCATAGGTGACTATTATTACTTGGAAACCAACCTTACGAGGTGCTGGATGCTTGTTTCTTTGGTGTTTGGAAAGGGATGCTGGAAATGGGACAGCACGGATGGACGCAGGTCCCTCCTGCGGGATGCTGGGGTCTGTTCATGTGCAGAACATGTGGATAATGACAGTGTCAGTCCTGTGAATAAAATGAGAAGGCACTATTCACTGTGGCCCTTGATTTTTAACTGAGGCAGAGCTGACATTGATTGTCATCAACCATGAAGTCAATTAATGAATGTTGTGCAGCTTCAAGTACTGATTTCAGTGGATGTGAGTGAGTTTTGGAGTTTGGAGCCTGTCTGCTGAGTTTAAGGATGGGCGAGGTGGTGTGGTGGGTTCGGGACACCCGTGTTCGGCGGTTTAAGACTGTTGCTCTTGGATGTGTCAGCTGGTGCACTGGTGACAAGCTGATACTTCCCTCCAAGATTCAGCTGTCCGCTGTGTAGAACTGTTGCTGCTCTTCTCAATGGATGTTTGGGGCTCCCCTGGATTCATGCCTCAAAGTCCTGCATGTGTAATGATTGTGTGGATCAGGTCTTCTGAGAAAGGTGTTCATATACGCCATGGAAACACCAGTTCCAGCTAAGAAATACCAAAGCAGGGAACCTGTGGCTGGGAAGGCTAGTTACAATGAGTCCCCTTTTGTGTGGACACCTCTGTCCATCACATTACGGGTGGGGAAACCGAGGCACAGAGCCATCCCTTGTTCAGGGACCTTCATGGGGCCAGCAGCAGCGTGGGGGCACACCCTGCCGTGGTGCCCTGAGCCTCAGCAGCAGCTGTTGGCTGCTGACCACTTTGCTTTGGCTGCCTGCTGTCCACATGGGTGCTGTGCTGAGCACAGGGGTGACAGGTTGATTTGAAACCCACCGTGGTTCCGAGAGCAGCTTTTACCCACCCGAGCGGTAAGGAAAGCTGAACGCTTTGCCATTCTCTCTAACTGAGCCAACGCCTCCTCTGCCCGTCTTTGTCCTTGCAGGGGCTGTGTCATTGGACCGACTTTTCATTTCGACGTCCCTGCCCTCCACTTCGGAGATGTCTCCTTTGGTGAGTGTGCCCTGGGCTTGGGCCGTGGGTTGAGAGCTCTGTGAATTACCAAAATGGACCACTTTAAAATAAGATCATCTGTCACTTGTGTTCCTCCATAGCAGCCTTCAGGGTGTTAAAGCCAGGGCTGCTGGTTGCTTAGGCGGTCTTGTGCCATCGTGAGATCAAATAGGACCAAAGGAATAGAAAGTCAGTATTTTCTGGTGTCCTCGTAGTCTGTTCAGCCCCAATCTCCCAATCCTTGGCAGCAGAGTGACTGTGAAATTCCTTGTCCCAGAAGGGCCCAGGGGACGGGACTGCAGCAGAAGGGAGTTTAAGCCACATACTGGCCTGTAGCTGCTCTGGGTAAATGTTCCTGTTGCAAGGCAAGGATACCATTTACCTGCCTGACCTTTAGTGCGAGATGTTAATTAACGCTGTGAGGGCCCGTCGTCGTCACCCACCAGGTAACATGCCCAAGCAGTAGCTCTGAATCAGGCACTGATGTCCTCGGACCATGGGCTCCTCCTTCCCCACCACAAGCCCAGCTCTGCTGACAGAGCCAGGGGCTGACCATCCAGAGCGTCTCCATTGAAATGCAGATTCTGGTTCTCCATCTCAGTCTCACAAAAGGCTTTTTACTGAGATGATCTGCAGTTTAAAGGTGAAATCAATTGTGGATTGGTTGAAGGGCCATTATCATTCTGTGCCCAGGATGCCTCTGTGTTTTCAAGCTGTTCATGGACTTTTTAAGAAGACTCATTACCTTTCCTGAGCTGCTTCTCCCCTCCCTCCATCACCACTCTGCCACTTCTTTGTTTTCTTTTGAATAAAACAACAAGAAACACACCAGGCAGAAATGTGGTTATGTAATAGGAGATTCATCCTCCCTAATCTCATTTCATTAATAAGGCCTTTTCAGCTGAAGGCAGCTATTGTATTTTTGCTTCTTTTAACTGTGCTGCTGACTGTTGACCTGCATCTAGCGACTTTGGTCTCGTTTGGGACTGTGAAGTCTGTGTTTGTCCTTTTTGTGCCCCTCCTGCCTCCCTGCTGGAGTAACTGCCGGAGGTGGGCAGTGGGCACTGGTGTTGGACATGGAGAAACTCCCTGCTGTGGCTGCAGTTGGTTTTCCTCCCCGTCTGTATTCAAAGGACGCTTGGTAAGCAGGCCACGGGAGATGTCTCCTTCTCACAGAGCTGGCCAGCCAAGCCAGATGTCCACGCCAGAGCAGGTCTCTGCAGAACACCCCACCAGGTGTGGTTGTGTCGCTGGTTTTCCATGAGGGAAGGCGAGTATCACAGCTAAAGTGATGTCGACCTTTGCGGGCCAGTGTGCAGTGTGGAAGCCATGTCCCATTCGTTAGGGAAGGTGGAACATGGCTCCTGCTGATTTCTGAGCAAGCATCAGGTTTGCCTCCAGTGCGGTGGGCTGGGAGTTGGCATGTGCTCAGTCTGGTAGCCCCAGACAGGAGATGCCTTAAGGATCCTGCCTAGAGAAACTGCGTTAGAGTGCTTTGCATCATGCTGTCGTTCCCAATTTCATCCTTCCTTTCTTTTACTGTAGCTTCTCCTCGATGACTTTATATACTGAAAACTGTAGGAGTGTTCGCAGAGTTCACAGGGCATTTTACGGGTTGAATTTTCAGAATAAATGGTCTGTCTGGATGGACACTCGTAAGTGAGAACTAATTGGTGCTGGTTTGGGGGCAGGTGAGAGAGCTCCTCACAGTTAGAGAGAGAGAAACTTGTGGTGTTCAGCATCGCTAAGAGTGGGCATTTCCAAGGCAGCAATCTCTGTCATCAGCCTAAAAGGGAACTTAAGTGACAATTAATTCCTTGCGTAGCTTCTCAGTTAGCTGCACTTCAGATTGAAAAGAGCTAAACTCCAAACCCAGTTTTATCATAACAGGCTATTTACACCAGGAATCACAGGACAGTTGATGCATAAATTCATGTTTGTGTCATTTTCCCAGGCTTTCCTCACACCTTGTCGTGTCGCCTCACTAACACCTCCTTGGTGCCCCTGACCTTCAACCTTCGCATTCCTGGGGACGGCTTGGGAGAGCCCAGTGTCAGCAGTTCTGTTCAGATGTCAGACAACACTCGCCTGCTCCGGAGAAAGGGAGCCCAACCTCGCCTCAGGCCAACCGAATTTACCATAAAGCCCCGCAGAGGGACCATCCACCCCCTGGGATTCCTGGATATCCAGGTATGGGAAGAGTCCGGCCATACGTGCTCGGCGGGTGGAGCTGGAGCTTCTCTGAGGGATGAGAGGGCTTTAGCACTGCTAGCTTTGAGCATAACGCGAGTAAGATACCTGCACTAGTGTTAGGCTTCTGTTAGCTGCATTACTGCGGGGCTTTTCTGAAGGACCGCTGCTTTGTTTCCAAAATCGTAAGCTGAAGATCATGTACCATATGGTCAAGTACAGAAGCCATTCATATGGTTTTGAGAGCTGCTTTGAGCAGTTTCTTTGATTTAAAGTGGGCAGAGGAAGGATGAGGACAGAAGGTGGCTGTTAAAAAGAGAGATGTCATTGTATAAAGCAGGTTGCTTTTCTTCCTGGTCTTATTTCTCCTCTCCTGATGAGCAGAATGAGTTGTATTCACTGCGGTGATCTCCAGTGGGGACTGGAAAAGCTCTGGCAGCCATGAACTGCACAGCACCTGCTGGGCTGCATTTTGCCCTCAGCTTCTCAACGTAAAGCTGAATGTTGAAGTCAACAGATTGCCTCTGGATTTATGCTGTTGTAGTTGAGATTAAAAATTAGTCCCTTAATTTTAATACAGTGGTGAGTAGAGCATTAATCTAATCGTGCTTACGTATGCCCTGGTAAGTGCAAGGTGTATTTAACAAAGCAGATTTGTCAGAAGACTTTTGTTACTCCCAGCAACTGTGCTCTGTACATGGACCAGCAGAAGAGTTAGGGCAAAATCCTCCCTTTCCTGCCCATGGAACAAGAACCGGAGGACAGCACACGTGGACGATGGCTTTTGGGAGTGATGAAGTGTTCGATGCTCTTCTCTTCCACCAGGTCACCCTGTGTTCCAACACTGTGAAGAGCTACGAGCTGGCACTGGTGGTGGACGTGTGCGGTGTTGGCAAGGCGGTGTCGGCGCTGCTCCTCACAGCCAGGTATCGGCGCTTCCCTTGCAGCTCGTCGTCTCTCCTCGTGCATCCAGCACCACGCTGCCTTGCACGTGGTTTGCTGGCTGCATCTCCAAATGACAAGTGTTGCTTAATGAGCTAGTTCTGCCCAGCTAGATGTGAGATCGGCAGTGTTCTGAAAGCAGCACCTGTGCTCCACGGACAGGCATGGCCCTGAGCCTTTTTCTAAGGGGAACAGTAATTATATTCATTATGGGCATGTTTTTTGGTGCTTGAGGTGTAATAAATTTCCAAAGGGCCATCTTTCCTCCTTCCTGCAAGTGGTGGACTTGTGCTGGGTTGCAGCCAAACTACAGCATTCATTTGGGCCGCAGTGAGCAGCCTGCTGAGAGCTGGTATCTGGGTCAGTTAACGAAGGTGCATGAGAATAGGAAAGGGGCTTATGGCAGGACTGGTGAGGGAGAGCTCAAAGCACGATCGTATGAAGGGGAAGATAGTCCTTGATGTGGAAGGTGAGCTCAGGTTTCTCTGCTTCCCTCTGGTTCTTTTGAGCGTTAATGTTCTCAGACTGAAGCCAAAAGTTGTTCTTGCTGCAGCCAGGTTCAATGCTGTTGTGCTGCAGTGGGTGTCGGTTTAATTCCAAGAGGGATGAGTTCACTGTGCTGTTCCCTCTCCCAGGCAGAGTCATCCAGTCAGTGCCTGGGCTGCAGTTTTGTAAAACAAGTGCAAATGGGGACAGACAGTGCATGGAGCCGTGGGGGTGCAGGAACTGGGAGAGGGTGATCCCCCACTGCCTAAGGCAGGGGGTGGCTTGTGCCCTCCATCGCTGGGGCAAAGGGCTGAGTTCTCAGGCAAGGCAACAGCGGTGTGGGAGAGGAGGGAGTCGTTTTCACTGAGACACAGGAGTCTTGTGCTCTTTGAGCCTTGGTGAGCACTGGTCCTTGGTGGGAAGGCTCCCCCAGAGCTCACGCCTTGCTGAGACTGTTGGGAGGGTCCTTGCAAGCCTCCTGGGGCAAAGAGCGGGCAGAGCTGATCAGGCAGCTCTGGGACAGGGCACCGTGCGCTGCCTGGGCACTTGGCAGCCTCTGCGAGGCTGAGTCCCAGGGCTTTGCCCCAACCAGGTGGTTGAGTCAGAAGAAGTTAAAGGCGATTTATCGCTGTAGGGGTATTAAGTGTCTATTTGACAAATGTGTTATGCTCTATTTCACACTACTTGGGGAGTAAACGACCTCTACATTCTCTCGGTATCTCTAATTCCCTTTTGGTCATCTCTTTGCCTAGATGCGTGGTTCCTCCGCTGCGAGTGCTCAACCCCGTCGTGATGTTTGGACGGTGCTTTCTAAAATTCCCTTGTCAGCAGACGCTGACCCTTGTGAACGACAGCGATCTTCCAGGCTGCTACAGGGTTCTCCCTCAGGTTTGGCATTGCATCCGCCTCCTGCCCTCAGATGTTATCAAGGGGTTTATCAGGGAAAAAAAGGGTTTTGGATAAGACCTTGCTGGTTTATATTCAAACCTAAAGGTTGCTGAGAAGAGGAAGCTACCTGAATATGAACTTCAGGAAGCAGTTTAAACTCTTTAGGAAGCAGTTTATATTCTCGTCTTTGGGGTGCTTTCATGCAGGAGAACGTAGAGGGTTGTGAAAAGCTGCTGCAAGGAGGCTGCCAGCACAGGAGTGGGTGTTTGTGGGTGCAGCAGCTTTTGGACCTCCTGAGGACGCTAAGCCCACACAAGTCTTGCATCTTGCTTTGTACCTTTTTGCTTTCTCCTGGGGATTTTTGAAAATGTGTGTGAATTGCCATTGTGTAGATGTTGAGGAGTTCAAAGTTTCCTCAAAGGTCACTCCTGTGTGTTGCGTTTGACTCTGTCCCTTACAGGAACACAAGGAGGACGCTGCTGTGTGGTACTCCAGCCCCGTGCCGTGGGGGATTGTCCAGCCTCGCGGCTCGGTGGAGGTCCCATTGACCCTGGAGGCCCAGGTGACGGGAGAGCAGGACACTGTTGCTCATGTTGCAGTGTTTGGGAGTGAAGGATCCCCTCTGGTGAGTTCCAGGGGACGTGGGCCTTTGTGCGACTCATCTTGGTGGGGTGTGAAGCGTAAGGCAGGGTTGCTAATTCCGGGGATCCTTCCCGGGAAAGCAAGAACTTGTAATATATGCTGGTGTGGACAAGGAAAGAAGGGGTTTGTGGCATACGCAACAGCTAATGCCTGTGAAACAAAGAGCTTCACAGTCAGAACTGAGTATAACTGCTCAGCAGGGATTCTTTATTCACAGCGCTGGGCAGGCTGGGGATCGCTCCACCATGAGTGCCACACTTACTAACAAAACTCTCTGACTAACACACACAAAAAGCATACCTATGCATCAGGTTTCCTAGAAAAGACAGTCTTATGCTAATGGGTTCTCAGAATTCATTTACATAGTCTGAGCGTGCGTAGTAAAAATAGAGTGAGGGTCTTCTCCCCGCCTTGGTGGTCCACATCGTCTTCCTCACACTGTCTGCTAGCTGAACTTTAGGTTTCTCATGTCCATACATGGTCATGGAGTGACCTCATCCCTCCTTCGGCTCCTGTTTGTTTCGAGGGGGTTGGTTTAAACCGGCTTCCAGTCGCTTTTCTTGACGCTGGCGTCTTCTCAGGCGCTTGTCTTGCATTTTTAGCTCCCTGTTATCAGGGATGTACTCAGGGAGTTTGCCAGAGTGTCCAAGGCCTGTTTTATCTCCACTAGGCAAGGAGTTACAGGTTTCAAGATGTTTTACAAGTGGGTAAGATGTCAGAGGGTAGGTAGGAAAAGAGTATAAATGAAATTATATACATTGCAGTAAAATACAGGAAAAATAAAAGCTAGTGAAACACAAGTGATGGTTAACGTTAAAACTAAACGTCCTACTTTACTGGTTTCTATACATCAACAAGGTCAGGAGGTCTTGTAATTTCAAGTATACTTGCAGCCACTTCCCTTCACCTAGAGAAGAGGAAGGATGTATCATCCCAGGTGGTAATCTAAGTGTCTGACACAGCATTTAATTACGGTAGGTCAGACGGGATAAGAAGGCCAGTCTGAAGCCCAGAACAACCCCTGGGTCTCGTACTCTGCTGTGCTATTAGATGAACAGCACTGGTGCTTCGTTAGGCCTTTTGTTCAGGAGCACGCAGGGACATCCCTGAATCCTGCTAAAGCAAGCGCTGTGTGAGAGGCCATGCTGAAAGTCAGGCCCATCACGTCTGAGAAACATCCATCATACCTCTTTGCCAAGAGCCCCAGCCAAAGACTCATGAGTCTCCACACCGCTTGCACCTGGAGCACAGAGACTTTTTTTTCTACTAAGTTTGGAAATGGATGAGGCAAAGCATTCCTGGACTAAAGCCTCCTGAAAGATGATGTTCACATTCAGGCATACACAACAGCAGCAATGACAACAAAATGTAGGTGAGAGAATGTTGTCTGTAGTGTCCTGGCTTCATCTAGCTGAAATCGAGAACAAATATAGTTAATTAAACTTTAATTTAAAATGATATCAACTTTTGAAGCAGCTGTTTTAAAACGCCTTCTCATCTCTCTGAGCATGAAAGAGGATGTCAGAGGATTCCTAGGAACCTTAAGCTTTCTGTAACAGAAAGAAAGGCTGACATTTTGAAAGTGGTTACAGGGATTTAAACTTTTAATAAAACAAGTGGAAATGATGCTGCTAAATCTCCTGAATGCCTCCTGAATGTTTTTAATGATGTGAGAAGGTGGTTTAGCCAAGGGATCCACATTCCTCCTGCAATAGTCTGTGCCAGTTCTGCAAGAACAGAACTTTTGGGTCTCAGACTGTCAAAAGAAAAAAATACTGCTTGAATGATGTAATTAATAATTAATGCCCATTATCCATATAATACCAGGAATACACGTATGTGCAAATCAGAGGCCACTAACTTGCGTGATCTCTACTCTAAAGGGCCTGCTTTGCTTCTGACTTGTGCTGGCTTTCACAGGTGTAGCTTTGGGACTAAAGTCCCTGTCCAAGTGTGCTGTGCAGCAGCAGAAGTCAGGGAGGGTGGTCTGGGGCAAGACTGAGCAGTAAAAGGAGTGGGAGCAGGCACAAGGTAGAGGAGGGAGAGTTAACAGTGTGGAGGAGGTGTGAAAAAGCAAGCACGGGAAACAGGGTTTCTTTATCCCCTGATAACGGGAGCTTGTGGCTTTCAGATGGGATCAGTCCAGGTCCCACACTTGCTCCAGGCCTTCTGTTTCGGTTTTACAACACTGAAAAAACTTCAAACAGCCATAATTATCCCCCAGTCTAGGAGTACCCTTAGAGCTGTCTAATCATTTTAAACTTTCTCTGTTGTTTTTTTTGATCTTTCCTACCCGCTTTCTGGAGCAGAAAATCCATTTAGTGAGCACTGGAGAAGGACCAGTTGTCTACGTGCATCCAAGTAAGATAAATTTTGGCAGTATCCAAGTTATACAAGATGCTTCCCGAACTCTCCACCTCTCCAATCAGAGTGTCATCCCTGCATCCTTCAGGGCAAAGATGGTAAGTATCTGTGGGGCTATTTTCTAACAAAAATGACTGACAAGCAACCTATGACTTGATTTTTATATGCAACATTTGCATATCACTATATGATTGAGAAAGCAACGTATTCCATCCCAATGCAGCAAGAGGAGCCTGGCTCTGGGGGCGGTTTTAGCTGGGGGACCCCTCAGTAAAACAGAGAATTTACATAGATGTTTGAGCAGAAATGAGTCTGGATCATTTTTGCAAGTTCTCCCTTTATTTTGTGGAAGGTGTTTATCTCTAAGAGTCATGTGTTTGGAGCTCTGAGACCAAGAGAACGCTGTGGCCCTTTGCTCCTGAAAGGGCATGGGTTTCCACACGGTTTCCCTGTTAGATCTGCATTTGCTTTCTGTCGAACTGCTGTTAATGATAGAGACTAAGGTGTGAGGTCTGTCCTCAAACTGCTCGCAGTGAGGTGAGTTTCACACCTACTGGGGGTCAAACCAGCTGGGTTGTTGCACAAGAATGTACGTGTAAGGGTCATGTACCTACGGTGGACTCCGTCGCATTGCAGAGCACCTCTGGAGACTGGCTGCAGAAAAAGGCTCTTTAATTCATGGAAGCTGCGTAGTGTGAGAAGCTGCGTAGCCGAGGGAGGTTGGGTTGCTCCCTGGCAGGGGGAGCAGGGCTGATGCAGCCAGGACAGGCTCGTGTGCTGAGGCTGGGTGGGGTGTGCTCCCCACTGGAGGGGGGATCTGTGAGGGGCTTGAAAACGGGTTCAGAGGAGGTTTGTTCTTCTCCATGCTAGGTGGGTCAGACTTCTGGGGCTGGTTAGCCCAGACCTGGCACTGTGGACTTGGTGTTGTGGATGGAGCATCAGGCAGTGTGTGAGAGTACAGGCTCAGCCTCCTGGGCCAAGGAGGGGGCTGAATTTCCCTCGTGCTGCTTTTCCAGGTGTTTGGGGGATAAATGTAACCTCAAAGTGGGGGATCCCAGAGCAGCTTGCTTTGATTCCGCAGTGAAAACCTGCTTTCCATCTCTGCAGAGAGCAAGCCACCTGGGGTGGGTGGTACTGGTGTATGAATGATGGGGTTTGCGTGCTCATACCAGGCACTGACCCGCAGAGCTGCTCAGGCACTGCTGTCCCGGTCCCTCCCTCCCCGGGCAGCTTGCGGTGTACCCGGGGGGCTCACAGACACAGACACATATCTGCCTCTGCATTGCCTCATATCTTTAGTCCTTCCTTTTCCTGCACCCCACAAGAGACCAGGGTCCATGGTTTCCATGCTAAGTTAGTGTTTGGCTTGTCTTACAGGCTGACAAATGCTCGCGCTGGAGGATTGAACCCAGTGAAGGAGTGATTCCCCCCGAGACAGAGGTGTCTGTGTCTGTCATAGCGAACTTGGATGACACGGAGAAATTCAAGGACGAGGTGAACCTGTTCATAGAGAACAGCCACACCTACGTTATCCCCGTCCGGGCTGTTGGCACTGGCACCACGATTGTCACCGACAAACCCTTTGCGCCGGAGCTCAACTTGGGACCCCACTTCAGGTAGGGGATCTCTCAGCGTCCGCTTCTGCCGTGGGCTCAGCAAGAAGGAGTTTTGCTGTAGTCCTTCAGGCTAGTTGTTCTTCAGCGCTCAAGGTCCTGGCTCTGTTCTCCTGAAGCCACGGGGCTTCCTTTAGAAACCTTCTATGGCCATTTGAAAGTTGTTAGATAGCCTCAAAAGCCACCAAAATAGAAACCAGCTGTTAAATTGTCACTGACTTGTCTTTAGTTATAATACATATATTTCCTCACTTTTTCAAATAAAGATTTGGAGGAAAACAGCAGGTCCTGGAAGCCTCTGGGTGGAAAATGCTACATTACAAGTATAAACATATTTCCCTTTGCGATAATGTTGCTTGTTTTTCTCTTCACTATGGAGTATCATCTCGCAACAGGAAAACCTTGGTGGTAGCTTGTTAGCAGGTCCTTGACTAAATTAATGGTGCTGTTTTGTTTGCCCTCTGCCCCGCAGTCCTGGAGGAGCAGCAGAATTTCTTTGCCCCGTACCATCCCTCAGTTTGCTCGCCTTCCCTGTCTCCCCTGCCAGGCTGCTCTTTATTAGACACAGTCTCTCTTTCCTTGTTTCTCCCACCAGCTTTCCTCGGTGTCACCGCCGCAGCGGCAGCCTGAGGCGCGGGCAGGCGAGGGTGGCTGCAGGACCAGCTCTGAAAGGGAGAGGAGGAGAAGTCCACTGAGTTTGGGTGGGATAAATTGAAAGTGTTAGTTAAAGAGCTTAGCTCAAAGGAGGGGATTCACTGGTCCTAACGCCTGTGTCTGAAACCAGTCATGTTCCCGTAAATGGGAGAAAATAAGCCTTTTCAAAGTGCTGCCTGCCTTGTGTGGGGGAGCTCTTGGGACAGGAAGAATAGTCTTCTCGAGGTGCCCGTTCCTTCCCCTGGCTGCAAAGAGGGTCCACAGTGGTCCAATACCTAAATTTTGGGGTAGAAAGAGCAGGTTGATCCTATTCTTTAGGATAGACTTTGGGGGTTTAAATATGCATGCACAAGCCACCCACATAAGCAGGGACATTGCAGGGAGGTTGACGCTTGTCCAGCGTGTCCTGTGCTCTGTGCAGCCACAAATTGGCTACCCAACGGAGTGGACAATGTCAGTGTGATTTGTGTCATCGTCCTCTGCCCCCCTTCACGTCTTGGTCTGCAGACTCTGGAGTTGTTGCCATTGCTGTCGGCTGCAGAGCTGCCGCTAGGTGAGCTGAGATGGGACCCAGGTAACATCTCAGATGAGTTGGGCTTTCCCAGAGCCCCAAATTCTGCATCCACCCAGAGCTTCTCCAGGCTTTCATCTGTGCTGTCCACCACATAAACCATTTCACACTAAGCTTGTACGCATCATGTTTTAACAGTCTGTTTCAAAGACTGGTTTGTTCTATGCTCTCAGGTCTGTATTTAGCTGCTTGTGGCAGACATGCATTTTGTAAGCCGTGTATTCTGTCCTTTTCAAAAAACCAGTAACTGTTCCAGGAACAATTCATGTCCTGGTCATGCTCAGATTTATAGAGGGTAAAATAATTACTCCAGACTAGCCTGCAGTTAGTGTTTCTTTACATGAAGAAATCAATTTCCATTGAATATTCATTTTGGTTTATATCTAGCTCTCGTTATTCATCTCTCGTTGTTGCTCTGTCCCCTCAGCAGCCAGACCTGGTCTTGCTGCCATGTTTGTATTGGGGAAACTTCTGTTGATCCTATGTTCTCACAGTGCATTTATCTTCCTAAACCACAAAACCAGCTGCACTGTTCAGGCAAAGGATGACATGTTGGGGGTGATGAGGGTTGGATGCTCTCTAAGGGATGGGGGGTGAGGGGATAATGTGGGTGCCGGGGCAGGGGCCCCACCAGCGAGGCAAGGGGTGCCCAGGTCACCGGAGGGTCTCTAGGCTGGTGATGCTCTGTCTGCAGCAGCTGAGATGATGATCTTCATGCAGCTCTTCCTTGCTGTACGCAAACAGAGCAGCTGCTGGATGCTGATAAGCTTAGGGGCAACCAAGGTCTGGCTTTTGCTGAAGCTTTGAGCTAGGTCAGCCTTTTTGGAGGTGCTTTTATTGCTGAGTGTGCAGTCAGATAACGCCATCAGGGTGCTGAAGCTGGGTGACCGCTGGGAGATAGCAGCTCCCATGACATTTTCCATCTCTTCTTCTCTTCCAGCCTGGATCCCTGCTGTTACCACTTCAAGATAACTAACAAAGGACGGCGCACCCATCGGCTCTACTGGTCAACAGAAGGTTTTGGCCCATTTCACCAGCGCGATCGTGTCCCTGCTGTCAGCACCACCAAGGGCCAAGGTTCCTCCCAGAGCCCCAGACCTGCCTGCCCTGTGTTTAAGGTTCAACCGCAGAGGGTGGAGCTGATGCCGGGCAAGACTATGGAGATGGTGCTGGAAGGCTTCTCCAGCACTCCCCAGGTGAGGTTCCCCCCCGAGGGCTGAGCCTTCCCCATCAGGAGCAAGTGCTTTCAAGAGCCACAAGTTACCTTTCAAGAGCCACAAGTTCCTCGCTGGCCACCATCAGTTCCTAAGGCTTTTTCATGTTTCCATGGCTACTGTAAACCCAACCTGCTGATACCAAAACACGGGCTGAAGGAAATATTGCTAGTTCAGGGACAAATGGCAGGTTACAAGGTGTCATGTGCTGAGGCAGAAAGGAAGGGCAGAGAAAATAAGTTACGCTTAGACTAGGAGCACAGGCAGAAAGTAAATAAAAAAAGTGCAAAGTAATGTATCTGGGGGAAGCAGTGAGTAAAACAAAACACCTGTGAAGGGAGGGAGTGTCTGGGAGTAGCATCATTTTCCCTCTGTAGCCAAACATGGGCAGAGGGCTTGTCTAGCACTGAGACCTGGAGCAGAAAAATGAACAATGTGTCAGCTGTAGTGATCGGGGTGATGTTCATCCATGTGGGAAACTGTTCGAAGGGATCATTATAATTGACAGCTTGGCCTTTGTCAATATTTCCATGACAGCTCACCCCAGTCTCTCAGCCAGTCCCGGGGTCCCAAGGGCAGGCAGGTCTCGCAGCACCCTTGGATGGCAGCTCAGAGGGGGAGATTTCAGCAGGATCACTGGGTGTTCTCCTCCCTGGACCCTTCTTTCCAGGGAAATCCAACTCTGCAGAGAAGCTGCCAGCTAACCCTGGTGTGCATTCCCTTTCTCCAAGACCGCTGACCACAGATATTTAGGTGAATGTGGAATAAATCTGCGTCAAGCTCCTGCTGATACTTGTGTTTTGAAAGGTGTTTTAAAGGATTGCCTTGGTGGTAGCTTGAGGAATACTCGATTACTCACCTAGTTGACTGCGATGGGACTGTCCCTGTGCAGTTTGTTTTGCTGAAACAGGGAAAAGATACCAGAAAGGAAATAAAGTGATCAGGGTGCAGGTGAGGCTGTCTTGCCTGGAAAGTCGAAAGGGGATCTGTGAGCTGAGCTGTGGCTACCTGCCTCCTGCAGTCAAAGCCAAGACCCTGGGAGTGGGCTTTCCACCTTCCTCGGGTCTTGAGAACTTAATACTCTTGAGGTTGGTCAGAAGCCCAACTCCCTGCGTTGCACACGCAACACGGATGATTTTGAGTATGCAGACTCTGAGGAGAAGTTGGGTTGTGGTGTTGTATCAGAGGGACGAGTGAGAAATGAAGGGAGGAATTTGGGGAACTGAAACCATGAGAAATCAGGAAAAAGTCTTAAGTGTAAGAGCATCCAGCTTAAGCAGAGGGTTTTCATGTGAACTGCAAGACATCTCTTTCCTGGGGAGGTTTCTTTTAAAACCAGCTCTAGGAGGGCAAAGTACCTGCTAGGAATGAGTGGCCCCCTCTTTACCTGAAGGCAGTCTGGCTATTTGGGTTTTTCCCATGGATCCTGTCCACTAAGCTTCCAAGGGAGGGTTTGCTAGCATTGGCCCTTCTATCACCTGTTTTCCTTAATATAGTTGTATTATTGTTTTTTTTTAAATCAGTTCCTACAGCTTTCTGTAAGTATTATGCTTGGCAGTGGTACAAATCAAAACAGTAATCATTTGGGGCAGGGACTATTACAATTGTAGGCAGCACATGACTCACGAGGGTTTTTTGTGGATAGTGGGGTGTAGCATTACAGACGTTTGAGAGCAGAATAAATAGGATGCAGCATAAAAAGAAAAGGGGACTGTTGAGGAGCCCAGTGGCTGTAACTTGATGGCGGTAATATGGTCTGTGGCTGGGTGGGTAGCAAATGCAGTGCGTTTTTGGGACGCCCTGCTGGCCCCTGCTGGGTGACGGGTGACTCCTCCGTGCAGGTGGTGAAGGAGCAGCTGCTGTGCCACGCCGTCGTGGGGAGCAAGGCAGGGAAGGCACAGATAATGCAAGTGGATGTCACGTGCGAGTTCATTGCTCCCGTCCTGCAAATGTCCTCCAGAGAAATCACTTTCCGGGTGGAGAAGGTAAGTCTCTGGATTTCATCCTGGCATTGAAGAGCATGGCTGATGACTGAAAGCCTGGTGGGGGGGTGTGCTTGTGTTCAAAGGAGGAAGTTAAATGGCTTCTCCAAGTCCGTGGGACTTTGACTATTGAGCTGAGCTGGACCAAGATTTTGCCATTAACACTGAGATCAATATTTCGCTCCTCTGGGATTGGGAGCAGTCCCACCAGCTGTATTCTGCCTTCTTGATGTGGAGACAGAATTGAGCTGCTGAGCCAAGGGCACAGGGCGAGATGTGTGGGACCCACGAGAACAGCGTGGGCTTTGCACAGCCACCTCGTGTGCTGGGGCTGCAGGTGGGCGAGCAGAGTGCTGCAGCTGAGCGATGCTAAACCCCCTCCTCACCCGTCCTGAGGTGCTTCGTAAAGTAAGTGAGGATGTTTTTAGAGATGGGACTGGTTTTTAACTTCACCCAAGTAAAACTGAGATAACAGCTGCTCTGCTGAGGGGGATCGTGGCTACTTCTAGAGAGACACCAGTTCCTATACTCGGTGTGAAGGGAGGTTTTTGGGGATCCTCCAAGGCACGATGATGTCTGAACACCGATCCTGTAGGGAAGCTGAGAAGAACTGAGATTCCTGTCAGCTCCTCAGGCTGATGAGAAAAACCTGTCATCTCTTGTCTCTCTTTGCCTTCTCTGCTGTTGGTATGGATGCTAGCTCTTTGCAATTCCCCAAGCTTCACCTTCTTCAGAGGACCCGCAGACATCCTTCAGCTGCAGTGATGATAACACCAGTGCAAAGCAGATGCCCTTTAGTCTCTGGATCCTGACTGCTGCATCACCTTTCCCTCTCCCACGAGGTGTCTGAAAAAGAGAAGATATTTCATTATTTAGTTTCTGTGTTTTCAGGTCTCTCCTCTGGTTCCCAGGCTTCCAGAGAAGCACAAAATCCTGTGAGCAGGCAGTTTGGGTTTAATTAGAAGCTTTTCAGCTATCCCTGATGTCTGCCTGTGGTCTGATTGATGCCATGCGCTCTGATTTATCGAGTGTTATGACGCTGCAGCTGTTTGATATCGATACATCCAGAACCATTTTCCCAAACACTGTCTAGTTGATATAAACCATGCAGGAAGCCCAGAGCAATGCATAAACAGGAAAAAATAGCTTAGGTGGAGCCGAGCTTTGAGGCTACAGACAGCTTGTCACTGGAGCAGGGGCAGCAGGACACCCGTTGCAGCCCGACTGTTGAGGTTTCTAGCTGGCTGTATGTGCCTGTAGATGTTCAAAGCTGACCTTAGGCTGCTGCAGGCTCTCCACTATGGGCCAAATCCTGCTCGCTTTTCTCCTCTGACCAGCATCACTGCTTTTATGAGGCTACTAGAGCTGATAAGGTTGTAAGAAATTACTGTATGTGAGTGAAAAATCATCTTGTGCCATTCTTCTCGAGAGAGGATACAGAACTGGAGACAAGTGGTCTGGGTTCACTTTCTGCTATTGATCTTGTTCATGCAGCTGCCTCCTCTCGGGGTCCTAGTCCCTCCTCTGTATGCAAGAGTGTTTCCCTGTCCCCGGGGGAAGGTGTGGTTTCTAAACACGAAAGGCATCAGATATACTTAGAGAAAAACCACCTGGAAGGGTAGAAACTAATAAAAATAGTAAATAGAGGTGTATGCCCTTTGAGGTTGAAAAACTTGAAATGCATCAGAAAGGGAAGGAGTTCCATGGCCACTTCACGTTGTTTTTTTTTTCCTTGTGTCCTGTTTCTGTAGCAACCCAGTGATGTCCTAACTCTGCAGTACCAGCCTCTTTCTTTAAGAAACGCGTCCTCCCTGCCACTCAGCATTGTCCTGGCCTTAGAGCAGCCCTTCTTAATCTGCAGTGCAGACCAGCAGCCCCTCTCTGCAGACGTTCAGGTGAGCAGCCGTGGGCCTTCCTGCTGGTGGGGTTTGAAGAGGGGGGAGTGTGGTGGTACGTTTCTGTTGGGAGGTCCTCTAGTAGAGAAGTTTATTCTTTAGACTCAGCGGTAGACTGGCCTGAACTAAATCAGATTTGAAACGAGCTGCTGAAGGAAATGAAATATCATCTGAACTGGGGAAATACATCCTGACTCTAAGACGAGAGGAGAGGGGAGCAGGCAGCTAGGTCTGGGCAAGCTGTGTAGTAAAGGTGTCTCTTGGAAGCCATCGAGCTCTCCAGCAGCCATTCTCAGATAACCTCAAGAGCAGCTTGCTTTCTTCAAGGGCAGCCCTGCTTTCAGGAAGGCTGAGGAAGCTCCTCCAGCCGCTGCCCGGCCCCTGCCCTGTTGTTGGTGGAAGGTGTTGGACATGGGCTCTGCTAATAAACACTTGTTGTAGGCACGGCCACCACTTCTGTGCTGTGCCAGTGACTAGCCCCTGCAAGGGTGAGGCTGCAGTGCCATGCTGCTTGTGCTGTGAGGGTAAAGGAGTTCCTCTAGAGCTGGGGCAAAAGGCCCTGGTGTGCCAGAGTGCTGATTTAGTTGTGTATTTAGCACATAGCTTCTGTGGGTCCCAAATTCAGCAGAAGAATATTTATTTTCCTCGTGTATTGATGCAGAGCACAGTGAGATGAGCCTGAGATAGTCTCAGACAAGAGCGTGGTGGGGCTTGCAGTCAGGCGCACACTGTGAAGGGAACGCAGGATGAACTGAGAAGCCTACGCTGGGGTCACACGTTGAACATTTACACGTTTCGTGCTGCCAGACCTTGGGACTTCATCACACTGGTGATTAATACTCTTCATTTCCTTGCAGCCCGTGAAGCTGGAGATAGGGGAGGAACTTCATCTCTCCATCAGATTTAACCCTGCTTATGAAGAGGATTTGTGTACCCGGGTAGTAGAGAAGGTTCTGAAGATACGATTTCTTGAGCACCCTCATGAGGAGCAGGTCACGGTTCGGGGAGAAGTCTACTTTCCGAATCTCCGTATCCAGCCCACGGCCCTGGACTTTGGCTGCATCTTGAACGACACTGAAGGCGTGCGTTACATCGAGATGACCAACTGCAGCCCGCTTCTTGTCCAGTACCACTGGGCGTTCCTGATGGACAGCCACGTGAGCCAGATGAGGTATGTGCCCCTTTGCTCTCTCCGTGCAGCTCTTCTCCTTCCTCGTGTCCTGTTTGTGCTTTGCAAAGACCAAGGCTGTTTGCCTGTGATCTGACAAATTGCTTTCAACTTTCCCTGTGGGACTAACACCTACCAGCCATGATTGGGCTTAGGTGCTCAGGGAATAAGTGATCTCCACCAGTTTGACGCTGGGAAGGAGACAACGTTCTCCAGCCAAGCTGGGGCTGTGAGATGCTACCAACACTTTTTGCATCGTCCATAGCCTAGAGTCCTGCCTTTTTTCGGGAGCTACAAACCTATACTTAGGCACTGGGACAAGCAGATATATGATTTTTCTTTCCTGCCAACCCTCTGGGTTGTCATTTTACACTAAGAACCTACACAGGCACTGCCACCAGAACGATGTGCTGCTGCCCCAGTCTCTTGCTGCTGCTTTGCTGTAGCCCCCATACTGGTTCCCCTGGGAAGGAAGGCTGCTATTGGAAAGCTGCTTTCTCAGACCTTTGTGGCCTGAGGCAAACACCACACTGGTGAAGTGAATTTTCATCTGTTAAACTGCTCATCACATTCCCCAAACAGCTATTTAGTGTTTTACAGGGAAACGGCAGGTTCTGGTGCAGCTTTGGGTACAGCTGTAGGTGTTGGTGGGAGCACTTGTCTGAACGTCCGTGGGAAGCGGGGCCATCCAGCGCTGGGCTGTGGTTTCCAAGCCCAAGAGCAATCTTGCAGTCGTGCTGGAGCACATTTATAAACACATTTCCAGCAGTTCCTCCCTCTGTGGCCTCTCTGCATAGCACAAAAGTCTAGTCTGGGCAGTTTTAATTACAGTAGCAAATGGTTTTTCCATAATGCCCTAGGAAACTGAGCAAAGTTAACCATTGTGCATTGAAGTGCTGCCATTACAAATAATAGAGATCATCAATAAACAGGTTTGTTTAGAGAACTGGGATCTGGCTCAGAGGACACAACCTACTGGGAACTGGAGATTAGCTATGGCTATGAGGAGAGCTTGGGGGAGAAGACCTGGGCACTGGGGTAGCCTGTTCACAGCCGGATCGTACTGAGTAACAACCAGTCTTTAGTGTGGCCCTTCTTGATGCACGGCACCTTCAAGAACAGACCCTAAAATGCAGAGGAAAGCCTGCAAAAGCAGGTGGAGGGAGGTGGGCAGGGAAGGAGGAGCAGAACTGTAAGCTCTGCTTGGAGGCCCTGTCATCTCCTGGTAAATTAGATTAGGGTTTAATTGCAAGCTAGAGGGAAAATCTAATTTTGATGATAGAACAATGCATATATTTTATAATAACAGAGAAGCAAGCACATTACAGCAAAGCCTGTGTGGAATTAATTTCTTCTGGGGCCACTTGCTGGCCAGTTGCCTGTTTATCTTTACTCTTTTCTTTTTTAGAACCAATTTAGGTTTTTGGAAATGTGAATGCTGAATCAGTTTTCAGCTTTTAATTACCCCGTCTCCACCTAAACTGGCTTAGGACCCGAGCCTACAGGTGCTTGTTCTTCCAGGGGATGCTGAGTCACCCAACTCTGCTGAGTCGGTAGCAGTTGAGGGTCCTGAGCATCTGGCAGGATAGCAGCCTCTGCTCCGAAGGGTTTGGCATAGCCCCTTCACTGGCTCGTTAGCACTGGGGACGTTGTGGCAGCTCCCTTTTCTGCTCTGTATGTTAATTAAGCAGAAATGTACTTCCTGTAGTTTATCATATTTCTTACCTTAAAGGCTTCTTCCTGAAAGACTGATTTGTCCCCCTTTCTAAGGGCAGTATCCAGCTCCTCAGCTTTGTTTGGGTTTCCCATCAAAAGGAAGACATTAAATCCCAAAGGATATACAAGGATTTTTTTTGAGACCTGTGACAAAGGCTGCCAAAGGCTCATCCCCAAACTTCGCTGTTCTCTAGAGTTTTCATCCTCTGTTAAGGACCTGTGCCTTGTCATTTACTTTGAGCGTTGCTGTTCCTGCATCACCTCTTTGTCCCCTTCACGCGAGACATGTTTCCTCCCTGGGACAGAGCTGACACACACCAATCAGTCCGTGTGCCAGGATGGATCAGCAGGGAGCTCTGCACCTCTGTGGCACATGTCAAACCCCCTCTGTGTATTGATCTGGCGTGTCTGGAGAGTGGGAACTTCGTAGCTACGAATCCAGCATAATGAATTGCCAGTAGATTCTTTGGGGAAAGGGCTTGTTGAGCTAAACATGTAGAAAATGACTCTTTCCTTTCCATCCAGGATTTTCTCGGCCAATGTGTTTTGAACCAACCAGGAGCCTTTCTCCTCCCAAGTGGGTCTTCCTACAGCGTTAGTAACTTCTCATTCCTCCGCCCTCTCTCCTTCCATGTCCCCTGGCAGGTTGCAGTGCAGGGACCCTACGAGCCAGATCCCAGCCTTGTTACTGACCAGAAAAGCCCCCAACTCTCTGTTATATTTGATGGGGTTTCTGCTTTGCTGTTTTTGTAACAAGGGAGAAATGGAAAATGCAGGCAGTGAAAAACAGTGCAAGGCAAAAATCTGACAGCAGTCCTCTGTCATCCCAGCGGAGGGGAGAGGTAGCAACAGCAGCAGCGAGCACGTACATCCGAAATGCACCCATCCACCGTGCACCTGGTGCTGGGGAGTCTAAGATGGGTGACAGTAGACCATACCCCCTCCTCATCCCCCCAGTGCCATCAGCTCCTCGGGGCAGTACGTTTTGGGCTTTGGTAGCCCCATGGGTGCTGCTTTTCCTGCTTAAATCCCGTGGGTAAGTTAGAAAAGGGCTGAGTCGTGATGGAAACGTGTTGCTGAATGCGGCCTTCAGCTCCGTGTGGTTTGGCAGCAGCAGAGAAGCGTTTTGCTTGGTGTAAGGGAGAAGTGGCCTCTTATTTCTCAGAGATGGAGTGTCTTGGAGCAAGGACTGGTGCCAGGCAGGCTTCACCTCTGGGGTGGCAGTGCAGCTGCTGTGAACAGCTGATGGAGAGGCTCTGTGCTTGCGGACAGAGACACTGGGGAGCTGGAGCAAGGGAGACCTGGAAATTTGCTGCCTGTTGCACCCAGAGAGAATGAAAAGTAAATAAAATGATTGGCAGGGAGGGGTTTGGAGCCAGGTGTAAGTGAGCATATGCTGTTACCAAGTCTATCTTAGAGACATAAACCTGCATACTAGGTGTGGTACAGTGATGCTTTATCGGGACAAAGGTTGGGGGGGTGATGATTTTCTATTTGCAACATGTCTGTAAGCTTCTTTCTTCTCTGCTGTCACCATGCACCCTCCATCTCCGTGCCTTTTCCAGCACGGTGCTGCTCTTTTCCCAGCTCACGTGCTGGCGAGTCAGCCAGCCTGCCCCAGGCCTGGGCATGGCACCTTCTGGTTGCGCTCCTGGGAGCCTGACTGCAGGTTTGAGACAGCTTCTGCTGCCCCAGGGCTTCTGACCGCCTATTACGCTGTCGCACACCTGGAGGACTTTCATCTGGGCCATTGCAGTGGAGGTTGGAGCCCAGAACAGCTGCGTGAGAATTGCTTTAACTATTCCTCTTGGGTTTTCTGAGGCTCAGCCTCCTCCTTTGCACAGGGTGACAGACCCTGAGAGCTGTCCTTCGCCTCGGGGACTGGGGAGCAGCCCCAGGCTGTTGGAGGAGCAGATTGAGGGTAGGGAAGGTGAAGGAGAAAGCATTGGTTGGGTGAAAAGCGCTGCACGTCCTACCCAACGTGCTGTCGGGCAGCTGACTGTCTCAGGACAAAGTGTGGGAGGTGTCCCTGTGTCACCCACGCCCCGAGCAGGCTGCGGTGGGATGGGGGTTGCCTTCTGGTTTTGTAGCCGGTCAGCAAACGCTGTCTGGAAGGTGACGACGTCTTGCTCTGTCAGTGATGTTCAGCTAGCAAACCTGGGGAGCAGCTGACTTCTGTCTTTGCTTTCTGGACATCTTCATTACCCAGGGCACGCAGCGGGAACCCGAGGTACGTTTGCACTGCAAACAACATCCTGCTCCCTATAAATGATGTTACGCCTGTGCGGCCTGGATGGCTCCTCCTTTAATTCCCTCTGGGCAGGAGGCCGGTCTCTGCAGAGCTTCAATGTTTATGAAACAAAATGTTGATTTTTTTTTTTTTTTTTAAATTTTTCTGTTGTTCATGGGAACGGCTTGCTGTCATAGCCTGGCTGAGGTAGAGCGAGAGCATCGATTCAGGGACTGTTGCTGTTGCTTCCCCATCATCCCTCTGGCAGAGCACTGAGTAGTGAAGCCACCAGATGAAATCTGGGGGGCAGGATGGGCTATTTATAGTCCTCTTTATTTGCTGACCTGCTGTCACTGCATGTGGCAATGAGGAGTACGGTGACAAAATTTTCCAGACCTTGTTTCTCGCAATTTCTCCAGCTGTTTCTCACCCTTCACTCTTTTCCTGCTTCCAGCAAGCTGTGCATCAAACAGCTTTCCTTAAGGGAAAATCCATCTGAACGCACTGGTGTCGCTCTGCCCAAGAGTGCCGTCTCTAGTATCGCTGTGCTCTTTCCTGGTGCATCCCTGTCTTCAGAGGGTAGGTGAGAAATCTTTAAACTCTTAGGAGAAGAGGCTCAAGCCAAATTTGAATGCAGGTGCCAAATCTTCACATCCTTTTGGGTGTAAATCTGCACAGGGGATTTTTGTGCTGATTCCTTCTAGTCCAAGGTGCTGCCTAGTGCAGAGGTGCTGGAGAGCCCAGCTTCCCTGCTGGTCCCATCATCATCCCTGAGCTGGGTGCTGCCGAGACGGATTGGCAGCAAAAACCCTTCCAGAGAATGGGGATTTTGTCCTGCGTGAGGCTGGACACTCACAAGACAGTGAAACTGGTGCTCCTCCTTCTGTACAGCCACTCTTTCCCCTCGAGAGGCTGATATTGGGATGGTGGATGGGCAGGATGGGGTTTGGGTGGGTTTCAGATCTCTTGCTGCTGACTGGCTGGTTTAAGGCAGACGAGGAGAATACCAGTCAGGGAGATCATTTCCCAAAACACCATCCTGTATTTCTTTTTCAGAAAGAGTGGGATCTGCCTGGCATGTGCCAGTGCTCTGTTTTCCTCTTGTATCACCGAGGAGACAGGAGACTGTCCCGGCGTGGAGCAGAAGCAATGCTTGCTGTTCCTCTAAAAGCCAGAGCCAGTGTTTTGGTCCCACAATGGTTTCTTTGCCAATGTTTTCTTTGGCCACAGCCACCAGCTCCATGTGCTCTAGGTGAGGAGCCACTCCATGCTGTGATAGACTCTGTTAAATGAGCCTGTTATAAAAAAATCATCTCTTATCCACCTGGTCCATCTCTTCATCCCTGAAAACAGCCACAGTGGGAAGACCTGCTGTTACTACTGCCCTTGTAGCTCTGCAGGAGCATTGATTCATAGAATATCTCAAGTTGGAAGGGACCCATAAGGATCATCAAGTCCAACTCCCTGGTCCTCGCAGGACCACATAAAATGAAATCATATGACTAAGAGCATTGTCCTTGAACTCTGACAGATTGCCACGCTGCTTGCAGAAGCAGGTGGTTTGTCTTTGCCAACTCAGAGAACAAGTAGCAATTGTGTTAAGGCAGTATGGACCCCGTGTTCACACAGCCCAGGTGAGGACTTTGGGATGTATCACCATAAATCTGTGTCTCCTGACTTGGAGAGGGAGGCAGCCAGGGGCAAAGAGAGGGGAAACCTTCAGCTCTCTACAGCACAGCAGCCTGGGGAGGACTTCAGGTCCCAGGGAGATTTAATGGGGCTCCGCAAAGAGCGGGGCAGCCCAACGAGGTGCCCACCCCAGAGTTAATGGTGTAGGCTGGTGCGAGAAGGATTGGTTTATTTCCCACCGTCCGCTTCCTGTAGCAGGAGGCAGGAGTCCCGGGGGGTTGGGCACCCCAGGGGTCCATCTGGGCCAGCTGGCTTGTCATGCATTTTGAGAGTGCCTAACTCAGTTAATGCCGCCTTTTCAGCTGCTCTGCCCTCGGGAGAGTCATCTTTCTCCTCTGTGTGAAACCCTTCCAACTGTGAGCTTGCTTTGCTTGCTTCCTCTTCGGTGGTACCTGTCACCTCTCCCTCACCCACTTGCCTCCATCACCCCACAGCTGTCCCCAGCTGTCCCCGGTGTCACCTGGACCAGGCCAATCCTGTCTGCTCGTCCCTTGCCCTGGCCCCAGGAGCTCAGTGGGGCCATTGGACTGTGAGCACGTTTCCTGGGAGTATTTCTGCCTTGCTCTTGGTAAAGCAGGGGGTAATTATGCTGTGCTATGGGAGTGACCTTTAATAATAACCCAGCAGTGATGTTAAGTCGCCTTTTACACAGGGTGAAAGCCACACACAGCCTTAAATCTATGATTTCTGCTGGTGCACAAACCCTGCTCCTTCTGGACAGGGCGTGGATGGCGGTGCTGGCGTACTCAGCGGGGTGGAGTTTCAGTGTCTGTCTGGGTGATCTGGGGATGCGACCCTAGGAAGTATATGAAACTGGAGCTTGTTTTGGTTTGTTTCTCCTTCTGCGTTAGTTATCGTTGCTGCTTTACCTTCTCCTGTCTTTCCCTGCGGTGACCCGCTGCAGAGGGCCTTTGGGAGGGTGCGCTGTGGCATCGCTGCCCACCCCAGGCATGCTGGGCAGCCTGCACCAATGCAGGCTGGTGGAGACACCTCCTGGGGTTCAGCAGGTGCTGTCAAGACGAGCAGGGACGTTTCCTTCTAGGTGAGGACTTCAGGACATGCGCCGTCATTGCATCTCCCTCCTTTTCCTCGCTCTGCTCTTGACACCGTGCAGGGACAGTGATGCGAGCTGGTGGGCAGAGGGGCCATGGTTGGCTTTTCCTGTGGTGCAGCTGCGAGCCCCTGTGCTCTGGAGGTTGCTTGGCCAGGGGTTGCGAGGTCTTTGCGTGCTACCGCAGGGTGCAACGAGGCACCCAGAGTGCATGGGTGCCTGGGCAGAGCCAGGTGGCCCAGCTCAAGCCCAGTGTTCCCACACGGTGCACTGGGAAGCCTTTTGGTTTGCCCCTGTATTATATTATTTTCAGCAGCAAACACTCTTGAGCTGTCTGTAGCTAGCTCCAAAGTGCCTTTTTAATATGCATCTGATGGCCGGAAGGAGAAATAAAAGTGCACTGTAGGGGCCTGTAGCCTGTTCAGGTGCCTCATGGGCATGCGGTCTCTGGTGCTTTTCCCTGTGATGACCTGAGAAGAGCTCGTGCTTTGCTGGGAGGCTCGTTTTAACCCAGTGCCATGGCTAGTGGGGGCACCAGCGGGTGGTCCTTGGGGACCTGGGCAAGGATGCTCCACACGTGGGTGCCATGCACTAGGGAAGCAGTCTCAGCACTGTTAAAACTCTGGCATTTAATGCGAAGGGGTGGTGGCTTCTGGCTCATGTCCCTGGTGCTGGCCGGGGCTGTGGGGACCTGGGGCACTCCTCTTGCAGCACTGCAGGGTTGAGGGGACAGTCCTCATGTTGCTGGCTCTCGCACAGCCTCAGCCAGCCAGGTCACATCATCCTGTGTGAATCTTCACGTGTAGTTTGCAGAAGTGGTGTGATTTCTAGCTCCTCTATTTTGGGAGGCGGGTGTGGGAAGCTGTGAGAAGCTGTGGCCCTAGCAGGCTCAGAAAGCAAGAGACAGGCTGAGATACTTTTAACAGGAGCTTGGGGACAGTGGGTGACACAAGGTTGTCCTGGCCTTAGCAGGAAGGACTCCTCTCCCCCTGGTGTCAATCCGCCCGTACTCCCATTAAATCCCCACTGTTAATTCCTGGATGCATTTTGTCTCACCTGAGGGGTGGCCAGGTTGGGTGAGATGGACCTGGAGGGCTTAACCCCTTGCTTTCAGCCCCTCCAGCTCCAGGCTGACCTGCTTATGTCAGGAGGCTCCGTCTCTCAGCTCCACGGTGCTGGTGGAGGCACGTCCACAGCCCTTTGGCCCCTCTGGTTTGGGATGGGTCCCCTCTGCAGGTGGAGGAGCTGCTCTCTGCTCCTTGCCTTCCTCCCTGCATTCACAGCTTTGGCCAGAAGGTGCTGGAGGGGAAGAGCTGCCTAAAGTTTGGGCTGATGCTGAGCATCTTGTTATCTTCCCCTTTCTTCTCCTTTTTGAAGACAACCCCCTTTTCTTTCAGCACCAGGAAGATTTCTTGTCCCAGGGGTCAGCTTTCTATTGACACCTTGGGTTCCTCTCTCCCTTCCTTTTCATGTATTTATCACAAGCAGCTCTGAGAGCTGCGCTTTCATTTCCGGGCTAGGATGGGTCACAGCTAGCAGTTTTGGGACCATCACCATGACAGTGGCCAGACCCATGCGCTGAACTGGTGCATGGACTGGTGTGTAGCTGGAGGGCTTCGAGGTGTTCCTGGCCCTGGATGTGTCTGCCCCTGCGCTGCGGGCATCTCCCTATCACCAGGGACAGGCAGCGTTCAGCTGCAGGCTGCCTGGAGGCACCGTTGTTGCAGATGAGGTGGATTTATTTCATCCTGAGGCAGATGCCCAAGTTAGCGGCTGCTGGAGGTGTTGAGCAGGTGGGTCACCCCTTAGGGCACCCCAATACTTGTTAAGGTGCCTGGGCTGAGAGGAGCGAAGGTTGCACTGGTGGGACTGGAGATGGGCGATGCTCTGCAGGGCAAGCGCGCGCCTTCGTCCCCTCCAGTCCTGCTTTGCTCTTCCACGTGGACGGTGCCGAGGTCACCTTTGGTGTCCCCCATGTGGTCCCAGTAGCAGGCAGAGGGGGGGCTGAGGAGGGGTGACAGCACTGCTGCTCATCAGTCCCTGCTTGGGGCAGATCGCCCGGGCAGAGCCTTGTTCTTGCATGTGGTTGCAGGAAGGACAAGTCAGGTGGGATCTCTTGGGGGTTGTGAGGCGCAGAGCCTCTAATCCAGAAATGGAAACCAGCCTTAAATGATGAGCTGCAAAGCTAGAGACAAATACTCATTTGGGAGCACGTCGTTAAAGGCACTGAGTTCCCAGCTGGGAAGGAAGCACCCACATTGCTGTAAAAGATGGGCCTCGTTTGCCCCCGGGAACACTTGCAGATAGGCGTGGTGACAGGCAGGCATGGTTCCAGTGTGTCCCTCCACAGGGAGGGGCATCAGAAGGGTGAACAGAGTTACTGTGAGCACCTGCTGCAATTTGAAACAGGGAATGTAGTCTGAGTCACTGGGAATGTTTGAAAATGTTAAACCGAACACTTTTTACTGACACGTCTTGGTCCAACTATCAACTCAGTCCTGTCAGTAAGATGAGCTGTTGAACCGCTTTGCTGAATCATTTGCCAAATTGGTCCTCAAATGGTTTGTGTTTAGAAACTGCTGGGGAGGCGATCATGCCGTTGGTAAGTGCCACATCGGTTATAGCCTTGTTTCAGCAGAGCTGCTGCCCTTTTAGCATGAGGTGCGGTTGGAGCCGTTGTTTCACAACCAGGGAATACCGGTGGCACAGCAGGAGCTGAACCTTGTCATCGGCGTTTGCTGTGTATTGATTAAAAATGACCAAAGCTTCTTTCCCCAGAGCACCAATCGCTGCTGCTTCGGTGCTCCTCAGGGATCAATGGGCTGTTCAGCTGTGAGTCTCTGCCTGGAGTTGCTCAGCGTGTCTTTCCACGCTGCCCCGCGTGTGTGTGGGTGTCCCGTGCCGGGCTCTGTGGGTGCCCCCGCACGGTGCTGGGCTCTGTCGGGGTTCGGGCACAGCAGGCTCCGGGCTCCATCCCTGCTCCTGCCTCACGGCGCTTGGAGAAAGCCTCGGGCATTGCTGCTTGCTTGTGCTGACCTGCAGCTGTGGGTGGGTGTCAGGGGAAATATTCCAGATTAGCACCTGGTAGAGCTGCAGAAGTTCTGGCTTTGGCCCTCTGGGTGGGGGAGGCACAGTCTGCAGCTGTGGGTGCTTTCGGGAGGGCACTGGTGGGTCTGCACTGGCTTGTTGCTGTCCGGATCTGCCCCTTTGTGTCTCAGGTTCACCTTTTTGCACAGTTTGTGTGTCTCTTCCTTTCCTGATGTGCTTTTTACCTCCCTACAAGGCTTTCACCTGTGTCCTCTTCCATTTCTCCTTGCAGCCAGTTGCCAGCTGCCTGCGCCGCCGCTATACCAGCGTCATCCCTAGGCAGCCCCGTACGCTGACCTGCTCCATCCTGGTTTCGGAGCTGCTGGGTCAGACCCGTTACTGAGTTCACAGCACCAGTGCCCAGCCGGGGGCCGCATCCTGCTGAGGAGCTGTTCGTGCAGGCTTCCCTCCCTCCCACTGCAGGTCCACAATCAAAGTTATGTTATTTTCCAGGTTCAGCCCTCCAGTACCTAAATTTTTCATCAAACCCCAACCACCAAAGGAGGAGGGAGCCTGGTCCAAGCGCTCGGTGTCTGCAGGGAGGAGCTGCAGGGATGGAGGTGTGGAGGAACCAGCCAAAGCCCTGGGAGCCGCAGGGGATCCTACCCAAGAGCCAGCAGATGCAGATGACTCCCTGGAAACAAAGGTAGATTTTCTTGTGCACCTACCGCTTGCGTTGCCTCCCCCAGCTTGCCACCAAAATGCCGTGCTTGTGCCAATCCCCCTTTTTGCTGCCTTGCTGTCATGTGCCCTGAGGGCGGGCTGGGCAGCAGGGCCAGTGGCTGGACACGGGACTTCTGGGGAGGGAGAAATCAGATAGTTTTGCTTGGAGAAGCCCACTCAGATCCTACGGACCTATGCTGAGTTTGGGTTTTTTTGGCTTGTTTTTACACTGTAAAATGAGGCTTTTATCTGCATCATGATGTGAAGGCTTCCAGTTTCCTTCCTGTATCAAGCTGTGCCAAGTACTGTGATCTCCATGTACCACCTTCTCAACCCCAGCTGGAGCCGCCTGTTTTTATGTCTCTGCCTTCACCCGAGACCTGCAGTATTGCAGGGATGGCCACAGAGCTGTCTTTGATAAAATGAGACTTTGCAAAGTCATTGTCTCTTCCTCCTGGCATGGAAAATGGCCTTTGGTCTGCTGACCTTCCTGGTGAACCTCGGTGCTTTGGAGCTTGACGTCCGTGCTAGTGGGAACTGGCACCTTGTTCTGCATTGTGTGGGACAGAGGCTTCTCCTGGGGCAAAAAAAAGGATGCAGGAAAGCATGGGAAGTTCTGAAAGCACTGGCGTTGGCATTAAGTTCAAGGAGAGGGGTTGCACCTGCTCACATCCAAATATCGGTCATTTTAACATTATAACTGCACATTTTTTCTGAATCAGGAGAAATGATACCCTGTAGACGTAAAGAACAGTGTGGCTGAATGTTTTCGGATAGAAGGGTGGAATCATCTTTATTTCCTGCTTTGTTGCCATGTATGCAGAAATAAACCAAAGAAATTCAAGTAGATATGGCTAAGTAGGATCCAAAAGTGCTTCAAAGGATATGTCTGGATTGCAGCTTCATCTTCCGCTTGTGTCACTGTACCACATACCCTCCCTGGGGAGGTGGAAGACCATAGGCCTAGGAAAGATGCGGGTTAGAATCTTTGGGAACAGGCGCTTGGCAAAGCTTTGCTAGGCTTGAAAATGTGAAGACGAGAGAAAGAGCATTGAATCTTCTGATTCTGAGCTTCATCTACCGAGGAGATGTAGCCTCTGATTAGGTGTAAAGATGTCCCATAAATATTCTTGCAGATTCTGCTGATGTCAAGGCCCCAGCACAAAGCACTTCTTCACGTTACTGAAGAAGCAGGTATTACTACATTTCAAAAGCACTCACAAAGCCCTCGCTTATTAAATTAGGGATCAGAAGCCCAGGGATGAGGTTCCTTTTGAAAGATGGCACCTCTGAGGTCAAACACCAGCTCTCAGCTGCTGCAAGACAGAAGAACACCTTGGCTGCCTTCTTCAGAAAGGTGTCGTTCAAGAGAATGACCTGGTGGAGATCCTCAGCTCTCCAGCACTGATGGGTGCACAAGATGAAGCCTAAGCACTCTCTGAAATGGGATAGTTGTGCCAAGTCCTTATTTTCCTGGTTTTGATACTTCTCACTTGCAGCTGTGTTCCTGGTTTTGTCATGAAGAACCTAACCTGTTGAGGCATGGGGTTCTGGGCACATTCCTTGGGCAGGAGTGAGCGAAGCTGGGCCGGCACAAGGGTGAAAAATGCCCTTGAGGTCTCTGCCAGGAATGAGGGCTGGGTGCACTCAGCTTCCCCATGCAAGCTTGCACATAGAAGTGCAGATGGAGCCCGTGTCTCACCTGTGGGTGGGCTTGGACCCACACTCAGTGGATGGCACAGACATACCTGTACTTGATATGCACCCAGGTCCCATCTCAGCTGCTCCTGGCTGGATGAGGTGGTGGAGCCTGCAGCAGAGTGGTCTCACCCAGACCAGCCAGCTGCTCACTGCAGCCCATGGTGCTTGTTTTCCAGCTGCTGCCATCCACTGCTGCGGAGCTGGAAGGTGCTGTGGAGACTCAGAGCCTGGTGGGGATCAACAAACTGATGCAGTTTGTGGAGGCAGAGCCCGTCACCTTGGGAATGGAAGAGGTAAGTGGGAATCCATCTTGTGCCATGTTTCCAGTGTGGCAAGCAGTTATGTAGCCCCCCTCCCATTGGTGGCCCTCGATCCTGCTTGCAGAGTGGCCTCACGTCCCTCCAAGCCCATCACACAGCACTGCTGAAGCAACTGGTCACTGGAGAGGCCACACAGGACATGTCGTAGGGTTGACCTGTGCAGCAGCTATGGAGGGCATTATTCATCTTGTTGCTAATCAAGTGGTCAACAGGAAATTTCTGCAGTAGTTTTTGCTGTAGCATCTTGAGAGAGCGCAGCATGCAAATCAGAGAGAGTGAAAAGCATCAGGAGTCAGATGAGCTGGGCTGGAGTCCTCCCCCCAGCTCTAAGGGCTTTCACCTCCGAATACTGTGTTTTTCTTAAGGCAGTAAAAGGTGCTTTTAAAGGCAAGTTCTGCAGTGAAGAGAATTTCTTGCTGCCAGGAGACAGCCCAAATTACTTTAATATGTAGTGTATTAATTAATGCGTTAGTGAGTATGGGAGAAGATTTTTCCCATGGCCCCTCCACTGGTAAGTGGAATGGATACAGGATGAGATTAGGGTGATTTTGCCTGTTTTGGAGGAATAGCCCCCTCCAGCCACGTCTGTACTTCACTCCAAGCCGTGGCTGCTCTTCTGCATCAATTTCCATGCTCGACATCTTGATCTCTCCTCGCCTACCTCCAGGTTTTTGATGTCCTGCCGCACTACGGTGTGCTGCAGCCAGGCGAGAGCCAGCGGGTCATGTTCACCTTTTTTGGCCACACAAATATCGTCGCCCATGTCATGGCGCTGTGCAGGGTGGAGGGAGGCCCAACCTACGAGATCGCGCTGAGTGGGGAGGCTTCGCTCATCAACTACCTCCTAGACGTCACGGAGATCGACTGTGGGCTGCAGGTACCGCACGCTTCTCTTGGCAGAGGTCCTTGTCGTGAAACCATCACCGGCGGGTTGCCACCCACCTAGGGCTAGGGCTCTCTCCCCTTCCCAACTACTTTGTTGGCTCTATGGCTTGGAAGTACAACCTTGGAGTGATATGTCCTGCATTCAAGCTGTTTTTAATGGCCATCTCCACCCCCCTCCAGCTGGGAATTCCTCCTCCTCAAGGTAACTAACACCGCCTCCTGGGGCAGGCAGGGTCCCAGTGGTGATCTCCAGAGGGACGTGCCCCAAGACATCCATCTGCTGATCCGCTCCTAAAGCCTGAGGTCCAAGGAGGTGCTCTCTTTTGATGTTCTTGATTAATCAGCAAAATAAACCAGGGAGGAAGTTAACTTGGGCTTCCCAGTCACTGTAGCTGGAAAGAATGTCCTAGAATAATCCCCACTTTACTTCTTTTTGGTTAAGAACCCCACAGATATTTCCAGCTGTTGCCCTGTCTCCCATTTGCTGTCACTGCAGGTGCTTTTTCTTCTGCAATGTCTTGATGCCACCTCCTTTGTTCCAGCTGGGTGTGAGATGACACCATGAGGTGCAGAGAGCTTGTCTCCTCCTTGGTTTCCTTATGACTGATCTCTGTGGTTGGCATTGCCCCTCTGCATGCCGCCATCAGTATCTGTTCCTGTGTAGGGCTAAGGGGTGCCCTGTGGCGGTGGCTTCCCCTGGTTAACCTGGGAGACTCAAGTGCCCGTACCTCCTCTGCCTCTGCTTTTCTCCTGTGTTGAGTTCATTTGCTCTCATCCCAATGAAAGCAGAAGGAGGTTCCCAGTGTCAGGCCTGTGACTTCAGCTTCCCCCTCCTCTGTCCTCTCTTCAGCTGTTTAACAAAGTCACTGAAGCAGAGGTCACCCTGCAGAACAGCGGGAAGATGGGATTCACCTACGTGGTGCTCAGACCCAGCGCGGGCACCGCAGACAGCCCTCTGCCCGGCGTGCCCCTGGTCCTGCCCAGCACGGTGAGTACGGAGATGGTGCGAGTGATTGACCCTGGCTCTGGGTCAGGCTGCCAAGGAGGGGGTTGTAGGGGAAAAAACCAAAATTAAAAAAAAAGAAAACAACCCACAAAAGCAGACAGGAGGGGCAGGGCTGTAAGCAGCTGCTGCTGGGGGGCAGGGAGGGTCAAGCAAGCGCGGTCCTAATCGACGCCTTCACGGCCTTTGCCGGCGGGTGACCCTGCTGTCACACAGCAGCCACCAGCCGGAGGCACCAGCGCTTCGGTGGCTCTGGGGACCCCAACTGCTGAGTGCTCCGGCTGTGCGGGCACTGGGGCCGCACTGTGCCGGCTCTCCTGAGAGTCACCTTTCCCAGGGTGTGTGATTGGACAGGGCTTACTCCTTGTCCCTGCCTGTAGCACACCCTGCCAGCTCCCTGCCAGCACTGAGCGGGACTTAAATGCTCTCACTTGGGCATGAAGCTGTTTTGCCAGAAATTGTAGCAGCCCCTGTACCGGTCCCCCACTCCCCCAGCTTTGCTGCTCTGCAGCAGCTTTGTGGGGCAGTGAGGGGGCCAGGCAGGAGCAGGGCTGGAACAGCGAGGAGAGGAGTTTGCAGCATCCCACCATCCCAACTTCTCAGTCCTGTGTGGCTGTCTTTGGGCTGGAGCAGCATTCCTGTCTAGTCCCTTTTTGCAGTGGGAAGAGGAAGCCAAAGGCGTTCACATTTCCTCATGCCTGTCTCCTACAAGGGGTGACACACTGATGCCCTCTTGCTGCGAGCTTCCAAAGACCCAGCTCTGCTCGGACCCGCGCAGTCAGTTGCTGTGACAGCCCCATTGGCGCTGGCAGCTTGGCAGGGCTGGCTTTCACTGCAGCTGTGTTCTGCGCTGCATCAGGGGCTCAGGGGATCAAGTGGCAGGATCTGTCCCGCTCAGCAGCTTCTCCCTGCAGCGTGAAGGGGAGTGAGGAGCCGAGGGTCCAGCCCAGTGTGCAGAGGGCGAGCCGAGGAAAGCTGTGGCTGTGTCCAGTCACCCAGGGCTGTGTTGCTGTCTGCTTGCATTTGCTCTCAGCCTGGCTGGCGGGAGCCTAGCCTGGGGCTCGGGCAGCCTTTCTGGAAGCCCGGAGAGGAGGTGCCTTCCTGGCTACACCTTCCCTAGATCTCGTCCTAGTCTCTTCTCCTGCCTTTCCAGAGATGCATGTTTGCAGGTCACCGTGAGTCTGGACAGGCTCACGCACCCCCGGTGTAACCGCACAGGCAGGAGGTGTTTGGCTGGGATCATTATAAGGGGTCAGGCCCTTCACCACCAGCCTGGGAACCCCTGATGTGCTGTGGCAGGAGCTGCTGGCCATGCTGAGAGTGTGGGCACTTCACTTATTTTGCATAGTGGCTGGTAAAAGAGCTTTTATTTCTTCAGTCTGGCTCTTGCTAGCAGAGGGTAAACACCGCTAGGGGCAGAGCTGTGCTCGTGCTGAGCAAGGGGCGGTCTGTGGGTCTGTCCTGGGGGAATGCATCCCTACGAGCCCTCTGAAGGACTTGGTGTAGGAGACTTCAGCTTCTGGGTACAAGAAAGCTAGAAGGCAATGTTGTCTGATACTTTCTTATATATGAGAACCTGCCTTCTCTTCTCAGCGTGTCTGTCGTCTGAGCCATCCCTCCACCAAACCCTCTCTGGTTCATTCCCTCCCTCTTCTCCCACACCCTGCAGGGTTACGTTGGACCTGGCCAGGAGCAAGTCCTGAAAGTCTATTACCTGCCAGGAGTGCCTGGAGCCTTCTGCAGGACTTTCCACATCCAAGTGGGTCACCTAGAACCAGAAGAAATCTCCCTGAAAGGAGAGGGGAGCTTTCCCAGGATCTACTTGGACCTGCCCAGGAACATCAAAGGTGAGCACGGCCTGTTTGCTCCCCAGGAGGGTCCCCTGTTTCTCCCCCATGTCAGATGCCCATAGGGCAGCTCACACCTGCCTCCACGGAGCCTGGAGGTTTCAGGGCTGTCAGACCAACACTCAACCCCCCGGTTGCTTCCTGAGGCTCTGGCAGATGAGCCCGTGTGGGCTTTGCCCTAGGAACCATCCTGCAGAGCTTGCCAGCATGTGTCGGAGTCCTGGGAAGGTGGTGGCTGGACAGAAATGCTTAGGAAAGCTGAGCACAGGCTGGCAGGGATTTTGGCAGGATTGGATTTGCATCACATTGCAGGGGATGAGATGCTCCTATGTGGGGAGGAAGATGGGTGGGAATGAACATCAGGGTTGATAGAGGAAAAGCAGCATCTACTTTCCATACATTGCTTGAGGAGGGTGTTTCTGGGAGAGGCCAGAGTCGGGGAAGTGGGGCTTCCCAGCTTAAATGGGAATGGCGCTGTGCCACGCTTCTATTTGTGGATGTTTTCTTCCTTCAGGAAATGAAAAATATGAGAAGGTCCTCAAGGAGGTGATAGAAAAGATGGAAGACAGCCAGAAAGAGGAAGCAGTTGTTCTGGGGGAGGCTGTGGCTGCAGAGCCACCCCCAGATCCCTTGGATGCCGTGGTGAGAATGGCTGCTGCCCCGTTTGACGCGTGCCACCCTCCCCCGGTGTCATTTGGTCCCCTGCTGCCCGCAGCAGGCTTCCCGGTGCCCTGCTGGCACTTGGGACCTCCCTGCCCAACCTGCCCATGATCCTGCATCAGCTCAGCATTGCCCCCGGGGCTGCCCCAGGGAGAGATCCTGAAGACCCTGCTCAAGTGATTGAATTTATGGTACTTTGGGATGGAGATGTAGGCCATCACTGGGGTATTTGCTGCTCACAACCCAAGCCCTGCCAGGTTTACAGAGCTTAATAGCAGCAGCCTGACTGTGCCCTGGGACTGTGCTGCCAGGGCTGATCTCTAAGAGACAACAGCTTTATCGTGTCTCCCTTTACAAGAGAGCTTTTGTCTGAGCTGCTTTGGCACTGGCTGGGGGCAGGCAAAGACTTGGAGCTCTGGAAGGTTCCTGGCTTGTCTGTCTGTTTGTCTGGCAAGATCAGCTTTTGTAACAGTGACTGGGCAGGCGAAGATACTGGAGTTCATTGCCCTTGAGATGAGGCCCTGGCTAAGAGAGCAGGAGGTGTCACAGACACTGAGCAGCGAGACAGAAGGACCCCATCACCCCTCTCAACACAAGCAGGGGGGAGCCTTGGGAAGGACCGTTGCTAACCAGCCGCTGCCTTTCCTTCCCTCAGCTGGACCCTCGGCTGCAGATGCAGATGGAGCAGATGCTGATGGAGGAACACGCCCTGGAGCAGCAGAAAGCTCTCACCTCTGGTCCCCCAGAGGCCACTGCCTTTGACCAGCATGCTCGTCGGAGGCTTCTCAAGTTAGTAGGACCTCCTGTACCCTATCTCCAGGTGCCCCAAGGGTAACACCCAGCAGTGCACCCCTGCTCCTGAGAGCTCCTTGTGTCTGCAGAGCTGGGGATAGTGGGGACTTCAGAAAGGGTCTGATCCTGGTAGCTTTGACATGCTCCCTGTGAGCAGCTGAGTGTCCTCACTTCCACAGAGCCACCCTGAGCTTTGGAGGTGCTCAGCTCCCCACAGGCACTGGGTCCTGCTCTTAGGGCTGAGGGGGTCCAGTGCAGAGCATCAAGCCCTTCCAGAGAGCACCAACACCATCCCTGCTGACCAGCTCTGAGAGAGGCAACTCAAAGCTGGCATCTTTGTTCCAGCTAACAGACCACACTGAGCAAAAAGAGTAGGGAACTGCAGAGGTTGACACACCCTTGACAAACCCTAAATCAGGTGGCTTGGATGCTGGTGGGACTGCAGGGCTTACCTCGGTAACTTCCCTCTGCTCCTTCATGAGGAGGCACGGGCACGGTAGGCTCCAGTTCAGGAAGATGCTCTGCAAAACAGATCACGTATGTGCTTTCCCAAGTGTGATTGCTCTGGAAAAGGACCCTCCCGTGAATCTTGTAGTTGTTGATTACTGCATTTGTCAGTGCTGCTTTGGGGACAGATCTAGTTGCAGAGCAGCGAAGATTTCCTGTGCAGGCGAATCTTATGACAAGATCCTGAAGCCGTTTCAGGCTGGGGCTGTACACCAGGCTTAGCAGTTTCATTGAGACCAGTGGAGGTCCACTGGACTTATCTACAGTGGCTTTCTATAGCAGAGGAGCTGTGACCAGTATTCATTTTAAACTAGTTTTATTTTAAGGTCCCACTGGTAGCTGATAAAACCTAGGTCCTATGCTCCTCGTGACTTACCAAAGTCTTATTACCAGGTGGTCAGGCCTTGGGTTTCATGGGCTTGAGCTGAGTTTTTACAGCAGTGAATCCAGAAATACTCACTTTATTTGCATCTTCCATGCTCTTGGAAATGTAGCCAGGCTGTGGTTTAAGGACTGTCCTTACTCCTCCTTTCAGAGCTGAGCTGCCCGAGTACCTCCTGGACTTTGGGTACGTGATTCTCGGTAACACCCCCACGCACGTCGTGAGGATCACCAACACCGGGCAGTTCCCTGTGTCCTTCTGCGCTGATAGACGGGTTCTGCGTGACACAGGTAACCAGTGCTGGAGAGACTTCACGTGGGCTTGAAGCAGCTGTCTCTGACAGATTAGCTTAAGCCACTGGACATGGGGAGTTTTTTTTTGAGTGCTTGTATGTATAACTTTTTCCTCCTTGGGACCCTCTGCCTGGTGCTTTAGAGCCTGAGTTCTCCTGGCCAGCAGTGCTCAGAGACCCGGCCTGCCCGTGCCTGCCCTAACACTTCCCTGCAGGGGCTGGATGGGCTGATCACCTTGGTCACCTCTCAGCATCTTCTGCTCTTGGCTACCATGAGCATCACCTGATGGGCACTCCGTGGGCTTGTGTTGCAAACAGATGGACGCTTTGTGGTTTGGAAGTGCTTTGTTTAAAGTTCATAATGCCATAGCACTTCTGTTCAGCCTTTATTGAGAAGACAGCCTGTGAGGCCCTCTGTTGTATCAAAACAGGCTTTCGAAACAGGCCTTGACGTAAGGCTGCAGTACCAGCAAACGGTGACTCGCCATGTCTGAAGGGCGATCAGGTGCCTCCTCTAAATTGTTTTTCAGGGAGCACCATGGCATGGGGGGAATCTTAGTTGGAAATTCTCCTTTGGAGAGGTCTGTGCATCCTTCCCTGGGATGCCTAGTGAAGGAATGGTTGGAGCTCCTCAACTGAGATGTTTCCTTTTTACCATGTGGGTCTTGGATTCTGGCTGTGAAAGCCCTTTCTCCTTGTGTGGTGACAAGGGAGAAGGAGTGGCAGTCTTCTCCACAGGTACAAAGGGGTCCTTCACAGAGCTGCCAGCCAGGACATATGGCCTTAACGTGCTTGTGACACATTCATGTTGATTGTGTATCTCAGCTGCTTTATTTTCATCTGTTCAAGGTTTCAGTGTGGATCTGGACCACATGAAGCACCTGCTCTGCTGCGAGACCAAGGTGTTTGAAGTGCGCTTCGACCCACAGAGCGCCAACCTGCCACTGGGAGAGGTGGACGTGCTCCTGCCCATCAAGGTACCTACGGCGTGCTTGCTCACCCCGCTGTGCCAGTGCACCTCTCGGGGCAGGTGGAGAGTCGGAGACAGCAGCAGATGTCACCGGGACTCTCAGCTGGATGCTCTGTCCTTCCCTAGGTAGCAGGAGGCCCCACATTCCACGTCCGCCTCCATGCCAGCGTGGCCATGCCATCCCTCTGCGTCTCCAGGGACAGACTGGAGTTCTCCACTCTCCAGTGTGGGCAGTGCCAGGAAGAAACTGTCCAGCTCCACAATCAGCTCCAGGTCCCCTGTAACTGGTTCATCACTATCAATGAGCCTGTTAAGAAGGTAAAGCACAGACAATGTGTAACACGTAAGTTCTCGGTTGGGTTTTCTTTGCCTCTCTTGCCCTTTCAGCCCCTGTGGCTGCGTGAGCACTTGGGCTACAGCTCATCTGAGGAAGCTTTGGAGGGTACAGAGCAAGGCTGGCTCACCTGGACCTGTGCATTAGCTGGTGCTTCACTTCTCTGCCACGTTCCCCCGTTCCTCCTCTTCTGAGGATGGTGCCTCCCCATCTGCCTGCCCTGCCTGTTCTCCCTCCCATTCTAGGCCAGAGGTGGCCTCGGCTGGTTTGGCTGTGGATGCCCTCAGCACCATGACGGTGTCTCAGAGCACTGCAGGAACCGAGGGTCTGTCCTTGCAGACCAAGGAGACCTCACACAATTGTTTTTTTGTTCTCAGGTGGACAGACACTGGCCAGCGAGGATGCGTCGGAAGGTGCCCCAGAAGTTGAAGGCCCAGCCCTGTGTCTTCGAGGCGCTGCCCTCGGCTGGAGCCCTCGCTCCAGGACAACGCTGCAACGTGCGAGTCAGGTTTTCACCCACAGAAGAGGTGAGATCAGCGAGTGTCACCACCAAGAGATCTGGCAGGGCAGTGTGGTAACAAGAGCCCAGCACAGGGAGGAGGAGATGGCGTCTGCCTCCACAGAGAGCTTTCTGCAAGCCCCGTACCCACTGTGCCTCAGTTTCCCCTGCAGCACACTCTTCTGAGAGGGGCTTTGAAATCCCCCCTGATGCTTGCTCAGCATCAGGGCATGGTGAGGTGGCTGCCTCTCGGCGCATGGGGGGAAATCTGCCTGTTTGCCCTCGTCTCCCCCTTGCACGGGCCTGTTTGAGGCTGCAACGCCCTGGTGCAGAGCAGCTGGTGCGCTTGCAGGGGATAACCCTGGAAGGGCCAATCTAGGCAAGTCCTGCTGCTGGTACCAGCAGACAAAACAGCCGCCAGGCACCTTCCTGGGCACAGCAGGACAGTCGCCTGGAGTGGTGTGCTGCCAGCAGTCCCTGTGGCTCTGGCCCAGCCTGCCTGCACGTTCCCAGGCAGTCTGGGAGTCAGCTGAAATGATGGGGTGTTCCCAAAGGCAGTTTGCCTGTGGCCACCGTGACTTGGAAACTGGCAGTGGGTAACAGGATGGACACAAGTGCTTCCGTGCCTGGGAACAGTCCCAGGGATGTTTTAATTGGTGTAGAGGTGTAACCATCTTGTGTCTGGCTTTGACCAGAGCCAAACACTGAGCAGAGAAGACGACCCTTATTTCTAGCCAGTGAGAGCTCATCTGCCTCATTCATCGAGCTGATGTTTGCCTGATGCAGCAGTGCCAGGACTGTGTCTGGGCAACATAACCCTGAGGACCTTCCTCATGAGCATCACACTCCCTCGTGACTGGGTGAAAACATCTGATAGTGCATTTTAGATTCGTCTGACACCCAAATATCCAGTTACACTTTACACCAGGATTCATCCCAGTTACTCAGAGCCAGCATGCAGATGCTGTAGCCCCTGCTGGAAGTAAATATCTGTTTTCCATTCCCCTTAGAGGTACTGGTGACACCCCTGCCTTGGGGCAAGAGTTGAATTTGAAGCCCTGTCACCTGGGACTTCATGGAGGAGTTTTCTGTGCTTCTCTCTTTTCAGAAGTCCTACAGAAGTGAGCTGAAGATTAACATTTTCCAGAGCAGCCAGCACCTCCAGCTGCAGGTCTCGGGGCGTGGGCTGGAGCCACAGCTGGAGTTCAGCCCCCCAGTGCTCGAGCTGGGACCGTTGCTGCCGTACAGCTGTGGAGCAGAGGGGACGGTGGTGGTGAAGAACCCATGCGAGTTCCCCATCGAGTTTTACTCGCTGGAGTTCGACCAGCAGTACCTTGCTGAGGAGGAGGTGAGAGGGAAGGTCTGGTCCCCATGTGCACGCTCCCGTAGCTTCACAGTGCTCCAGCATTCCCGGGTTCGTGCCAGGGAGATGGAGACAGTCCCCAGGGCAAAGTCTGGTGGCATTTCAGGGTTAGCCAGCTCTGCTGGCAGACTGTGGAGGAGCTTGGATAGTCTGTGTTTTTAGAAACACGTCCTGCATATGGCTTCTTTTCCCTACATGCACAGATCCTGCAGACGCTTAAAGACTATGATTGCCGCAACACCTTATTGCTGCCTCCACGTGCCCCGGGTGAGAAGCTGCCCCCTGAGGTGCTGGAATATTATCAGGACCAGAAGAGGCTGCAGGATGAGCAGACGAAGTCCAAGACTGGGGAACCAGCAGGCCAGGACAACGGTGAGGGTTTGGCATTGGCTGTCCTGAGTGTGGACACAGCGGGGAGTCCAGCCCGCACGCCCCGAGCTCTCCATGGGAAGCCCCGGCTTTTAGCAGCCACCCATTCCCCAGCTTGGTGGAGGAATTCCAGCGTGAAGGTCTGTAGCTTGTAACACGCATCCCCTACCAGCCCTGAGTGCAGCCAAAGCAAGCTCATATCTGCCTACCATGGACTGGGGAAATAATCATGTTGTCCTCTTGTGTCCCCTAACCACAAAAAATAGGATTGGATGAGTTCTTCAGCCAGCAGGACCAGGTCTAATACCACCAGCTATCTTATATTTGCTCCTTCCCAGCACCAAAAGCACAAACTCAAAATCCCCCCGAGGGCAGAGACAGCCTGGACAGACTTCTCCTTGGGAAACTTTCCATCTTTTGCACGTGGCCGTGCAAAGTGGCAAATGGCAAAGAGCAGATTGCCTGGCCATGTCCACCCTCTTCTTCCCTCCCCGTGTCCTTCCTCCTCAGCAGACTTTGAAGATGTCCAGTCTCTGTCAGATCAAGGAAGAAAGTCCTCTGCTGGGGTCATTCACACTGTCTCATCCCAGAGCTCACTCATTTTCCCCTCCGTGTTTGATGAAAGCCAGTCCAACAAGGTGGACTCTAAATCTGAATGCGGAGGAGGAGGAAGGTGTTGAGAAAAGACAGGGGATGGGTAATGTTGCAGACAGGGCAGGGACAAGTGAGAGGCCAGAGAGGTTCTCCCCAGTTTTGCCAAATGAGCACCTTTTCCCCCAGGAGCTGCTGGGATCAGGATGATGCTGTTCCCTTTCCTAGGCAGGGCAGCGCGCTCTCTGTCCTGCGTGACACTGCAAGCCGAGATGGCTTTTGGTGACCTCCTAAGGGTAAAGGTGGGAGCTCTTTGCAAATGCTGTTATGGTGAATTCAGAGCCCAGCTACATCTCCTGGTATAATATTCCTAAAGCATCCAGCTTTTGGATAATCGCTTGATCTGCAAATGGAGCCTCTCCCTTGGGACGGTGTAAAATGCCTGGTTCTGCCTGTCCCCCCCTTACTCAGCAGGACCTGGGACCAAACTCCCATGAGGACCATGTTGACAGGGCACGGGAGATTTGGCCCAGTTCTTTTAGGTATTGCCAAATGCTTGCTCTTTCCTCTTTCTGCCACCCCATTTCCTATACTCTGAACAGGCACCTTGACCACCATCTAGGGCAGACCCTGATCTGCACAAGCCTAAAGGAGGGGCATGGTGAGACCTCAGTGTGGTGTTGGTTTCAGCAGAGTCTTCTCTCCCAGGATCTGAGGGGATGGGGAGGATGATCAGGATCATAGGTAGGCAGGAGGCTGACTGTTCTATCTGGTTCTGCACAGCAGAGCATCGGCAGAGCATCACCAGCAGCAAGGCGGCCGCGGGAGAACTGGCCGACAGCCCTGTCTATAGGGCCATCGCCCGCCACCTTGGCATCGATATCTCTCCAGAGGGGCGCGCGGCCCGAAACCGCAGAGGGATCGTTGTCATCATCCATGGGGCACCCCTGACAGGTAGGCGAGCCGCAGCCTGTGGCTGCAAGGAGGGGGGAAGCAGGAGAGACACATCCTGGTGGGCCGTGGTGCTTGGTTGACCAGTTGAAGCGAAGCGAGGTAAGCCGCAGCTCTGCTGGTACATGAAATGGTCCCAGGCTTTCACCAGCTGGGGCAAGTGCTGTGGCTCACCCTGTGTCCGCACAGCTGGGCTATCGTTCCCCCACACAGGGTGGCCATGTCCCCGTTGCTTCGTGGGAGCACAGCGCCTAGTGCCCATGTTGCCTCATGGGAGCAGTCCCTCGCCCACGCTGACCCCCAGACCGTGCCCAGACATTGGCTGAGGCAGCGCCGGCCAGCACAGGCTGGCGAACGCTCTGAGTGGTGGCGGGACAGGGCTCGAAACAATGTCCTGGCCCAGGGTTGAGGTCACCACGAGGGACAAAGTGCTCAGCTGGATGTGAGGTGGAGGTGATCCTCCTGGCTCTAGAGGACAACGCTTCTAGCCATGCTCAGCTACCTCCCTCACGGTCTCCCCTAAAGGGGCACTTGATTTCCGACTGCCCTTGAAACTTTGAAATCCTGTCTGGGGACAGGAAAATGCTTCACGTGCAAGTGTCACCAAGCACTCTTCCTCTCTCTCAAGGAAAGACAGCGGCAGCGGTTGCCCTGTCCAAATATTACGGCGCTGCCTGCTTGTCCATCGACACCGTGGTGAGAGAAGCCATCTCGGACAGGAGCAGCTCAGCAGGGCTGCGCGCCCGGGAGCTGTGCATCAGGGCTGCCATCGAGCAGAGCTGCAAGGAGGCAGAGGGTGCCGGTAAGGAGAAACGCTGGACCCAGAGCAGCGCTTCAGAAACCCACCATGATCATCCACTTCTGCTTGCTCCAGAGAGGAAGTCTGACAGCCCTTGGGTCTCCTAGGGAACATGGGTGCAGCATGTAGAAATGCAAAGCCATTTCATAAAGCATCTCGTGTTATTAAAAAAAATAATCTCTGTTTTAAGGGCTCAGACAGGGGCACTTTTGCTGCTTCTGGGCTTCTCAGCACATAGTCCTTTTCCTAGGAGTGGTGAAGCACACCTGTATTTTTCTCAGGGTTTTCTTATATTTCCTCTAAGCTGAATCCAGCTGGCTCCTCGTGGCCATCAGGCAGAACTGCTGCCCACTTTAACAACCAAGAAGCCCTCTGAAGCTGCTCATTAAGCACTAGACAACTGACTTTGAATGTGGCTTCAGAAACATGAGAGGAAGGGAAGAATAACCTCCCAGAGTTTCAGATGAGACACGCTGCAGATGAGCTCTTTTCTCCAGAGGTTCTCCTATACACACTGTCAGGTCACACAGCTCGTGCATGTGGTGCTGTTCTCCACCTGAGACCTTTTAGAAAATCTGGTTGGGCAGTTGGTGCCCCGCGCTCTGCAGGGTGAGGCCAGACTCTGGTTCTGGTGGGGGAAGTTTTGCATTGCTCAGCTTTGAACCTGGTTGGGTCGGGAGCTGGTGGAAGGAAGAAGGGTCTGGGCCCTGGGTGGGGTTATCCCATGCGGAGGATTTAGCTCCAGTGAGATGGGGGATGCAGCTGGGGCAGGGCTGCATGTTACCATCTCCATGTGAGAATGCAGGATGGGTGCAAGGTACAGAAATGATGCTCCTGGAGGGTGGAGCCTTGGCTTGATCCATAGGGGAGCTACTGTGCAGTGTCACCTGCGTGCACATTTGTGAGGAGGGACGCAGAGCTGTGCCTTAAAAACTCTCTGGCTTTAAAATCCAGTATCAGATGGTGTGCTTTACCATGCTAATAAGAGAAGCAGGGCAGGAGCTGCTTCTGGAGATGGGTGCTGCTAGTGCCCAGCCGGCTGGGGAACAATGGCCGTGTCCCTGCCAGGGCACAGGGCTGTGCCCGTTGGGGTGGAAGGTGCCTGCTTGCTCCCCACTGAGCGTCTGTCCCCTCCACAGGTCACAACGCAGATGTGTCCCTCAGCCTGCAGTTCGGCACCAAGGCCAAGCGCAGCCTAGACATGAGACGGTCCAGCTCTGTGGGCAAACTCAGCTGGCGGTCCGTCAGGTCCCGAGGCCAGGTGAGCGCTGCGGTGGGCAAGAAGAAGACAGATGGCCCCACACCCCAATCCCAGAAACAGCATCTGATGGATCTGACAGGCTCCCAGGTGAAGCACGATCTGCACTGGTTAATGCCTGGGACCTTTCTGTTGCCTCTGAGAAGTGAAGGGGCCGCTTCCAGTGGAGGCTCTGTGTCACCCAGAGCCTGGTGCGGGGGCCTATAGTGCAGAGAGCCAGCTGGGCAGGCTGGGCATGGCTCGGGGTGGGAATGAAACCCTGTGCTCTGGCAGAAAATCTCTACGGCATCTTAACAGATTGTTGGCAAAGTGCAGTCCTGGCTAACGTGGCTGCAGCAGTGGGCAAACCTGCGGGATGCTGCGCTGGGGGCTTGCGAGCTTGGGTCTCTGCTGGCCATGGATGCACCCTCCAGCGTGGTCCCCTGGAGCTGCTGGCCTGCAGTTTTGTTCTAGTCTCCTGCTAGTGAGAAACCCCAGCTCCAAGCCCAGCAGTTGGAATTGTTTGGGGGTTTCCAAAGTGGTTGATTTTTCTTGTGGTGTTCAACATTGCAGGGCTCATCAAGTTCTCACCTCTCTCCCCTTCCCTGCGTTCCTGCGCAGCGAGAGCTGAGCATCAGTGGCAGCACATCAGGAGAGCTGGGCTTTAGGAGCTGCGTGCTGCCCGAGGACCTGCTGGTGGCCATCCTCTCTGAAAGGCTGCAGGTACGTGGGGTGGGGGCAAATGGTACATTCTTGCTACAGAGAGACAGGCAGCGAGGTACAATTCAGAGAGGAGGAGGGCTGTGCCTGCTCTTGGAGGAGTTCTGGGCTGCGTGCAGGGATCCGTGGGTGAAGCTGCAGATGCCGTAAGTTGGCAGAGCGTGGGGAAAGATCAGAGCTTGTCTGAGCTGCTGCACTTGGAACTGTGATGGCTGGTGATCTCTGACATCAGGCTTTAGTGACTAGCTGAGAGCCCAATGCGTGCGACAGCTGACTTTCTCTTCCTTTTCGACTTTATCTGCAGCTGAGCGACTGCTACCAGGGAGTGGTGTTTGATGGCCTGGAGACCCCCTTTGCACACAACACGGCGTCTGCTCTCCTCTGCCTGCTCAAAGCTGTCAGAAATCGGCCTCACATCTATTTTGTGAACCTGTTCCAGGATTATGCTTCTTGGAAAGCCAGGGAGATGGCCGCAAAAGAGCAGGAAGGTGAGACTCTTCGTCTCCGTAACTCTGAAATCTTCTCTCTCAAGCCCTCAGCCTTACCCGTGTGTATCTGGGTTACCAGCAGAACTTGTAAGAGATGTTTTTATTAATCCTTCCACCTTCTGCCTCAGTGTAGCCAGCACTCAGCTCACAGTTGCTTAAAATACAGCAATGCTGAGGCTGACCTCAGTCTCTAACATTAAAGCTTGGGCACAAGTGCAAGCTGTTGTGGCTCAATAACTAATCACTGGCCAGCTGTCCACAGTGCTGGTGCATGTGAGCCAGGCAAGGCATGGGAACTCACTGACCAGTGATAGTTTGGGGGCTTGTCTGAATTCTGAAGCAGGGATGTGAGCTCGCCAGTATCTCCTGGCAGGATGATAGGCTGGGTCAGGACAGAGTTGTGAATCCTGGCAGCTCACCCAGAGCAGCAAGCTCTGCTTGCAGGCACTGATGGTTTCTTCTCTGGTCTGTGCTGAAGGACGGGAGCGGGAAGAAGCTTCCAGGAGGGAGAAAGCACGTCTCTGGGAGATGGAAGAGGACGAGTATGATGCCCTCACCGAGGAGGAGAAAATTCAGTTTGATAACAGTATACTGCAAGTCAAGCGTGAGAAGAAGAAAAGGTCTGTAAGCCTTCTATGGGTGACTCCCCAGGATAGTGTCCCCAAAGGGTTTCCCTGCTCCGGAGACCTTGGTTGTGCTCAGAGGGGTTACCAAGGCCAAAAGCATTAATTACCAGCAGCACGAGGATTGCCAGTTCCACCCCCCTGGTTCCCAGCAGAGGAGGGACCTTCCTCCGGTGAGATGAGAACATCTTCTCTCCGTTTTAGTGGTGAGCCCTTCGGCTTCGACACTGGCTGCAGGGAGCTGGGCTCTGTGCTTCCCTTGCCACTGTGCTTACAAGTGTCTCTAAGTTAATTATGTTCATTCTCATCTTCATCGCCCTTCTTCACCAAACCAGAGGGGTTGTGGTGTGGGTTGGTGTGAGGCGCAGCTGTGCTGGCTTGGTTTGGATCCCAGTCCTGCCGTAGGTGAGGCCCTTGCACTGCTGAGCTCCCAGGGTTTTCCTTACTGAGTGACACCAGCCACAAAAGCTCACCTTCAGCTGCAGCAGCAGGTGAGCCTGGGAGAAGCTCTGATCCAGCAAAGCAGCCCTGTTCAAGAGGATACACAGGATAAGCTTAAGCCTCTATTAACCCCTGCCTGAAACTTGGGGAGGGACTTGCTTAAAGAGAGCCTGTGTTTCAGCACTTCTTTCAGCCCCAGCTGAAGTTTGTTTCCCTGGGAGGAGATCACTAGGGCTGCTTCAAACTGTGATTTCCAGGACAGGCAGCACAAGTTTCCCATGGTCCCAGCTGGGTTCCAGCAGGAAACCTGGTTGTTTGGAGCCTGTTTTGCAGGAGGGCAGTTACTGCAGCCTTTGCTTTCTGATTGATATGGCTAGTCTCACTAAGGAGCAGGCTGTGCCCAGGGAGAAGGGCTGGATAAGCCAAGTATTGGTGCAGGGATAAGCAGGTGTTAGTGATTGGTGAGCTGGCTTAATGATTTGTGAGCTGGATATTGAGAGCTTCAGGCTCCAGTCTGGAGCAATGGTGGATCAGTCTTTGGCAGCATGCTGGAGGTGTCCAGGTGGACCTTATTGGAGAAGTAGTGCAATTTAGACCTCGTGACAGCAAAGCCTAGATTTGGCTGGCCCTGGAGGTCCCCTCCCACTTCCCTCACTTTGGATGTCCCAGCCTCCCCAGGTTGAGGGAAGTCCACAGAGCTGGTCTAACAGTTGTGCCTGGCCTTAGGGTCAGTGAATGAAGTGCGGGGCCAGCTGGGATTGCAGCGAGCCCAGATTTCTGGTGGTGACTCTCGGGGATGTTTTCTGTTTGTCTTGCTGAAGGGAGATGGAGCGGCTGGCTCGAGAGCTTGAGGAAAAGCACCGGTGGGAGCTAGAACGCTTGAGGGAGGAAGAATTGCTGAAGATGTTGTCTAAGTGGGCCAAGAGAAAGCTTGGAAAAGACAAAGAAAATGCTTCAAGGAAGAAAAGCCAGCCTGGAGTCAGACAGGTGGGTGGTTGTGTTTATAGAGATGAGTGAAAGCCCTGGGGACCCTCCTGCTGAGCCGTACCATTCCTGGCGAAGCCAGCAGCCACCCGCAGTGCTGGGGGTGGGTACCTGGCCGTCAGCAACACACGGGGCTGTGCTGGGAAACAGCAGCCGGTGTTTGATCATGCTGCTGCTTCACCAGGGGTATTTTCACATGGGTTTGTTGGGTAGAGCTGTTCTTCTAGGGTCGTGCTGCCTTTGAGTCATGGCTTCACATAACTCCAAGCCCTAGATAGTTTTAGTCCAGCATTTCTCCCCGTTCTGCATGTGACTTACACCTCTGAGCCATGACCCGCCTGGGATGTGGTGTCTTTTGCTACCTGTCTGGCAGGAGATACCACCAGGCCCTTTAGGTATTCATTAGCAGCCAGACTTCCCAAAGTGTCAGCCAGACACAGGGATGGATGCTCAGCACACCAGAAACGTGCCCGGAGGACTGCACAGGAGTAAGGGGGTGTCTTAAGGTCCCTGTTTGGGTTGGGGAAGCTGTTCTGTTTCTCAGCTGGTTTGCAGGACTCCTCATCAGTCTGGTGCTGGGGAGTTTAGTTTCAGTTGAGCTCAACTGGGTACCAGCTGCGTTCTGAATTGGGATTTGTAGAGCACCTAGCACAGGTCTCAGATGAGGCGTGGGGTGCTATTGCAAAGATCGCCGCTGTCCTACAGCATTTGAGTTGGTGCTTTGAAATGCTCACCGCTTTTTCCTGCTCCTCCTGCCCAGAACACGAACGCATCCACTAGCAACACCAGCGCATCCACCGGCAACCTGTCCGATGTCACCGAGGGGGGAGAGAAGAAGGGATCTGCAGAGGAGCACCCAGACTCTCTTGCAAGTGACAAGGAAGATAAGAAAAAGCAGAGCAAGGCTCCCCCGACAGATGCCTGCCCCCTGGAGGTTGTGCAACCTGCAGACCCAGAACAGGGGGAAACCAAAACCGAGGCGCAGAGTGACAGCGAGAAGAACTTGGCCCTGAGGTTTGAGATCTATGAGGCATCGCAGAGGGATGTCACACATATTTTGTCATCCTGGGACAGGGCTCAGGGTATCCTGCTGTCCCCTCTGAACCAAGAGGTGGTGCAGCACCAAGTACAAGGCCAGCGCCAGCATCTATCCAGGAAGGGGAGCCGAAAGGACAGAGAGAAGGAGCGTCTGGAAAAACTGAAGGCTCTTGAGGACTCCAAGTTATCTGGGCTGGAAGGGGAAGATGCAGAAGGGTCAGCCAGAGGCCAGGACGTCGGGGTGCCCTGCTTGGACATCCAGGTGCTGAGCTCGGCAGATGTGACTAGGGCGATCCTGGAGAGTGGCAAGCTGCCAGCGGCAGAGCAGGTAAAGCCCTTGTGAGGCTCAGATGCTGAGCCTGCCGTGGTCTGGGCCCTGGTGCATTGTGTCCCACCAGGTGACAGCAGCACAGAGCCTTGTCCAGGCCACTGATGCTGTTCCACAATGGCTTCACAGCAGCCACGTGGCTGGGGAAGTTCTTGCCATCCCTCAGATGGGTGGAAAGAGGGAGGGTTCTCTGTTGGAACATCCTCTCTGTTTGGAGAGTTTCCCAGTCTGGAAATCATTAAAAATGGTCCCAGGGCAGGGCAACTCCTGGTTATTGTTTCCTTCAGCCGAGTCACTCAGAGTTGAGATTTCTCTCTAGGTCCCACTTGTAGGTCCTGGCACTGCTCTGGAGCCTGCCCACCCCACTGGGAACAAAAAAGCACTGTGCTCCATCTAAATAAAAAAACCCATTGCCAAAAGCTCGGTGCCTTTCAGGAAGTGTGAGGATGAAGGCGACGGGACTATAAACAGGGTTTTCTCTTATGCTCTAGATCCTGGATGACCTGGGACTGGGTCCCTCGGGGCCTCCCATTCCACCTACTGCTTTTTACTCTGTGATCCGCTACCCGGAGAAGCGGATGGTCCCTGCAGCAGGAGAAGACCTCGAGCACTTCGCCTTTGTGGTGCCAGAAGGTGCCACTGCAGAAGGAAAGAAGAAAACCCGAAGTTTCTTGGATGTCCCCGTTGTGCCTGCAGTGAAGGTGCCAGGGCAGGGGCCAGGCTGGATGGGGGCATGGGGGGCGGGTGGGATGCAAAAGGATCACTGTGGAAGGGCAGTGAAGACATGACGGGGCCCCGTGTCTGCAGGCATCCCTCCTGTCTGTTTAAAAGAGACAGCTCTGCTTGAGACATAGGGCAGTTCTGTGAGATGAGAGAAAAGAAAATCAGCTAAAACCTTCAACTTCCCTTGAGGAGAGGGTCCTGGGCAAGGAGGGGTGTTGTAGGCGAAACAAAGTCCCATAAGGAAGACCAAATCCATGGGCAGAGGGGGTTGGTGGTTTATTCTCTCTCCTGTCTGTTACCAAACCTGCAGCTTTCTCTCCAGGATGGGGGTGTCTCAGGGCAGGTCTCACCTCTCTCCCTTTCCTCTCTCCCTTGGTGTGAAGGTGTCAGAGGAGCAGGTCACGCCAAGCAGGGGCCGGTCGGGGAAGGAGAAAGCCGCGGGCAGGCGGGAGGCTGTGAGGCAGAAGCGGAGCTCCAGCCGGGGCAGGAGAGGTCTCCAGGCGCCGGGCACGGGAGCACCCACGCGGCCCCCCGAGGCGCACCAAAGCGACGTGGACAGGGTCCCATCCCGGGGGAAATCCGTCAGGTGAGCTGTGAGGGAGGAGGTGATCCCTCTGCTTCACGTCCATCTTGCCAAACGGGCTCCATCATCCCCAGCCCCGCAGGGACCCTCTGCCGGTGCCTCCACGGGATGGCGAGTCCATGAGCCTCCTCCTTCTCTCGTTTGCTCGTTAGCAATGTCTGAAGCCTCCTCTTTAATTGCCAGGCTGAGCAGCTGCCGGTGGATAGTGCCTGCCCACGGGGAGGTGGAACTGAAGGTCCAGTTCAGCTCCACGGTGCCGGGGCAGTTTGACCAGACGCTGCATTTTGAGGTCCTGGGGACAAAGCGACTGTACCAGGTGCACTGCAGGGGTACCTGCCTGTATCCCACCGTCAGCCAGGACCCACGGTAAGGCTGGGGCGTGGGAGCCTCCCCCACTGCTCCCCACTGAGCTCAGAGCCAGGGCTGCCCCTTGTGCCCCAGTGACCTTCTGGCTTGGGCAGAGCATGCGGCCTGAGCCGCCCAGCATCTCTTCCGTGCTTGGAGCTGGGAACCAGTACTGGTACTATGGGAGACCTCGGCTGGTCCGAGGGATCAGAATGTAAGTTTGATATTGACCTTGAACAGATAACCACGTACCCTTCAGAGGCTGGAACATCCTGAGAGGAGCTGCGTAAACAAGAGTAAGGAACTGCCAGACTGGAACTGCCTGACCGCAAGGAGAGGAAGGGTATCGAGGTTGCAGCAGAGAAGAGCTCATCCAACCATGAACTGTTAGTCTGTAATTAAACCAATCAGATATGGACACATACTCTTCATAAAGTTATAAAAGGGCTTCTTAGAACAATAAAGTAGCCACTTTTGCACAGTTCGGTGTTTGTCGTGTCCGTCTCAACAGCAACAGTGGGGGGCACTGGGATGGTTACTGGGACGTACTGCAGGGCACTAGGACATACTGGGATATATTGGGGAGCACTAGAAGAGTTATTGGGATATACTGGGGGGCACTGGGATATACTGGGATATATTAGGAAGCTCTAGGAAGGTCACTGGGTCATAGTGGGGGGCACTGGGAGGGGTATTGGGTTGTACTGCAGGGCACTGGGACATACTGGGATGTATTGGGGAGCGCTAGGAGAGTCACTGGCACATAGTGGGGGGCAGTAGGAGGGTCTCTGATATGTACTGGGGGCACTGGAACATACTGGGGCACACAGGGCATACTGGGGCACACAGGTTACTGGGATGTACTACAGAGCACTGGGACATACTGGGATATACTGGGGAGTGCTAGAAGAGTTATTGGGATATAGTGGGGGCACTGGGACATACTGGGATATATTATGGAGCACTAGGAAGGTCACTGGGACATAGTGGGGGGCACTGGGAGGGTTACTGGGACATAGTGCAGGGCACTGGCACATACTGGGATATATTGGAGAGTGGTAGGATAGTCACTGGGACATACTGGGGGCATTGGGAGTGTTACTGGGATGTATTGTAGGGCACTGGGACATACTGGTGCGCACTGGGATGGTTACTGGGACGTACTGTAGGTTACTGAGACATACTGGGATATATTGGGGATTGCTAAGAGGGTCATTGGGACATACTGGGGGGCACTGGGACATACTGGGATATATTGGGGAGCACTAAGAGGGTCATTGGGACATACTGGGGGGCACTGGGTGTCACGGTTGATAGTATTGACACGGTGATGGTTTAGCAGGAAATCTGGATTTATTAATCACTAACAGCAATTTATCATTACAAAATAATTCAGAGATGCTGAAAGAAGGAAAAGCGACTGATTCACAGACTCTGAACTGCCCAGATTCACACTCCCTCCCTCACCGGTGCCTTCACTGACCCATCGATCCCTGCGCATCCACCAACGGACAGACACCCGGAAACGAGGGTCCGTCCCCCCACGAGCAGAGACCGAGCGGGTGACAGAGCAGCGAGCTCAGAGAACATTTCCCTCCTCTCGAGGGCAGAGCCAATCCTCCCGAGGCTTCGGCATTCCCCCGCGGGCCATCCCTGAGCCCCGAGCGGGGGGACCTCACCCCGGCCTGCCCTCAGCTCTGGCAGCAGACGACACCTCCAGGGTTTGGTCCCTGCGAGGCTCCAGCTCGGGGCAGATGCTGGTCACAGGCCGCTGGGATCCAGGGGAGCTCCAAGGGTCTCCCTGGGGGTTGCAGTTTAGAGGGTCCAAGATCATTGACTTTTGCCAGGTCCCTTCTGGTGCCACCCAGCAGCTGCACAAGAACTTGATGAATGTGCAGCTCTGTTCTTGTTCCCATCTGGCCCCACCCCAGGCCCAGGTGTGCCCGGCCCTGAGGAGATGAGGGGCTGTTAGAGCTGATCCCCAGCAGGGGGGAGGGCAGGAGCCAGGCTCGGTGACGTTCTCAGTCCTTATCTCCACAGACGGGGCACAGCTGGGGGAGGTGGGGGGGAATCACACCCAGCACCAAGCACCCGACCAGGAGGGGCGGGGAGGGGTGAGAATTGCACCCCCACACCCAGTTATCCCAGGTGTTGAGACAGGAGACAGCAACAATCAGTCACAAACGAGCTGCCGGAGCGTCACAGGAGCTCATGGCACTGGCACCAAGTCCAAGTGCGCTCTCTGCCAGCCCTGTGCCCTGTCCCTGCGCCAGCCCCCCGCTGCAGGGGATTCCCTCGGACCAACGGGATCGAGCAGCTCCCCACCCCTGCCCCTTCCCTGCTCCCAGTGAACACCGCCCCAGCACACCCGCTCCTCTGAGCTCCTCACCCAGCGCAGAGCCCAGCCAGTGCCCCAGGAACAGCACTGCGATGTTTCCAGCAGCGTCACCGCCGTCCCTCTGCAGGACGGGCCATGGCCTCGGGTGAGCTGCGTCTGATGGCACCGAGGGACTCCTGGTGTGGGGCTCTGCCTGGCTTTTGGAAGGACAGAGGGCAAGAGGCTGATCCAGGGTAATTCTAGTGGTGTAACACAGAAGGAAAAAAACCCTCCATCGAACCACATTAACACTTCATATTTAAAGTCACATGGCTTGTTTGGTTTTTAATTATCCTACTCAGGTCTGAACGCTCAGGCCAGCAAAACCCCTCTGCACCCCACAGCTTGTTCCCCTCAGACAGCACCAGAGCACCTTTCACAGCAATAACTGATTGCCGCGGTTCTCCAGAAGCACTTTTGCTCTGAGGCTCATGACATCACCCTAGAGACTCATTGTAGCTGATAACAAAAGCCTCCCAGCCTGTCCCGGGACCGCCCCCGGTGCCTCGCTGCCCGCCCCAGGACCTGACCCCCATGGTGCTGCCCGCCCCGGGATCTAACCCCGATGGAGCTGCCCGCCCCGGGACCGAATCCCGGTACCGCGCTGCCCACCCCGGGACTGGACCGCTACGGCGCTGCCTGTCCCAGGACCGAATCCTGGTGCCGCGTTGCCAGCCCCGGCATGGAACCCCGGTGCCTCGCTGCCCGCCCCGGGACTGGCCTCCAGTGCTGCGCTGCCGGGACCGAACCTCGACGGTGCTGCCCGCCCCGGGACCTGCCCCTGACGGCGCTGCCTGTCCCGGGACCGGCCCCCGGTGCCGAGGCCCCTCCAGCACAGGGAGGGCGGGGGCAGCCCGCCGGGACAGCTGGGGCCATCGAGGCGCCAGCCGAGGCTCTCGGAGCTGGGCTCAGCGGGCTCGGGGAAGCTTGTTCCCCGCCCCTGGCACGGCCCTCCCGCCCCGCCATCACTCGGCCAGCCGGTGCCGGTTCCGCCGCACGCCCCGTCTGTGCCCTCGGTGCTGGCCGCGAGTGGAGGTGCCGTGGAGGGGCGGGTAGAAGTACGAAGTTCGTTGCGGGCGTGTCTGTGAGTTCGGGGCCAGGGAGGAACTGAACTGCTGCTCCTGCTCCGGGCAGCGCTTTCCCGGCGCTGGGGTTGGGTTTTCTTGCCCCGCTGCAAGAGAGCGCGGGGAGGGCAGCGGATGGTTGGAGCAGGGATCGCTGCCTGGCCCTGCCTGCCCCCCCCGGGTACGCAGGGTGGTGGGACCCCTTTGTTATCAGCTACAATGAGTCTCTAGGGTGATGTCATGAGCCTCAGAGCAAAAGTGCTTCTGGAGAATCGTGGCAATCAGTTATTCCTGTGAAAGGTGCTCTGGTGCTGTCTGAGGGGAACAAGCTGTGGGATGCAGAGGGGTTTTGCTGGTCTGAGTGTTCAGACCTGAGTAGGATAATTAAAAACCAAACAAGCCATGTGACTTTAAATATGAAGTGTTAATGTGGTTCGAAGGGGGATATTTTCCTTTTGTCTCTCTCGTCTCTCTCCAGCCCCAGAGTGCCAAGCTGGACACCTCTGTGACAAGCCACTCAGTTTGGCCACTCACAGCTACAGCCGAACAGAGAGCAGAGACTCCCATCTCCACAAAATTAACTCCGCCCTTGCCTTACAAGAGTGGGCATCGTGCACAGGAGGTTTAGGATTCCTGGCACGTGCCTACCTGGTGCAGGGCAGCAGCATTTCAGAGCCCCCGTGTTGCAGTTAGCTCTGCTTCATTAAACCTGCCTCTCCACGTGTCAGTGGCGCTCAGGTCGCAGAGACTAATACTGCATTGCCGCAATTAGCCTGCCTCTTTAAACCTGCCTCTCCACGTGTTGGTGGCGCTCAGATCGCAGAGACTAATGCTGCAGGAGGTTAAGACCTTCACGGGGACATCAGCACAGACACCAATGTGGTGGATACAAAATGTCCGTTTATTAAACTGTGTATCTTACCTATATACATTCACTAAGTACCTCCTTCATGGGTGTGCCCTTAACATTACAAGCCTATCCATCACCTTACCTCGTAACAAGGGGGGCTACAGCTATTCCTTCCGTACATCGCGAGATCTTCCGAACGCCAATCCCTACACCCCCGCAGTGGGACACACCTCGCAGGGAGCAGCCGAGGCTCCAGAGGAGCACAGCTCAGCACCAGCGGCTCTGGGCCTGCATGGACATGGCTGGGCTCAGGGAACACCGGGCACCTGAAACATGCTGCTTCTGGAGCTGGTTCAGGCTGCTCTGCAAGGGCACTGCTTGGCATCCAGGCCATGAGGGCACCGAGGTGGCCACCCCGCTCCGTGCCGGGGGGACGGGGTTGTACCCCCTTTACACCGGTCGCTCCCTCAGGCGTGTGAGCAGGGCTGGGGACAAGAGGAGCAGGCACAGAGGACACAGCAGGGAGCCAGCCGCAGCAGCCCCGTGAGCTGATCTGCGGGCACGCCGCCCTGCACCCACAGCCTTGGGGATGGGCGGGAGCGCAGGGAGCTCTGCACCATCTTCCCACACCCACTGAAAACGCCAGCACAGGGGTTCTGTGAGCTGGAATGAGGGCTGTCATCAGTGGAATCACGCTTCCTCATAAGTGACAATCTCCCAGCCATCGCCTCTTCCCAAGTTCCCAGATTTGCCTGTTACTGGTGCTATGGAATTGCACTCACGTCAAAGAGATGGGAATTGGGCTCCCATTATGCACTTTTCCTTCTGGAGTAATAAGCAACATGCACTGATGTGTTGTAGCAAGTCAGAAGCAGATAACCCCTATTTAAGGACAGTTTGCTACTACTACTACTAATTAACCACACATCCCTATACGAAATTAACCTAAGCTACGGTATTTTGTTGAATTAGTTCTCTAAATTCCTTCTACCATAATTTGCAGAAGTCCTTCTAACCTCACTTTCAATCATGAAACAGTAGATCCAGATTTAGTGTGGAAGCAGATGGTATAAAAATCCCATTTTGATACCACACCAACATTTTAGCCAAAACAAAAAAAGATGTTGCCAGAATCGATGTGAACTCTTTCACTCTTCATCCTCACCTCCTTCCAATTGGCTGCCTTTGTACACACAAAAGTTTTCTCCTCCACAGTGCTGCTGATAGACTCTGATTTCACTCCTGTCATCAGCATCCTTGCCAGATAAATGCAGATTTTTTCCCACAAAGGCCATGGTGACACATGCGCCGCTGCGTACCGGGGGCCTGAAGACGACTCCAGAATTCTGCAGCAGGAAATACACAAAAAATGCATTCAGCTTCCAACTCTAACAAAAGGTGAACACAAAGAGCATGTACGTGTGGCGTACACTTGAGGCTTCCAGTCTTTTAAGACAGGCCTTGAGCTGCTTAAATTGGAAAGTGCTTTGTTACATGCAGAAGGGGAGGAAAATATTTCAAACTGAAAATCCACTGTATCGAATTGCCCAAAATTGCAGGGACCGTGACCTGTATCGTCCCTCCCAATCCGGGGTTCCTACAATTCCCTTTACAGGAGTCAAAACTGGCTGGAGATACAGTGTAACAGATGAAGTTTTCATACGCTCAAGGCATTTCACATACCCCTCTGAAGTTCTGGTACCAGATATGGTCAGAGACAGGATCAGATTGACTAAACCAGAAGGCTTTAAGTAAGAGTTCCCATGGTTTTTCTGTTCAAGCACCCTTTTTCCCCCCAGCTGATGAAAAACACCAAATGTTTTAGTATAGAGAGAGATGGGTGGCAGTTACATATTTTAATAGTTATGAATTTTATTTCTTTCAAAAATTCAGTGAATCTTTATGCAAACTAGGTATACACACCTTTCAGCATTAGGCAAATACACCAAGGAAGATTATATACCTGTACATAAACAGAGAAGTAGACAGAGCTAACTTACCTTCCTTGAAGGTTGCTCTGCGTCAGTGGGTACAGTGATGGGACGCAGTTATCTCCCTCTGGTTACCTCACTTCTCACCGTGTTTCCACCCTTTTGCTGGGGCGGAGGTGGCGCTGGTGTCAGACTGGTGTTAATGATGGGAGATATATTGGTCACATATTCCACCGCCTTTAGACCTTTGACTTCACTCCTCTGCTCCTGTGAAAACATTCTAACCAGGTTAAATAGGTTATGCAAAAACAGCGACTGAGCGTATTGAACCAACCCTGTTTGACGGCTCTTTACACCTAGTAAGACGTGTACTTGTAGAACAGTTCCGTAACTCGTGCTTCCAATTTTGTTCATGAAAAGATTTCTGTGCTAAAACCCTTTCTTTTAATTTGCAAGGCAACAGGCAGACTGCTTGGAAGCGTCACCCCCACAGGTATATACAGCACTGTGAGCCGTGTGCTACTTGTAACCGTGCCGAGTTCTGATCCCCAGCAGACAGAGCCCCGCGGCACTGCTGCACTCCCTCCGCTGGCAAGCAAGTTCCAAAGCAGCCGAGTCTCCCAACAGTAACATCATTTGGCATCAATTATACAAGATGGGGTTCAAAATGCTTCTCTCCCGTTTGTAGTGGAGGTCTAGTCCTCCTTCAGGATGAAATGCAAACTGAGGCCCAGGGCCCTGAAAAGCAAAAGACACCTCTAGAGAATAAATTCTGCAAACATCGCGTGCTCTGGGTCTGAGCTCTGCGTCACGCCTGCATAACCTGTGACTGATCCGGCTGTTTTGTCAGCAGGGAGCATTAAGTAGAAAGTGCCAGCAAATTCTTGCAGAAAGATTTGTGCCCATCACAATACAGAGCACATGCAGGAGGGAGCTATTCGAACAGTGTCTGCCAGGCAGTGGTCACAGACCCATTCCAAAATCCCCCAGTCCCATGGAACTCCTAACACAAAACCAATTACACCATGTTTTTCTAGAACAGAAGTCCAAATCTCACCTGAAAGTAACTGTGTATGTATCAAGATCATGTGTGGCTACTCCAAAAAGCTCTCATTCTCATTCTCTGAACCTGCTAGTGTGACTTAGCAGGAGGAATGGTAAAAAAAAATAAAGGAGTTTTTTTGCTACTTTGCAGCTGTAGATGAAGATGAAAACTTGTAAGACTGTGAAAATATTCCTGAGTTCTTGGTGTTAACCAGGTGGCTGCCTCCCTCTCTACATAACAGAGAGTCTATGTGGAGGGAGAAAATTATGCATGCAGAGATTTTATACTATAAAAGATAAGTCACCACATTTTTCCTCACTGTGATCAAGAACTGGGCATTAGACCAGTAAGTCAATCAAGGGGAGGTTAAAAAGGAGAGTTTAAATAAAAGCTGATCACCGTTTGGAAGGCATGTTGCCTGCAGTATACAGTTCTGGGAACTACAGCACTAAAGCAGTATTATAAAGCTGTCCCTAAAATGACGTTATTTTCAGAATGAACTATGGTCTCACCCTGCCGGCAGGCTGCTGACTGAGTTGAGGTGCCGGGCACTTCTGTTTAGATGTTTAAGTCTTTACAGCCTCTGCTGCAGCACTGATGGGAAGTGGTGGGAAATTGAGTGAGTGCTGCAGATACCCTGGGGCTGTATGTGGCCGCCTGGAAGTCTAGAAAAGGAACAAGACAACAGCTACAAAATCTCAGTGTATAGTTTCCAGTGCAGAGCAGCATCATAAGGGAAAGCACTGATCGAGATATTTGGAAGTGATGAGTGATTCTCAGGTACCTTCAGGAAATTAAATTTTCTAGTCTGCCTCCGAAGAGCCAGGCCCCTCTAGGCATCTCTCATTGAGCATTCAAATACTGGAGCATCCAGAATAACTCTTGACCATAAATACAGGTTTTGCTACTGTCTCCTCACAGTGCAGCCTTGAAGCAAACACGTGAGCTCACAGACACTCCCAGGAACGCAGCCGTGTGCTGCCTTTTGGTGACTTCAGCACACGCACACTGAGAGAACGCACCACCAAAGCAGGCCTATTTTTGTTCGATACTCAGTGTTTTTAGGACTTTTTTAGTTCATCTTTTCCTTGTATACCCTTCAGAATACCAAGTTAAAAACCTGTTTATCTGAGTTAACTCGCTGCCTTAGACCAGGCAGACCCCTTGGATGGGTGTTGATGCGATGATGTCCAGCATCACACATAGCTACAGAGCCAAGTGTCCTCTTTCTGGAGAGGAGAAATCTCACTTCAGTCTGCACCCATGATCATCGCTGAAATCGAGAACCAGTTAAAACTGAACCATATATTTGACCTTTGACCTTAGACATTAGTATCATTTTATTTCAAGAGTATATTAACATTCCTTCTCTGCCTGTTAACAGAGAGGAAGAGGTTTCTGAGCCAGAGCTCTGTCCTTCTGGATGAGCTTTAGTCGTACTTTACCCCTTCACCTCTGTTTTCTAAAAGACCTCCATTGCTCTCAGGATTTTAGAATGTGTGTGAACGCGCCCACAGCCACAGCACTCATTAACAATACTTAATGTACTGATACCGGCCTAGCCTTGGCCGACAAGGCAGAGAAAAGGATTAAAGCAGATTTATCACAAAGCAAAGACTTTTTTTCCTAGGTTCTGATGTGCCATTCCTGCAACATCGGGTTCTGCAGATTTCTCTTTAATGACACAACCCTGCAAACAGGAGGTGGGCCCCAGGGGATGGAGGATGGGGCAGTCAGTGGTCTGGACTAAGCCCAGACCTCACAGGCCTACGTGCACGCCTGTGCTGTGTGTGCTCACGCCAGCGCTTCGGGGTGCTGCTAAAACTCATCCGTCGTCGGGAGCGACCAGCTGCTGCTCTGCCAAGGGGAGGGAAGAGCCCACGATGATTTCTTGGACCGGGTGGTGGATGAGGGAAGTGCATAAATCTGGCATTTCCCACCAGCCTTCTGGATGGTTCTGCCTAAAAAAAAAGAAATTTACATCTCTGAGGTATTAAATTGTGGGAAAGAAGCAAGTCAGCATCGGCCTGCCAGCTCTAACAGCAATGTCTGAGCTTGCCTGGCAGCTGTCCTTCACTGGACAGCTGGGACCCTGGGACGCCTGGTTAAGGAAGGAAAGGAAATCACGAGGAGAAGGACAGGGACGAAGGAAAAGACTTGTTCCCACCTCTGACTCATTTCCCTGCAGCCCTCTCCAGCTGCTGATCCTCCCAAATTCAATTTGTCTGCCTGTTTCTGCGTATCTCCCGATTCTTGGCTTGGCTGAAGGTCTCTTTTAAATTTGAGTGCATCTGCCACTTCCTTGCTCTGGCTGCTGCCCCTCCCTCCCTTTTCTTCTCAAAAGCCCCATGTTGGGCTGACGACCCTTCTGGAAATAGACAGCTCTGTCTCTCGTCCTCCCTTGCTCAGTCATCTGTCTTTCTCCTTTTCTTTCAGATTAGCTACTCAGCCAAATTCACTGAATGTATGAGCTGAGGGTTAAATTACACTGCTAATTGCAGCCAGGTTCCTGTGTCCTGGCGTGGGACCGCAGCAGAGATACAGATCATGCATCTGCAGGTGTCGTGGTTCGAGCCTGCCGGCAGCCAAACACCAGGCAGCCGCTCACTCACCCCCCACCCCTGGGGCACGGGAGAGGGAATTGGAGGGGTAGAGGTGGGGAGACTCAGCGGTTGAGATAAAAACAGTTTAACAACTGAAATAAAATAAAACAACAATAATAGAAAGTAGAAATGGGTAACGTACAACGCGCCTGCCACCGTCCGCTGACGGATACCCAGCCCGTTCCCAGCTGGTGATCCCGGAGAAGCCAAGATCCCGAAAAAGCAGTCCTGGAAGGGAGAGAGAACCAACCCCTTCCCGGCCGAACCTCCTTTACATCCTCAGTGTGACATTACATGATAGGGAATATTCTCCTGGCCAGTTTGGGTCTGCTGCTCTGGCCGTGCCCCCTCCCAGTTTCTTGTGCACCCACCCACAGGCAGGACAGGGGGAGCTGGAAAGTCCTTGATCTCCTGGCAGCAACTGAACACATCCGTGTGCTATCAGCATTCTTCTGATGCCAAATCCCACACTGAATCCAAAACACAGCACTATTCTAGCTACTAAGAAGAAAAATTAACTCTGTCCCAGCCAGAACCAGGACAGCAGGTGTCTCCCCTACGCTTCTCCGTGAAGGAAGCAGTTTGGGTTTACATTCCAAAATCACCCAAGTCCAGACTCCCTTCACAGGCTGCCTTAGTCGCTACTTCCACTGGGGTGACCTCAGTCAGTAAACAGTGCCTTTGCAACTACCACAGCCATCGCTGCCTGTCATGAAAACCTCCTCCTTCCTTTACCTCATAAAGGTATTATTTAAAATCAGAAAGAGTTGACATTGTTTTTCAACTGCTCCAAGCAGCAGCTAGCTTCACAATGCATTCTTCTCGATGGACACAGGCTCCTAATAAAGAAATAAGATGCTGAGTATATTTCAGCCAAAACGAGGACAACTTTTCCCATGTGAGTCCAAGTGACTTCATGGGGAGAAGAACCACTGACTTCTGTGGGACTTCATGACTCTACAGAACCAAGCTCTACCTACATGACACCAAAGCAAAGACTTCTGAAACCTCTTTTCATTACTTACATGCTGGTTCTGCTAAACAGGGTGTGGAGAGGCAAACGACTGAAAATATGAGCTCAGCGTGCAGCTGCAGTCAAGAGCAGATAGCGTCTAGAATTACTAGAAGAACTGCAACATGTATCCTGAATTATTCATCCTGTTCCCATTTCAAAACAGAAACAGTAGAACTAGAAAAGGTTGGAAAATGGCAACAGCCCTGAGAAGCCTGGAATGGCTCATGGGTGAAAGCCTCCATAGACTGAGAGTCTATAGCTTAGAAAACTGAGAAGGAATATGAAAAAGGTACGTAAAACTACAAATGCCTCGGAAAAGAACAGTTATTAACTCTTTTCATAATGAGAACAATGGAGCGCCAAACAGAATTAGCAGATACATTAATTATTGTGCAGAAATGCGAGAAAGTACCATTTCCTACAACTCGTAATTCCACAACCAAGAACACGGCAGAACCAAAATAATAAGTAGATTCCAAAGGAATTAGGTGTGTGAATGGAAGTTCCTGAACTGCTGGACAGAGGAAGGAGGAGACGTAACCTGGGGCAGGATCATCCTCCACTTACCCATTTCTTGTACTTTTTCCATAAACATCAGAGACAGAGCCCTTGGCTCAGCGAGCCTCTGGCCTGACCCACGGCTGTTGTTTAACCCAGGGCACAGCTGCCGTGTCCCCTCAGCGCTCGGGAGCACTCCGGCCTTACCTTGACTTCCCGCACCTTCTCCTTCCTGCCATTCTTTGCAGGTTTCTTCTTTGCTCCTGGCTGATGATGACGCTATCAATGTAAGAGAGAAACCTCGTTAATGGACATTATGAGATGTCAGTGAAGGTAGTAACACTTGCTTCTGCTCTGCTTATCACCTGCCTGCTCCCTGTCATTACCCTCACCGAGCCCTGTTACAAAACCACTGTTGATTCAACCCATTTGCATGACACCTCTGCAAATTAACATCGGCAATTAACAACTGAGCATCTGTAAAGTTGTAGGGACCAACTCCATTCTTGATGCGTAACAGGAATGTGCCCAAATTTTGTGTTCAGGTAAGATATATGACCATGTTCCAGCTACTTTGTTTGGATTAGAATTTTTTTAAGCCAACTATCCCCGTGAATACCATCCCCCAATCTGACGAGTGCCGAGGGGCAGCACGAGAGCCAGGACAGCGTATGCTCTGATGACGGTGTGGGCTGACAACCAGAGGCCAGCGGAGGTTTCTCGTGGGGATGTCAAGCACAACGACTGTCCTTTTCCCAGCAGGACAGAGCCTTTCAGGGCACCATGAGGGCACAGCTACCCCAAACAGTCCAGTACGAGTTAACAGCCCCTGGCTGTCAGCAGGGAGTACCTGACACGGCTCACACGTCGCTGGTAAATGCATACCTCTATGTCAAGGGCCTTATCAAACACGGTGCCAGCCAGGCACTCCTGTATGTATCTCAGGTGTTCCTCCCGAATAGTATTTAGCTTGTATTCCTTCTCCAGTATTATTCTTCCACTCCTCGAGATCTGCCATAAACAAATATAATGTAGCTAAGAAGGACAAGACAGAACAAGGTATGTTTTTAAACAGAGCGCAATTTCCCAGAAAGGCTACTTTCTCTTCCCAGCCAGTTACCACCTCTGCTTCTGCCACGGTGCTGGAACTCGCCTTCCGAGCACAGAATTGTCGTTTCTTTGACCCCATGGACCCCATCAGCCAACTGAAGAGGGCAGGAGAGTCCCAGTCACATCTCCTAAAAGCTGTGGGCTCAGCCTTGCTCTTCAGGGCCCGCTGCCCAAGTCAGCAGAGGGCAATTAAATACTTGACTTCCCACTGCGTAGGGGTTGCATCTGCCTGGGCTAAACAGAGTCACACCCAGGAGTGCATAAGTATTTTTTAAAATGTTCAGCTCATTCACCTTTACCAAATCCTTCAGTTTTCCATTAAAGTCTTTAAAAAGATAACACTGAAGCTAAACAGCTATTAGAGTCAAAGATGCTTAGATGTCACATTTTAAAAAGCTAAGAGAATCAATAACCTAAGAGAATCAATGCTGCTGGGGGATATGGTGTGGGGAGAGCTTTGGGATCGTGTGGCTTTGATCTGGCACAGCAGAATTGCACGTGTTTGGCTGGTCAAATTCTTACCAATGACAACACATACCTCTAGCAAATGAACAACAGGACTATCAGTGATTTGACTTGCGCAATATTAAGAGAAACAAGTAATTCTTTTCTTTTTTATTCAGAAAAGGAAATTTTTCAGACTCACCAGTCCTGATCTCTGAAGATGTCGTCTTATCCGGGTATTGCTGAAGTACTCGACCAAGTGTTTGTCCCTCAGGCTATTGTAGGTTTCCAGTAATCTGAAATAAAAGCAATACAGATACATATAAGCCCCTTGACAGCCAAATTATTACAGCTTAATTTACAAAGACCTGTCCAATAGTTTGCTGCACAAAATGCTGCCTTGTTGAATCATGCCCAACATTTTGTCTGGTAAATGCCCATCAGATTATGTAAAAGCAACATCTTACGGCCTCTGGAAGATTCCTATCAGAAACAAGGGACGTCTACAGCAGACAGAGCAGCTCAGCATCGAACGGTGTAGCACCACCAAGGCACAGGCTACAGCAGAGCCCAGCCCTGGAGGTCTCCTCCGAGACCAACCCCCGCAATCGCCTCCTCAGATAACAGACTCTTCCGAGATTTTAGAGTGCGCTTCCAAGACTTGAGAGAGACCGACCAGACAGCACTGCGACGGCTCTCAAGTGCTGTTCAGTCCAGCAGACTCCCAGGACTGCGCTGCTGTAGAGGCCAGAACGGTTGGGCTGGGCTACTCTCTGCTGGGCTCTTCCCCTTCCCAGAGCCCTGGCGTAGGGCTGCCAAGTCCTCCTCTGTATCCAGAGCAATAAAAATGAATGCAAGGCCTCCTCAGGTCTCTTCCAGTTCCCGAGTCAATATGCTAAAGGTTCTCTAATGCGTACCTCGAACAATCCATAAGTGAGCTATAAGTATTGATTTGGGGTGAAATGGCAGAAAGTGACAATCAATAGAGCTTAGTCAGATATAAAATAGAAGGAGTCACACCTGCCATGACAGGATTGTTACAGGAGCCAAATCCTGGTATCAGCTGAGGAAGGGAAGAAGCTCTAAATGGGATCCCAAACATAAGCTGTGGATTGCTTTATAGAAAAAAATAACCTTAAACTATTCGTTTTCCTTTTTAATACGTGAGATGGTTTGTATTTCAGCATATTGTCACTGCTGATTTTCTAAAGCTTTTGAAACAAATTCTTTCCACCTCCCTAGTATTTTCATTAAATGTCATCAACGCTCTTTTCAAATCTCTGTGAGAAGTACGATTCTCCTTATTTAAGAGGTAAAGAGAAGATGGAAAGAGATTGGGGCTACATTTTCCCGAGCAGTCAGTAATGCTGGATGTGCAAATCCATAAAACAAGAGCCGTACAGAAAGGGAATTTTCAAAGGTCCTGGGAAACTCTAACTTTGGTTGATGTCAACGGCTGCCTCCAAGTTCTCAAACTCTGGGTCACCAGCTGGGGGGCCAAAAGCGGAGCCTTCACAGCAAGCTGTGTACGCACAGCAAGCTCGCTCCCAGCTACACCAGAGCCTAAACCGGGAGGGATCCTAACTGACAGTCCTCTGCTCTAATTACAGAGCTCATTAATTTTACCACTCGAATGACTCAGGGTGAAAAAAGACCAACAACCATACATTACACCCTGTGAAAGTTCTGTACATTCACCGGTATTTATATAGTGCCTCACTCCCGAGCACAGCCACACCAGAAAGTAACAGCAGTAACAACTTCAGAACAGCAATGAGTATTTCTCACTGGTTATTTCACCCACGCACCATCGCTCAGCGTATTGCCTTTTCCTAGACTCCGGACCCCAAAAAAATAATTCTTGAAAGACCTAAAATGCCTCACAAATGGCATTTGACACAGAAGTAGTTACACCCCCGAGGTGAACGGCAGCAGTGCTGATAATGATCAACATCCCGCCAGAACTCCCTGCAGGCTGGGATGAACGTGCTGCACCCAAGGGAGACACAAACCCTGTTTTGAAGAACCTCTGGCACCCATCAGCTACAGAAATGCCGACAGTCAGCCTGGGGGATGTGCACAGCTGCGGGGAAGAGGGGCCTTGGGACAGTCTCGTGTGTAGGAGCGGAGCCATGAGCAGGAGGTTGGGGAAGGACAGGGGCTCCCCCAGCTCCGACTGCGAGGAAGGCACAGGACAGGCAGAACGGCACTGCCACGCCGAAAGGCGAGCTGGCCGGGAAACCGAGGGGAACGGGGAAAAGAGCCACTGATTAATAACGAGGGATTGGTAGAGACTGCGACGGGTTAAATGCTTGTTTAGCTGGAATCCCATTTCTGTTGGAAAATGGCATTATCGCCTCCAGATGGAAAATTCAGAGTGCATCCCATCAGGAGGAGGATGGGTCAGAGCTGCCTGGGCTGAGGCGTTCACGGGGGGAAACTCTGCCCTAAGCTCTGGCAGGAGAAGCAGCCCAGGCAGTTTTTCCCTTGGGCTCTGTCTGCCATCAGCGATGGGATTCAACCATAAAATGGCTCCTTCCCCCACACCAATATCTCACCCCATGCTGGAGTAGGGATGGGAAGCTGCTCCCAGTGCCCAGCCAAGGCCATCTGGCAGCAGAGCAGTTTCCTTCAGGCCTTTCCCAGCAACCCCAGTCTCACTCCGGAATCCATCGGAAGCAGTTTGTGATTAAAGGTACCTGCTGGAGATACCTCCCGGGCTCAGGGATTTACAGTGAGAGAGGCAAAATGTAATTAAAACGGCCAGATGAGGCTGGGTCGCTCCTCCACCAGGACAGTGCTGAAGGACGTTGCCTTTCCAGCCCCAAACCGCTGCTCCCCTCCCCCCATTTCAGCTTCCCCCGGGAATCCAGCACCAAGAGCCACCGGACAGCCCGAGGGGGGGTGAAGCCGTTTTCCTGGTTTTTTTTTTTTTTCCCTTTTCCCCCCCAAACCTCCCGCCGTTCCAGGGTCCCGCAGTACTCACCCAGAGCGGCTGCTCCCTCGCAGGGGCCGGGCGAGGCTCCCTCCTCCCGGGGGTCCCCACGGGGGGCCGGAGGCGGCGGGGGCTGGGGGAGGGCAGGACGGAGCAGCGCTTCGCTCCCTCGGAGGGCGCCGGGCGCGGGGGGGGCAGTTTCGCCGCTGCCCCCTCCCGGGGCCGGGGCTGTAGGGATGGCGGGGGGGGTGGTTCTCGGCGCGGGACCGGGACGCAGCTTCTGCCCGGCAAAGGCGGCCGGTTCGCCGCCGCCTGCACCGAGAGAGCCGCTCCACTCCCCCCGCTCCGCCCTCCCCGCCGGCGCCCGGGGCTCAGTGTCCCGTCCTGTCCACCCCCCGCCGCTCCCCCGGCCCCGCCGCCGCTGCCGGCTGAGCCCCCCCTGCCAGCGCCGGCCCCAGCGGGAACCTCCGCGGCTGCTGCTGCCGCCGCCTCCGCCGCTGTGGATCGGCAGCCGGACAGGGCCGCCCGCACGTGCACCCCCTGCGCACATCTCCGTGCACCCTCTGCGCAAACCCCGCGCACCCCCCGCGCGCACACACACACACCCCCCGGCTCTCCAGGCCGTACCTGGGGGGGGGGCAGTGGGGGCCGCAGCGCGCACCTGCCCGGCCGCGGCCGCGGAGCGGAGCATCCGCCGTGGGGAGCCCCGCGCTGAGGGACCGCCAGCGCTCAGCGGCAGCGTGGGCAGTGTCACCCGGGAACACGCGTGGGAACCGTGGGCAGGGCTGGGCTGGGCTGGGCTCGGCAGCCGGGATGGGGGGGACGGTCTGTCCTGACTCAAAGGCACCCGTCGACTTGTTCTGCTGACGAGGGATGCCTTTGGCTTTAACACAAAGGACGTCTTGCTTGACCTAAGCATGGCTACATTGTTCTAAAAGTTTAACCTCCAACACTACTGCTTTAAAAACGGGGAAAACACATCACGTCTCAATTATAAAATAGTTTGCTGAGAACAGGACAAGAGTCTGGGCAGCGATACTGCTCGGTTGATGCTCAAGTATCTGCCGTACATCTCTGAGTGCACAGGGGACTGTTGACAGGTTCTGTAAGAAACAACTGTTTTCAAAAAGACTCCTTCATAGAAAAAGATGGTTCAATGCTTAAAGGGGAAATTCCCATAGGACATTTCTTCTGACACTCAGAAGAAGTGGAGACACTCTTCGAAGAGGAGATGGCTCCTTCCTCTGAAAGGGAAAAGATCCATAATGGTACTGTTCGACTCCAAGGGATAAAACAATTTGCCAGCCTACAGTTTCAATTCATTGAACTCCATCCCCTTCTCCATCTGAAAACGCAAAGCCTCTAAGAGTAAAGGCCTGGGATTGCCATCTCAATGCCCAGCGGAAGGACACTGGCAATCGACACTTCATGATTAACCGAGAACAGATCAGGAAGACTTAATGCCTGCAGGCCACTGACCCTCCTGCCGTTTTCTGGGAAACTAAAAGGTAAAGGGGAGAGTTGCAAGAAAGCCCTGAACAGACAGACAGGCAGAGACCAAGGCTCTGAACAGCTCCTGACAGAGCCTCTGGGACCTTTCTCATCTGGAAGTTAAGGACTCACAGGCAGGATAAACAGACTGTTACATGGGTTGAAAATTTGCTGGACCACCAGGCTCAAAAACCGACTGACAGCAGGACACCCGGCCAGCGGCTGTAACACGCGGAGCACCCCCAGGACAGGTACTGGGGCCCACATGGCTCAGCATTTCAGGAGTTGCTGGCTTGGTGACACACAGCACAGCCAGAGCAAACTGACAGGTGACACTACACTGGTTAAACTGGCTTGTACAAGAAACCGCGGCACCTTAACAGAGACCTCTGTGACCTGGAGGGTGAGGCAGAACCCAGTTCATGAAGCTCAGCAAGGAGATGTGCCACGTTCTGCAGCAATGATAAAACAAACCCAGGCACTGGTGCTGTTCCCTGAAAAGCGGCTTCGTGCCCGGCGTGCAGTGACCCCTCGGAACACGCTCAGCAGAGAGGGTGTGTTTATTCAGGCCCGCGTGCTGGGTGGACTTTTCCACAAATCAAGAACCCCAACGGCAGGTTTTCATGCTCCTTTTATACACAAAAATCAGAAGTTAGTACTTTTCCATAACACGCCTACTAGGTACTGATTGGTTAGTAATTAACATACAATTATAATACGGCTTACCTAACACTTCTAATACTACTAATGCTCAGGGGAGGGGTCTTAACCCGGGCAGGGTCTTTTTGACCTGTGGGTGTGGTTTTTAGTATTATCATGAAGACAGTTCAGGACACTCAAAAGTGGGTTTCATTGCCAAGTTAACTGATCAATTAATCACTTTGTCAGGTTGTCAGACAACTCATTCTCAGCACAATTCTGTACATTGTCTTTATGGCCCAGGACGTTCGAGTTATTTTCCAGGGTATGGAGAACAAAGCCTATTCTTTATAAATTTCAGTGTCTCAGCTGACCAATCTTATGATTATCCCCAGGTGTGCAGTGGCTATAGCTACTATCATAATCATTAACTATGAAATTTAGTAAATATGAAGTATACTGTATCACCAGCAGAACAGGCACAGATGAAATACTTCATGCCCAGAAAACCAATAGCTGCCGATGGTTTTGCCATGAAAGGCCGGAAGCACTAAAACACTGAAAGTCACACTGAGGATTTTTGTTGCCTTTTGATGTTTAAGACTCTTTTTAGGAGCTGCTGGACTCTGAGATCTGTAATTTTTTGTTTCTGCTGTCATTTAAATCAACTCCTTAATTCTACATTCCATTTTTTAATTTGTTGTTTCTAAAAGCATCGTGTACAAGTAGGAGTAAAACACTAAGCATGGCTGAGTCCTAAAGCTATTTGTAGCTGTGACCTAATCAAAGCAGAAGACCCAAGCTCCTAGAAGTGGCTTCTTGCTCCTCTTCCTCCCTCTGCCATGACCCCAGGGCGTATTCTCTGCAAACAAACAGCAACACCTCTGTAAATGAAAGGGCTGCTGTGCCTTCCCTACGCTCCACTCCTCCCATTCGCGGAGGTGATGTCGCGTTACTTAGTTGAGAAAAAACTGCCAGCACTGACCGTTATCTGCTGAGGCAATTTAAGATAAGCCCAGGATGTTGCCACAAAAGATTGTGCCTCCCTTGCTCCTGCCTAGGTTTCTGCAAACCTGCCCTCTCTGTAGTGAGACAAGAATGTTCTCAGTGAAATGGTGAATCACCCGTCTTGGTAGTTCAAGCAGAAACTGAATGCTTAAATCCCAGAACACACTTTTATAGTAGTGATTGTACTCTCCTATTGGTAGACTCAGTAGAAAAAAAAAATCTGACAACTATTTCAAGCTTTATAAAAAAGTAACAGAATGGAAGAAATTGCAACTAAATCCTACTGGAGTTCAGTCATCTAATATCCAGCACAGGTTTGCCTTCTAATATGCATTAATATCACCCCCCAAAAAAATATTCCCAAATCGTAGCAGCAGCTATACCAACAAAGTTAAAACCAGCAGGTTTTAGTTCTCCATCAGATTCAATAGAATAAGATAGGAGGTGTGAAATTCAGCACCGAGATAGACAAATCAAATAACAAAGACAGTCTAATATATACAACAATGTGAGTAGAGGACTTGGGCCTTAGGTGATATTTAGTCAAAACAGCATTCCATGGCCCCCTGCTTTTTTTTTTTCTTTTTTTTTAAAACAGGAGCTTTGTCTCTCTGCAGTCTAAAAACATTCCAGCTGCAGCAGTCCTGTTCATGGATCACACAAGAGCATAGAGGTGCCTGGGAGAGCTGAGGTGAAGTTAAGGTAAAACTCTAGAGCCCCGCTAATGGGAGGCTGCAAACGTACCAAAGACTTCCAGGATAAAGCTGCCGGACTGGCGCAGGTGTGCAGAGAGGCAGTCACAGTTACTGGTCACTATTTATTGTCAACTTCACTTTTTAAATTGTCACTACTTTTTCCCTGTAGTTTGAAACGGGTGCCAGCCAGGTAACGTTGCACTTGATGTATCTTTCCCATTCCCTTTTGCGCTGAGGTGTTGGTCCTGTGGTTTTCTTCTGTGGTTTTCTTTCTGTGGTTGGTGCCGGTGTCAGTGCCGGTGCAGGTACCAGTGTCGGTGCCGGTGTTGGTGCAGGTGTCGGTGCGGGTGTCAGTGCCGGTGCAGGTACTGGTGTCAGTGCGGGTGTCAGTGCCAGTGCAGGTACCGGTGTTGGTGCCGGTGTCGGTGCAGGTGTCAGCCGCGGTGCAGATACCAGTGTTGTTGTCCGTGTCAGTGCGGGTGTCAGTGCCGGTGCCAGTGTGGGTGTCAGTGCCGGTGCAGGTACCAGTGCCAGTGCCGGTGTCGGTGCCGGTGTCAGTGCCAGTGCAGGTACTGGTGTCGGTGCCGCTGTCAGTGCCGGTGCAGATACCGGTGTTGGTGTTGGTGTCAGTGCAGGTGTCAGTGCCGGTGCAGGTACCGGTGCCAGTGCCGGTGTTGGTGCGGGTGTCAGTGCCGGTGCAGGTACCGGTGTCGGTGCGGGTCTCAGTGCCGGTGCAGGTAATGGAGTCGGTGCCGGTGTTGGTGCAGGTGTCAGTGCCGGTGCAGGTACCGGTGTTGGTGCCAGTGCCGGGAGCAGTCTCAGTGCCGGGGCCAGTGCTGGTGTCAGTGTCCATGTAGGTATTGGTGTCGGTGTCAGTGCCGGTGCTCGTGCCGGTGGCAGTGTCGGTGTGGGTATCAGTGTCGGTGCAGGTATCGGTGTGGCAGGTGCATCCACCCAGTGAAAGCAGCTTCTTGGCTGCTGAGGTGTGGCAGCTCCTGGCTGCCATTGTTCTCAGGGCTTGCAGTAGTTGAACAACTCCCCCCCTACCCCACCCCCCCCCCCCGCCTTGTGGCTGAACAGTTCAGCCTTCTCATAGATAGTTTGAACCACCCCGAGATAAGTCAGGCCGATTTTATGTGTCAGGAAGGAATGATCTCTGTTGGAAGGCATTGGCACTGGGGGTACCCCGGGCAGTGTTGCATGGGCAATCCACCAAAGCTGGTGGAATTGCTGGAGGGGAAAACTCGAGAACAAAAGGCAACGAAGGCAACCATACTCCCTCAGGAAGGGAAAGTTAACCCTTTTGTGGTATCGAGGGGGGAGTTGAGAGAGCCAAAAAAATGGTAGCTGTGGTTTGGGGGTCCGGCCGCCCACTCCTCATGGTGAACTCCTGCCAATGGTCTGCTGACAAGGAACCTTACATACATATCCCTGTGGGTCCTAAATGGATAAGTTTAGAGTTTTTAATTGACACAGGGGCCCAAATTAGTGTTCTAAACAGACAACAAGCCACTGCATTAGGACTTAAACCATTGAGGAAATTTATAAATATAGTAGGTGTGACGGGAGCAATAGAAAAATGTCCCCTAGTGAGAACGCAATTTTGGTTACCAGGGGAAAAAAGGATGACAGCGCTGGAAGTGGCTTTAAGTCCTTACAAAGGAAATATATTGGGGTTTGATGTTTTGGCAGGTAAACAGTGGTGTTTGCCAGATGGCAGACTGTGGGGCTTTGGCGGTAGGGGGACAGAACTGTTCAAGTAAAAACTTTGCAGGTTGCTGCTTTATTACCACAATCTGAAGTGACCTGTGTCTCACAATATCCATTGCTAACTGCTACCAAACAGGATATTTTAGAAGTGATTCATGATCTTGAAAAAAGAGAAATTATAAGTCAAACATGTTCCCCTTATAACTCTCCAGTTTGGCCAGTCTGCAGACCAGATGGGCAGTGGTGGTTAACAATTGATTATCAGAGATTGAACAGTAATACCCCACCTTTAACAGCTGCTGTCCCAAATACATCATCAGTAATAGCAGCAATACAGGCAGCTGCTCACCCATGGATGGCTGCTTTAGATGTTAAAGACATGTTTTTTATGATTTCCCTAAGAGATGAAGATAAGCCTCAGTTTGCTTTTACCTGGGAGGGGACTCAATACACTTTTAACCAACTCCCACAAGGGTATAAACATTCTCCCACTATTGCTCATAATGCTTTGGCCAAGCTTCTCGACACGGTGGAGGTGCCATTGGGTGTTCACATATACCAGTATATAGATGAAATATTGGTGGGTGGAAATACTAAAGAACAGGTAGGACAAGTGGCTGAGATCATTTGGGACCTGTTAACTAAGAATGGGTTAGATATTCCACCCTCTAAGTGTCAAGGTCCGGGACAAGAAATTAAATTTTTAGGAGCTTGATGGGTGGCCAGAGCAATTGCGGTACCTGATGATACTTTATCAGTTACTGAGAAGGGACAGATACCAGGTAATAAGGTAGAACTGCAGCAACTGCTGGGTATGTTGGGTTATTGGAGGAAGCATATACCAGGGTTTTCGGTAATTGCTTGCCCTTTATATGATTTGCTTTGGAAAAATAGAGAATGGGATTGGACATTACAGCATACAGAGGCCCTGAATATTTTAAAGCATAAACTTAAAACCTATCAGAAGTTGGGGCCCTTACATCCACAGGATCTGTTGAGGGTGGAGTAGGGATTTGCAGAACATGCCTCCTACTGCGGTGTGTTCCAGAAGGGACCGCAAGGACAGGCCAGACCTCTGTTATTTTCTTCCACTTCATTTAAGGAGACTGAACAGAGGTATACAGAGTGGGAAAAGGGACTCCTCTCACTTGTTAGGGCAGTTAAGGAAATAGAGAGGTTACGTACCATGCAGGATATTGTAGTACAAAGCCCTTTTCTCCCTTTAAATTCAGTTTTTAAGGGGTCATCTGCCCCTGAAGGGGTAGCTCAGAAGGCTACGGTACGTAAGTGGTATGCCTATTTAGAGGGAGTTAGTCAGTTATTGCAGTTAAGAGAGGGCCCAGTTAAAATCTCTAAGCTTCAGCAACCTATACATTTAGATTTGGCTTTGTTAGGTCAACCCTATAAACCTTCCCCAATCAAGGAGGCACCTGAGTTGACTACAGATTCAAATATACAGGGAGTGTGGTTCACTGATGCATCTGGCCTGTTGGGTGGAATCAAAATGGCAATATAAAGCAGTAGCTTTAGAAATTGGTACTGGTAAGGCAATTATAGAGGAGGGAGAAGGTAGTGTGCAGGTGGGGGAGTTGCGTGCTCTTTTGCTAGAGGCAGAGAACGGTGCCACCGTGATTTATACTGACTCCTATAAACTTATAAGGGTGCTACAGAGTGGATATGCCAGTGGGAATCTAATCAGTGGCAGGTAGGCCGTACAGAGGTGTGGAGAGCTGGGGATTGGCAACGATTGTTAGAAATAGGTAGATCGCAACGCCTGAAGGTGGGGTGGGTAAAGGGCCATGCAAGAGATGGAACCCCTGCTGCAAAATGGAATCAACAAGTAGATAATTTGGCCCAAATTAGGGTAATTAATAGTGATAAAGGAGATTGGGATCGGTTGGCCGAGTGGCTACATATTAAGCGAGGTCACTCAGGGAAAGCAGATCTCTATTATGAGTGTCGGTCCCGAGGATGGCCTGTGTCAATGAAGATGTGTGAAGCAATTCTTACAGCTTGTCCACAATGTCAAATGAGGCTTAAGATTAATCATCCAAATCAAGCACCAGCCCAACATATTAAACAAGGTAAGGCACTCTGGAGCACCTGGCAAGTTGATTATATTGGTCCTTTAAAGCCATCTCATGGAAGAAGATACATCTTGGTGGGAGTAGAGGTGGTATCAGGATTAACCATGGCTACAGCTGTTAGCGTAGCTACGGGAGACCAAACAATCCGAGTCTTGCGAGGATGGTTTGGCATCTGCCCATCCCTGAATGTATTCAGAGTGATAATGGATAACACTTCACAGCTGCAGTGGGGCAAGACTGGGCATGAGAGGAAGGCATCAGGTGGGTGTTTCATATACCATATTACCCTCAAGCTAAGGGAATTAATGGCTTGATCAAGAGACACCTAATTGGGACATAAGGTTGGCACAGGCAGTTTTTATTGTTAGTAACTGCTGGGGACATTATGGGAACCCAAAAATACGAGCATTTTGTCCTACGGGATTATCAGGTGATGATGCTCCTATATTTGACAATTATAAGGGCCAGTACCCCCTGAAAATATATGCAGGCCAACCTGTCATGGTGAACTTGCCCTCAGTTGGCATTGTGCCTATGACCTTGGTAAAATCTAGGGGTTTACATGCCTGGGAGGCCTTAGATAAAGGTGGAAAAACTCACCGAATCAGTGCCCGATGAATAATCCCTGATTTTTAACTTGATGCCCGGGTTCTGATCCGAGGCCTAGTTCTGGTTTTTTGTTAGGATCTTGGAGGAACGGATGACTTTGACATCCTCATTGGCAATGGGGATCCATATGGACGATCAAGACTTGGATGACAACATGGTGGCAAATGAATCTTGTGACATTAGCAGTATTCAGAAGAATGTGATTGAACTCGGTGCTATTGTGTTAATGTCACTTTAACTCAAAAAAATGAAAAAAGTGGCAAGAGACTTGAGGCGATTGTTGCTATATTGGGCATTGATTGATTAATTGGATATGTTTGAATTTTCCTTGTTAGAATGGTTAATCAGCTTCCTTCAGTTTTGATTGTAATACATTGTATGGTTGGAGAGTTGGTTGTTTAAGATTTGATTGTACAATCATCTAGGGATGACAATCCACAACGAGCATGGAGACTCACCAGGACCACACTCCCTTTTAACCTTGGAGGCAAGAGGTGACTGCGCCACCACTTCAAGGAAACCAGCCAAACCATGACTGTAGTCACGGGGTGGATTGTGGCAGGTGCATCCGCTCAGTGAAAGCAGAGCTTCTTGGCTGCTGGCTGCCTTTGTTCTCAGAGCTTCTTGGCTGCTGGCTGCCTTTGTTCTCAGGGCCTCGCGGTAATTGGGGCCTTTGGCCAATGGGAGCCGCTATTGACTACAGGTCAGATTCGGCCTGGGTATCAATGGAGTCCCCTGGGGGAGCCATTTGAGCTCGTGCCCTGGAGCAGCACGCTCCGGTCGAGGACTCTCCCCTTGGGTCAGGACGCTGCCCAAGGAAACTCCTCGAGGTGCCTTGGGTCGGGACGCTGCCCTGAGCAGGTCCTCGAGGTTGAGAGTCCTCACTTGTCAGGTGAGTGATAGAGAGTTTTGGGTTGCCGTTAAACCCTAGGGAGTGGGGCTTTGTTCTGCGTTCTGGGTTGCGGTTAAACCCCATAGAGTTCTTTGTTATGCGTTTTGGGTTGCCGTTAAACCCTAGAAAGTCGTTCTGTTCTCCTCTCACAGACATTCGAACCTGAAATTTACGGAGAGCTAGTTAATTGTGTTAATAACAATTTTTTTATTTTTGGTGGTTGATTGTTTATTTGAGAGCCTCCGTAACAATCGGTGCCGGTTCCAGAGGCAGTGCTGGAGGCAGTGTCGGTGCCAGTTATCAAAGTTCAGAGTTGTTACAGCGTAACCAGATTCCTTCCATCTTGATTTGTTCTCCCTTGCAAATAAACAATAATTCAACAAGTCAGATTGTTACTGAGGCTTCAAAAGTGCAAAAAAAAGCCAGGTACCTACCCACCTTGAGCCGCAGTTAAGATGCAGTTGTTCCCAGTCTCAGCCACTGCAAACCCTGCCTAGCGTAGCGTACCGCTTCGGGCACGCTGCTGTTCAGCGCCAGAGCGCACGTCGCTGTGCCGAGTTCAGCAAAAAACTCTGCACAAAGGGGAGGGAGGGAGAAAACATTTGGTTGGTTTCACACAACAGGCACATCTGACAGGCGAGGGGCAGCGAGCAGCGGCAGCAGCAGCACCCTGTCAGTCGGCAGGTCCCGCTAAACACATCGTTAATGCAGAGAGCTCAGCGCTAGCCCAAGGCCGGGCAGCGTCACAAGCACAGAGGGCAGGGCACGTGGGAGGAAAACGCACTCACACGGGCACACACACGCTGAACCGCCTCCCCGGGCTCTGGCTTTGAAAGGACACCGAGACGCCGCGGTAGGTGGCCAGGAGTTTGGGTGTTCACACCCCAGTCCCTACCGCGCGCCTCCCCCAGGTTTTAAACCGGCCAAGTCTGGTGTCTTTCTGAGGGGTGCCTGGCAGCACACACCGCTGTCACCGGGCTGGTCCCTTTGCTTCACCCATCCTCAGACCTTGGAGACGTCAGGACTTCTCAGCTGAACGGGTTTCACAATCTGTCCAGCTGGACAGAGATACAGCTCTGATTGGGGCTGCTCACAGCTGGGCACGTCAGGCAGATTGGAGAGAGCCCTCCTCTCCTGCCGCCAGCTCCAGCTCTGCACAGGTGGCTCCAACATCACTTACAACCAACCGCTTTCCACTAGTTTTCATCTTCCCTGTTTAAGGGATATCTCAAGGCCACTGCTCTTTCCTCCTCCTCTTACTCCCTATGAATTGCAGAAAAGAATCAAGGATGCGGCCTTTTTTTATTTTTAGTTTGATGTACTTGCTCTCTGTACCTCTGAGCGTCTGTACCTTACGCTGAGTATCAACAGGCTCCAGGTCTGAAACTCCTTCACCATCCTGAACAGCGGCAACAACTGCCAAGCCCACAGGAGTATTTACTGTTGTCCTGCACAGATCCACGCCCCTGGCAGTATTTACTACCCCAGTCATCATTCCCCTCCGGTAAAACAGCAACAGAGAGCAGGTTTTGTCCTTCTCAGTGACAGTCTTTTACCAGCCTTTGGAGGATATAACCCAAAATACTACACACGCATTGCTGCTGCGAGCACAGATTTGCTCAGAGGACACCCAGCAACTGAAGTTACTCCCTTCAAAGGGGGACTTGCAAAGCCTTTTGAATTTCAGCACAGCCCTCCCACAATTCAGCCAGGCTCATCGTGATGATTTTCTTGTGCCACTTTGCCAGCAGACGGTGGCAACACATCCTGTCGCCCACAGCAGCTCACGACACTTTGGGCTTTAAACCACTCCAGGGCTTTTGCTTATTCACTGCTGCTTGTACCACAGGAGAACACAACACTTTTAACAACAAAACTGTAAAATCCAAAAAGTAGCATCCATTTCAGGAAATGGTACCGGCAAATACTGGTCTTGTGCCCAGCAGGGACTCCAAAGCAAGAGCTGCTCGGCTTCTCTGTTACCGAGAGAAGCCAGCTTCACCGTTTTCAAGGCCAAAATACCTGCAGGTTTGACAAACCAACTAAAACACGAGGCTACAGGCCAAAGACCTGTTTTTAAAGAAGGGGAACCAACTCAGAAAAGCTAAGCGCCCCCAAGGGAAAAACAAACCGCAAAAACCCCCTTATGCTTCTCGTGTTACCGTGCAGCAACTTGGCTGGTTCCCTGCACTTGATACCCTCACCCCTGAGCTCTTAAGACCTCTGAGGATGCCAAGACAACCTTTGAATTGGAGCACTCATCAATTTATCACCATCAGGTATCCCTGCCAATAACCCGCCAATGTGCCACAGCTGTCTGCTTCAACACACGTGATGCTTTGATCAGCGTTTGCTACGCTGAGCGTTAGGATTGAAGCAAGTACATGCACACAACCACCACACATGTGACCGAAAAGACAGAGGGCAAAAACTTACCCGTGTTCTTCCCGGCCAGTGCATCGGCCTTTTCCCAAATATCACATGCATAGAGGATATGGGAAGTGATGTTGACATAGGCAGAGCTGATGTCTGGGATGTTGTAGGGCACAGTGACTGCAGAGCCATTGCTGTTCCCGCTGTAGCTGCCAGCATAAGCCATGTCTGTGCTTCTGCAGGAGAAAGAAACACCATCACGAAAGGTTAACTTCAGAGTGAAAGACATCAGACTATTTGATGCCGGGAGCTATTTGGTACCATCCAGGCCTGCAGCGTGGAGTGGAGTATTGAAAACTGAGACGTGTTCAGCTACGTAACAAGTAATTGTCCTTCGAGTGCAAGGCCAAGGTTTTTGAAGCAATGTGTGACTCAGAGGACTCCTCTTGATGAAAAAAAATGTGGGTCCAGACATCAGAAAGGGCCACCCAGCCACCTCCCAACATCTACACCTACTTGGGGAAGCCTTCACCACATTATCGGAATGCTTTTTCCAAACGACTTCCATTTCAGACACGCTGAAGCTCCCCACCGATGGAGGCTGGAGCTTTCTGACAGCTGGTCACAGCAGCCAGGTCAGCCCACACACGCTTCTTTAGAGCCCTAGGGCCAGTGAAAGTGGCCAGCTGCCTGCCTTCTGACACAGGCTGGCTTCATCACAGCACTTCTTCACCCAACCCACTTTTAGGCACTGGTAGGACAGGGCTTCCACCGCTGCTCTGGGGACACCACTGACTTCCCAATAAACTGTACTGTGCAAGGTGGAATTTCAGCATCACTCTTAAAAGACCAACCAAACCTCTCTCAGCCACAGAGTTTAATAGGGACAGGCGTGGAGCCGGGTAGCTCTCTGCCAAATGCAATTGCCACCGCACACAGAAAAACTCCATCTTGCTCCCTGTCATTCAAACACGGGCCCAGTCTGCTGGGCACCAGGTCAAACACCATTACATGACAGCTTGACTTTGACTTTTGCTGCCACATACACAGCACCACTGCTGCAGGTACACAGAAAGGACAAAACGATCAACAACTCCGAAATTAGAAAATTAGCTTCTTTTTCTTAAGTGGTGACTGAGCCAAAGAGAACACTATGAAAGTTCTGCTACCACAGGGTGAAGGCATAACTCTGGACCTCGTAACAAAAAAAGCCCTTTCCAAGGAGAAAAGACAGGAAGGAGAGAGCAGAAATACTCCTGCCCCGAACGGTATGATTTCAGGGGGCAAGAAGGAGCGAGTGGCGAGGCACTCCCAAATGCAGGCAGCAACTCAAACACTCCAGCTCCTGTTTTCACTCACACCCTCGTACAAACGTGACAACGGACGTATTTTTAAATCTTACCTTGCAACACGTGGAAAAGGTGCTTGTGTAGATCTGGAGGAAGTCTGCAGCAAGGAACAGAACTCTTGTTAGGTTTGGGCTGGTCAGCCAACAGCAGTAAGTCCCGCAGCCACCCAGCTGGCAGCTCAGTGACACGCGGGCCCTACCTTGAAGTGGTCACTCAGGATCCTGGAATACTTCAGGGCAGTGTCTTCTTTGTAACGGCACATTGCCATGTGCAGAAGGGACTGGCAGCGCATGCTGTGAACAGAAACACACCCAAGCATCAGTGCTGACGCCGGCTGCTGCCTGCTCAGCAGTCACCAGCCTTGTGGGACACAGGCAGGCACACATCAGCTGTACTGCAGCGGCAAGAAAGCTCCCAATGTCTCCTCCTCCGGCTCAGCTTAAGAAAAGACTCTTTCAAAACATCCCAAGGGAAAAAAAGCAACCGAGGAAGGGCCATGCCTGGTCTTTTATAGAAACATGTGCCCAGCCTCCCGTAGGTGTCACAAGCTGAGCAAGCCCCCATCCAGAAGAGCCTTCGCTATGTTCAGCTTCAGCTTCAGTTACGCGGCTCAAACATGGGCAGCCAAAGCACATTCTTTCACCTTTGGAGAAAGCCCTTTTGTGCTCTCCAGTTACCAGCAGATCGAATTTTAGAGCCTGTGCCTTCCACACGTGGTCCCTTGTGGTATCCCGGCTCCCTTCAGAGATGTTCCAGTTCATTCTGGTTTTTATACTGTGTTTTCTTTTTCCTTGCAGAACTCCAATTCCCATTTAACTCATTCCTTCGCCCCTGAAATTAATGGGTCTGGCAAGTCTAAAAACAGAATATGAAGGCACGGAAAAACAGTTACATACCATAACACAGCAAAGATTACTTCCTGTGAAGATGCTGTGGAGTCTGTAAAGGATTTCAGCGTCATGACGAATCTAAGGAAACAAAATGAACAGAGTCTTGTCAGCCGTCAGTGCTCTGAAGGCCCACTGTTTATGAACAATCAGTGCATGCTGTTATCTCAAACACCGCTCCAAAAGTCAGGAAACCTGCCCCGAGTTCTTAGTGCTGGCACCGAGTGGTTTGTGCGATCCTGAGCAGAGGACTGTGTCTCCAAATGCCTTGTTTCCCGGGCAGCAGGAACAGATGTGGCCCCTTACGTGACTCACTCTGCTCTTACGCTGATTAACGGGCACCATCCCTACAAGGAGAAGCCCTCCATGGGCCACCTCTAGGCCTGGGGCCCAGAAGAGGTGCCCCTGCTACTGAAGGTGAAATATTAATTCAAGTGTTTCTGGACAAGACAGACATCTTAGTGGAAATGTTTCTTCTGGCAAAAAACAAGCAAGCCAATCTCCTCTTTGAAAACAAAGCAACACCACCAACTTGGAAATACAGTCCATCAAGACCAGAAAGCACAAACTGTTCTTCCACACACAATACAGTTGCTTTGCTTTTCTTAACTGAAATACTACTGAGCCGACAGGCAAAAGCAACACCAGAGCTGGATGAACTAAAAACTCCTTCATGTCCTTGACTGTCGTAACCAGTGTCCTCTGGTGTACCTCGGCTGCGCGGCTCAGGTGCCGAGTAGGACACGGTGCCTCCTTCTGATCAGCGGTGCTGGAACACGCCAAAGGATTTGTCTCTGGTGCCTGGCCATGGGCTGTCTCGTGCTTGTGCAGCAACCCGGGCGCTGCTCCGTTGGGGGGGAATCCAGAGCTGCCAGTTGCAAACAACAACACAACTCCCCCTCCCGCTCCAAACACGCTGCCTGACCACCACGCTGTGAAAACCGCTTACTTGAGGAGATCTATGGTGCCTCTGAACACGCTGGAAGCGCATTTTCGGTCTCTTGGGTCCGATTCCAAGGCAAGGCCGTATTCGATGAAGGAAAGGGCAGCATCTAGGTACTGGAAGGCCCTTCCAGTCTTGTCGGTCTATTGGGAACAAAATTCTCCTGTTTAGACTAAGACAAAAGCTACTTCTCTCAAGTGTACCTGAATTCCTTTTTTTGCCCTAGTTAGGCAGGATTTGAAGAAAGGAAAAGATGCAAGTCAGGCCTCTGGGTGATAATTAAAGGCTTCTCAGCAGAGCCCCTAATGTGGTCCCAGTCACCAGCTGCGTGTGCTCTGGCTATTTCTATCTCTCCCTCAATGTCTTCCTTGAGTAATTTATTACCTTCACATGTTTTGGATATTATCGCCTGGTCTTGCAGGCCTGCCTCGGCAGAGGCAGATGGGGCTTGCCCACTGCAGTATTCCCTCACTTCATTTTCACAGGTAAATGGCAAGTGGCAAACGTACATTAGCTGAGTGAACCATCAGTAGCAACAAAAGATGTTCCTTCACGCACGCTGTTAAACCGCCCACAGCGGAGAAAGACAGTGGCATCTGCAACGGGCACTTCCAAGTCTTGTTCACCAGCAACACAATTACCGTGAGGATCCTGATGGTTCAGAGTAAACTGTGTTGTAACTAACTGTTGCACCTCTCTTCCAAGGACTCTGTGGCAGCTCTGCAAAGCCAACAGGCCTGCTGACCTCAGACAGCGCCAGCTCTGAAGCCTCTTCTCTTAGGCGTGTTCTCTAGGGGTGTTTATAGCCAAGGGAAATGTCTCAACACTTGGCAGATAAAGACAGCCTCCCCACGGGCGACTCGAACACACGCCAAGGGTGGAAGTCATGTTAGCCGCTGAATCTTATCCCATGCAGGCAGGGATCGGCTCTGAATGCGAGAGCTGGTGAGCATTTCTAGCACAGGGCCGAGACTTACCATTGCATCAGCTATGTGCTTCAGCCTCCTCGCCTCTTCAATGTAGTATTCCACCGGGTGCTCTCTGAATTGGGGACAGAGAGAGGAAAAACAGAAAACAGAGAAAAAGGGCAGGAGAATTATCAATTTTACCTTCATATCTAGAGGATGCCAGGACTCCAAACATCCTGTTTCGGTAAGCCTGTTACAGCCTTATCAAACACACCTTACAGTTATGATAGCCACTAAGTGAATGTGGTCTGCATGTACAGAAATACACAGCAGCTGCATGCACAGATAAAATTAACTGAGTTCCTAAAAAAATGTATGTTAGAATAACATTGGCAAGTACTATTTCAAAATAAAAAGCCACTAGAGGTTAGGCTACTGTGAGGCCAGGTTTACTTCTTTGCTCCCATAGAAAGATGGTAGTTATGTGACCTCCCACCACTCCTCGAGTGCAGTACCACAAACACATTTTCATCGAAACATACGGTAAGCTTTGCAGTACCAGGCACTCATCTCGGACTAAAAGAGCTTGCATTCAAGTTATCTGCCTACAAGAGATGTGGTCACCAAGGCTTCTACAGGTCTTGCTCTCAATCAACACCCAAACAATGACAAAGTTCGACCACGTGCATTTGTGTGCACTGGGATAATCTGTTCACCGTGCAAACAGCACACAGCCACCTGTGCACTAACAAAACGAGCCAGTAAAGAGTCACGCCCTCCCCGAAACAGTCAGTTGCCTGTGACAGTTACCTTGTGACAGAGGAGTTTGCTACTTGTCAAGAACCAGACACATCAAAACCCACCACCTGTAGGCAGGCACAAGAGACACCTTCTCTCCCATTTAAAAAGTACCTGATTTCTAGAGCAGCTTCCCTCAAACCAAGAACTGTTGTAATGACACCTTTGCTTTGTGTTTGAGGGGGCGGGGGTAAGTCCCAGACATGAGAAGGCACTACAGGGCAGGTCTCAGACATCTCTCCCTCCCTCTTTCCTCCTAAAAGAAGTGCTCATCATGCGGCAGGATCCAGGGTGGCTGTAGGACCAGCCTTGCCTGGCATCTTCAGAAAACAGAGATGAGGGTTGTAAAACAGAAACTTACTTTTCAAAGCTGATTTGAGGTCTCCCCGCCTTGGAGGCACCATCTGCCGAAGGCGTCACTCGGAAAGGATTTGTGACATCCCCTGCAGATCCCTGAAGAGCCACAGAGTGGAGATAAAGCTGGTTAGAGACATACGTCTAAACCAATTCCAAAGCCTGGCTTTCCTACATTTCAAGAGAAAATGTTTATTTGTCCCAGGCATAGTCTATTCTCCAGGTTCTCCCCCTCTTCTCAGCTTCTTCCCCAGCACCCCCTCCAATAATGGAAATGGAAACTTGGCTTCTTACCTGGCTGCTACTAAGGCTTAATACCATTCAAACTTTTCCAAGAAATTAAGTAGCAGCTTTCCTTGCACAATGGCTAAGATAGCAGCAAGGCTGCAAGCAGCACACTTTTCATGGCCGCTAGCCAAGGCAGGAACGGCTAATACCCATTCACACTTATTTCCAGCTTAACCACACAGAAGTTGCTCATTCTCTATTACTAACTACACTGTCAGGAAAAAGCAAGCACTTTGAAGCCTGCTAATGCCGCGTGCAGAGTCTGGCTTAATACACACACACACACACGACAACATCCTAGAGCACACACACCCTGCCACCCATAAACAGCATCAGAATTGAATTTTAGAACCCAAAAATGCAAAGATCCATCTGTAAGGATCATTAACAATTTTCTAAGCAAGCTATAAAACCTCCTACCCAGGTTGCAGTCAAAACCACAGCTTGCTTGTTTCTTATTTATAAGCAATTGACTCTTTGTGTAAACACACTTATTTTGACATCAAAACTGTACTTGCAGTTGCCTACGGTCAGAAAGCTTTACTACCATAAACATGATGCTCTTGGTTTTTATTGGTCACCCCTTCTCACTACATTTCACTGGTGAAATGAAAACAGGTGACGGAAAGTCAGCAGAGAAGCTACAATGGAGGCTTTCGGGCTAGCAACAGACAGTCACAGAGAGCCATTAAAGGGGCAAGAATGCTTCAGAGAGCTTTCTCTGGTGGCTGGTTTATCGTCCGTCCTTGTTAATATCCTCAGAGCACGTTCCTAAAGAGAATCACACAGCGCCCACGTGCCGCAGGAAACACCCCGCCAGTTGTAACGGATACCTACTTTGATGCCCTCTGACAGGTCAGCGTGATTTCTCTCCTCTTTCCTGTGCTTGGACAACAAAGGATCCGTGTGGCTGCTCTTGTCCCTGGCAGTGTTATCCATGGCCGGCAGCTCATCGCTCTCACTTCTGGGTCTCTTTCTGGCCGTCTTGGTTGACTTTGGTGCAGGAGACACGGGTGGCAGTGGCAGGGGTAGCAGGACACCTTTCTGCTGGCTTTCAAGCGAAGCCTTGGATGCTCTGGAGATGGGAAGCAAATTCATCAATTAGGGTGAATATGGTGTACATGTAATGTAGGGAATTTTTAGCAACTGAGTTACACCAAGTACCAATTCTGTTTCAATTTCTCAGGGAGCGGGAAATGGTTTGGTAACAGAAAGAGTCCAGCAAAAGCAAAGTGAAACTTCAGGGACTTGGCTGTGCGTTAGACACCACATCTTCAGCTGCCAACAACATACAAGCCAGCTGCTTTTCCAGTAGGAATAAGCCTCAGGACTTGTCCTCGGAGTAAAGACTTGCAACCAGAATATCAGGATGTTGCAAAAACGGCATCCCTCCAACACAGCCCCTTCTCACTGAAAGAGGGAGAGAGGTAATTACAGCAACTAAAATCCCTGGGACAAATCACCCAACAAGCTAAACGAACCGCAGCACTGCCTCTCTCTCTCTCCGTGATGGTAGAAGGTGTCTTCTATGGTCAGACATACTCACCCTGACACTCGATCCTGCACATGCTTTCACACAATTAAACTGAGTTGTTCCTTTAAGACCTGCCAGCTCAGCTAGCCAACACTTACAAAAGTTCAGAGGATTCAGGTGAGAGAGACTTAAAATGCTGTGCTTCTAAATGGCAGAGACTATCCCATGTAATAATGGGATGTAATAATACAGTGGCATATCAGATTTCTGATCCTCTGAAGTTAGGATTACCAGGGAACTCCGGCAGCTCTAAGCAGCACTACATAGCTCTAATCCTTCTTTCACTACTGCTCAGTCACATCATTTTATCCAGCTTCTCAAAGTTTCCAAGAAAACGCTGAGCAGTGAACCCCAGCTCATGGACTGCCACATCAGAAGAGGAGGAAATTAAGTTACACCCCATGAGAAGACTGAAGCGAGACACTGCACATCTTGCTTCATCCTGCTGTGCATGGGACAGTCCTCTCCCCTCTTCCACAACCCACCTTTCCCCTGCTACAGTCCCTACTCACTGCACACATGCTCCCCAGCTTCACTACCCTGGTACAGCTGACGCTCCAGAGCGGAGTGCACAGAGCACAGCAGCATCCCCCGACCAGAGCCAGAGCCCTCTCTCCCCAGAAATGCATCCTATCCTTCCCACTCCGCAAGCCAGAACATGGCTGGAGGGGGTGCTCGTTTTCACTGACAAGAAGGGAGGGATGAACCCCAGAATTAAAGCCCTTCCACTATTGCCACAGCTGAAATAGCCCTTCACCCAACGAAGGGTTAGCCCCACTGTCTCAGTGCTTTAAGAGTACGTCAGTATTTTCTCTGCAGGAAAGCAGTTTACTCCTATCGTCAGGACACAAACCTCAACGCTGCATACCAATACAAGTCAATACCTCCTATTCAAGCCACAGGCAAGCAGCAACTGAATGCAGTAGTAGCCCATGACTGGGGCACGAGGCACCCCTCTTGAGAACACTGTCCATGTGAAGACGTGCTCTTGGAAGCATTCACTCTAGCAAAGACCTGGCCAAAATGCTGGCAGTACACTCTTCTGCAAATGACGGGGCAAGTTTCAGCAGATCTACCAGAAGGACTGCAAATGCTATGCTGGAAGAAATGAGAAACCCCTGGCCATAAAGCCCACCTGAAATTTCAGACAGAGTCACAATTCAAACGGCACGCTGGTTGTGTGTCTGTTAGGCAAGTGCTATTCAAAGCCCGTAACCGGTGACAGCAAAAGCAGCTGAGGGAGCAGAGAGTATCAGCATTAACACCTGACTTGTTGCTTTCGTCACCACCTGTCCAACTAACAACATGGCAATGATCATCCAGTCAAAATTGATGGGCATACAGTCACACTTAGGACAATGTCCTTTCCCAAGAGGCTGCCACAACTCTCTCTGCTGTGGACGTGCTTGCTCGGTCACAGGAACAAGAGCCACAACTCCTGGGCCACACTTTCAGCTATTTCACCTCTTTGCAGCGGGAGTCTGAGCAAGCAACTCCATTTGTCTGCACCTCAGTTTCTCCTTGTGCAAAAGGCGTTCACATCATCTTCTCACTTTACAAAGACTAAGAGCTTTAAACGCATGTGAAGTGTCATGAATCGGATAAAGCTTTCTGCTGCTTCCCACGCAGAGAGAGAACAAACTTCCCCCAAATAAAGATGACAGCAGAACCCAGAAGGAGGAGGACATGGGCAAAGAAAAGTTCATCGACTCATAGAATGGTTTAGGTTGGAAGGGACCTTTAAAGATCATCTAGTCCAACTCCCTTCTTAAAAGCATTGCAAGGCTGGTTCTATTTCTACGGAGACCAGAAAGAACTGATACTTGAACTCTCAAGTCTTACTCACTGAGCATCTTAGAACAGTTGGGGTTGGAAGGGACCTTTAGAAGTCATCTAGTCCAACCCCCCCTGCAATGAGCAGGGACATCTTCAGCCAGAGGGCAACTTCTCTTGCCATGCCCTGACGCCCCTGAACTACCGTGCAGAACAAGCCTGTGCTACTCCCCACAGAGCCGCTGCCACCTCCCAGGGCACTGCGGGCAATCATCTGCTGCCAGATCACCACCACTGCACTTTGGACAAGCAGTTAGAAGGAAAAGCAGCACGGGCACAAGTGGCAATTAAATTTCTCGCAGCATGAACACATTTTTTGAGCTACGTCTAATACACGGAGCAGAGCATGCAGCAAGGTAAGCTGCAGGATGGACAAGTTGGGGTTTCAAATGGCAAAGTCTTCATCCCCATCTCAGCTGCTGGAAAGCAGCACAAATGCCACAACATTCAAGGCTTTTGCAGCAGTGTAAACCAAGTATGGGAGGATGACCAGCCACTGAAACATCAGCTTGTGCTTGGATGATTAGAACCATAATCCTCAGCAGTAAGGAGAGAGAGGAGGATAGGGGACACCCAAGTATCACTTCACATCATCCACAAATACAACGGCAAATCAATTACATTCCCACAGCCACGTGCTTGGTTCCAGGACGGAAAGAGAAATCTGCAGCAGATGAAGTTTCAGAAGGCACATTAGCGTACCAGCAAACTCACAAGTATGAGGACAGGAGATAAAGTTCTTTGCCTCAACCTCTTAAAGAAAGACTCAGTTTTATGCATCTTTCTGCTATTCCACCAGTGTATACTCACTTCAAGTTACTGGAGTCCTCCTTAGCTAAAGACTGCAATGACTTTACTTCTTTTTCTGATTTCTTTCTCTTCTGATCAAACTCCTTCTCCACTGCCCTCTAAGAAGAAGGAAAAAAAAAAAAAAAAAAGAAAAAAATGACTCAGGTTTTAAAAGTTCATGTAAAGTGCAGACCAAGTAAGCTTGATCAATTCTGGTTAAAAAAAGAAAAGACACGATATCAGAATCGACAAAGGGGGAACGCAGAGCACAGCGGATATGGATTTCAGGCTCACTGACAAGTATCCTCAAATGACATTTTATCTACTTGGGTTTAGAAAGATTAATCATTTTGTAGTGGCGGGGATGCAACTGCGAAACCTCTTGTTGCTAATGCTAATCAAAATTAAGGCACTTCCAGTGCTGAAAATAAGCATTTCACCAGTTCTGGATGAACTTTCTTCTCCTCCCTCAGTCTGAATTGTACAGACAGGTATTCAGATTCCTCCTGGGAAAGTCATGAACTGCAAGCAGTTGTGTTTTGTGATACACCTTGTCAGAGGGAAGATAAAAACTGCATTCACAGGGGAGTTAGATCACTCAGCTTGCCCAGCTGTGGTCCATAGGATAGAGCCATGCACTCCCCAGTGGCCTGAGAATGTTTTGCAAGCTGGAGGAACTGTCTGAAGCCACGGGGCGTTGTCGCAGTTGAGACGGACACGACAAACATCAGATTGTGTGAAAGCGACCAAAATGGCTGCAAAAGCCCCTTTATTGTTTTAACAAGCTTTTTTATAACCTTCTTCAAAGTAGGTGTTCATACAGGATTGGTTTACTTTAGTAACTAACAGTTCACGATTGGGTGATAGTTTCTCGCCTGAATCGTCAGGACAGTTCTTCTTATCTTAGTTCTCTAATCTTGTTTCCATGGCACTTCTCGGGACTTTCTGGCCTCTCATGGATACACTGGAATGTCTTCAAGGTTAAATTCTTCTTCAGTTAGACTAGAGGCAGACCCGCTGCCTCCCCCGACAATTCCCCCTTTTTGTATTTGTGCTAGAAATATTGCAGAAACAGTCTTCTGCAGGGCCCTTTGCAGAAGACTGACAAGACATGGCAACATCAAAAGCACAGTCACAATTACCAAGATCATGACCCCCACAGTTTTGACCAGAGATATCAACCATCCAGAAAGTCCCCATCCTTTAAACATCCTTGTAAGCCAATCCAATCCGTCCTCTTCTGTTAGACGCCTCACACCATCCTTCAGCTGCTGTATACTTTTAAAAATAGATTCTGAGTGGTCAGACAAATTCATGCAACACATTCCTTCAAAATCTTCACATCCATGTCCTTGCGCTAAAAGCAAAAAGTCAATTGCAGCCCTGTTCTGTAAAGTAGCATGTCTAACACTATCAACATCAGTTAAAAGGCCACTTAAAGCTAAAGAAGTAGCATTAGTCTGTTTGCTAAGCCAACATCCCAACTTATTCAAAGTCGTTAAGGCATTTGCAACACCAACTCCTGGTGCCAATATGGAGGCCGTTATGATCTGGCCTGGATTCCAGAATTCAACGTTATCTCGACAAGAACTTTCAAACCGATGAACGGTCCTTGGGACTCGCTTATGTTTTCGAGTCATATTCAGAATCATTGACACATTTGGTGTTAATAACGTGAGACGTCCGAGGCTACACGGGCCTCCATTCAGTTTAGATGGGACGCCTCCCCAGGCACGATCTCCACAGATTAGAAACACACCAGGAGGTAATGCAAGAGGAACAGCAAAAGATCGTGAGATGTTAGTCGAAGTATAATTGCACCAAGCAGTTGAATTATGATAAGCAGCATTAGTTGCATTCACATTTTGCCCTCTCCGTGTGGTGTTATAGGAGTAATTAAAAAACACACAAGCATCCATTATAACAGAGCCTAGCAACTCTAGCTCTTGGGGTTCTTGCGTAACCTGTGGAAGGTGACTATATACACCATCCCAATTATCTGTACAATTTTTTGAAGAGTTGCAAAGAGAGAAAGCCTGAAGGGTTTGTGGGATTGGCCATGTGTCTACTGGCACTCCCACCAAACAGGTGGAGAATGGATTTTCCGGGTTCGCAGTAGAAAGGCACAAGGTTTCTTGATGTGTCATATTTGCCAAAGTTACCCAGATATTCTGCTTGGGTTGTGGAACTACCCATCCTTCAGCCTGATGCAGGTTCCAGCACAGGCCGAACACACCGAGCAGGAACCCAGCGAGGGCCGGCATCTGTAGAGACACAAGCATAACCCCTGCCCCAGGTTAATAATTCACATGGTCCACTCCACTGGCCAGTAATTAGATCTCTAACATGCACTTTGATGTCTTTTTGCAAATCCTGTTTTGAAAAAAGAGAAGAGAAATGCTGAAAAAGAGGAGGTAAAGAAGAATTATCCCCGTAATGGAGAAAGTTAAGAACATAAACTGCTTTATCTAAACATGCCTGTGGTGGTTCCCCAATCATTCCCCCTTTTTGTTTTTGAAGCTGCCGCTTCAACGTACTATGTGCACGCTCAACAATTGCTTGTCCTGTTGGGGAATGGGGAATTCCTGTAACATGAGTAACACCCCACAAATTAAAAAATGTTTGAACCTTCTGTGAAATGTATGCTGGGCCATTGTCCGTTTTTATTTGGCGTGGTACCCCAAGCATAGAGAAAGCCTTTTGGAAGTGTCGAACTACATCTTTTCCTGTCTCCCCGTTATGTGCTGTTGCTACTAAGGCATGAGAATAAGTATCAATGGAAACATGAACATACTTCTGTCGGCCAAATTCATTTATGTGAGTAACATCACTTTGCCAAATCTGTAAAGCCTGCATACCTCTGGGGTTAGTACCAAAATACACTGGTGTGTGAGTTCCTTGGCAGTCAGGGCAGGCGGCTACAATAGACCGAGCTTCCGCATGAGACAAGCCGAACTGCCGTCGTAAAGCTCGATATCCTTGGTGAAAAAATTGATGTGATAATACAGCTTGTTGCTTAATGTTAGGAACAGTATTAAGAGCCATAGCGGAAACAAGAGCATCCGCTCTGGCATTACCTTCTGTATAAAATCCTGGTAAAGTGGTATGACTACGGATGTGCATGATAAAATAAGGTTCTGTCCGTAGTTGAATACTTTTCCAGAGTTCTAAAAGTACATCAAATAATAATTGATTGTCTGACATGGTCAAAACCACTTTGTCTAGTCTAGAAACTAAGTTAGCTACATACGCTGAGTCAGTTACAATATTTACAGGAACAGAAAAAATAGAAAAAACAACAGCCATTGCACGTAGCTCTACTACTTGTGGAGAACCATTTTGATATACTACTTTGTTGTTCCAGTTGTTGTTTTCATACCATACTACTGCTGCTTTACCTGTTTTTCCTGAGCCATCTGTAAAAACAGTAGGGCCGTTCACTGGTTCTGGGCGGCTTAAATTTTTTTGACCAAATGGTATTTCTCGGGCAAATTTCAGTAGCGGGTGTGACGGCAGGTGATATGACACCTGTCCTTGAAAACCCGCCATGGCTGCCTGTAGTTCATAATTATTTGCCAAGCACCATTCAAAATACCAATTTTGAACAGGTAAAACAATCTTAGCTGGGTCACGCCCTGTTAGTTCTGTACATCGTTTTCTGGCTTTTATGATTACATCAGCAATAAGCTCAAACAGTCCAGGAGCAGTTTTTCGTGGTCGGAATGACAGAAACATCCATTCTAGAATGTGCAGTGGGTCATCCCACTCAGAATTCCACTGCACCAAAGCACCAAATGGTACAGTTTTGTCAATTAGTACAAAGAGTTGCACCAATTGAGACAGATCTATTCGAGAAACAAATTTCTCGTGTATAGATCGTTCCACCATGTGAATTACCTTTAATGCTTCCTCAGTTAATACTCTGGGTTCTCTTGGATCATTGGAATTTTTTAATAATTCCAATAAAGGTTGCAGTTGTGAATTGGTCAGTCCGAGATAGGGTCTAATCCAATTCAGAGATCCCATTAACTTCTGTACATCATTAAGGGTTTTAACTTCAAGGTTAAGTTTCACAGGTTGAGGCATTACCTGCCTACCTGTGACTGTTAGTCCTAAATACTTCCAGGGTTCTACTTTCTGCACCTTTTCAGGGGCGATAACTAATCCATAGTGTTGTAATGAATTTCTAGTCACATTCTCCATGTCATTCAACTGCTCCTTGTTGTTTGATGCTAACAGGATGTCATCCATGTAATGGTAACAATAACTGGTAGGGAATCTTTCCCTTACAGGTGACAAAGCTTGTGCCACAAACCATTGACAAATTGTTGGTGAATTTTTCATGCCCTGCGGCAGAACTTTCCATTGATATCTTTTTGCAGGTTCTGCATGATTGACAGAAGGCACAGAGAATGCAAATTTTTCCCTGTCTTGACAAGCTAATGGTATTGTAAAAAAACAATCCTTGAGATCCATGACAATGATTTCCCAATCTTGAGGGATCATGGCCGGTGAAGGCATGCCTGGTTGTAGAGCCCCCATCGTGGCCATGACAGCATTGATCTGCCGCAGGTCATGCAAAAATCGCCATTTTCCTGATTTCTTTTTTATCACAAACACTGGAGTATTCCAGGGGCTCTGAGAGGGTTCAATGTGTCCAGCAGCTAGCTGTTCTGCCACCAATTCTTGCAGGGCCTTTAATTTCTCCATTGGTAGGGGCCACTGATCCACCCACACAGGGTTATTCGTTAACCAAGTTAAAACAAGCGTGGGTTGCCTAACACCCTGCAGCACAGTGGCCCCCGTTAAAAATCCGTAGTAATCTTCACCCCCCACTGTGACAAGCAATCTCTCCCCCATAGATTGAGGGGAGCTGCTGTCACATATGGTTTAACGACTGCTTGTTGGCCCTCAGGATTGGTGATCAGAATTGCCGTAGCTGCTGTTCTTGCTCGTGCGGAGCCTCCCAGCCCCACTACCCCTGTGTCCACATCCTCTGTTGGCCAGGTGGATGGCCACAGATAGTTAGAAATAATAGTCACATCGGCGCCCGTATCTAGGAGCCCCGCAAGCCTTACTGTAGTCGGTGAATGTCCATGATTTGACAGCGTGCACGTCATATGTGGTCGAGATGATGAGACAGTCTGAGACCAGCACACTTGAGGGGGTCCTGTAGAACCGAAGCCTCCATCGCCTCGCAGTCGCTGTTCTGCTTTTGGGACACAACTCAAAAAAGGAACAAGTTGAGCAAGACGAGTACCTTTTGGAATCGTAACAGGTGGATAAAGGGTCGAAACTAATGCACAAATTTGACCCGTAAAGTCAGCATCAATGACTCCCACATGCACGATTAATCCGTTTAAGGTGCTACTTGATCTTCCTATAAGTAACGCACTCAGTCCTCGTCCTATGGGACCCCTTGCCTCAAGAGGGACCTTAACAATGTCTTTTGTAACTATAGTTATTGTGTCGGCGGTGGATACATCCAACCCTGCTGAGCCAGTAGTTGCGGCTGATAGCTGCTCACAGAGGGGATTTGACCTGTTGTCTGGAGGGGATTTGATGTCCTCGCGCGCCCTCTCGCGCTCTTCTTGTGGTTTCCCTGTATCGGTTGCCCGTTAGCATGAAACTTGGAACGACATTGTTTTGCGAAATGTCCCAATTTCCCACATTTATTGCAATTAGTTCCTGGTGGGACAGTCATGGGCTGCTTGCCTGCCGACCTTCTGTTCGGGCAATTTACTTTCATATGACCGTCTTTACCACATCCAAAGCATTTTCCTGTATTTCGCATGTTCATGGCAGTAGCTAAAGCCGCCATTTTATGTTCCACTGTACCAACCTTTGAACATGCGGCCACCATGTCAGGAATAGAAGGATCTCCTGGTAAAGACTGTATTATCTTTTGGCAGTCCTCATTAGCATTATCCTTTGCTAGCTGTTTGCATAACATTTGTCTTAACGTTTCATCTTCTACCTGTTTCTCCAATGCAGCAGATATTTTTTCTACAAATTGCAAAAAGGGTTCTTTAGGACCTTGCCGGATAGCAATATACTTCTGTTTTGGAGCTGCCATTTCCATGGTTCGCTTTAATGCTGTAATCCCTATGTGTTGTGCCTGTTCAAGGACAATCGGAGGCCACGTAGCTTGCAGCTGAGGGTTACTAAATGGTCCCTCGCCAAGCAAGGCGTCTTCTCCGAGTCCTAACCTCGGATCGTCTTGTGGCAGTCGAGCATTATTTTGTGCAGCTGCTCGTGCCATCTGCCTCCAAGTAGATTGAAACACTTGTAATTGTACTGGCTGAAACAGCACTTGTGCGAGATGTGTAACATCATATGGACACAACAAATCTGTGCTGATTATTCGAATAAGTTGCATCACCTCAGGAGAATTGATTCCAAATTTCTGTGCTTTATTCTGCAAATCCTGCACCACCTTCCAACTGATCGGATTGTGCTCATCATGCTCATTTGTGCCTGCAACAGCTTTATAAACAGGGAATGCACCATAAGCCTCTGCTGCTATATCTACAGGCTTTGGACATGCCGGGGTTGGAGAGTATGGGCTGAGGCGTTCAACCAGATCCCAGTTGCCAGCCTCAGCAGCATACTTTCTAACTCCCTCCCAAAATCAATCAGGGGACCTTGGAATTACAGTTACTGTGGATGGAGGGAGAGTCCATGGCTGGGCTTTCTTCACCATGGGTTTATCTGTGATATGTAGAGTTTGTAAAGCCGTGGTTAAAGCTTCTTCTCCCTCACTTTCATTTTCGCTCTCGCTCTCTGGTTCTGTGTTACCCGCCCTATTTTCCTCCTCGGGGGGGGCTGATGGAATCACCCCTTCTGCTGCTGCACCGCTAGGGGCCGCCGCTGCACCACTAGGTGGGGGGGGCTCCTCATCGCCCCGCAAAATATTTAATGGTGGAGGAGGAGGAGGTGGGCGAGGGCGCGATCTGCTTTTGCCCGTGAGGGGTTTCCTGCCTGCTATTCCTGAGGCTGAGGTATCCACTGCCTTTGTCCCTTTGCCACAGTCCTCCCCGTCATTGTCTTCAGGTCGAATGTCTGTTAGTTTCCCATCAGAGGCCTCACGCTCTATCTTCCATTCCTTTAAGGTTTCACTCAATAAGCGCCATGTGGTTGCCAACTCACATGCCTCTTTTTGTCCTTTAGAGACCTCATCCAATATTTTCAATCCTACTGCTTGCCATGCACTCACACTGAATGCAGTAACTGTTGTGGCTTCAAAGCCTTGCATCTTACTCCATAGCAAAATCTTTTTCAGGCTTTGTTCTGAGGTTTTAACCCCCTTTCTTTTTAATAGGGCTTTCCAGGTAGACAAAATTGTCTCCTCTTCCTTTGTTAATGACTGCCCCATAATTACAGTCCCGTTCCCGGTGGCTCACCTTTTTAGGTGTCGAAATTCAGGTCCGGACCAGGCAGATTCCCTCTGCTCTCAGCTACACCGGGCTCCGTCTCCGCGGCTCTTCCCGCCGCCGTTATACTTCTCCTTTAAATGACCACTTCGCTCTAATCACGTTGCTCTAATCAATCACGTCGCTCTAATTTATCACGTCGCTCTAATTTATCACGTCGGGGTCACCATTTGTCGCAGTTGAGACGGACACGACAAACATCAGATTGTGTGAAAGCGACCAAAATGGCTGCAAAAGCCCCTTTATTGTTTTAACAAGCTTTTTTATAACCTTCTTCAAAGTAGGTGTTCATACAGGATTGGTTTACTTTAGTAACTAACAGTTCACGATTGGGTGATAGTTTCTCGCCTGAATCGTCAGGACAGTTCTTCTTATCTTAGTTCTCTAATCTTGTTTCCATGGCACTTCTCGGGACTTTCTGGCCTCTCATGGATACACTGGAATGTCTTCAAGGTTAAATTCTTCTTCAGTTAGACTAGAGGCAGACCCGCTGCCTCGCCCGACAGGGCGTGAGCATGTCTGGAGCAGATTTTTAAAAAATGCATGGTCTCAATTTTGAAAGTTTAAGGCACCAAGTTCTCTTTGTCTGCTTTTCCCAATAAAAGCCTCAGAAATGCCACTGCAGTGCTCTCCAAATTCAGCAGAAGCAAGTCTAAGCACATCCCAGCCCTTCCTGCAGGTCTCATCACTTCAGCTGCCATCTGGGAGAAGCTGAATCTGCCACTCACCCACAGGAGCTGCAGGGAGGCAGCGGCCTCACTTAACCTACCAGGAAACTAGTCTCACCCTGAAGCAGCCCATAGCCTCGGCACCCACAAAAGCTGCACGGGTGGAGCTGGGCCCCAAACACCCCAGACAAGCCGTGCATCTCATCCGCACCTCGCTTGTGTCCCGCCAGGGAAGGCACTAATTCCTCCAGGAGTGCTAGACAATGATGCCAAAGGAGAGGGGGCAACACTTCCAGGTTAGTCAGGTAAAACTCTATAATTATGCTGTTACTTAATTCACAAGCTCTAGAAGGACAACAAAGGGCAACCAAAGGCTGATGATGCAGCAAAGATGTCAAGGGGACCCCTGGACAGCGACGGTGTTTCCAGTCTCCTGTCCTGGTGGCATCTGGACACAGAGAGGCTGAGGCAAGAGGCTGTACTAAGCAGCCTCTGCATTTGATTTGCATTCACCTCAGGTCCTGACGCTCTCGGAGGGTCTTCTGCTTCACTGCCACTCGACGTGCTCTCTGAGTCTGAAGAGCTGTCTGAGTCACTGGTGCTCCCTGACTCCGGGCTGATGGAATGTGCTGATGCCACACTCCTGGGCTGCGACTGTGGGGCGCTCCAAGGCCACCATGAGCTAAAATTAGAAGGCAGCATGGCTGAAGGTTACTTACTCTATTGACATGGCAGGATTCAAAATTAAAGCTGACACCCTGTGTTTTGGCACTGAGAGGAGAGGGGAGAAGGCCAAAGGAATACATTGTTAGACTCAAAAGATGAAGCACTGGAGTAAAAAACCTCTGGAAATAATAAAACCTGCAACTCCAACCCAGACAAATACTGCAGCAGGACATCACTGCTGCAATGTCAAGCTGCATTTAGCCAGCCAAAGTTTAGAAAACAACTGAAACTCTCAAGCGCTTTTCTGAAAGCCCCAACCCTCAAAAGAAAAATTTCCAATCAAGGCTAACAAGACAGAAACATACATTCCAGGATGGTTTCTCCTTTTGTATTCTCCCCTTGAAGTTTTCACTCCTTCCTCTGTGTTACTCGCTCAAGGTGCTAGAACTGCTTCATTGACAGCCATGTCAAGGAGCAGCAGTTTTTCCAACACCCTCCCTGACTCAAAAGTGTTTTTCTCCAGCACTGACAATGGGAGTGAATGGAACCGAGGGAGAGCCATGACTTTTATGCACAGCTTCTTTTCATTTTGAAATGGCCTTACAAAATCAAAACGTTCATTTTTTGACTTTGAAACCTCTTTCCAACATCATACATTTGTATGATTTGGAGGCAAGCTCCTCCCTGATCCACACTGGTATCGTGAGAACGCTCTCTTTCAAGAGCTTGCAGGGATGCAGTTCATGCCAAGAACTGGCGGGCCCTTCTGCAAGCCTCATTTTATAGACCATTACCCTGTGCTTGAAGAATACAGGTATTAAGCCAAAATTGGATGTCCATGCTCTCCTATAGGAAAAATTATGGGCTTCTCCACCTTTCTTCCTCTAATGCTGGCACATGGCTGATCAGCCTACCTTGAATATTGCTTCTGGTTAGCAATCCATGGCAGGAATGGTGTACAATCACTTGCCTTATCGGGAGGAGCTGAAACAGCCTCAGGGAGTCTACCTGACCCTTCGCTGTTCTTCACCCACTTGGCTGTTTTGGGCTTCCTTCTGAACTAAAACTGGACTCACCCATCACTACTACACCTGAAAATCCCATCAGCTCCAGTGTGATCTACATACACACTCATGGACGGGAAGAGCACAAAACAAGGGAACAGCTGGGGAAATGGAATCCTGCTTCATAGGCAAAATCCAGCATGCCTGGAGTATCCATTTCTGACTGGAGCTTTTGGTAAAACCCCACACAACTAAAGCCACTTTTCAGCAGCAGCTTCAGGCAGTTAGAAACCAAAGCCTGTATCTACAAGAGAAACCAGGAACCCTTACCCATCTACCCCCTATAGAAAAGGTAGTTTGGTATTTCCCCCCCTATTTTGGTCTAGCTAGTAGTTTGGGAACAAACCTGTATCTTGGAGGAGCAAGCGAAGAAGGTGGTGGCTTTTCAACAACCTGTTTTGTTCACAAAAACAAAGAGGAGAGGGGGAGGAAAGGTGAGCTTAAGGAACTCAGCTCCACAAGTCACGATGGGATGTCTGTGTGCCTAGTGCATAAGAACATCGAAAACTGACTTGGTCGTCACCACTCTCTTCGCTATCACTGAGCTGCAGGTCGTCCTGGAGCATTCTGAAAGACAACCACAAGAGAAACATCAGCCAAGGCAGGCACGGTTTCAAGCAGCACACACTGAGAAAGACTTGGTTTGCGCCTGCCAAAGCAAACCAGCCTCCCACATCCTTTTTGAACATTCGGCATGCTCAGTCTCCTAAACCCTGTCGTTACCTAAACGAGGGATAAAAAGTTAACACACAACCTGGACATTTCGCCGGGCTTTCCAAATGGTCTCAGGACGGTTTGCAACGCAGGTCAGAATCGCTGGCTGCCAGCTACAGCCCTGTGAGGGGACTGCTCCTCAGCGCCGTTACCTAGCGCACTCACAACACAGCCAACAAAGGTTACCTAGCACGCCAACACAGCAGTTAACCTAGCACGCCAACACAGCGGTTACCTTGCACGCCAACACAGCGGTTACTTAGCACGCCAACACAGCCGTTACCTAGCACGCCAACACAGCGGTTGCCTAGCACGCCAACACAGCGGTTGCCTAGCACACCAACACAGTGGTTACTTAGCACACAAACACAGCGGTTACCTAGCACGCCAACACAGCGGTTACCGAGCACACCAACACAGCCGTTACTTAGCACACGAACACAGCGGTTACCTAGCACGCCAACACAGCGGTTGCCTAGCACGCCAACACAGCGGTTACCTACCACACCAACACAGCGGTTACATAGCACGCCAACACAGCGGTTACCTAGCACACCAACACAGCCGTTACCTAGCACGCCAACACAGCGGTTGCGTAGCACGCCAACACAGCGGTTGCCTAGCACGCCAACACAGCGGTTACCTACCACGCCAACACAGCTGTTCCTAGCACACCAACACAGCGGTTGCCTAGCACGCCAACACAGCGGTTATCTACCACGCCAACACAGCGGTTACCTAGCACGCCAACACAGTCGTTACCTAGCACAGCAACACAGCGATTACCTAGCACGCCAACACAGCGGTTGCCTAGCACGCCAACACAGCGGTTACCTAGCACGCCAACACAGCCGTTACCTAGCACGCCAACACAGCGGTTACCTAGCACGCCAACACAGCGGTTACCTAGCACGCCAACACAGCGGTTACCTAGCACACCAACACAGCTGTTCCTAGCACACCAACACAGCCGTTACTTAGCACACCAACACAGCTGTTCCTAGCACACCAACACAGCCGTTACTTAGCACACCAACACAGCTGTTCCTAGCACACCAACGCTGCGGTTACCTAGCACGCCAACACAGCGGACACAGCGGTTACCTATCACACCAACACAGCCGTTACCTAGCACGCCAACACAGCAGGGCAACTTTTTTACTTAGAGCAACTTAGAATGATTTCTGAATACTGCTTAATAATCCTGCTACTGCCACCAAAAATGTGTTGCGAGCACATTAGTGGTACGCGCAGTTTTGAAGAAGTGTTTAAAAAATTTTTATAAGAGCTGCCAAACTCTTCTGTTTATCACATCAAATATTTTTGTTGACAATAAAGATAAAATGCTGTTTGTGCTGCAAGAGGTGCGATGCTTCAAATGTTTCTGAAAAGCAGCCACATTTGAAGCCCACGATTATAACAAAGATGTAAGTCACTGAAACATTACACACACACCCCGCCTCGGCTCAGACATCTTACAACTCGAAAAACACAAAGCTTGCTTAAAAAATGAGGAAAGAGGAAAGATAATTAGGCTACCAGATAACCCAAACCGTTCTATGATCCTATGCTCTTCTTCCAGCACTTTCTTCTGTAAATAGAATTTAGGAAACTCCTAATCCACATTTGTATGATACAGCCTTTATCACGGGATTTTTTGGCTGTGACTCTCTTCTGCCTGAAATGAGCAGCAGGTTTCCTGTTCACATAAATTGCTACTGAAGCAAATCACAGAGGGAGTCTTTCCAGCCTGGTTTATTTGCCTTACTCCTTATGGCTGAGATAGCACACAGCATTTTCCCAGACACTGGGAACATCTTCTTCTGAATAATAAAAAAAAAAGAAACTGGTGTAAGTTAGGGCTGAGCACTGAAGAAGGGTATCATGCAGTTTCTCATAGTGCAAAGCTCTTCCTATTAATGCAGTGCAGTGGTTTTGAAATAATTCTAACATACTCCAGCAGCTGGAGAGGGGAAGAGCACTGCGTGACCAGGTAGCTCCGTGCAGACTGTGGCCTGAGTGCCATTGCCTTACAGTGCCCATTGCAGTTTAGAGATCAGCGGATGGATACTGCGCTCCTGGAAAAAGTGAGTTCAGCTCACAACTGCTTGCCCATGAAAACAGAAGGTGTCATGTAAAGGACAGAGACGGGTGGAACAGCTCTAGTGCCTGGTACCTCGCTGTTCCATCTGCTTACTGCAGGGGGTGAAGCTGTGCAAAATGCAGAGCAGGGAAGCACACAGGGGCTAAGGGTGCAGCAGAGGTTCTCTGCAAAGCCAACTGGAGAAGAATTTTAAATACAACCTCTGGTGTGTTTGAAACAGATTTTAAGGCCTAGTGAAAGGTGTTCAGGACGGAGCTCTCTCGTAATATTACCAAAGCAACCGGGGTGCTGCTCCACAGGCCCGAGAAGTGTCCTTAGCCCGCTTCTTGTATAGTCCCAACCCAGGGCTGGCTTAAAACCCAGTCAAGCTAATCCTAGAGAGACAGTTTTAACATAGGATGCTTAATTGTTTTGCTAGATTAAGAGAATTTAGTATACAGGATCTGCTTGCACTACCTAAGCTTTTAATACAACATCTTGAACTCTTAGAATTGTGCAAGATGAAAAGTAGTGGAAGAAAGATGAAGATGATGATGAACTGAAAGATGACCCTGAAACTGAAACAAGGATTGGAACCACAAGAGAAGAATTCGGCTGAGACAGGGGATTGTAGTGTACTTTCAGCATGCATGTGAGGTGGAGGGATCCCCCGTGTGTCCACTGCTGCAATACAGAACGCCGGCCTTCCAAAACTTCATACTAAGTCTTAGGGGGTTCTTTTGAGACCGAATTTACGGTAACAGCCTCTTCTTACTCACTACCCCTTTCTTATGCAACCACTTATCAACTGAACACTGTGAGCTTTTTTTTATTTTTACATTTGAGACTCAATGCTGGAGGATCCCAGAGGCGTGATGACAGGAAGGGACCCCTGTGGTTTTTTCTTGGGGTACCTGGACTCACAGAGCAGTAAAGGCTGATAGATCATACTTACAGGCTCTATTCAGCGAGCCCACTAAGAAAAAGCTGATCGCATCGGCCTGTTGAATCCGGTCAACAGGTACAAACGGCCTCACCACGACTGAGCACAAAGCTCGGAAGAGTATTTTAGGTGCAGGATTGGGCTTTTGCTTGTTACGCTGGTTTTGTGTTTGCATGGGAATGTGCGTGTGTGCGGCTACAAATGCACACAGACATGAATTACACGTCATAAATGTGTTGGTATCACAAACGCCTCACCTTCATCAGAACTTTATCTATAACTTGTTACTTTTATGCTAGACTTTGTGGCACATTTGTGACCTTCAGAACTCTTGGTACCATCCGAGCATCCTGCACTTACAAACTGTGGTTCCGTTAGTTATTGGGATGCAGGCAGTTGTGTCTGGTCAGCTGAGAGGAGATGTTCCTACGGTGTTTCCAATGTTCTGCCTCTTCAAAGGTAGATGCGCCTGCCTCCTCCAGCAGGATGGCTTGTCACTCTGGCTTTCCAATGATACTTCCGATGTTGCAGAGAATAATTCTGTCTTAATTCTCAGGCCGGCCGGCTCTCCGGGCCAAGCAGCCCCTGCAGCGAGCCCCCGCCGTGTGGGCTGCCCGGGCATCTGGGGGTCCTCGGGGGCTGGGGAGGGCTCGCGTCAGTCTCTCCTTTCTCTTTGGTAGTGGTTTCTTTTTTTAACTTTCTAGGGCTTGATTTCCTTTGTATTTATGCAAGAGAACTTCAGAATCCGCCCCCCAGCTCTGCCTGCATTGGGTTCCCCACACCCTCTCCCTCCCTCGGTCAAGCCTGATGCCAGGTCTGGGCAAACCAGCTCTGCAGCTCTTGGCGACACCCGGAATGTTCTCTGGGTGCTGGTGCTGGGGGCGGTGTCGGTGCCGGTTCGGAGCCACTGAACGCCCCGAGCGCGCTGCCGCTCTGCTGCGGCAGATCTCCGGTGCCTTCTAAGGGAGCAGAGGCGAGGCTGATCCCTCTGCTCCCAGAGGCTCCTGCCACAAACCAAACGCCCTCTGTGCCTCCGCTGGCACCCTGAAATCCTGCCCTCGACCCCAGCCTGTGCGCACAGGATAAACCCCCCGGCCTGCGCACAGCTCGGAGGGACTGAAGCACCCCATTGCTGCCACTGAGTTAAAAAAAGTATAAAGAAGTTTTATTCTCTTTTTTACGCTGACGGTGTCAGTGCTGGGGCGGTGTCAGGGGCGGTGTCAGGATCGGTGTCACTGCGGGTGTCGGCGCAGGTATCGGTGTCGGTGCTGGAGGCAGTGCTGGTCTTCACGGTTGTTCCACTGTAACCAGGTTCCTTCCACCTCCATTTGTTCGCCCTTGCAGGTGCTTTTAATGTAGTAATTCAACAAGTCAGACTGGTACTGAGGCTTCAAAAGCGTGAGAAAGTTCCAGGTACTCACCCACCTTAAGGTGTAGCTGTTTCGCGTCTCAGCCACTGCAAACCCTGCCTAGCGTAGCGTACCGCTTCGGGCACGCTGCTGTTCAGCGCCAGAGCGCACGTCGCTGTGCCGAGTTCAGCAAAAAACTCTGCACAAAGGGGAGGGAGGGAGAAAACATTTGGTTGGTTTCACACAACAGGCACATCTGACAGGCGAGGGGCAGCGAGCAGCGGCAGCAGCAGCACCCTGTCAGTCGGCAGGTCCCGCTAAACACATCGTTAATGCAGAGAGCTCAGCGCTAGCCCAAGGCCGGGCAGCGTCACAAGCACAGAGGGCAGGGCACGTGGGAGGAAAACGCACTCACACGGGCACACACACGCTGAACCGCCTCCCCGGGCTCTGGCTTTGAAAGGACACCGAGACGCCGCGGTAGGTGGCCAGGAGTTTGGGTGTTCACACCCCAGTCCCTACCGCGCGCCTCCCCCAGGTTTTAAACCGGCCAAGTCTGGTGTCTTTCTGAGGGGTGCCTGGCAGCACACACCGCTGTCACCGGGCTGGTCCCTTTGCTTCACCCATCCTCAGACCTTGGAGACGTCAGGACTTCTCAGCTGAACGGGTTTCACAATCTGTCCAGCTGGACAGAGATACAGCTCTGATTGGGGCTGCTCACAGCTGGGCACGTCAGGCAGATTGGAGAGAGCCCTCCTCTCCTGCCGCCAGCTCCAGCTCTGCACAGGTGGCTCCAACATCACTTACAACCAACCGCTTTCCACTAGTTTTCATCTTCCCTGTTTAAGGGATATCTCAAGGCCACTGCTCTTTCCTCCTCCTCTTACTCCCTATGAATTGCAGAAAAGAATCAAGGATGCGGCCTTTTTTTATTTTTAGTTTGATGTACTTGCTCTCTGTACCTCTGAGCGTCTGTACCTTACGCTGAGTATCAACAGGCTCCAGGTCTGAAACTCCTTCACCATCCTGAACAGCGGCAACAACTGCCAAGCCCACAGGAGTATTTACTGTTGTCCTGCACAGATCCACGCCCCTGGCAGTATTTACTACCCCAGTCATCATTCCCCTCCGGTAAAACAGCAACAGAGAGCAGGTTTTGTCCTTCTCAGTGACAGTCTTTTACCAGCCTTTGGAGGATATAACCCAAAATACTACACACGCATTGCTGCTGCGAGCACAGATTTGCTCAGAGGACACCCAGCAACTGAAGTTACTCCCTTCAAAGGGGGACTTGCAAAGCCTTTTGAATTTCAGCACAGCCCTCCCACAACTCAGCCAGGCTCATCGTGATGATTTTCTTGTGCCACTTTGCCAGCAGACGGTGGCAACACATCCTGTCGCCCACAGCAGCTCACGACACTTTGGGCTTTAAACCACTCCAGGGCTTTTGCTTATTCACTGCTGCTTGTACCACAGGAGAACACAACACTTTTAACAACAAAACTGTAAAATCCAAAAAGTAGCATCCATTTCAGGAAATGGTACCGGCAAATACTGGTCTTGTGCCCAGCAGGGACTCCAAAGCAAGAGCTGCTCGGCTTCTCTGTTACCGAGAGAAGCCAGCTTCACCGTTTTCAAGGCCAAAATACCTGCAGGTTTGACAAACCAACTAAAACACGAGGCTACAGGCCAAAGACCTGTTTTTAAAGAAGGGGAACCAACTCAGAAAAGCTAAGCGCCCCCAAGGGAAAAACAAACCGCAAAAACCCCCTTATGCTTCTCGTGTTACCGTGCAGCAACTTGGCTGGTTCCCTGCACTTGATACCCTCACCCCTGAGCTCTTAAGACCTCTGAGGATGCCAAGACAACCTTTGAATTGGAGCACTCATCAATTTATCACCATCAGGTATCCCTGCCAATAACCCGCCAATGTGCCACAGCTGTCTGCTTCAACACACGTGATGCTTTGATCAGCGTTTGCTACGCTGAGCGTTAGGATTGAAGCAAGTACATGCACACAACCACCACACATGTGACCGAAAAGACAGAGGGCAAAAACTTACCCGTGTTCTTCCCGGCCAGTGCATCGGCCTCTTCCCAAATATCACATGCATAGAGGATATGGGAAGTGATGTTGACATAGGCAGAGCTGATGTCTGGGATGTTGTAGGGCACAGTGACTGCAGAGCCATTGCTGTCCCCGCTGTAGCTGCCAGCATAAGCCATGTCTGTGCTTCTGCAGGAGAAAGAAACACCATCACGAACGGTTAACTTCAGAGTGAAAGACATCAGACTATTTGATGCCGGGAGCTATTTGGTACCATCCAGGCCTGCAGCGTGGAGTGGAGTATTGAAAACTGAGACGTGTTCAGCTACGTAACAGCTACGTAACTTACGTGTTCAGCTACGTAACAAGTAATTGTCCTTCGAGTGCCAAGGCCAAGGTTTTTGAAGCAATGTGTGACTCAGAGGACTCCTCTTGATGAAAAAAAATGTGGGTCCAGACATCAGAAAGGGCCACCCAGCCACCTCCCAACATCTACACCTACTTGGGGAAGCCTTCACCACATTATCGGAATGCTTTTTCCAAACGACTTCCATTTCAGACACGCTGAAGCTCCCCACCGATGGAGGCTGGAGCTTTCTGACAGCTGGTCACAGCAGCCAGGTCAGCCCACACACGCTTCTTTAGAGCCCTAGGGCCAGTGAAAGTGGCCAGCTGCCTGCCTTCTGACACAGGCTGGCTTCATCACAGCACTTCTTCACCCAACCCACTTTTAGGCACTGGTAGGACAGGGCTTCCACCGCTGCTCTGGGGACACCACTGACTTCCCAATAAACTGTACTGTGCAAGGTGGAATTTCAGCATCACTCTTAAAAGACCAACCAAACCTCTCTCAGCCACAGAGTTTAATAGGGACAGGCGTGGAGCCGGGTAGCTCTCTGCCAAATGCAATTGCCACCGCACACAGAAAAACTCCATCTTGCTCCCTGTCATTCAAACACGGGCCCAGTCTGCTGGGCACCAGGTCAAACACCATTACATGACAGCTTGACTTTGACTTTTGCTGCCACATACACAGCACCACTGCTGCAGGTACACAGAAAGGACAAAACGATCAACAACTCCGAAATTAGAAAATTAGCTTCTTTTTCTTAAGTGGTGACTGAGCCAAAGAGAACACTATGAAAGTTCTGCTACCACAGGGTGAAGGCATAACTCTGGACCTCGTAACAAAAAAAGCCCTTTCCAAGGAGAAAAGACAGGAAGGAGAGAGCAGAAATACTCCTGCCCCGAACGGTATGATTTCAGGGGGCAAGAAGGAGCGAGTGGCGAGGCACTCCCAAATGCAGGCAGCAACTCAAACACTCCAGCTCCTGTTTTCACTCACACCCTCGTACAAACGTGACAACGGACGTATTTTTAAATCTTACCTTGCAACACGTGGAAAAGGTGCTTGTGTAGATCTGGAGGAAGTCTGCAGCAAGGAACAGAACTCTTGTTAGGTTTGGGCTGGTCAGCCAACAGCAGTAAGTCCCGCAGCCACCCAGCTGGCAGCTCAGTGACACGCGGGCCCTACCTTGAAGTGGTCACTCAGGATCCTGGAATACTTCAGGGCAGTGTCTTCTTTGTAACGGCACATTGCCATGTGCAGAAGGGACTGGCAGCGCATGCTGTGAACAGAAACACACCCAAGCATCAGTGCTGACGCCGGCTGCTGCCTGCTCAGCAGTCACCAGCCTTGTGGGACACAGGCAGGCACACATCAGCTGTACTGCAGCGGCAAGAAAGCTCCCAATGTCTCCTCCTCCGGCTCAGCTTAAGAAAAGACTCTTTCAAAACATCCCAAGGGAAAAAAAGCAACCGAGGAAGGGCCATGCCTGGTCTTTTATAGAAACATGTGCCCAGCCTCCCGTAGGTGTCACAAGCTGAGCAAGCCCCCATCCAGAAGAGCCTTCGCTATGTTCAGCTTCAGCTTCAGTTACGCGGCTCAAACATGGGCAGCCAAAGCACATTCTTTCACCTTTGGAGAAAGCCCTTTTGTGCTCTCCAGTTACCAGCAGATCGAATTTTAGAGCCTGTGCCTTCCACACGTGGTCCCTTGTGGTATCCCGGCTCCCTTCAGAGATGTTCCAGTTCATTCTGGTTTTTATACTGTGTTTTCTTTTTCCTTGCAGAACTCCAATTCCCATTTAACTCATTCCTTCGCCCCTGAAATTAATGGGTCTGGCAAGTCTAAAAACAGAATATGAAGGCACGGAAAAACAGTTACATACCATAACACAGCAAGATTACTTCCTGTGAAGATGCTGTGGAGTCTGTAAAGGATTTCAGCGTCATGACGAATCTAAGGAAACAAAATGAACAGAGTCTTGTCAGCCGTCAGTGCTCTGAAGGCCCACTGTTTATGAACAATCAGTGCATGCTGTTATCTCAAACACCGCTCCAAAAGTCAGGAAACCTGCCCCGAGTTCTTAGTGCTGGCACCGAGTGGTTTGTGCGATCCTGAGCAGAGGACTGTGTCTCCAAATGCCTTGTTTCCCGGGCAGCAGGAACAGATGTGGCCCCTTACGTGACTCACTCTGCTCTTACGCTGATTAACGGGCACCATCCCTACAAGGAGAAGCCCTCCATGGGCCACCTCTAGGCCTGGGGCCCAGAAGAGGTGCCCCTGCTACTGAAGGTGAAATATTAATTCAAGTGTTTCTGGACAAGACAGACATCTTAGTGGAAATGTTTCTTCTGGCAAAAAACAAGCAAGCCAATCTCCTCTTTGAAAACAAAGCAACACCACCAACTTGGAAATACAGTCCATCAAGACCAGAAAGCACAAACTGTTCTTCCACACACAATACAGTTGCTTTGCTTTTCTTAACTGAAATACTACTGAGCCGACAGGCAAAAGCAACACCAGAGCTGGATGAACTAAAAACTCCTTCATGTCCTTGACTGTCGTAACCAGTGTCCTCTGGTGTACCTCGGCTGCGCGGCTCAGGTGCTGAGTAGGACACGGTGCCTCCTTCTGATCAGCGGTGCTGGAACACGCCAAAGGATTTGTCTCTGGTGCCTGGCCATGGGCTGTCTCGTGCTTGTGCAGCAACCCGGGCGCTGCTCCGTGGGGGGGAATCCAGAGCTGCCAGTTGCAAACAACAACACAACTCCCCCTCCCGCTCCAAACACGCTGCCTGACCACCACGCTGTGAAAACCGCTTACTTGAGGAGATCTATGGTGCCTCTGAACACGCTGGAAGCGCATTTTCGGTCTCTTGGGTCCGATTCCAAGGCAAGGCCGTATTCGATGAAGGAAAGGGCAGCATCTAGGTACTGGAAGGCCCTTCCAGTCTTGTCGGTCTATTGGGAACAAAATTCTCCTGTTTAGACTAAGACAAAAGCTACTTCTCTCAAGTGTACCTGACTTCCTTTTTTTGCCCTAGTTAGGCAGGATTTGAAGAAAGGAAAAGATGCAAGTCAGGCCTCTGGGTGATAATTAAAGGCTTCTCAGCAGAGCCCCTAATGTGGTCCCAGTCACCAGCTGCGTGTGCTCTGGCTATTTCTATCTCTCCCTCAATGTCTTCCTTGAGTAATTTATTACCTTCACATGTTTTGGATATTATCGCCTGGTCTTGCAGGCCTGCCTCGGCAGAGGCAGATGGGGCTTGCCCACTGCAGTATTCCCTCACTTCATTTTCACAGGTAAATGGCAAGTGGCAAACGTACATTAGCTGAGTGAACCATCAGTAGCAACAAAAGATGTTCCTTCACGCACGCTGTTAAACCGCCCACAGCGGAGAAAGACAGTGACATCTGCAACGGGCACTTCCAAGTCTTGTTCACCAGCAACACGATTACCGTGAGGATCCTGATGGTTCAGAGTAAACTGTGTTGTAACTAACTGTTGCACCTCTCTTCCAAGGACTCTGTGGCAGCTCTGCAAAGCCAACAGGCCTGCTGACCTCAGACAGCGCCAGCTCTGAAGCCTCTTCTCTTAGGCGTGTTCTCTAGGGGTGTTTATAGCCAAGGGAAATGTCTCAACACTTGGCAGATAAAGACAGCCTCCCCACGGGCGACTCGAACACACGCCAAGGGTGGAAGTCATGTTAGCCGCTGAATCTTATCCCATGCAGGCAGGGATCGGCTCTGAATGCGAGAGCTGGTGAGCATTTCTAGCACAGGGCCGAGACTTACCATTGCATCAGCTATGTGCTTCAGCCTCCTCGCCTCTTCAATGTAGTATTCCACCGGGTGCTCTCTGAATTGGGGACAGAGAGAGGAAAAACAGAAAACAGAGAAAAAGGGCAGGAGAATTATCAATTTTACCTTCATATCTAGAGGATGCCAGGACTCCAAACATCCTGTTTCGGTAAGCCTGTTACAGCCTTATCAAACACACCTTACAGTTATGATAGCCACTAAGTGAATGTGGTCTGCATGTACAGAAATACACAGCAGCTGCATGCACAGATAAAATTAACTGAGTTCCTAAAAAAATGTATGTTAGAATAACATTGGCAAGTACTATTTCAAAATAAAAAGCCACTAGAGGTTAGGCTACTGTGAGGCCAGGTTTACTTCTTTGCTCCCATAGAAAGATGGTAGTTATGTGACCTCCCACCACTCCTCGAGTGCAGTACCACAAACACATTTTCATCGAAACATACGGTAAGCTTTGCAGTACCAGGCACTCATCTCGGACTAAAAGAGCTTGCATTCAAGTTATCTGCCTACAAGAGATGTGGTCACCAAGGCTTCTACAGGTCTTGCTCTCAATCAACACCCAAACAATGACAAAGTTCGACCACGTGCATTTGTGTGCACTGGGATAATCTGTTCACCGTGCAAACAGCACACAGCCACCTGTGCACTAACAAAACGAGCCAGTAAAGAGTCACGCCCTCCCCGAAACAGTCAGTTGCCTGTGACAGTTACCTTGTGACAGAGGAGTTTGCTACTTGTCAAGAACCAGACACATCAAAACCCACCACCTGTAGGCAGGCACAAGAGACACCTTCTCTCCCATTTAAAAAGTACCTGATTTCTAGAGCAGCTTCCCTCAAACCAAGAACTGTTGTAATGACACCTTTGCTTTGTGTTTGAGGGGGCGGGGGTAAGTCCCAGACATGAGAAGGCACTACAGGGCAGGTCTCAGACATCTCTCCCTCCCTCTTTCCTCCTAAAAGAAGTGCTCATCATGCGGCAGGATCCAGGGTGGCTGTAGGACCAGCCTTGCCTGGCATCTTCAGAAAACAGAGATGAGGGTTGTAAAACAGAAACTTACTTTTCAAAGTTGATTTGAGGTCTCCCCGCCTTGGAGGCACCATCTCCCGAAGGCGTCACTCGGAAAGGATTTGTGACATCCCCTGCAGATCCCTGAAGAGCCACAGAGTGGAGATAAAGCTGGTTAGAGACATACGTCTAAACCAATTCCAAAGCCTGGCTTTCCTACATTTCAAGAGAAAATGTTTATTTGTCCCAGGCATAGTCTATTCTCCAGGTTCTCCCCCTCTTCTCAGCTTCTTCCCCAGCACCCCCTCCAATAATGGAAATGGAAACTTGGCTTCTTACCTGGCTGCTACTAAGGCTTAATACCATTCAAACTTTTCCAAGAAATTAAGTAGCAGCTTTCCTTGCACAATGGCTAAGATAGCAGCAAGGCTGCAAGCAGCACACTTTTCATGGCCGCTAGCCAAGGCAGGAACGGCTAATACCCATTCACACTTATTTCCAGCTTAACCACACAGAAGTTGCTCATTCTCTATTACTAACTACACTGTCAGGAAAAAGTAAGCACTTTGAAGCCTGCTAATGCCGCGTGCAGAGTCTGGCTTAATACACACACACACACACGACAACATCCTAGAGCACACACACCCTGCCACCCATAAACAGCATCAGAATTGAATTTTAGAACCCAAAAATGCAAAGATCCATCTGTAAGGATCATTAACAATTTTCTAAGCAAGCTATAAAACCTCCTACCCAGGTTGCAGTCAAAACCACAGCTTGCTTGTTTCTTATTTATAAGCAATTGACTCTTTGTGTAAACACACTTATTTTGACATCAAAACTGTACTTGCAGTTGCCTACGGTCAGAAAGCTTTACTACCATAAACATGATGCTCTTGGTTTTTATTGGTCACCCCTTCTCACTACATTTCACTGGTGAAATGAAAACAGGTGACGGAAAGTCAGCAGAGAAGCTACAATGGAGGCTTTCGGGCTAGCAACAGACAGTCACAGAGAGCCATTAAAGGGGCAAGAATGCTTCAGAGAGCTTTCTCTGGTGGCTGGTTTATCGTCCGTCCTTGTTAATATCCTCAGAGCACGTTCCTAAAGAGAATCACACAGCGCCCACGTGCCGCAGGAAACACCCCGCCAGTTGTAACGGATACCTACTTTGATGCCCTCTGACAGGTCAGCGTGATTTCTCTCCTCTTTCCTGTGCTTGGACAACAAAGGATCCGTGTGGCTGCTCTTGTCCCTGGCAGTGTTATCCATGGCCGGCAGCTCATCGCTCTCACTTCTGGGTCTCTTTCTGGCCGTCTTGGTTGACTTTGGTGCAGGAGACACGGGTGGCAGTGGCAGGGGTAGCAGGACACCTTTCTGCTGGCTTTCAAGCGAAGCCTTGGATGCTCTGGAGATGGGAAGCAAATTCATCAATTAGGGTGAATATGGTGTACATGTAATGTAGGGAATTTTTAGCAACTGAGTTACACCAAGTACCAATTCTGTTTCAATTTCTCAGGGAGCGGGAAATGGTTTGGTAACAGAAAGAGTCCAGCAAAAGCAAAGTGAAACTTCAGGGACTTGGCTGTGCGTTAGACACCACATCTTCAGCTGCCAACAACATACAAGCCAGCTGCTTTTCCAGTAGGAATAAGCCTCAGGACTTGTCCTCGGAGTAAAGACTTGCAACCAGAATATCAGGATGTTGCAAAAACGGCATCCCTCCAACACAGCCCCTTCTCACTGAAAGAGGGAGAGAGGTAATTACAGCAACTAAAATCCCTGGGACAAATCACCCAACAAGCTAAACGAACCGCAGCACTGCCTCTCTCTCTCTCCGTGATGGTAGAAGGTGTCTTCTATGGTCAGACATACTCACCCTGACACTCGATCCTGCACATGCTTTCACACAATTAAACTGAGTTGTTCCTTTAAGACCTGCCAGCTCAGCTAGCCAACACTTACAAAAGTTCAGAGGATTCAGGTGAGAGAGACTTAAAATGCTGTGCTTCTAAATGGCAGAGACTATCCCATGTAATAATGGGATGTAATAATACAGTGGCATATCAGATTTCTGATCCTCTGAAGTTAGGATTACCAGGGAACTCCGGCAGCTCTAAGCAGCACTACATAGCTCTAATCCTTCTTTCACTACTGCTCAGTCACATCATTTTATCCAGCTTCTCAAAGTTTCCAAGAAAACGCTGAGCAGTGAACCCCAGCTCATGGACTGCCACATCAGAAGAGGAGGAAATTAAGTTACACCCCATGAGAAGACTGAAGCGAGACACTGCACATCTTGCTTCATCCTGCTGTGCATGGGACAGTCCTCTCCCCTCTTCCACAACCCACCTTTCCCCTGCTACAGTCCCTACTCACTGCACACATGCTCCCCAGCTTCACTACCCTGGTACAGCTGACGCTCCAGAGCGGAGTGCACAGAGCACAGCAGCATCCCCCGACCAGAGCCAGAGCCCTCTCTCCCCAGAAATGCATCCTATCCTTCCCACTCCGCAAGCCAGAACATGGCTGGAGGGGGTGCTCGTTTTCACTGACAAGAAGGGAGGGATGAACCCCAGAATTAAAGCCCTTCCACTATTGCCACAGCTGAAATAGCCCTTCACCCAACGAAGGGTTAGCCCCACTGTCTCAGTGCTTTAAGAGTACGTCAGTATTTTCTCTGCAGGAAAGCAGTTTACTCCTATCGTCAGGACACAAACCTCAACGCTGCATACCAATACAAGTCAATACCTCCTATTCAAGCCACAGGCAAGCAGCAACTGAATGCAGTAGTAGCCCATGACTGGGGCACGAGGCACCCCTCTTGAGAACACTGTCCATGTGAAGACGTGCTCTTGGAAGCATTCACTCTAGCAAAGACCTGGCCAAAATGCTGGCAGTACACTCTTCTGCAAATGACGGGGCAAGTTTCAGCAGATCTACCAGAAGGACTGCAAATGCTATGCTGGAAGAAATGAGAAACCCCTGGCCATAAAGCCCACCTGAAATTTCAGACAGAGTCACAATTCAAACGGCACGCTGGTTGTGTGTCTGTTAGGCAAGTGCTATTCAAAGCCCGTAACCGGTGACAGCAAAAGCAGCTGAGGGAGCAGAGAGTATCAGCATTAACACCTGACTTGTTGCTTTCGTCACCACCTGTCCAACTAACAACATGGCAATGATCATCCAGTCAAAATTGATGGGCATACAGTCACACTTAGGACAATGTCCTTTCCCAAGAGGCTGCCACAACTCTCTCTGCTGTGGACGTGCTTGCTCGGTCACAGGAACAAGAGCCACAACTCCTGGGCCACACTTTCAGCTATTTCACCTCTTTGCAGCGGGAGTCTGAGCAAGCAACTCCATTTGTCTGCACCTCAGTTTCTCCTTGTGCAAAAGGCGTTCACATCATCTTCTCACTTTACAAAGACTAAGAGCTTTAAACGCATGTGAAGTGTCATGAATCGGATAAAGCTTTCTGCTGCTTCCCACGCAGAGAGAGAACAAACTTCCCCCAAATAAAGATGACAGCAGAACCCAGAAGGAGGAGGACATGGGCAAAGAAAAGTTCATCGACTCATAGAATGGTTTAGGTTGGAAGGGACCTTTAAAGATCATCTAGTCCAACTCCCTTCTTAAAAGCATTGCAAGGCTGGTTCTATTTCTACGGAGACCAGAAAGAACTGATACTTGAACTCTCAAGTCTTACTCACTGAGCATCTTAGAACAGTTGGGGTTGGAAGGGACCTTTAGAAGTCATCTAGTCCAACCCCCCCTGCAATGAGCAGGGACATCTTCAGCCAGAGGGCAACTTCTCTTGCCATGCCCTGACGCCCCTGAACTACCGTGCAGAACAAGCCTGTGCTACTCCCCACAGAGCCGCTGCCACCTCCCAGGGCACTGCGGGCAATCATCTGCTGCCAGATCACCACCACTGCACTTTGGACAAGCAGTTAGAAGGAAAAGCAGCACGGGCACAAGTGGCAATTAAATTTCTCGCAGCATGAACACATTTTTTGAGCTACGTCTAATACACGGAGCAGAGCATGCAGCAAGGTAAGCTGCAGGATGGACAAGTTGGGGTTTCAAATGGCAAAGTCTTCATCCCCATCTCAGCTGCTGGAAAGCAGCACAAATGCCACAACATTCAAGGCTTTTGCAGCAGTGTAAACCAAGTATGGGAGGATGACCAGCCACTGAAACATCAGCTTGTGCTTGGATGATTAGAACCATAATCCTCAGCAGTAAGGAGAGAGAGGAGGATAGGGGACACCCAAGTATCACTTCACATCATCCACAAATACAACGGCAAATCAATTACATTCCCACAGCCACGTGCTTGGTTCCAGGACGGAAAGAGAAATCTGCAGCAGATGAAGTTTCAGAAGGCACATTAGCGTACCAGCAAACTCACAAGTATGAGGACAGGAGATAAAGTTCTTTGCCTCAACCTCTTAAAGAAAGACTCAGTTTTATGCATCTTTCTGCTATTCCACCAGTGTATACTCACTTCAAGTTACTGGAGTCCTCCTTAGCTAAAGACTGCAATGACTTTACTTCTTTTTCTGATTTCTTTCTCTTCTGATCAAACTCCTTCTCCACTGCCCTCTAAGAAGAAGGAAAAAAAAAAAAAAAAAAGAAAAAAATGACTCAGGTTTTAAAAGTTCATGTAAAGTGCAGACCAAGTAAGCTTGATCGATTCTGGTTAAAAAAAGAAAAGACACGATATCAGAATCGACAAAGGGGGAACGCAGAGCACAGCGGATATGGATTTCAGGCTCACTGACAAGTATCCTCAAATGACATTTTATCTACTTGGGTTTAGAAAGATTAATCATTTTGTAGTGACGGGGATGCAACTGCGAAACCTCTTGTTGCTAATGCTAATCAAAATTAAGGCACTTCCAGTGCTGAAAATAAGCATTTCACCAGTTCTGGATGAACTTTCTTCTCCTCCCTCAGTCTGAATTGTACAGACAGGTATCCAGATTCCTCCTGGGAAAGTCATGAACTGCAAGCAGTTGTGTTTTGTGATACACCTTGTCAGAGGGAAGATAAAAACTGCATTCACAGGGGAGTTAGATCACTCAGCTTGCCCAGCTGTGGTCCATAGGATAGAGCCATGCACTCCCCAGTGGCCTGAGAATGTTTTGCAAGCTGGAGGAACTGTCTGAAGCCACGGGGCGTGAGCATGTCTGGAGCAGATTTTTAAAAAATGCATGGTCTCAATTTTGAAAGTTTAAGGCACCAAGTTCTCTTTGTCTGCTTTTCCCAATAAAAGCCTCAGAAATGCCACTGCAGTGCTCTCCAAATTCAGCAGAAGCAAGTCTAAGCACATCCCAGCCCTTCCTGCAGGTCTCATCACTTCAGCTGCCATCTGGGAGAAGCTGAATCTGCCACTCACCCACAGGAGCTGCAGGGAGGCAGCGGCCTCACTTAACCTACCAGGAAACTAGTCTCACCCTGAAGCAGCCCATAGCCTCGGCACCCACAAAAGCTGCACGGGTGGAGCTGGGCCCCAAACACCCCAGACAAGCCGTGCATCTCATCCGCACCTCGCTTGTGTCCCGCCAGGGAAGGCACTAATTCCTCCAGGAGTGCTAGACAATGATGCCAAAGGAGAGGGGGCAACACTTCCAGGTTAGTCAGGTAAAACTCTATAATTATGCTGTTACTTAATTCACAAGCTCTAGAAGGACAACAAAGGGCAACCAAAGGCTGATGATGCAGCAAAGATGTCAAGGGGACCCCTGGACAGCGACGGTGTTTCCAGTCTCCTGTCCTGGTGGCATCTGGACACAGAGAGGCTGAGGCAAGAGGCTGTACTAAGCAGCCTCTGCATTTGATTTGCATTCACCTCAGGTCCTGACGCTCTCGGAGGGTCTTCTGCTTCACTGCCACTCGACGTGCTCTCTGAGTCTGAAGAGCTGTCTGAGTCACTGGTGCTCCCTGACTCCGGGCTGATGGAATGTGCTGATGCCACACTCCTGGGCTGCGACTGTGGGGCGCTCCAAGGCCACCATGAGCTAAAATTAGAAGGCAGCATGGCTGAAGGTTACTTACTCTATTGACATGGCAGGATTCAAAATTAAAGCTGACACCCTGTGTTTTGGCACTGAGAGGAGAGGGGAGAAGGCCAAAGGAATACATTGTTAGACTCAAAAGATGAAGCACTGGAGTAAAAAACCTCTGGAAATAATAAAACCTGCAACTCCAACCCAGACAAATACTGCAGCAGGACATCACTGCTGCAATGTCAAGCTGCATTTAGCCAGCCAAAGTTTAGAAAACAACTGAAACTCTAAAGCGCTTTTCTGAAAGCCCCAACCCTCAAAAGAAAAATTTCCAATCAAGGCTAACAAGACAGAAACATACATTCCAGGATGGTTTCTCCTTTTGTATTCTCCCCTTGAAGTTTTCACTCCTTCCTCTGTGTTACTCGCTCAAGGTGCTAGAACTGCTTCATTGACAGCCATGTCAAGGAGCAGCAGTTTTTCCAACACCCTCCCTGACTCAAAAGTGTTTTTCTCCAGCACTGACAATGGGAGTGAATGGAACCGAGGGAGAGCCATGACTTTTATGCACAGCTTCTTTTCATTTTGAAATGGCCTTACAAAATCAAAACGTTCATTTTTTGACTTTGAAACCTCTTTCCAACATCATACATTTGTATGATTTGGAGGCAAGCTCCTCCCTGATCCACACTGGTATCGTGAGAACGCTCTCTTTCAAGAGCTTGCAGGGATGCAGTTCATGCCAAGAACTGGCGGGCCCTTCTGCAAGCCTCATTTTATAGACCATTACCCTGTGCTTGAAGAATACAGGTATTAAGCCAAAATTGGATGTCCATGCTCTCCTATAGGAAAAATTATGGGCTTCTCCACCTTTCTTCCTCTAATGCTGGCACATGGCTGATCAGCCTACCTTGAATATTGCTTCTGGTTAGCAATCCATGGCAGGAATGGTGTACAATCACTTGCCTTATCGGGAGGAGCTGAAACAGCCTCAGGGAGTCTACCTGACCCTTCGCTGTTCTTCACCCACTTGGCTGTTTTGGGCTTCCTTCTGAACTAAAACTGGACTCACCCATCACTACTACACCTGAAAATCCCATCAGCTCCAGTGTGATCTACATACACACTCATGGACGGGAAGAGCACAAAACAAGGGAACAGCTGGGGAAATGGAATCCTGCTTCATAGGCAAAATCCAGCATGCCTGGAGTATCCATTTCTGACTGGAGCTTTTGGTAAAACCCCACACAACTAAAGCCACTTTTCAGCAGCAGCTTCAGGCAGTTAGAAACCAAAGCCTGTATCTACAAGAGAAACCAGGAACCCTTACCCATCTATCCCCTATAGAAAAGGTAGTTTGGTATTTCCCCCCCTATTTTGGTCTAGCTAGTAGTTTGGGAACAAACCTGTATCTTGGAGGAGCAAGCGAAGAAGGTGGTGGCTTTTCAACAACCTGTTTTGTTCACAAAAACAAAGAGGAGAGGGGGAGGAAAGGTGAGCTTAAGGAACTCAGCTCCACAAGTCACGATGGGATGTCTGTGTGCCTAGTGCATAAGAACATCGAAAACTGACTTGGTCGTCACCACTCTCTTCGCTATCACTGAGCTGCAGGTCGTCCTGGAGCATTCTGAAAGACAACCACAAGAGAAACATCAGCCAAGGCAGGCACGGTTTCAAGCAGCACACACTGAGAAAGACTTGGTTTGCGCCTGCCAAAGCAAACCAGCCTCCCACATCCTTTTTGAACATTCGGCATGCTCAGTCTCCTAAACCCTGTCGTTACCTAAACGAGGGATAAAAAGTTAACACACAACCTGGACATTTCGCCGGGCTTTCCAAATGGTCTCAGGACGGTTTGCAACGCAGGTCAGAATCGCTGGCTGCCAGCTACAGCCCTGTGAGGGGACTGCTCCTCAGCGCCGTTACCTAGCGCACTCACAACACAGCCAACAAAGGTTACCTAGCACACCAACACAGCCGTTACCTAGCACGCCAAAACAGCGGTTGCCTAGCACGCCAACACAGCAGTTAACCTAGCACGCCAACACAGCTGTTCCTAGCACACCAACACAGCGGTTGCCTAGCACGCCAACACAGCGGTTACCTAGCACGCCAACACAGCGGTTGCTTAGCACGCCAACACAGCGGTTACCTAGCACGCCAACACAGCGGTTGCCTAGCACGCCAACACAGCGGTTACCGAGCACGCCAACACAGCCGTTACCTAGCACACCAACACAGTCGTTACCTAGCACACCAACACAGCGGTTGCCTAGCACGCCAACACAGCGGTTGCCTAGCACGCCAACACAGCGGTTGCCTAGCACGCCAACACAGCCGTTACCTAGCACACCAACACAGCCGTTACTTAGCACACCAACACAGCTGTTCCTAGCACACCAACACAGCCGTTACTTAGCACACCAACACAGCTGTTCCTAGCACACCAACGCTGCGGTTACCTAGCACGCCAACACAGCGGACACAGCGGTTACCTAGCACACCAACACAGCCGTTACCTAGCACGCCAACACAGCAGGGCAACTTTTTTACTTAGAGCAACTTAGAATGATTTCTGAATACTGCTTAATAATCCTGCTACTGCCACCAAAAATGTGTTGCGAGCACATTAGTGGTATGCGCAGTTTTGAAGAAGTGTTTAAAAAATTTTTATAAGAGCTGCCAAACTCTTCTGTTTATCACATCAAATATTTTTGTTGACAATAAAGATAAAATGCTGTTTGTGCTGCAAGAGGTGCGATGCTTCAAATGTTTCTGAAAAGCAGCCACATTTGAAGCCCACGATTATAACAAAGATGTAAGTCACTGAAACATTACACACACACCCCCCCTCGGCTCAGACATCTTACAACTCGAAAAACACAAAGCTTGCTTAAAAAATGAGGAAAGAGGAAAGATAATTAGGCTACCAGATAACCCAAACCGTTCTATGATCCTATGCTCTTCTTCCAGCACTTTCTTCTGTAAATAGAATTTAGGAAACTCCTAATCCACATTTGTATGATACAGCCTTTATCACGGGATTTTTTGGCTGTGACTCTCTTCTGCCTGAAATGAGCAGCAGGTTTCCTGTTCACATAAATTGCTACTGAAGCAAATCACAGAGGGAGTCTTTCCAGCCTGGTTTATTTGCCTTACTCCTTATGGCTGAGATAGCACACAGCATTTTCCCAGACACTGGGAACATCTTCTTCTGAATAATAAAAAAAAAAGAAACTGGTGTAAGTTAGGGCTGAGCACTGAAGAAGGGTATCATGCAGTTTCTCATAGTGCAAAGCTCTTCCTATTAATGCAGTGCAGTGGTTTTGAAATAATTCTAACATACTCCAGCAGCTGGAGAGGGGAAGAGCACTGCGTGACCAGGTAGCTCCGTGCAGACTGTGGCCTGAGTGCCATTGCCTTACAGTGCCCATTGCAGTTTAGAGATCAGCGGATGGATACTGCGCTCCTGGAAAAAGTGAGTTCAGCTCACAACTGCTTGCCCATGAAAACAGAAGGTGTCATGTAAAGGACAGAGACGGGTGGAACAGCTCTAGTGCCTGGTACCTCGCTGTTCCATCTGCTTACTGCAGGGGGTGAAGCTGTGCAAAATGCAGAGCAGGGAAGCACACAGGGGCTAAGGGTGCAGCAGAGGTTCTCTGCAAAGCCAACTGGAGAAGAATTTTAAATACAACCTCTGGTGTGTTTGAAACAGATTTTAAGGCCTAGTGAAAGGTGTTCAGGACGGAGCTCTCTCGTAATATTACCAAAGCAACCGGGGTGCTGCTCCACAGGCCCGAGAAGTGTCCTTAGCCCGCTTCTTGTATAGTCCCAACCCAGGGCTGGCTTAAAACCCAGTCAAGCTAATCCTAGAGAGACAGTTTTAACATAGGATGCTTAATTGTTTTGCTAGATTAAGAGAATTTAGTATACAGGATCTGCTTGCACTACCTAAGCTTTTAATACAACATCTTGAACTCTTAGAATTGTGCAAGATGAAAAGTAGTGGAAGAAAGATGAAGATGATGATGAACTGAAAGATGACCCTGAAACTGAAACAAGGATTGGAACCACAAGAGAAGAATTCGGCTGAGACAGGGGATTGTAGTGTACTTTCAGCATGCATGTGAGGTGGAGGGATCCCCCGTGTGTCCACTGCTGCAATACAGAACGCCGGCCTTCCAAAACTTCATACTAAGTCTTAGGGGGTTCTTTTGAGACCGAATTTACGGTAACAGCCTCTTCTTACTCACTACCCCTTTCTTATGCAACCACTTATCAACTGAACGCTGTGAGCTTTTTTTTATTTTTACATTTGAGACTCAATGCTGGAGGATCCCAGAGGCGTGATGACAGGAAGGGACCCCTGTGGTTTTTTCTTGGGGTACCTGGACTCACAGAGCAGTAAAGGCTGATAGATCATACTTACAGGCTCTATTCAGCGAGCCCACTAAGAAAAAGCTGATCGCATCGGCCTGTTGAATCCGGTCAACAGGTACAAACGGCCACACCACGACTGAGCACAAAGCTCGGAAGAGTATTTTAGGTGCAGGATTGGGCTTTTGCTTGTTACGCTGGTTTTGTGTTTGCATGGGAATGTGCGTGTGTGCGGCTACAAATGCACACAGACATGAATTACACGTCATAAATGTGTTGGTATCACAAACGCCTCACCTTCATCAGAACTTTATCTATAACTTGTTACTTTTATGCTAGACTTTGTGGCACATTTGTGACCTTCAGAACTCTTGGTACCACCCGAGCATCCTGCACTTACAAACTGTGGTTCCGTTAGTTATTGGGATGCAGGCAGTTGTGTCTGGTCAGCTGAGAGGAGATGTTCCTACGGTGTTTCCAATGTTCTGCCTCTTCAAAGGTAGATGCGCCTGCCTCCTCCAGCAGGATGGCTTGTCACTCTGGCTTTCCAATGATACTTCCGATGTTGCAGAGAATAATTCTGTCTTAATTCTCAGGCCGGCCGGCTCTCCGGGCCAAGCAGCCCCTGCAGCGAGCCCCCGCCGTGTGGGCTGCCCGGGCATCTGGGGGTCCTCGGGGGCTGGGGAGGGCTTGCGTCAGTCTCTCCTTTCTCTTTGGTAGTGGTTTCTTTTTTTAACTTTCTAGGGCTTGATTTCCTTTGTATTTATGCAAGAGAACTTCAGAATCCGCCCCCCAGCTCTGCCTGCATTGGGTTCCCCACACCCTCTCCCTCCCTCGGTCAAGCCTGATGCCAGGTCTGGGCAAACCAGCTCTGCAGCTCTTGGCGACACCCGGAATGTTCTCTGGGTGCTGGTGCTGGGGGCGGTGTCGGTGCCGGTTCGGAGCCACTGAACGCCCCGAGCGCGCTGCCGCTCTGCTGCGGCAGATCTCCGGTGCCTTCTAAGGGAGCAGAGGCGAGGCTGATCCCTCTGCTCCCAGAGGCTCCTGCCACAAACCAAACGCCCTCTGTGCCTCCGCTGGCACCCTGAAATCCTGCCCTCGACCCCAGCCTGTGCGCACAGGATAAACCCCCCGGCCTGCGCACAGCTCGGAGGGACTGAAGCACCCCATTGCTGCCACTGAGTTAAAAAAAGTATAAAGAGGTTTTATTCTCTTTTTTACGCTGACGGTGTCAGTGCTGGGGCGGTGTCAGGGGCGGTGTCAGGATCGGTGTCACTGCGGGTGTCGGCGCAGGTATCGGTGTCGGTGCTGGAGGCAGTGCTGGTCTTCACGGTTGTTCCACTGTAACCAGGTTCCTTCCACCTCCATTTGTTCGCCCTTGCAGGTGCTTTTAATGTAGTAATTCAACAAGTCAGACTGGTACTGAGGCTTCAAAAGCGTGAGAAAGTTCCAGGTACTCACCCACCTTAAGGTGTAGCTGTTTCGCGTCTCAGCCACTGCAAACCCTGCCTAGCGTAGCGTACCGCTTCGGGCACGCTGCTGTTCAGCGCCAGAGCGCACGTCGCTGTGCCGAGTTCAGCAAAAAACTCTGCACAAAGGGGAGGGAGGGAGAAAACATTTGGTTGGTTTCACACAACAGGCACATCTGCCAGGCGAGGGGCAGCGAGCAGCGGCAGCAGCAGCACCCTGTCAGTCGGCAGGTCCCGCTAAACACATCGTTAATGCAGAGAGCTCAGCGCTAGCCCAAGGCCGGGCAGCGTCACAAGCACAGAGGGCAGGGCACGTGGGAGGAAAACGCACTCACACGGGCACACACACGCTGAACCGCCTCCCCGGGCTCTGGCTTTGAAAGGACACCGAGACGCCGCGGTAGGTGGCCAGGAGTTTGGGTGTTCACACCCCAGTCCCTACCGCGCGCCTCCCCCAGGTTTTAAACCGGCCAAGTCTGGTGTCTTTCTGAGGGGTGCCTGGCAGCACACACCGCTGTCACCGGGCTGGTCCCTTTGCTTCACCCATCCTCAGACCTTGGAGACGTCAGGACTTCTCAGCTGAACGGGTTTCACAATCTGTCCAGCTGGACAGAGATACAGCTCTGATTGGGGCTGCTCACAGCTGGGCACGTCAGGCAGATTGGAGAGAGCCCTCCTCTCCTGCCGCCAGCTCCAGCTCTGCACAGGTGGCTCCAACATCACTTACAACCAACCGCTTTCCACTAGTTTTCATCTTCCCTGTTTAAGGGATATCTCAAGGCCACTGCTCTTTCCTCCTCCTCTTACTCCCTATGAATTGCAGAAAAGAATCAAGGATGCGGCCTTTTTTTATTTTTAGTTTGATGTACTTGCTCTCTGTACCTCTGAGCGTCTGTACCTTACGCTGAGTATCAACAGGCTCCAGGTCTGAAACTCCTTCACCATCCTGAACAGCGGCAACAACTGCCAAGCCCACAGGAGTATTTACTGTTGTCCTGCACAGATCCACGCCCCTGGCAGTATTTACTACCCCAGTCATCATTCCCCTCCGGTAAAACAGCAACAGAGAGCAGGTTTTGTCCTTCTCAGTGACAGTCTTTTACCAGCCTTTGGAGGATATAACCCAAAATACTACACACGCATTGCTGCTGCGAGCACAGATTTGCTCAGAGGACACCCAGCAACTGAAGTTACTCCCTTCAAAGGGGGACTTGCAAAGCCTTTTGAATTTCAGCACAGCCCTCCCACAATTCAGCCAGGCTCATCGTGATGATTTTCTTGTGCCACTTTGCCAGCAGACGGTGGCAACACATCCTGTCGCCCACAGCAGCTCACGACACTTTGGGCTTTAAACCACTCCAGGGCTTTTGCTTATTCACTGCTGCTTGTACCACAGGAGAACACAACACTTTTAACAACAAAACTGTAAAATCCAAAAAGTAGCATCCATTTCAGGAAATGGTACCGGCAAATACTGGTCTTGTGCCCAGCAGGGACTCCAAAGCAAGAGCTGCTCGGCTTCTCTGTTACCGAGAGAAGCCAGCTTCACCGTTTTCAAGGCCAAAATACCTGCAGGTTTGACAAACCAACTAAAACACGAGGCTACAGGCCAAAGACCTGTTTTTAAAGAAGGGGAACCAACTCAGAAAAGCTAAGCGCCCCCAAGGGAAAAACAAACCGCAAAAACCCCCTTATGCTTCTCGTGTTACCGTGCAGCAACTTGGCTGGTTCCCTGCACTTGATACCCTCACCCCTGAGCTCTTAAGACCTCTGAGGATGCCAAGACAACCTTTGAATTGGAGCACTCATCAATTTATCACCATCAGGTATCCCTGCCAATAACCCGCCAATGTGCCACAGCTGTCTGCTTCAACACACGTGATGCTTTGATCAGCGTTTGCTACGCTGAGCGTTAGGATTGAAGCAAGTACATGCACACAACCACCACACATGTGACCGAAAAGACAGAGGGCAAAAACTTACCCGTGTTCTTCCCGGCCAGTGCATCGGCCTCTTCCCAAATATCACATGCATAGAGGATATGGGAAGTGATGTTGACATAGGCAGAGCTGATGTCTGGGATGTTGTAGGGCACAGTGACTGCAGAGCCATTGCTGTTCCCGCTGTAGCTGCCAGCATAAGCCATGTCTGTGCTTCTGCAGGAGAAAGAAACACCATCACGAACGGTTAACTTCAGAGTGAAAGACATCAGACTATTTGATGCCGGGAGCTATTTGGTACCATCCAGGCCTGCAGCGTGGAGTGGAGTATTGAAAACTGAGACGTGTTCAGCTACGTAACAGCTACGTAACTTACGTGTTCAGCTACGTAACAAGTAATTGTCCTTCGAGTGCAAGGCCAAGGTTTTTGAAGCAATGTGTGACTCAGAGGACTCCTCTTGATGAAAAAAAATGTGGGTCCAGACATCAGAAAGGGCCACCCAGCCACCTCCCAACATCTACACCTACTTGGGGAAGCCTTCACCACATTATCGGAATGCTTTTTCCAAACGACTTCCATTTCAGACACGCTGAAGCTCCCCACCGATGGAGGCTGGAGCTTTCTGACAGCTGGTCACAGCAGCCAGGTCAGCCCACACACGCTTCTTTAGAGCCCTAGGGCCAGTGAAAGTGGCCAGCTGCCTGCCTTCTGACACAGGCTGGCTTCATCACAGCACTTCTTCACCCAACCCACTTTTAGGCACTGGTAGGACAGGGCTTCCACCGCTGCTCTGGGGACACCACTGACTTCCCAATAAACTGTACTGTGCAAGGTGGAATTTCAGCATCACTCTTAAAAGACCAACCAAACCTCTCTCAGCCACAGAGTTTAATAGGGACAGGCGTGGAGCCGGGTAGCTCTCTGCCAAATGCAATTGCCACCGCACACAGAAAAACTCCATCTTGCTCCCTGTCATTCAAACACGGGCCCAGTCTGCTGGGCACCAGGTCAAACACCATTACATGACAGCTTGACTTTGACTTTTGCTGCCACATACACAGCACCACTGCTGCAGGTACACAGAAAGGACAAAACGATCAACAACTCCGAAATTAGAAAATTAGCTTCTTTTTCTTAAGTGGTGACTGAGCCAAAGAGAACACTATGAAAGTTCTGCTACCACAGGGTGAAGGCATAACTCTGGACCTCGTAACAAAAAAAGCCCTTTCCAAGGAGAAAAGACAGGAAGGAGAGAGCAGAAATACTCCTGCCCCGAACGGTATGATTTCAGGGGGCAAGAAGGAGCGAGTGGCGAGGCACTCCCAAATGCAGGCAGCAACTCAAACACTCCAGCTCCTGTTTTCACTCACACCCTCGTACAAACGTGACAACGGACGTATTTTTAAATCTTACCTTGCAACACGTGGAAAAGGTGCTTGTGTAGATCTGGAGGAAGTCTGCAGCAAGGAACAGAACTCTTGTTAGGTTTGGGCTGGTCAGCCAACAGCAGTAAGTCCCGCAGCCACCCAGCTGGCAGCTCAGTGACACGCGGGCCCTACCTTGAAGTGGTCACTCAGGATCCTGGAATACTTCAGGGCAGTGTCTTCTTTGTAACGGCACATTGCCATGTGCAGAAGGGACTGGCAGCGCATGCTGTGAACAGAAACACACCCAAGCATCAGTGCTGACGCCGGCTGCTGCCTGCTCAGCAGTCACCAGCCTTGTGGGACACAGGCAGGCACACATCAGCTGTACTGCAGCGGCAAGAAAGCTCCCAATGTCTCCTCCTCCGGCTCAGCTTAAGAAAAGACTCTTTCAAAACATCCCAAGGGAAAAAAAGCAACCGAGGAAGGGCCATGCCTGGTCTTTTATAGAAACATGTGCCCAGCCTCCCGTAGGTGTCACAAGCTGAGCAAGCCCCCATCCAGAAGAGCCTTCGCTATGTTCAGCTTCAGCTTCAGTTACGCGGCTCAAACATGGGCAGCCAAAGCACATTCTTTCACCTTTGGAGAAAGCCCTTTTGTGCTCTCCAGTTACCAGCAGATCGAATTTTAGAGCCTGTGCCTTCCACACGTGGTCCCTTGTGGTATCCCGGCTCCCTTCAGAGATGTTCCAGTTCATTCTGGTTTTTATACTGTGTTTTCTTTTTCCTTGCAGAACTCCAATTCCCATTTAACTCATTCCTTCGCCCCTGAAATTAATGGGTCTGGCAAGTCTAAAAACAGAATATGAAGGCACGGAAAAACAGTTACATACCATAACACAGCAAGATTACTTCCTGTGAAGATGCTGTGGAGTCTGTAAAGGATTTCAGCGTCATGACGAATCTAAGGAAACAAAATGAACAGAGTCTTGTCAGCCGTCAGTGCTCTGAAGGCCCACTGTTTATGAACAATCAGTGCATGCTGTTATCTCAAACACCGCTCCAAAAGTCAGGAAACCTGCCCCGAGTTCTTAGTGCTGGCACCGAGTGGTTTGTGCGATCCTGAGCAGAGGACTGTGTCTCCAAATGCCTTGTTTCCCGGGCAGCAGGAACAGATGTGGCCCCTTACGTGACTCACTCTGCTCTTACGCTGATTAACGGGCACCATCCCTACAAGGAGAAGCCCTCCATGGGCCACCTCTAGGCCTGGGGCCCAGAAGAGGTGCCCCTGCTACTGAAGGTGAAATATTAATTCAAGTGTTTCTGGACAAGACAGACATCTTAGTGGAAATGTTTCTTCTGGCAAAAAACAAGCAAGCCAATCTCCTCTTTGAAAACAAAGCAACACCACCAACTTGGAAATACAGTCCATCAAGACCAGAAAGCACAAACTGTTCTTCCACACACAATACAGTTGCTTTGCTTTTCTTAACTGAAATACTACTGAGCCGACAGGCAAAAGCAACACCAGAGCTGGATGAACTAAAAACTCCTTCATGTCCTTGACTGTCGTAACCAGTGTCCTCTGGTGTACCTCGGCTGCGCGGCTCAGGTGCTGAGTAGGACACGGTGCCTCCTTCTGATCAGCGGTGCTGGAACACGCCAAAGGATTTGTCTCTGGTGCCTGGCCATGGGCTGTCTCGTGCTTGTGCAGCAACCCGGGCGCTGCTCCGTGGGGGGGAATCCAGAGCTGCCAGTTGCAAACAACAACACAACTCCCCCTCCCGCTCCAAACACGCTGCCTGACCACCACGCTGTGAAAACCGCTTACTTGAGGAGATCTATGGTGCCTCTGAACACGCTGGAAGCGCATTTTCGGTCTCTTGGGTCCGATTCCAAGGCAAGGCCGTATTCGATGAAGGAAAGGGCAGCATCTAGGTACTGGAAGGCCCTTCCAGTCTTGTCGGTCTATTGGGAACAAAATTCTCCTGTTTAGACTAAGACAAAAGCTACTTCTCTCAAGTGTACCTGACTTCCTTTTTTTGCCCTAGTTAGGCAGGATTTGAAGAAAGGAAAAGATGCAAGTCAGGCCTCTGGGTGATAATTAAAGGCTTCTCAGCAGAGCCCCTAATGTGGTCCCAGTCACCAGCTGCGTGTGCTCTGGCTATTTCTATCTCTCCCTCAATGTCTTCCTTGAGTAATTTATTACCTTCACATGTTTTGGATATTATCGCCTGGTCTTGCAGGCCTGCCTCGGCAGAGGCAGATGGGGCTTGCCCACTGCAGTATTCCCTCACTTCATTTTCACAGGTAAATGGCAAGTGGCAAACGTACATTAGCTGAGTGAACCATCAGTAGCAACAAAAGATGTTCCTTCACGCACGCTGTTAAACCGCCCACAGCGGAGAAAGACAGTGACATCTGCAACAGGCACTTCCAAGTCTTGTTCACCAGCAACACGATTACCGTGAGGATCCTGATGGTTCAGAGTAAACTGTGTTGTAACTAACTGTTGCACCTCTCTTCCAAGGACTCTGTGGCAGCTCTGCAAAGCCAACAGGCCTGCTGACCTCAGACAGCGCCAGCTCTGAAGCCTCTTCTCTTAGGCGTGTTCTCTAGGGGTGTTTATAGCCAAGGGAAATGTCTCAACACTTGGCAGATAAAGACAGCCTCCCCACGGGCGACTCGAACACACGCCAAGGGTGGAAGTCATGTTAGCCGCTGAATCTTATCCCATGCAGGCAGGGATCGGCTCTGAATGCGAGAGCTGGTGAGCATTTCTAGCACAGGGCCGAGACTTACCATTGCATCAGCTATGTGCTTCAGCCTCCTCGCCTCTTCAATGTAGTATTCCACCGGGTGCTCTCTGAATTGGGGACAGAGAGAGGAAAAACAGAAAACAGAGAAAAAGGGCAGGAGAATTATCAATTTTACCTTCATATCTAGAGGATGCCAGGACTCCAAACATCCTGTTTCGGTAAGCCTGTTACAGCCTTATCAAACACACCTTACAGTTATGATAGCCACTAAGTGAATGTGGTCTGCATGTACAGAAATACACAGCAGCTGCATGCACAGATAAAATTAACTGAGTTCCTAAAAAAATGTATGTTAGAATAACATTGGCAAGTACTATTTCAAAATAAAAAGCCACTAGAGGTTAGGCTACTGTGAGGCCAGGTTTACTTCTTTGCTCCCATAGAAAGATGGTAGTTATGTGACCTCCCACCACTCCTCGAGTGCAGTACCACAAACACATTTTCATCGAAACATACGGTAAGCTTTGCAGTACCAGGCACTCATCTCGGACTAAAAGAGCTTGCATTCAAGTTATCTGCCTACAAGAGATGTGGTCACCAAGGCTTCTACAGGTCTTGCTCTCAATCAACACCCAAACAATGACAAAGTTCGACCACGTGCATTTGTGTGCACTGGGATAATCTGTTCACCGTGCAAACAGCACACAGCCACCTGTGCACTAACAAAACGAGCCAGTAAAGAGTCACGCCCTCCCCGAAACAGTCAGTTGCCTGTGACAGTTACCTTGTGACAGAGGAGTTTGCTACTTGTCAAGAACCAGACACATCAAAACCCACCACCTGTAGGCAGGCACAAGAGACACCTTCTCTCCCATTTAAAAAGTACCTGATTTCTAGAGCAGCTTCCCTCAAACCAAGAACTGTTGTAATGACACCTTTGCTTTGTGTTTGAGGGGGCGGGGGTAAGTCCCAGACATGAGAAGGCACTACAGGGCAGGTCTCAGACATCTCTCCCTCCCTCTTTCCTCCTAAAAGAAGTGCTCATCATGCGGCAGGATCCAGGGTGGCTGTAGGACCAGCCTTGCCTGGCATCTTCAGAAAACAGAGATGAGGGTTGTAAAACAGAAACTTACTTTTCAAAGTTGATTTGAGGTCTCCCCGCCTTGGAGGCACCATCTCCCGAAGGCGTCACTCGGAAAGGATTTGTGACATCCCCTGCAGATCCCTGAAGAGCCACAGAGTGGAGATAAAGCTGGTTAGAGACATACGTCTAAACCAATTCCAAAGCCTGGCTTTCCTACATTTCAAGAGAAAATGTTTATTTGTCCCAGGCATAGTCTATTCTCCAGGTTCTCCCCCTCTTCTCAGCTTCTTCCCCAGCACCCCCTCCAATAATGGAAATGGAAACTTGGCTTCTTACCTGGCTGCTACTAAGGCTTAATACCATTCAAACTTTTCCAAGAAATTAAGTAGCAGCTTTCCTTGCACAATGGCTAAGATAGCAGCAAGGCTGCAAGCAGCACACTTTTCATGGCCGCTAGCCAAGGCAGGAACGGCTAATACCCATTCACACTTATTTCCAGCTTAACCACACAGAAGTTGCTCATTCTCTATTACTAACTACACTGTCAGGAAAAAGTAAGCACTTTGAAGCCTGCTAATGCCGCGTGCAGAGTCTGGCTTAATACACACACACACACACGACAACATCCTAGAGCACACACACCCTGCCACCCATAAACAGCATCAGAATTGAATTTTAGAACCCAAAAATGCAAAGATCCATCTGTAAGGATCATTAACAATTTTCTAAGCAAGCTATAAAACCTCCTACCCAGGTTGCAGTCAAAACCACAGCTTGCTTGTTTCTTATTTATAAGCAATTGACTCTTTGTGTAAACACACTTATTTTGACATCAAAACTGTACTTGCAGTTGCCTACGGTCAGAAAGCTTTACTACCATAAACATGATGCTCTTGGTTTTTATTGGTCACCCCTTCTCACTACATTTCACTGGTGAAATGAAAACAGGTGACGGAAAGTCAGCAGAGAAGCTACAATGGAGGCTTTCGGGCTAGCAACAGACAGTCACAGAGAGCCATTAAAGGGGCAAGAATGCTTCAGAGAGCTTTCTCTGGTGGCTGGTTTATCGTCCGTCCTTGTTAATATCCTCAGAGCACGTTCCTAAAGAGAATCACACAGCGCCCACGTGCCGCAGGAAACACCCCGCCAGTTGTAACGGATACCTACTTTGATGCCCTCTGACAGGTCAGCGTGATTTCTCTCCTCTTTCCTGTGCTTGGACAACAAAGGATCCGTGTGGCTGCTCTTGTCCCTGGCAGTGTTATCCATGGCCGGCAGCTCATCGCTCTCACTTCTGGGTCTCTTTCTGGCCGTCTTGGTTGACTTTGGTGCAGGAGACACGGGTGGCAGTGGCAGGGGTAGCAGGACACCTTTCTGCTGGCTTTCAAGCGAAGCCTTGGATGCTCTGGAGATGGGAAGCAAATTCATCAATTAGGGTGAATATGGTGTACATGTAATGTAGGGAATTTTTAGCAACTGAGTTACACCAAGTACCAATTCTGTTTCAATTTCTCAGGGAGCGGGAAATGGTTTGGTAACAGAAAGAGTCCAGCAAAAGCAAAGTGAAACTTCAGGGACTTGGCTGTGCGTTAGACACCACATCTTCAGCTGCCAACAACATACAAGCCAGCTGCTTTTCCAGTAGGAATAAGCCTCAGGACTTGTCCTCGGAGTAAAGACTTGCAACCAGAATATCAGGATGTTGCAAAAACGGCATCCCTCCAACACAGCCCCTTCTCACTGAAAGAGGGAGAGAGGTAATTACAGCAACTAAAATCCCTGGGACAAATCACCCAACAAGCTAAACGAACCGCAGCACTGCCTCTCTCTCTCTCCGTGATGGTAGAAGGTGTCTTCTATGGTCAGACATACTCACCCTGACACTCGATCCTGCACATGCTTTCACACAATTAAACTGAGTTGTTCCTTTAAGACCTGCCAGCTCAGCTAGCCAACACTTACAAAAGTTCAGAGGATTCAGGTGAGAGAGACTTAAAATGCTGTGCTTCTAAATGGCAGAGACTATCCCATGTAATAATGGGATGTAATAATACAGTGGCATATCAGATTTCTGATCCTCTGAAGTTAGGATTACCAGGGAACTCCGGCAGCTCTAAGCAGCACTACATAGCTCTAATCCTTCTTTCACTACTGCTCAGTCACATCATTTTATCCAGCTTCTCAAAGTTTCCAAGAAAACGCTGAGCAGTGAACCCCAGCTCATGGACTGCCACATCAGAAGAGGAGGAAATTAAGTTACACCCCATGAGAAGACTGAAGCGAGACACTGCACATCTTGCTTCATCCTGCTGTGCATGGGACAGTCCTCTCCCCTCTTCCACAACCCACCTTTCCCCTGCTACAGTCCCTACTCACTGCACACATGCTCCCCAGCTTCACTACCCTGGTACAGCTGACGCTCCAGAGCGGAGTGCACAGAGCACAGCAGCATCCCCCGACCAGAGCCAGAGCCCTCTCTCCCCAGAAATGCATCCTATCCTTCCCACTCCGCAAGCCAGAACATGGCTGGAGGGGGTGCTCGTTTTCACTGACAAGAAGGGAGGGATGAACCCCAGAATTAAAGCCCTTCCACTATTGCCACAGCTGAAATAGCCCTTCACCCAACGAAGGGTTAGCCCCACTGTCTCAGTGCTTTAAGAGTACGTCAGTATTTTCTCTGCAGGAAAGCAGTTTACTCCTATCGTCAGGACACAAACCTCAACGCTGCATACCAATACAAGTCAATACCTCCTATTCAAGCCACAGGCAAGCAGCAACTGAATGCAGTAGTAGCCCATGACTGGGGCACGAGGCACCCCTCTTGAGAACACTGTCCATGTGAAGACGTGCTCTTGGAAGCATTCACTCTAGCAAAGACCTGGCCAAAATGCTGGCAGTACACTCTTCTGCAAATGACGGGGCAAGTTTCAGCAGATCTACCAGAAGGACTGCAAATGCTATGCTGGAAGAAATGAGAAACCCCTGGCCATAAAGCCCACCTGAAATTTCAGACAGAGTCACAATTCAAACGGCACGCTGGTTGTGTGTCTGTTAGGCAAGTGCTATTCAAAGCCCGTAACCGGTGACAGCAAAAGCAGCTGAGGGAGCAGAGAGTATCAGCATTAACACCTGACTTGTTGCTTTCGTCACCACCTGTCCAACTAACAACATGGCAATGATCATCCAGTCAAAATTGATGGGCATACAGTCACACTTAGGACAATGTCCTTTCCCAAGAGGCTGCCACAACTCTCTCTGCTGTGGACGTGCTTGCTCGGTCACAGGAACAAGAGCCACAACTCCTGGGCCACACTTTCAGCTATTTCACCTCTTTGCAGCGGGAGTCTGAGCAAGCAACTCCATTTGTCTGCACCTCAGTTTCTCCTTGTGCAAAAGGCGTTCACATCATCTTCTCACTTTACAAAGACTAAGAGCTTTAAACGCATGTGAAGTGTCATGAATCGGATAAAGCTTTCTGCTGCTTCCCACGCAGAGAGAGAACAAACTTCCCCCAAATAAAGATGACAGCAGAACCCAGAAGGAGGAGGACATGGGCAAAGAAAAGTTCATCGACTCATAGAATGGTTTAGGTTGGAAGGGACCTTTAAAGATCATCTAGTCCAACTCCCTTCTTAAAAGCATTGCAAGGCTGGTTCTATTTCTACGGAGACCAGAAAGAACTGATACTTGAACTCTCAAGTCTTACTCACTGAGCATCTTAGAACAGTTGGGGTTGGAAGGGACCTTTAGAAGTCATCTAGTCCAACCCCCCCTGCAATGAGCAGGGACATCTTCAGCCAGAGGGCAACTTCTCTTGCCATGCCCTGACGCCCCTGAACTACCGTGCAGAACAAGCCTGTGCTACTCCCCACAGAGCCGCTGCCACCTCCCAGGGCACTGCGGGCAATCATCTGCTGCCAGATCACCACCACTGCACTTTGGACAAGCAGTTAGAAGGAAAAGCAGCACGGGCACAAGTGGCAATTAAATTTCTCGCAGCATGAACACATTTTTTGAGCTACGTCTAATACACGGAGCAGAGCATGCAGCAAGGTAAGCTGCAGGATGGACAAGTTGGGGTTTCAAATGGCAAAGTCTTCATCCCCATCTCAGCTGCTGGAAAGCAGCACAAATGCCACAACATTCAAGGCGTTTGCAGCAGTGTAAACCAAGTATGGGAGGATGACCAGCCACTGAAACATCAGCTTGTGCTTGGATGATTAGAACCATAATCCTCAGCAGTAAGGAGAGAGAGGAGGATAGGGGACACCCAAGTATCACTTCACATCATCCACAAATACAACGGCAAATCAATTACATTCCCACAGCCACGTGCTTGGTTCCAGGACGGAAAGAGAAATCTGCAGCAGATGAAGTTTCAGAAGGCACATTAGCGTACCAGCAAACTCACAAGTATGAGGACAGGAGATAAAGTTCTTTGCCTCAACCTCTTAAAGAAAGACTCAGTTTTATGCATCTTTCTGCTATTCCACCAGTGTATACTCACTTCAAGTTACTGGAGTCCTCCTTAGCTAAAGACTGCAATGACTTTACTTCTTTTTCTGATTTCTTTCTCTTCTGATCAAACTCCTTCTCCACTGCCCTCTAAGAAGAAGGAAAAAAAAAAAAAAAAAAGAAAAAAATGACTCAGGTTTTAAAAGTTCATGTAAAGTGCAGACCAAGTAAGCTTGATCGATTCTGGTTAAAAAAAGAAAAGACACGATATCAGAATCGACAAAGGGGGAACGCAGAGCACAGCGGATATGGATTTCAGGCTCACTGACAAGTATCCTCAAATGACATTTTATCTACTTGGGTTTAGAAAGATTAATCATTTTGTAGTGGCGGGGATGCAACTGCGAAACCTCTTGTTGCTAATGCTAATCAAAATTAAGGCACTTCCAGTGCTGAAAATAAGCATTTCACCAGTTCTGGATGAACTTTCTTCTCCTCCCTCAGTCTGAATTGTACAGACAGGTATTCAGATTCCTCCTGGGAAAGTCATGAACTGCAAGCAGTTGTGTTTTGTGATACACCTTGTCAGAGGGAAGATAAAAACTGCATTCACAGGGGAGTTAGATCACTCAGCTTGCCCAGCTGTGGTCCATAGGATAGAGCCATGCACTCCCCAGTGGCCTGAGAATGTTTTGCAAGCTGGAGGAACTGTCTGAAGCCACGGGGCGTGAGCATGTCTGGAGCAGATTTTTAAAAAATGCATGGTCTCAGTTTTGAAAGTTTAAGGCACCAAGTTCTCTTTGTCTGCTTTTCCCAATAAAAGCCTCAGAAATGCCACTGCAGTGCTCTCCAAATTCAGCAGAAGCAAGTCTAAGCACATCCCAGCCCTTCCTGCAGGTCTCATCACTTCAGCTGCCATCTGGGAGAAGCTGAATCTGCCACTCACCCACAGGAGCTGCAGGGAGGCAGCGGCCTCACTTAACCTATCAGGAAACTAGTCTCACCCTGAAGCAGCCCATAGCCTCGGCACCCACAAAAGCTGCACGGGTGGAGCTGGGCCCCAAACACCCCAGACAAGCCGTGCATCTCATCCGCACCTCGCTTGTGTCCCGCCAGGGAAGGCACTAATTCCTCCAGGAGTGCTAGACAATGATGCCAAAGGAGAGGGGGCAACACTTCCAGGTTAGTCAGGTAAAACTCTATAATTATGCTGTTACTTAATTCACAAGCTCTAGAAGGACAACAAAGGGCAACCAAAGGCTGATGATGCAGCAAAGATGTCAAGGGGACCCCTGGACAGCGACGGTGTTTCCAGTCTCCTGTCCTGGTGGCATCTGGACACAGAGAGGCTGAGGCAAGAGGCTGTACTAAGCAGCCTCTGCATTTGATTTGCATTCACCTCAGGTCCTGACGCTCTCGGAGGGTCTTCTGCTTCACTGCCACTCGACGTGCTCTCTGAGTCTGAAGAGCTGTCTGAGTCACTGGTGCTCCCTGACTCCGGGCTGATGGAATGTGCTGATGCCACACTCCTGGGCTGCGACTGTGGGGCGCTCCAAGGCCACCATGAGCTAAAATTAGAAGGCAGCATGGCTGAAGGTTACTTACTCTATTGACATGGCAGGATTCAAAATTAAAGCTGACACCCTGTGTTTTGGCACTGAGAGGAGAGGGGAGAAGGCCAAAGGAATACATTGTTAGACTCAAAAGATGAAGCACTGGAGTAAAAAACCTCTGGAAATAATAAAACCTGCAACTCCAACCCAGACAAATACTGCAGCAGGACATCACTGCTGCAATGTCAAGCTGCATTTAGCCAGCCAAAGTTTAGAAAACAACTGAAACTCTCAAGCGCTTTTCTGAAAGCCCCAACCCTCAAAAGAAAAATTTCCAATCAAGGCTAACAAGACAGAAACATACATTCCAGGATGGTTTCTCCTTTTGTATTCTCCCCTTGAAGTTTTCACTCCTTCCTCTGTGTTACTCGCTCAAGGTGCTAGAACTGCTTCATTGACAGCCATGTCAAGGAGCAGCAGTTTTTCCAACACCCTCCCTGACTCAAAAGTGTTTTTCTCCAGCACTGACAATGGGAGTGAATGGAACCGAGGGAGAGCCATGACTTTTATGCACAGCTTCTTTTCATTTTGAAATGGCCTTACAAAATCAAAACGTTCATTTTTTGACTTTGAAACCTCTTTCCAACATCATACATTTGTATGATTTGGAGGCAAGCTCCTCCCTGATCCACACTGGTATCGTGAGAACGCTCTCTTTCAAGAGCTTGCAGGGATGCAGTTCATGCCAAGAACTGGCGGGCCCTTCTGCAAGCCTCATTTTATAGACCATTACCCTGTGCTTGAAGAATACAGGTATTAAGCCAAAATTGGATGTCCATGCTCTCCTATAGGAAAAATTATGGGCTTCTCCACCTTTCTTCCTCTAATGCTGGCACATGGCTGATCAGCCTACCTTGAATATTGCTTCTGGTTAGCAATCCATGGCAGGAATGGTGTACAATCACTTGCCTTATCGGGAGGAGCTGAAACAGCCTCAGGGAGTCTACCTGACCCTTCGCTGTTCTTCACCCACTTGGCTGTTTTGGGCTTCCTTCTGAACTAAAACTGGACTCACCCATCACTACTACACCTGAAAATCCCATCAGCTCCAGTGTGATCTACATACACACTCATGGACGGGAAGAGCACAAAACAAGGGAACAGCTGGGGAAATGGAATCCTGCTTCATAGGCAAAATCCAGCATGCCTGGAGTATCCATTTCTGACTGGAGCTTTTGGTAAAACCCCACACAACTAAAGCCACTTTTCAGCAGCAGCTTCAGGCAGTTAGAAACCAAAGCCTGTATCTACAAGAGAAACCAGGAACCCTTACCCATCTACCCCCTATAGAAAAGGTAGTTTGGTATTTCCCCCCCTATTTTGGTCTAGCTAGTAGTTTGGGAACAAACCTGTATCTTGGAGGAGCAAGCAAAGAAGGTGGTGGCTTTTCAACAACCTGTTTTGTTCACAAAAACAAAGAGGAGAGGGGGAGGAAAGGTGAGCTTAAGGAACTCAGCTCCACAAGTCACGATGGGATGTCTGTGTGCCTAGTGCATAAGAACATCGAAAACTGACTTGGTCGTCACCACTCTCTTCGCTATCACTGAGCTGCAGGTCGTCCTGGAGCATTCTGAAAGACAACCACAAGAGAAACATCAGCCAAGGCAGGCACGGTTTCAAGCAGCACACACTGAGAAAGACTTGGTTTGCGCCTGCCAAAGCAAACCAGCCTCCCACATCCTTTTTGAACATTCGGCATGCTCAGTCTCCTAAACCCTGTCGTTACCTAAACGAGGGATAAAAAGTTAACACACAACCTGGACATTTCGCCGGGCTTTCCAAATGGTCTCAGGACGGTTTGCAACGCAGGTCAGAATCGCTGGCTGCCAGCTACAGCCCTGTGAGGGGACTATTCCTCAGCGCCGTTACCTAGCGCACTCACAACACAGCCAACAAAGGTTACCTAGCACACCAACACAGCCGTTACCTAGCACGCCAAAACAGCGGTTACCTATCACGCCAACACAGCAGTTAACCTAGCACGCCAACACAGCGGTTACCTAGCACACCAACACAGCCGTTACCTAGCACGCCAACACAGCGGTTGCCTAGCACACCAACACAGCGGTTACTTAGCACACAAACACAGCGGTTACCTAGCACACAAACACAGCCGTTACCTAGCACGCCAACACAGCGGTTGCCTAGCACACCAACACAGTCGTTACCTAGCACGCCAACACAGTCGTTACCTAGCACGCCAACACAGTCGTTACCTAGCACGCCAACACAGCGGTTACCTAGCACGCCAACACAGCGGTTACCTAGCACGCCAACACAGTCGTTACCTAGCACACCAACACAGCGGTTGCCTAGCACGCCAACACAGCGGTTACCTAGCACACCAACACAGCTGTTACTTAGCACACGAACACAGCGGTTACCTAGCACACCAACACAGCGGTTACCTACCACACCAACACAGCGGTTACCTAGCACGCCAACACAGCGGTTACCTAGCACGCCAACACAGCCGTTACCTAGCACACCAACACAGCGGTTACCTAGCACACCAACACAGCCGTTACCTAGCACACCAACACAGCTGTTCCTAGCACACCAACACAGCGGTTACCTAGCACACCAACACAGCGGTTACCTAGCACGCCAACACAGCTGTTCCTAGCACACCAACACAGCCGTTACCTAGCACACCAACACAGCGGTTACCTAGCACACCAACACAGCCGTTACCTAGCACACCAACACAGCAGGGCAACTTTTTTACTTAGAGCAACTTAGAATGATTTCTGAATACTGCTTAATAATCCTGCTACTGCCACCAAAAATGTGTTGCGAGCACACTAGTGGTATGCGCAGTTTTGAAGAAGTGTTTAAAAAATTTTTATAAGAGCTGCCAAACTCTTCTGTTTATCACATCAAATATTTTTGTTGACAATAAAGATAAAATGCTGTTTGTGCTGCAAGAGGTGCGATGCTTCAAATGTTTCTGAAAAGCAGCCACATTTGAAGCCCACGATTATAACAAAGATGTAAGTCACTGAAACATTACACACACACCCCCCCTCGGCTCAGACATCTTACAACTCGAAAAACACAAAGCTTGCTTAAAAAATGAGGAAAGAGGAAAGATAATTAGGCTACCAGATAACCCAAACCGTTCTATGATCCTATGCTCTTCTTCCAGCACTTTCTTCTGTAAATAGAATTTAGGAAACTCCTAATCCACATTTGTATGATACAGCCTTTATCACGGGATTTTTTGGCTGTGACTCTCTTCTGCCTGAAATGAGCAGCAGGTTTCCTGTTCACATAAATTGCTACTGAAGCAAATCACAGAGGGAGTCTTTCCAGCCTGGTTTATTTGCCTTACTCCTTATGGCTGAGATAGCACACAGCATTTTCCCAGACACTGGGAACATCTTCTTCTGAATAATAAAAAAAAAAGAAACTGGTGTAAGTTAGGGCTGAGCACTGAAGAAGGGTATCATGCAGTTTCTCATAGTGCAAAGCTCTTCCTATTAATGCAGTGCAGTGGTTTTGAAATAATTCTAACATACTCCAGCAGCTGGAGAGGGGAAGAGCACTGCGTGACCAGGTAGCTCCGTGCAGACTGTGGCCTGAGTGCCATTGCCTTACAGTGCCCATTGCAGTTTAGAGATCAGCGGATGGATACTGCGCTCCTGGAAAAAGTGAGTTCAGCTCACAACTGCTTGCCCATGAAAACAGAAGGTGTCATGTAAAGGACAGAGACGGGTGGAACAGCTCTAGTGCCTGGTACCTCGCTGTTCCATCTGCTTACTGCAGGGGGTGAAGCTGTGCAAAATGCAGAGCAGGGAAGCACACAGGGGCTAAGGGTGCAGCAGAGGTTCTCTGCAAAGCCAACTGGAGAAGAATTTTAAATACAACCTCTGGTGTGTTTGAAACAGATTTTAAGGCCTAGTGAAAGGTGTTCAGGACGGAGCTCTCTCGTAATATTACCAAAGCAACCGGGGTGCTGCTCCACAGGCCCGAGAAGTGTCCTTAGCCCGCTTCTTGTATAGTCCCAACCCAGGGCTGGCTTAAAACCCAGTCAAGCTAATCCTAGAGAGACAGTTTTAACATAGGATGCTTAATTGTTTTGCTAGATTAAGAGAATTTAGTATACAGGATCTGCTTGCACTACCTAAGCTTTTAATACAACATCTTGAACTCTTAGAATTGTGCAAGATGAAAAGTAGTGGAAGAAAGATGAAGATGATGATGAACTGAAAGATGACCCTGAAACTGAAACAAGGATTGGAACCACAAGAGAAGAATTCGGCTGAGACAGGGGATTGTAGTGTACTTTCAGCATGCATGTGAGGTGGAGGGATCCCCCGTGTGTCCACTGCTGCAATACAGAACGCCGGCCTTCCAAAACTTCATACTAAGTCTTAGGGGGTTCTTTTGAGACCGAATTTACGGTAACAGCCTCTTCTTACTCACTACCCCTTTCTTATGCAACCACTTATCAACTGAACGCTGTGAGCTTTTTTTTATTTTTACATTTGAGACTCAATGCTGGAGGATCCCAGAGGCGTGATGACAGGAAGGGACCCCTGTGGTTTTTTCTTGGGGTACCTGGACTCACAGAGCAGTAAAGGCTGATAGATCATACTTACAGGCTCTATTCAGCGAGCCCACTAAGAAAAAGCTGATCGCATCGGCCTGTTGAATCCGGTCAACAGGTACAAACGGCCTCACCACGACTGAGCACAAAGCTCGGAAGAGTATTTTAGGTGCAGGATTGGGCTTTTGCTTGTTACGCTGGTTTTGTGTTTGCATGGGAATGTGCGTGTGTGCGGCTACAAATGCACACAGACATGAATTACACGTCATAAATGTGTTGGTATCACAAACGCCTCACCTTCATCAGAACTTTATCTATAACTTGTTACTTTTATGCTAGACTTTGTGGCACATTTGTGACCTTCAGAACTCTTGGTACCACCCGAGCATCCTGCACTTACAAACTGTGGTTCCGTTAGTTATTGGGATGCAGGCAGTTGTGTCTGGTCAGCTGAGAGGAGATGTTCCTACGGTGTTTCCAATGTTCTGCCTCTTCAAAGGTAGATGCGCCTGCCTCCTCCAGCAGGATGGCTTGTCACTCTGGCTTTCCAATGATACTTCCGATGTTGCAGAGAATAATTCTGTCTTAATTCTCAGGCCGGCCGGCTCTCCGGGCCAAGCAGCCCCTGCAGCGAGCCCCCGCCGTGTGGGCTGCCCGGGCATCTGGGGGTCCTCGGGGGCTGGGGAGGGCTCGCGTCAGTCTCTCCTTTCTCTTTGGTAGTGGTTTCTTTTTTTAACTTTCTAGGGCTTGATTTCCTTTGTATTTATGCAAGAGAACTTCAGAATCCGCCCCCCAGCTCTGCCTGCATTGGGTTCCCCACACCCTCTCCCTCCCTCGGTCAAGCCTGATGCCAGGTCTGGGCAAACCAGCTCTGCAGCTCTTGGCGACACCCGGAATGTTCTCTGGGTGCTGGTGCTGGGGGCGGTGTCGGTGCCGGTTCGGAGCCACTGAACGCCCCGAGCGCGCTGCCGCTCTGCTGCGGCAGATCTCCGGTGCCTTCTAAGGGAGCAGAGGCGAGGCTGATCCCTCTGCTCCCAGAGGCTCCTGCCACAAACCAAACGCCCTCTGTGCCTCCGCTGGCACCCTGAAATCCTGCCCTCGACCCCAGCCTGTGCGCACAGGATAAACCCCCCGGCCTGCGCACAGCTCGGAGGGACTGAAGCACCCCATTGCTGCCACTGAGTTAAAAAAAGTATAAAGAAGTTTTATTCTCTTTTTTACGCTGACGGTGTCAGTGCTGGGGCGGTGTCAGGGGCGGTGTCAGGATCGGTGTCACTGCGGGTGTCGGCGCAGGTATCGGTGTCGGTGCTGGAGGCAGTGCTGGTCTTCACGGTTGTTCCACTGTAACCAGGTTCCTTCCACCTCCATTTGTTCGCCCTTGCAGGTGCTTTTAATGTAGTAATTCAACAAGTCAGACTGGTACTGAGGCTTCAAAAGCGTGAGAAAGTTCCAGGTACTCACCCACCTTAAGGTGTAGCTGTTTCGCGTCTCAGCCACTGCAAACCCTGCCTAGCGTAGCGTACCGCTTCGGGCACGCTGCTGTTCAGCGCCAGAGCGCACGTCGCTGTGCCGAGTTCAGCAAAAAACTCTGCACAAAGGGGAGGGAGGGAGAAAACATTTGGTTGGTTTCACACAACAGGCACATCTGACAGGCGAGGGGCAGCGAGCAGCGGCAGCAGCAGCACCCTGTCAGTCGGCAGGTCCCGCTAAACACATCGTTAATGCAGAGAGCTCAGCGCTAGCCCAAGGCCGGGCAGCGTCACAAGCACAGAGGGCAGGGCACGTGGGAGGAAAACGCACTCACACGGGCACACACACGCTGAACCGCCTCCCCGGGCTCTGGCTTTGAAAGGACACCGAGACGCCGCGGTAGGTGGCCAGGAGTTTGGGTGTTCACACCCCAGTCCCTACCGCGCGCCTCCCCCAGGTTTTAAACCGGCCAAGTCTGGTGTCTTTCTGAGGGGTGCCTGGCAGCACACACCGCTGTCACCGGGCTGGTCCCTTTGCTTCACCCATCCTCAGACCTTGGAGACGTCAGGACTTCTCAGCTGAACGGGTTTCACAATCTGTCCAGCTGGACAGAGATACAGCTCTGATTGGGGCTGCTCACAGCTGGGCACGTCAGGCAGATTGGAGAGAGCCCTCCTCTCCTGCCGCCAGCTCCAGCTCTGCACAGGTGGCTCCAACATCACTTACAACCAACCGCTTTCCACTAGTTTTCATCTTCCCTGTTTAAGGGATATCTCAAGGCCACTGCTCTTTCCTCCTCCTCTTACTCCCTATGAATTGCAGAAAAGAATCAAGGATGCGGCCTTTTTTTATTTTTAGTTTGATGTACTTGCTCTCTGTACCTCTGAGCGTCTGTACCTTACGCTGAGTATCAACAGGCTCCAGGTCTGAAACTCCTTCACCATCCTGAACAGCGGCAACAACTGCCAAGCCCACAGGAGTATTTACTGTTGTCCTGCACAGATCCACGCCCCTGGCAGTATTTACTACCCCAGTCATCATTCCCCTCCGGTAAAACAGCAACAGAGAGCAGGTTTTGTCCTTCTCAGTGACAGTCTTTTACCAGCCTTTGGAGGATATAACCCAAAATACTACACACGCATTGCTGCTGCGAGCACAGATTTGCTCAGAGGACACCCAGCAACTGAAGTTACTCCCTTCAAAGGGGGACTTGCAAAGCCTTTTGAATTTCAGCACAGCCCTCCCACAATTCAGCCAGGCTCATCGTGATGATTTTCTTGTGCCACTTTGCCAGCAGACGGTGGCAACACATCCTGTCGCCCACAGCAGCTCACGACACTTTGGGCTTTAAACCACTCCAGGGCTTTTGCTTATTCACTGCTGCTTGTACCACAGGAGAACACAACACTTTTAACAACAAAACTGTAAAATCCAAAAAGTAGCATCCATTTCAGGAAATGGTACCGGCAAATACTGGTCTTGTGCCCAGCAGGGACTCCAAAGCAAGAGCTGCTCGGCTTCTCTGTTACCGAGAGAAGCCAGCTTCACCGTTTTCAAGGCCAAAATACCTGCAGGTTTGACAAACCAACTAAAACACGAGGCTACAGGCCAAAGACCTGTTTTTAAAGAAGGGGAACCAACTCAGAAAAGCTAAGCGCCCCCAAGGGAAAAACAAACCGCAAAAACCCCCTTATGCTTCTCGTGTTACCGTGCAGCAACTTGGCTGGTTCCCTGCACTTGATACCCTCACCCCTGAGCTCTTAAGACCTCTGAGGATGCCAAGACAACCTTTGAATTGGAGCACTCATCAATTTATCACCATCAGGTATCCCTGCCAATAACCCGCCAATGTGCCACAGCTGTCTGCTTCAACACACGTGATGCTTTGATCAGCGTTTGCTACGCTGAGCGTTAGGATTGAAGCAAGTACATGCACACAACCACCACACATGTGACCGAAAAGACAGAGGGCAAAAACTTACCCGTGTTCTTCCCGGCCAGTGCATCGGCCTCTTCCCAAATATCACATGCATAGAGGATATGGGAAGTGATGTTGACATAGGCAGAGCTGATGTCTGGGATGTTGTAGGGCACAGTGACTGCAGAGCCATTGCTGTTCCCGCTGTAGCTGCCAGCATAAGCCATGTCTGTGCTTCTGCAGGAGAAAGAAACACCATCACGAACGGTTAACTTCAGAGTGAAAGACATCAGACTATTTGATGCCGGGAGCTATTTGGTACCATCCAGGCCTGCAGCGTGGAGTGGAGTATTGAAAACTGAGACGTGTTCAGCTACGTAACAGCTACGTAACTTACGTGTTCAGCTACGTAACAAGTAATTGTCCTTCGAGTGCCAAGGCCAAGGTTTTTGAAGCAATGTGTGACTCAGAGGACTCCTCTTGATGAAAAAAAATGTGGGTCCAGACATCAGAAAGGGCCACCCAGCCACCTCCCAACATCTACACCTACTTGGGGAAGCCTTCACCACATTATCGGAATGCTTTTTCCAAACGACTTCCATTTCAGACACGCTGAAGCTCCCCACCGATGGAGGCTGGAGCTTTCTAACAGCTGGTCACAGCAGCCAGGTCAGCCCACACACGCTTCTTTAGAGCCCTAGGGCCAGTGAAAGTGGCCAGCTGCCTGCCTTCTGACACAGGCTGGCTTCATCACAGCACTTCTTCACCCAACCCACTTTTAGGCACTGGTAGGACAGGGCTTCCACCGCTGCTCTGGGGACACCACTGACTTCCCAATAAACTGTACTGTGCAAGGTGGAATTTCAGCATCACTCTTAAAAGACCAACCAAACCTCTCTCAGCCACAGAGTTTAATAGGGACAGGCGTGGAGCCGGGTAGCTCTCTGCCAAATGCAATTGCCACCGCACACAGAAAAACTCCATCTTGCTCCCTGTCATTCAAACACGGGCCCAGTCTGCTGGGCACCAGGTCAAACACCATTACATGACAGCTTGACTTTGACTTTTGCTGCCACATACACAGCACCACTGCTGCAGGTACACAGAAAGGACAAAACGATCAACAACTCCGAAATTAGAAAATTAGCTTCTTTTTCTTAAGTGGTGACTGAGCCAAAGAGAACACTATGAAAGTTCTGCTACCACAGGGTGAAGGCATAACTCTGGACCTCGTAACAAAAAAAGCCCTTTCCAAGGAGAAAAGACAGGAAGGAGAGAGCAGAAATACTCCTGCCCCGAACGGTATGATTTCAGGGGGCAAGAAGGAGCGAGTGGCGAGGCACTCCCAAATGCAGGCAGCAACTCAAACACTCCAGCTCCTGTTTTCACTCACACCCTCGTACAAACGTGACAACGGACGTATTTTTAAATCTTACCTTGCAACACGTGGAAAAGGTGCTTGTGTAGATCTGGAGGAAGTCTGCAGCAAGGAACAGAACTCTTGTTAGGTTTGGGCTGGTCAGCCAACAGCAGTAAGTCCCGCAGCCACCCAGCTGGCAGCTCAGTGACACGCGGGCCCTACCTTGAAGTGGTCGCTCAGGATCCTGGAATACTTCAGGGCAGTGTCTTCTTTGTAACGGCACATTGCCATGTGCAGAAGGGACTGGCAGCGCATGCTGTGAACAGAAACACACCCAAGCATCAGTGCTGACGCCGGCTGCTGCCTGCTCAGCAGTCACCAGCCTTGTGGGACACAGGCAGGCACACATCAGCTGTACTGCAGCGGCAAGAAAGCTCCCAATGTCTCCTCCTCCGGCTCAGCTTAAGAAAAGACTCTTTCAAAACATCCCAAGGGAAAAAAAGCAACCGAGGAAGGGCCATGCCTGGTCTTTTATAGAAACATGTGCCCAGCCTCCCGTAGGTGTCACAAGCTGAGCAAGCCCCCATCCAGAAGAGCCTTCGCTATGTTCAGCTTCAGCTTCAGTTACGCGGCTCAAACATGGGCAGCCAAAGCACATTCTTTCACCTTTGGAGAAAGCCCTTTTGTGCTCTCCAGTTACCAGCAGATCGAATTTTAGAGCCTGTGCCTTCCACACGTGGTCCCTTGTGGTATCCCGGCTCCCTTCAGAGATGTTCCAGTTCATTCTGGTTTTTATACTGTGTTTTCTTTTTCCTTGCAGAACTCCAATTCCCATTTAACTCATTCCTTCGCCCCTGAAATTAATGGGTCTGGCAAGTCTAAAAACAGAATATGAAGGCACGGAAAAACAGTTACATACCATAACACAGCAAAGATTACTTCCTGTGAAGATGCTGTGGAGTCTGTAAAGGATTTCAGCGTCATGACGAATCTAAGGAAACAAAATGAACAGAGTCTTGTCAGCCGTCAGTGCTCTGAAGGCCCACTGTTTATGAACAATCAGTGCATGCTGTTATCTCAAACACCGCTCCAAAAGTCAGGAAACCTGCCCCGAGTTCTTAGTGCTGGCACCGAGTGGTTTGTGCGATCCTGAGCAGAGGACTGTGTCTCCAAATGCCTTGTTTCCCGGGCAGCAGGAACAGATGTGGCCCCTTACGTGACTCACTCTGCTCTTACGCTGATTAACGGGCACCATCCCTACAAGGAGAAGCCCTCCATGGGCCACCTCTAGGCCTGGGGCCCAGAAGAGGTGCCCCTGCTACTGAAGGTGAAATATTAATTCAAGTGTTTCTGGACAAGACAGACATCTTAGTGGAAATGTTTCTTCTGGCAAAAAACAAGCAAGCCAATCTCCTCTTTGAAAACAAAGCAACACCACCAACTTGGAAATACAGTCCATCAAGACCAGAAAGCACAAACTGTTCTTCCACACACAATACAGTTGCTTTGCTTTTCTTAACTGAAATACTACTGAGCCGACAGGCAAAAGCAACACCAGAGCTGGATGAACTAAAAACTCCTTCATGTCCTTGACTGTCGTAACCAGTGTCCTCTGGTGTACCTCGGCTGCGCGGCTCAGGTGCCGAGTAGGACACGGTGCCTCCTTCTGATCAGCGGTGCTGGAACACGCCAAAGGATTTGTCTCTGGTGCCTGGCCATGGGCTGTCTCGTGCTTGTGCAGCAACCCGGGCGCTGCTCCGTTGGGGGGGAATCCAGAGCTGCCAGTTGCAAACAACAACACAACTCCCCCTCCCGCTCCAAACACGCTGCCTGACCACCACGCTGTGAAAACCGCTTACTTGAGGAGATCTATGGTGCCTCTGAACACGCTGGAAGCGCATTTTCGGTCTCTTGGGTCCGATTCCAAGGCAAGGCCGTATTCGATGAAGGAAAGGGCAGCATCTAGGTACTGGAAGGCCCTTCCAGTCTTGTCGGTCTATTGGGAACAAAATTCTCCTGTTTAGACTAAGACAAAAGCTACTTCTCTCAAGTGTACCTGAATTCCTTTTTTTGCCCTAGTTAGGCAGGATTTGAAGAAAGGAAAAGATGCAAGTCAGGCCTCTGGGTGATAATTAAAGGCTTCTCAGCAGAGCCCCTAATGTGGTCCCAGTCACCAGCTGCGTGTGCTCTGGCTATTTCTATCTCTCCCTCAATGTCTTCCTTGAGTAATTTATTACCTTCACATGTTTTGGATATTATCGCCTGGTCTTGCAGGCCTGCCTCGGCAGAGGCAGATGGGGCTTGCCCACTGCAGTATTCCCTCACTTCATTTTCACAGGTAAATGGCAAGTGGCAAACGTACATTAGCTGAGTGAACCATCAGTAGCAACAAGAGATGTTCCTTCACGCACGCTGTTAAACCGCCCACAGCGGAGAAAGACAGTGACATCTGCAACGGGCACTTCCAAGTCTTGTTCACCAGCAACACGATTACCGTGAGGATCCTGATGGTTCAGAGTAAACTGTGTTGTAACTAACTGTTGCACCTCTCTTCCAAGGACTCTGTGGCAGCTCTGCAAAGCCAACAGGCCTGCTGACCTCAGACAGCGCCAGCTCTGAAGCCTCTTCTCTTAGGCGTGTTCTCTAGGGGTGTTTATAGCCAAGGGAAATGTCTCAACACTTGGCAGATAAAGACAGCCTCCCCACGGGCGACTCGAACACACGCCAAGGGTGGAAGTCATGTTAGCCGCTGAATCTTATCCCATGCAGGCAGGGATCGGCTCTGAATGCGAGAGCTGGTGAGCATTTCTAGCACAGGGCCGAGACTTACCATTGCATCAGCTATGTGCTTCAGCCTCCTCGCCTCTTCAATGTAGTATTCCACCGGGTGCTCTCTGAATTGGGGACAGAGAGAGGAAAAACAGAAAACAGAGAAAAAGGGCAGGAGAATTATCAATTTTACCTTCATATCTAGAGGATGCCAGGACTCCAAACATCCTGTTTCGGTAAGCCTGTTACAGCCTTATCAAACACACCTTACAGTTATAATAGCCACTAAGTGAATGTGGTCTGCATGTACAGAAATACACAGCAGCTGCATGCACAGATAAAATTAACTGAGTTCCTAAAAAAATGTATGTTAGAATAACATTGGCAAGTACTATTTCAAAATAAAAAGCCACTAGAGGTTAGGCTACTGTGAGGCCAGGTTTACTTCTTTGCTCCCATAGAAAGATGGTAGTTATGTGACCTCCCACCACTCCTCGAGTGCAGTACCACAAACACATTTTCATCGAAACATACGGTAAGCTTTGCAGTACCAGGCACTCATCTCGGACTAAAAGAGCTTGCATTCAAGTTATCTGCCTACAAGAGATGTGGTCACCAAGGCTTCTACAGGTCTTGCTCTCAATCAACACCCAAACAATGACAAAGTTCGACCACGTGCATTTGTGTGCACTGGGATAATCTGTTCACCGTGCAAACAGCACACAGCCACCTGTGCACTAACAAAACGAGCCAGTAAAGAGTCACGCCCTCCCCGAAACAGTCAGTTGCCTGTGACAGTTACCTTGTGACAGAGGAGTTTGCTACTTGTCAAGAACCAGACACATCAAAACCCACCACCTGTAGGCAGGCACAAGAGACACCTTCTCTCCCATTTAAAAAGTACCTGATTTCTAGAGCAGCTTCCCTCAAACCAAGAACTGTTGTAATGACACCTTTGCTTTGTGTTTGAGGGGGCGGGGGTAAGTCCCAGACATGAGAAGGCACTACAGGGCAGGTCTCAGACATCTCTCCCTCCCTCTTTCCTCCTAAAAGAAGTGCTCATCATGCGGCAGGATCCAGGGTGGCTGTAGGACCAGCCTTGCCTGGCATCTTCAGAAAACAGAGATGAGGGTTGTAAAACAGAAACTTACTTTTCAAAGTTGATTTGAGGTCTCCCCGCCTTGGAGGCACCATCTGCCGAAGGCGTCACTCGGAAAGGATTTGTGACATCCCCTGCAGATCCCTGAAGAGCCACAGAGTGGAGATAAAGCTGGTTAGAGACATACGTCTAAACCAATTCCAAAGCCTGGCTTTCCTACATTTCAAGAGAAAATGTTTATTTGTCCCAGGCATAGTCTATTCTCCAGGTTCTCCCCCTCTTCTCAGCTTCTTCCCCAGCACCCCCTCCAATAATGGAAATGGAAACTTGGCTTCTTACCTGGCTGCTACTAAGGCTTAATACCATTCAAACTTTTCCAAGAAATTAAGTAGCAGCTTTCCTTGCACAATGGCTAAGATAGCAGCAAGGCTGCAAGCAGCACACTTTTCATGGCCGCTAGCCAAGGCAGGAACGGCTAATACCCATTCACACTTATTTCCAGCTTAACCACACAGAAGTTGCTCATTCTCTATTACTAACTACACTGTCAGGAAAAAGCAAGCACTTTGAAGCCTGCTAATGCCGCGTGCAGAGTCTGGCTTAATACACACACACACACACGACAACATCCTAGAGCACACACACCCTGCCACCCATAAACAGCATCAGAATTGAATTTTAGAACCCAAAAATGCAAAGATCCATCTGTAAGGATCATTAACAATTTTCTAAGCAAGCTATAAAACCTCCTACCCAGGTTGCAGTCAAAACCACAGCTTGCTTGTTTCTTATTTATAAGCAATTGACTCTTTGTGTAAACACACTTATTTTGACATCAAAACTGTACTTGCAGTTGCCTACGGTCAGAAAGCTTTACTACCATAAACATGATGCTCTTGGTTTTTATTGGTCACCCCTTCTCACTACATTTCACTGGTGAAATGAAAACAGGTGACGGAAAGTCAGCAGAGAAGCTACAATGGAGGCTTTCGGGCTAGCAACAGACAGTCACAGAGAGCCATTAAAGGGGCAAGAATGCTTCAGAGAGCTTTCTCTGGTGGCTGGTTTATCGTCCGTCCTTGTTAATATCCTCAGAGCACGTTCCTAAAGAGAATCACACAGCGCCCACATGCCGCAGGAAACACCCCGCCAGTTGTAACGGATACCTACTTTGATGCCCTCTGACAGGTCAGCGTGATTTCTCTCCTCTTTCCTGTGCTTGGACAACAAAGGATCCGTGTGGCTGCTCTTGTCCCTGGCAGTGTTATCCATGGCCGGCAGCTCATCGCTCTCACTTCTGGGTCTCTTTCTGGCCGTCTTGGTTGACTTTGGTGCAGGAGACACGGGTGGCAGTGGCAGGGGTAGCAGGACACCTTTCTGCTGGCTTTCAAGCGAAGCCTTGGATGCTCTGGAGATGGGAAGCAAATTCATCAATTAGGGTGAATATGGTGTACATGTAATGTAGGGAATTTTTAGCAACTGAGTTACACCAAGTACCAATTCTGTTTCAATTTCTCAGGGAGCGGGAAATGGTTTGGTAACAGAAAGAGTCCAGCAAAAGCAAAGTGAAACTTCAGGGACTTGGCTGTGCGTTAGACACCACATCTTCAGCTGCCAACAACATACAAGCCAGCTGCTTTTCCAGTAGGAATAAGCCTCAGGACTTGTCCTCGGAGTAAAGACTTGCAACCAGAATATCAGGATGTTGCAAAAACGGCATCCCTCCAACACAGCCCCTTCTCACTGAAAGAGGGAGAGAGGTAATTACAGCAACTAAAATCCCTGGGACAAATCACCCAACAAGCTAAACGAACCGCAGCACTGCCTCTCTCTCTCTCCGTGATGGTAGAAGGTGTCTTCTATGGTCAGACATACTCACCCTGACACTCGATCCTGCACATGCTTTCACACAATTAAACTGAGTTGTTCCTTTAAGACCTGCCAGCTCAGCTAGCCAACACTTACAAAAGTTCAGAGGATTCAGGTGAGAGAGACTTAAAATGCTGTGCTTCTAAATGGCAGAGACTATCCCATGTAATAATGGGATGTAATAATACAGTGGCATATCAGATTTCTGATCCTCTGAAGTTAGGATTACCAGGGAACTCCGGCAGCTCTAAGCAGCACTACATAGCTCTAATCCTTCTTTCACTACTGCTCAGTCACATCATTTTATCCAGCTTCTCAAAGTTTCCAAGAAAACGCTGAGCAGTGAACCCCAGCTCATGGACTGCCACATCAGAAGAGGAGGAAATTAAGTTACACCCCATGAGAAGACTGAAGCGAGACACTGCACATCTTGCTTCATCCTGCTGTGCATGGGACAGTCCTCTCCCCTCTTCCACAACCCACCTTTCCCCTGCTACAGTCCCTACTCACTGCACACATGCTCCCCAGCTTCACTACCCTGGTACAGCTGACGCTCCAGAGCGGAGTGCACAGAGCACAGCAGCATCCCCCGACCACAGCCAGAGCCCTCTCTCCCCAGAAATGCATCCTATCCTTCCCACTCCGCAAGCCAGAACATGGCTGGAGGGGGTGCTCGTTTTCACTGACAAGAAGGGAGGGATGAACCCCAGAATTAAAGCCCTTCCACTATTGCCACAGCTGAAATAGCCCTTCACCCAACGAAGGGTTAGCCCCACTGTCTCAGTGCTTTAAGAGTACGTCAGTATTTTCTCTGCAGGAAAGCAGTTTACTCCTATCGTCAGGACACAAACCTCAACGCTGCATACCAATACAAGTCAATACCTCCTATTCAAGCCACAGGCAAGCAGCAACTGAATGCAGTAGTAGCCCATGACTGGGGCACGAGGCACCCCTCTTGAGAACACTGTCCATGTGAAGACGTGCTCTTGGAAGCATTCACTCTAGCAAAGACCTGGCCAAAATGCTGGCAGTACACTCTTCTGCAAATGACGGGGCAAGTTTCAGCAGATCTACCAGAAGGACTGCAAATGCTATGCTGGAAGAAATGAGAAACCCCTGGCCATAAAGCCCACCTGAAATTTCAGACAGAGTCACAATTCAAACGGCACGCTGGTTGTGTGTCTGTTAGGCAAGTGCTATTCAAAGCCCGTAACCGGTGACAGCAAAAGCAGCTGAGGGAGCAGAGAGTATCAGCATTAACACCTGACTTGTTGCTTTCGTCACCACCTGTCCAACTAACAACATGGCAATGATCATCCAGTCAAAATTGATGGGCATACAGTCACACTTAGGACAATGTCCTTTCCCAAGAGGCTGCCACAACTCTCTCTGCTGTGGACGTGCTTGCTCGGTCACAGGAACAAGAGCCACAACTCCTGGGCCACACTTTCAGCTATTTCACCTCTTTGCAGCGGGAGTCTGAGCAAGCAACTCCATTTGTCTGCACCTCAGTTTCTCCTTGTGCAAAAGGCGTTCACATCATCTTCTCACTTTACAAAGACTAAGAGCTTTAAACGCATGTGAAGTGTCATGAATCGGATAAAGCTTTCTGCTGCTTCCCACGCAGAGAGAGAACAAACTTCCCCCAAATAAAGATGACAGCAGAACCCAGAAGGAGGAGGACATGGGCAAAGAAAAGTTCATCGACTCATAGAATGGTTTAGGTTGGAAGGGACCTTTAAAGATCATCTAGTCCAACTCCCTTCTTAAAAGCATTGCAAGGCTGGTTCTATTTCTACGGAGACCAGAAAGAACTGATACTTGAACTCTCAAGTCTTACTCACTGAGCATCTTAGAACAGTTGGGGTTGGAAGGGACCTTTAGAAGTCATCTAGTCCAACCCCCCCTGCAATGAGCAGGGACATCTTCAGCCAGAGGGCAACTTCTCTTGCCATGCCCTGACGCCCCTGAACTACCGTGCAGAACAAGCCTGTGCTACTCCCCACAGAGCCGCTGCCACCTCCCAGGGCACTGCGGGCAATCATCTGCTGCCAGATCACCACCACTGCACTTTGGACAAGCAGTTAGAAGGAAAAGCAGCACGGGCACAAGTGGCAATTAAATTTCTCGCAGCATGAACACATTTTTTGAGCTACGTCTAATACACGGAGCAGAGCATGCAGCAAGGTAAGCTGCAGGATGGACAAGTTGGGGTTTCAAATGGCAAAGTCTTCATCCCCATCTCAGCTGCTGGAAAGCAGCACAAATGCCACAACATTCAAGGCGTTTGCAGCAGTGTAAACCAAGTATGGGAGGATGACCAGCCACTGAAACATCAGCTTGTGCTTGGATGATTAGAACCATAATCCTCAGCAGTAAGGAGAGAGAGGAGGATAGGGGACACCCAAGTATCACTTCACATCATCCACAAATACAACGGCAAATCAATTACATTCCCACAGCCACGTGCTTGGTTCCAGGACGGAAAGAGAAATCTGCAGCAGATGAAGTTTCAGAAGGCACATTAGCGTACCAGCAAACTCACAAGTATGAGGACAGGAGATAAAGTTCTTTGCCTCAACCTCTTAAAGAAAGACTCAGTTTTATGCATCTTTCTGCTATTCCACCAGTGTATACTCACTTCAAGTTACTGGAGTCCTCCTTAGCTAAAGACTGCAATGACTTTACTTCTTTTTCTGATTTCTTTCTCTTCTGATCAAACTCCTTCTCCACTGCCCTCTAAGAAGAAGGGAAAAAAAAAAAAAAAAAGAAAAAAATGACTCAGGTTTTAAAAGTTCATGTAAAGTGCAGACCAAGTAAGCTTGATCGATTCTGGTTAAAAAAAGAAAAGACATGATATCAGAATCGACAAAGGGGGAACGCAGAGCACAGCGGATATGGATTTCAGGCTCACTGACAAGTATCCTCAAATGACATTTTATCTACTTGGGTTTAGAAAGATTAATCATTTTGTAGTGACGGGGATGCAACTGCGAAACCTCTTGTTGCTAATGCTAATCAAAATTAAGCCACTTCCAATGCTGAAAATAAGCATTTCACCAGTTCTGGATGAACTTTCTTCTCCTCCCTCAGTCTGAATCGTACAGACAGGTATTCAGATTCCTCCTGGGAAAGTCATGAACTGCAAGCAGTTGTGTTTTGTGATACACCTTGTCAGAGGGAAGATAAAAACTGCATTCACAGGGGAGTTAGATCACTCAGCTTGCCCAGCTGTGGTCCATAGGATAGAGCCATGCACTCCCCAGTGGCCTGAGAATGTTTTGCAAGCTGGAGGAACTGTCTGAAGCCACGGGGCGTGAGCATGTCTGGAGCAGATTTTTAAAAAATGCATGGTCTCAGTTTTGAAAGTTTAAGGCACCAAGTTCTCTTTGTCTGCTTTTCCCAATAAAAGCCTCAGAAATGCCACTGCAGTGCTCTCCAAATTCAGCAGAAGCAAGTCTAAGCACATCCCAGCCCTTCCTGCAGGTCTCATCACTTCAGCTGCCATCTGGGAGAAGCTGAATCTGCCACTCACCCACAGGAGCTGCAGGGAGGCAGCGGCCTCACTTAACCTATCAGGAAACTAGTCTCACCCTGAAGCAGCCCATAGCCTCGGCACCCACAAAAGCTGCACGGGTGGAGCTGGGCCCCAAACACCCCAGACAAGCCGTGCATCTCATCCGCACCTCGCTTGTGTCCCGCCAGGGAAGGCACTAATTCCTCCAGGAGTGCTAGACAATGATGCCAAAGGAGAGGGGGCAACACTTCCAGGTTAGTCAGGTAAAACTCTATAATTATGCTGTTACTTAATTCACAAGCTCTAGAAGGACAACAAAGGGCAACCAAAGGCTGATGATGCAGCAAAGATGTCAAGGGGACCCCTGGACAGCGACGGTGTTTCCAGTCTCCTGTCCTGGTGGCATCTGGACACAGAGAGGCTGAGGCAAGAGGCTGTACTAAGCAGCCTCTGCATTTGATTTGCATTCACCTCAGGTCCTGACGCTCTCGGAGGGTCTTCTGCTTCACTGCCACTCGACGTGCTCTCTGAGTCTGAAGAGCTGTCTGAGTCACTGGTGCTCCCTGACTCCGGGCTGATGGAATGTGCTGATGCCACACTCCTGGGCTGCGACTGTGGGGCGCTCCAAGGCCACCATGAGCTAAAATTAGAAGGCAGCATGGCTGAAGGTTACTTACTCTATTGACATGGCAGGATTCAAAATTAAAGCTGACACCCTGTGTTTTGGCACTGAGAGGAGAGGGGAGAAGGCCAAAGGAATACATTGTTAGACTCAAAAGATGAAGCACTGGAGTAAAATACCTCTGGAAATAATAAAACCTGCAACTCCAACCCAGACAAATACTGCAGCAGGACATCACTGCTGCAATGTCAAGCTGCATTTAGCCAGCCAAAGTTTAGAAAACAACTGAAACTCTCAAGCGCTTTTCTGAAAGCCCCAACCCTCAAAAGAAAAATTTCCAATCAAGGCTAACAAGACAGAAACATACATTCCAGGATGGTTTCTCCTTTTGTATTCTCCCCTTGAAGTTTTCACTCCTTCCTCTGTGTTACTCGCTCAAGGTGCTAGAACTGCTTCATTGACAGCCATGTCAAGGAGCAGCAGTTTTTCCAACACCCTCCCTGACTCAAAAGTGTTTTTCTCCAGCACTGACAATGGGAGTGAATGGAACCGAGGGAGAGCCATGACTTTTATGCACAGCTTCTTTTCATTTTGAAATGGCCTTACAAAATCAAAACGTTCATTTTTTGACTTTGAAACCTCTTTCCAACATCATACATTTGTATGATTTGGAGGCAAGCTCCTCCCTGATCCACACTGGTATCGTGAGAACGCTCTCTTTCAAGAGCTTGCAGGGATGCAGTTCATGCCAAGAACTGGCGGGCCCTTCTGCAAGCCTCATTTTATAGACCATTACCCTGTGCTTGAAGAATACAGGTATTAAGCCAAAATTGGATGTCCATGCTCTCCTATAGGAAAAATTATGGGCTTCTCCACCTTTCTTCCTCTAATGCTGGCACATGGCTGATCAGCCTACCTTGAATATTGCTTCTGGTTAGCAATCCATGGCAGGAATGGTGTACAATCACTTGCCTTATCGGGAGGAGCTGAAACAGCCTCAGGGAGTCTACCTGACCCTTCGCTGTTCTTCACCCACTTGGCTGTTTTGGGCTTCCTTCTGAACTAAAACTGGACTCACCCATCACTACTACACCTGAAAATCCCATCAGCTCCAGTGTGATCTACATACACACTCATGGACGGGAAGAGCACAAAACAAGGGAACAGCTGGGGAAATGGAATCCTGCTTCATAGGCAAAATCCAGCATGCCTGGAGTATCCATTTCTGACTGGAGCTTTTGGTAAAACCCCACACAACTAAAGCCACTTTTCAGCAGCAGCTTCAGGCAGTTAGAAACCAAAGCCTGTATCTACAAGAGAAACCAGGAACCCTTACCCATCTACCCCCTATAGAAAAGGTAGTTTGGTATTTCCCCCCCTATTTTGGTCTAGCTAGTAGTTTGGGAACAAACCTGTATCTTGGAGGAGCAAGCAAAGAAGGTGGTGGCTTTTCAACAACCTGTTTTGTTCACAAAAACAAAGAGGAGAGGGGGAGGAAAGGTGAGCTTAAGGAACTCAGCTCCACAAGTCACGATGGGATGTCTGTGTGCCTAGTGCATAAGAACATCGAAAACTGACTTGGTCGTCACCACTCTCTTCGCTATCACTGAGCTGCAGGTCGTCCTGGAGCATTCTGAAAGACAACCACAAGAGAAACATCAGCCAAGGCAGGCACGGTTTCAAGCAGCACACACTGAGAAAGACTTGGTTTGCGCCTGCCAAAGCAAACCAGCCTCCCACATCCTTTTTGAACATTCGGCATGCTCAGTCTCCTAAACCCTGTCGTTACCTAAACGAGGGATAAAAAGTTAACACACAACCTGGACATTTCGCCGGGCTTTCCAAATGGTCTCAGGACGGTTTGCAACGCAGGTCAGAATCGCTGGCTGCCAGCTACAGCCCTGTGAGGGGACTGCTCCTCAGCGCCGTTACCTAGCGCACTCACAACACAGCCAACAAAGGTTACCTAGCACACCAACACAGCCGTTACCTAGCACGCCAACACAGCGGTTACCTATCACGCCAACACAGCAGTTAACCTAGCACACCAACACAGCGGTTACCTAGCACGCCAACACAGCCGTTACTTAGCACGCCAACACAGCGGTTGCCTAGCACGCCAACACAGCGGTTACCTAGCACGCCAACACAGCCGTTACTTAGCACGCCAACACAGCGGTTGCCTAGCACGCCAACACAGCCGTTACCTAGCAGGCCAACACAGCGGTTGCCTAGCACGCCAACACAGCGGTTACCTAGCACACCAACACAGCCGTTACCTAGCACGCCAACACAGCGGTTGCCTAGCACGCCAACACAGCGGTTACTTAGCACACAAACACAGCGGTTACCTAGCACGCCAACACAGCGGTTACCTAGCACGCCAACACAGTCGTTACCTAGCAGGCCAACACAGCGGTTACCTAGCACACCAACACAGCGGTTACCTAGCACACCAACACAGCTGTTACTTAGCACACGAACACAGCGGTTACCTAGCACGCCAACACAGCGGTTACCTACCACACCAACACAGCCGTTACTTAGCACACCAACACAGCCGTTACCTAGCACACCAACACAGCGGTTACCTACCACACCAACACAGCCGTTACCTAGCACACCAACACAGCGGTTACCTAGCACACCAACACAGCCGTTACCTAGCACACCAACACAGCCGTTACCTAGCACACCAACACAGCAGGGCAACTTTTTTACTTAGAGCAACTTAGAATGATTTCTGAATACTGCTTAATAATCCTGCTACTGCCACCAAAAATGTGTTGCGAGCACATTAGTGGTATGCGCAGTTTTGAAGAAGTGTTTAAAAAATTTTTATAAGAGCTGCCAAACTCTTCTGTTTATCACATCAAATATTTTTGTTGACAATAAAGATAAAATGCTGTTTGTGCTGCAAGAGGTGCGATGCTTCAAATGTTTCTGAAAAGCAGCCACATTTGAAGCCCACGATTATAACAAAGATGTAAGTCACTGAAACATTACACACACACCCCCCCTCGGCTCAGACATCTTACAACTCGAAAAACACAAAGCTTGCTTAAAAAATGAGGAAAGAGGAAAGATAATTAGGCTACCAGATAACCCAAACCGTTCTATGATCCTATGCTCTTCTTCCAGCACTTTCTTCTGTAAATAGAATTTAGGAAACTCCTAATCCACATTTGTATGATACAGCCTTTATCACGGGATTTTTTGGCTGTGACTCTCTTCTGCCTGAAATGAGCAGCAGGTTTCCTGTTCACATAAATTGCTACTGAAGCAAATCACAGAGGGAGTCTTTCCAGCCTGGTTTATTTGCCTTACTCCTTATGGCTGAGATAGCACACAGCATTTTCCCAGACACTGGGAACATCTTCTTCTGAATAATAAAAAAAAAAGAAACTGGTGTAAGTTAGGGCTGAGCACTGAAGAAGGGTATCATGCAGTTTCTCATAGTGCAAAGCTCTTCCTATTAATGCAGTGCAGTGGTTTTGAAATAATTCTAACATACTCCAGCAGCTGGAGAGGGGAAGAGCACTGCGTGACCAGGTAGCTCCGTGCAGACTGTGGCCTGAGTGCCATTGCCTTACAGTGCCCATTGCAGTTTAGAGATCAGCGGATGGATACTGCGCTCCTGGAAAAAGTGAGTTCAGCTCACAACTGCTTGCCCATGAAAACAGAAGGTGTCATGTAAAGGACAGAGACGGGTGGAACAGCTCTAGTGCCTGGTACCTCGCTGTTCCATCTGCTTACTGCAGGGGGTGAAGCTGTGCAAAATGCAGAGCAGGGAAGCACACAGGGGCTAAGGGTGCAGCAGAGGTTCTCTGCAAAGCCAACTGGAGAAGAATTTTAAATACAACCTCTGGTGTGTTTGAAACAGATTTTAAGGCCTAGTGAAAGGTGTTCAGGACGGAGCTCTCTCGTAATATTACCAAAGCAACCGGGGTGCTGCTCCACAGGCCCGAGAAGTGTCCTTAGCCCGCTTCTTGTATAGTCCCAACCCAGGGCTGGCTTAAAACCCAGTCAAGCTAATCCTAGAGAGACAGTTTTAACATAGGATGCTTAATTGTTTTGCTAGATTAAGAGAATTTAGTATACAGGATCTGCTTGCACTACCTAAGCTTTTAATACAACATCTTGAACTCTTAGAATTGTGCAAGATGAAAAGTAGTGGAAGAAAGATGAAGATGATGATGAACTGAAAGATGACCCTGAAACTGAAACAAGGATTGGAACCACAAGAGAAGAATTCGGCTGAGACAGGGGATTGTAGTGTACTTTCAGCATGCATGTGAGGTGGAGGGATCCCCCGTGTGTCCACTGCTGCAATACAGAACGCCGGCCTTCCAAAACTTCATACTAAGTCTTAGGGGGTTCTTTTGAGACCGAATTTACGGTAACAGCCTCTTCTTACTCACTACCCCTTTCTTATGCAACCACTTATCAACTGAACGCTGTGAGCTTTTTTTTATTTTTACATTTGAGACTCAATGCTGGAGGATCCCAGAGGCGTGATGACAGGAAGGGACCCCTGTGGTTTTTTCTTGGGGTACCTGGACTCACAGAGCAGTAAAGGCTGATAGATCATACTTACAGGCTCTATTCAGCGAGCCCACTAAGAAAAAGCTGATCGCATCGGCCTGTTGAATCCGGTCAACAGGTACAAACGGCCTCACCACGACTGAGCACAAAGCTCGGAAGAGTATTTTAGGTGCAGGATTGGGCTTTTGCTTGTTACGCTGGTTTTGTGTTTGCATGGGAATGTGCGTGTGTGCGGCTACAAATGCACACAGACATGAATTACACGTCATAAATGTGTTGGTATCACAAACGCCTCACCTTCATCAGAACTTTATCTATAACTTGTTACTTTTATGCTAGACTTTGTGGCACATTTGTGACCTTCAGAACTCTTGGTACCATCCGAGCATCCTGCACTTACAAACTGTGGTTCCGTTAGTTATTGGGATGCAGGCAGTTGTGTCTGGTCAGCTGAGAGGAGATGTTCCTACGGTGTTTCCAATGTTCTGCCTCTTCAAAGGTAGATGCGCCTGCCTCCTCCAGCAGGATGGCTTGTCACTCTGGCTTTCCAATGATACTTCCGATGTTGCAGAGAATAATTCTGTCTTAATTCTCAGGCCGGCCGGCTCTCCGGGCCAAGCAGCCCCTGCAGCGAGCCCCCGCCGTGTGGGCTGCCCGGGCATCTGGGGGTCCTCGGGGGCTGGGGAGGGCTCGCGTCAGTCTCTCCTTTCTCTTTGGTAGTGGTTTCTTTTTTTAACTTTCTAGGGCTTGATTTCCTTTGTATTTATGCAAGAGAACTTCAGAATCCGCCCCCCAGCTCTGCCTGCATTGGGTTCCCCACACCCTCTCCCTCCCTCGGTCAAGCCTGATGCCAGGTCTGGGCAAACCAGCTCTGCAGCTCTTGGCGACACCCGGAATGTTCTCTGGGTGCTGGTGCTGGGGGCGGTGTCGGTGCCGGTTCGGAGCCACTGAACGCCCCGAGCGCGCTGCCGCTCTGCTGCGGCAGATCTCCGGTGCCTTCTAACGGAGCAGAGGCGAGGCTGATCCCTCTGCTCCCAGAGGCTCCTGCCACAAACCAAACGCCCTCTGTGCCTCCGCTGGCACCCTGAAATCCTGCCCTCGACCCCAGCCTGTGCGCACAGGATAAACCCCCCGGCCTGCGCACAGCTCGGAGGGACTGAAGCACCCCATTGCTGCCACTGAGTTAAAAAAAGTATAAAGAAGTTTTATTCTCTTTTTTACGCTGACGGTGTCAGTGCTGGGGCGGTGTCAGGGGCGGTGTCAGGATCGGTGTCACTGCGGGTGTCGGCGCAGGTATCGGTGTCGGTGCTGGAGGCAGTGCTGGTCTTTGTGATAGACAGTAAACGGTTTGTTCATCAAATTCCACTGAAGATACTGGGAGCTCGTGACATGTTATTCCATAAACTATGTTGGCCTAAGCTTAATCTTAACTATTACACTGTGTAACGACTAACTGACTGTAAGTGCTTATCTAAGTTGAAATGCTGAAGCAAGGACTTCTACTAGACAAAAGACTGAAAAGAGGGAGAAAGGGAAGAAGGACAAAGGGGAGAAAGACAAAGGGGAGAAGAAGAAAAAAAAAAGGGGGTAGTGTCTATATTCTGTAAGATATAAACAAAGACTTTGTGAGCCACTCTCAGGAAAGTAGGAAATACGAGAAGCTGGTGACGTGAGGAAGACCCGGATGGAGCGACCCCCTAGCTGCAAAGTGCGCAGACGCAGGATACACCTCTCAGAGAGACCCGATAACGGAAGGCGGAGGATATAAAAAAGACGGACCCTCGGGAAGTGAGTGCGCGCCGTTGGTGGAGCAGGGACTCCCCGGCCGCCCAGCGCTGTTTTGCTTATTGCCGCTTGCTAAAATAAATAATTGAAATCTAATTTGTCCTAACTTGCATCATTTTGGCAAGATAGTCTATAACAAAATTGGTGCCGTGACTCGGATAGAGGCAATCTGGTGGGAAGCCCCATACGGGGAGGCGCGCCCCGCTGAGTTCAGCGGCCCCGGCTGAGTGCTATCACATCACGCCCTCTACCGACGAACTCCAAAACTCGGCAACAAGCAAAAAAAATACCGGTAACCCCGTAATCTTTGTGCACGAAGCCCCGGACGAAGACGCAGGGTTGCGTGAGTATAGGCCGGTTACCGTTCGGTTGGGGTTGGGTTTCCCGGAGCGTGGTGTGTGAGACGCCCAGCAGGGCGAAGCGAGTGCGGACCCCTCGGTAGTGCAGTTCCCATATCCCGCGAGGGACTGGGTCACGAAAAGGGGGAAGCGAATTGTGTAAGTGTGTGAAGGCGCTCCGGAAGATGGGACAGAAGAAAAGCAAGCCTTCTGATCCCATGGGTGATTTGGGACCCGAGGTGAGGTACCCCCAAATACCACCAGATAGCCCTTTAGGCTTGATGTTAAACCATTGGGAAGATTACCCCTCTAGGCGGGGTAAGGACAAAGCAAAAATGATTTATTATTGTATGGAAGTTTGGGGAGGGAAACAAATCAGAGGCGATCATCTCTATTGACCTGTTTTTGGGTCCTTTGAAGAATGGGTCTACCAAGCCCTAAACATTTATGTCAACTCAAGGGAACCCTTTAATTTAGAGGAGAGTGAATATGCACAGGTATGGATAGCATCAGATACCCGAATAAATCTATATCCTCTAAAAGAAAAAGTTAAGAAAAAGAAGGTACGTGATGAGGACGAACCTCCCACCTCTCCTCCTCCTTACATACCTCCACCCCCACCTCCGGCGCCTTCACCTCCTCCGACTGCGCCGGAGGACCCAGAGAATTCAGACTCCCCACCTGAATCCCCGAAAGAACCGAGACGAATAACCCGTAGTCAAACTAGAATGGGGTGGGGTGATAGTGGCTTGTACCCCCTAAGGGAGGTTGCGATGGGAGGACCCCAGCCTGGCATGGAATATGTGACTGTCCCTCTTAATTCAGGGGACGTCCAAGAATTTAAAAAAGAGATGGGGAATCTATTGGAGGATCCCTTAGGTGTGGCGGAGCAGGTGGATCAGTTTTTAGGACCAAACATCTATACCTGGGATGAAATACAAGCCATAATGGCTATACTATTCACTGTTGAAGAAAGGGATATGATCAGGAGAGCAGGAATGAGAATTTGGGATCAACAGCATCAGCAAGGTCCGGCAGCAGATGTAAAATGACCTCTAAATCGACCTAATTGGAATAATCAAAATGAAATCGATAGAGGTCATATGCAAGACCTGAGGACGATTGTAATCCAGGGTATAAAAGAATCAGTCCCTAGAGGACAAAATATAAATAAAGCCTTTAGTGAACATCAGAAAAAGGATGAAACTCCTACTGAGTGGTTAGAGAGACTGAGGAAAAATCTTCAGCTTTACTCAGGACTAAACCCTAATACCCCAGTGGGACAGGCATTGTTAAAGACACAATTTGTGACAAAAGCATGGATAGATATTAGAAAGAAGCTAGAAAAAATAGAAGATTGGCAGGATCGGGGGTTGGATGAATTACTGAGAGAAACACAGAAAGTCTATGTCCGAAGGGAGGACGAGACTCAAAAGAAACATACCAGAATGATGGTAGCTGCGATAAGGGAAGGACAGAGAGTGAACAGTGCTGGAAGAAAACAAGAAAGTCAAAGAACAGGCTATAGATCAAAGGAACCGGAGAGAGAGAGAGAAAAAGGGAGTATTGTCTGCTTTTATTGCGGAAGAAAAGGTCACACAAAGAAGAGCTGCAGAAGGAGAATGATGGATGAGAGAATGTTTAAAGAAGATTAGGGGTGTCAGGGGCTCTATTTGCTGGGGACCCGAGAACGAACTGAACCCTTGATAAAGTTAAAAGTAGGTCCTCAACAACAGGAGGTAGAATTTTTAGTAGATTCAGGAGCGGAGAGATCTACTATTCAATCATTGCCCCAAGGATGTAAGATTTCATCAGAAAAAGTACAAGTAGTTGGGGCAAAAGGAGAACCATTCGGAGTACCGGTAATTAAAGATGTACTCCTTGAAACAGATTCTAAAGTGGGGGTGGGATCCTTATTGTTAGTACCTGAGGCAGATTATAACCTACTGGGGAGAGATCTAATGATTGAATTAGGAATTAGTTTGGAAGTAACAGAACACAAACTTGAAATCAAACTATGCCCCCTACGGGTTGAAGATGAGACTAAAATCAACCCTGAAGTGTGGTACACTCCGGATACGGTGGGAAAATTAAATGTTGAACCTTTTATGGTAACCATCCGGGATCCTGAAGTACCAGTGAGGATTAAGCAATATCCCATACCTCTGGAGGGAAGGCAAGGATTAAAACCAGAAATTCAAAGATTAATAAAGCAGGGATTATTGGAACCCTGCATGTCCCCTTTTAATACTCCCATTTTACCTGTCAAGAAGGCAGATGGTGGGTATAGATTAGTCCATGACCTAAGGGAAATTAACAAAAGGACTGTAACTAGATTCCCTGTAGTAACTAACCCACACACTCTCTTAAGTCAATTAGACCCGAACGACCGGTGGTACAGTGTAATAGACTTGAAGGACGCTTTCTGGGCATGTCCCTTAAAAGAGGAGTGTAGAAACTATTTTGCTTTTGAGTGGGAGGACCCAGACACCCACAGGAAAACTCAACTCCGGTGGACAGTCCTACCCCAAGGTTTCACTGAATCCCCAAACCTGTTTGGGCAAGCTTTAGAACAAATTTTGCAGGATTACCAGATAGGAGATACCCTTACCCTAGTCCAATATGTAGATGATCTTTTAATAGCAGGAGAGGATGAGGAAAGGGTTCGGGAAGAAAGCATCAAGTTGTTAAATTTCCTGAGCTTAAAGGGACTGAAAGTGTCAAAATCCAAATTGCAATTTGTTGAAAAGGAAGTTAAATACCTAGGGCATCGATTAAGTCAAGGAACTAAGAAATTGGATCCAGAAAGGGTGAAAGGGATACTTTCCCTACCAAGTCCAAAAACTAAAAAACAAGTCCGGCAGCTATTAGGGCTATTTGGATATTGTAAGCAGTGGATCGAAAGGTATAGTGGAAAGGTAAAGTTTTTATACACCAAAATAACTAAAAATGGATTATTAAAATGGACTCAAGAAGATGATCAACGGTTAAAAGAACTAAAAACTGAATTAGTAAATGCTCCTGTTCTGAGCTTGCCCGACCTAAAAAGACCATTTTTCTTATTTGTCAACACAGAGGAAGGAACTGCATTTGGAGTATTAGCCCAGGAATGGGCAGGAAAAAAGAAACCAGTAGCATATATCTCAAAATTACTGGACCCCGTAAGTCGGGGATGACCTACGTGCCTACAAGTTGTGGTGGCAACTGCTTTGTTAGTTGAGGAAGCGCATAAAATAACTTTTGGTAGTGAATTAAGGGTACTATCACCCCATAATATTAGAGGTGTGTTACAGCAAAAAGCAGAAAAATGGATAACCGATGCTAGACTAGTAAAATATGAGACAATCCTCATTACGTCCCCCCACCTGACCCTTGAAACAACATCGTTACAAAATCCAGCCCAATTTTTGTATGGAGAACCTAGTCAAGATCTTTTTCATGATTGCCTCCGTAACATCGAGGAGCAGACTAAGATAAGACCAGATTTGGAAGAGGAGAAATTAGGGAAAAGAGAAAAATTATTTGTAGATGGATCCTCTCGAGTGATAAAAGGGAAAAGAAAATCAGGGTATACCATAATTGATGGAAAAACTTTTAAGGTGATAGAATCAGGACCCTTGAGTCCCAGCTGGTCAGCACAGGCATGTAAATTATATGCAGTATTAAAGGCTTTACAATTACTAAATGAAAAAGTGGGAACTATATACACCGATTCTAGATATGCCTTCGGAGTAGTACATACCTTTGGGAAAATATGGGAAGAAAGAGGTTTAATCAATTCTCGGGAGAAGGACCTAGTACATCAAGAGTTAATATCACAAATTTTGCAAGCTATACGAGAGCCCAGCGAAATTGCGGTAGTACACGTAAAAGGACACCAGAGGGGACTAAATCCTTTAGTACGGGGGAATAACCTTGCTGATCAAGAGGCAAAGAGAGCAGCGCTATCAGCACTGGACTTGGATGATCCGATAGAAGACAGAAAGCGGTGTGTTAATTGTGAAGATAATTACCTCCCCTGTTATGGTTGCTGGAAAGAATACGGAGTAGACGGTATAGAATGTGTATGTGAAAGACCAGGGTTTAAGTGGTACTTTTTCCATGGAAAATCCTATGAACTTTTAAGTTTTACTGTTCAAGAACAAGCAAAATTAAATCAAATGGGGATTAAACAGAAAGCTAATGAAAAATGGGAACTCCCGGACGGCCGAGAAGTTCTCCCAAAACCCATAACTACCAAGATAATGCAACAATTCCATAAAAACACTCATTGGGGAACTCAGGCATTAGTGGATCAATTTGCAACTAAATACATGTACATTGGGATATATGATATAGCCAAACGAGTGATAGGAAAATGTCTCGTTTGTCAAAAAGTAAATAAACATCAAATAAGAAAACGAGTATATGGGGGGCGAGAATTGACTCATAGACCTTTTGCAAGAATACAAATAGACTTTACTGAATTACCAAAGGTGGGGAGGTATAAATACCTATTAGTAATTATAGATCATTTAACTCAATTCGTAGAAACCTTTCCCACAGCCCGAGCCACAGCTCACACAGTAACAAGGATATTACTTGAAGAAATTATACCTCGGTATGGAGCAATAGAAACAATAGACTCAGATAGAGGACCACACTTTGTATCCAGAGTAGCCAAAGAGACTTTGGCTGCCCTGGGTACACAGTGACAATACCATACTCCGTGGCACCCGCAGAGCTCAGGGAAAGTTGAACATATGAACGGAGAAATAAAAAAACAACTTACCAAACTAATGTTAGAAACTAAAATATCATGGGTAAAGTGTCTCCCTTTAACCTTGTTAAATATCAGAACTCAACCCCGAACTGATGTAGGCATTTCTCCCTTTGAAATGCTATATGGGATGCCTTATGATTTAGAAATACCACCGGATCACCCCCAACTTGAAGAATTAAAGATAAAGTCCTACCTGATACAGCTAATGACAAGGAGAAAACAACTACAAGCTCGGGAGATGGTAGTACAAAGACCTCCATTGGATGTAACCATGCATCAAATCCAACCAGGAGATAAAGTACTAATCAAATCATGGAAAGAATCTTCTTTGACCCCCCGTTGGGAAGGACCCTATGTTGCTCTTATCACTACAGAAACTGCTGTTCGGACTGCTGAGAAGGGGTGGACACACGCAAGCCGAGTAAAGGGACCTATACAGGATCCGACCTGGAAAGTGACCAGCCCTCCTGGGGATCTACGAGTCACCCTTCGGAGAACCTGAAAGAACTCTCTACACATTGTGAGATAAGAACCTACGAAGGACTCGATGAGTGAGACCCTGATATTTTTGTCCAATTGAAACTTATATTTGTTTTCCTTTTATATACATAAAGTGTAAAGTGTAATGTATATAAAGAAGGCTGGAGGATTCATAATACACATGAAATAAATCTTCGGTCTAGTTGTAATCAGTGTTATTAACAAGAACGAATATTAACTAATCAGGCCCTAAAACTGGAGATTCTAAAACTTGGTAGAAAATATTTACTAAAGGGATAAATCCTGAAAGAGAGTGCACTCACTCTAATTGGCCTACTCAATAGCACTCTCAGATCCTAAGGGTGATCTGTAGAAAGCACATCCCCTGGGTCCCCTGTCGTGAACCCGAGGTCAAAGATAAAAACTGGGAGACCTATGTGTCCCGGAGTAGAGGCAAACGTACCCCTGAAGAATACGGCTGCTGCCGAGAAGATGGAACACCCTGCTGCTCTAAGCAACAGAGTAGGCAGAGGAGACAGAGACGTATCAAAGTGGGGAAAACCTTACTACCCTACTCTGAAGAAAAAAGGACCTCTGAGGGAGAAGGACCAGACGAGAGTGTCAGACACCCCGATACAAAAGAGATTAAGAAAAAATGTGCAAATCTATAGAATCCCGTCAGCCTTCTATTGGAGCTATTGGATAGTCTGACTAGGTGTATTAACTACAATGAATACACTACCAAGATGGGCTAGAATGACTAACCAATCCCACCAACCTTTTGAACATACCCTAACTAATCAAATTATATGACCTTGGACAGATACTTATTATGGACATACAGGAAGTATGGATGCAAATTTGTATGGGACAGAGTTAGCAACTACCATACTAAGCAATAACCTAACACTCCAAACATATAAATGGGAGAATTCATCCCATACCTGGACAGCTAAAAAAGGAGATGAGATACAGATAGGCTGCAGAGTATTCAATGTAAATGTGATAATAAGTCGGCACCCTTTAATTCAAACCGTCCGTCAACCCCCTTTTACTCAAATCGTTATCAGAGACAAAACAGAATCTAAAATAGCTCAAACCCGTTGTGAGTCGGAAGCCTGTTGGTATGCATTTACTGCAACCCAACCGGTGTCCATAGTTTGTTTGGGAGGGACCAGGTCAGGAGATCAAGCTATATCTTTCCGATTTCCATTGAATATACAGGAGGAAACTACAACAACCACAACCCACGCTCCCAAAGAGACTACTCAGACTACTCATACTACTCCAACACAACCAACAGTCGTGCTTAACCCAAGAATTTTTAAAATTGGACCATATGCAATTAGAAATACAGGTAAACAACAAATGCTGTTTAACCCGGCGTGGTCTCTCAAACAAGTTGAATTGTTAATGCAAAATAATGTTTCAAATATTCAACCAGCATGTTCACCTTTCCTAAAGACTTCTTACGAGGGATGGACAACCTGGCTGCAAAAACAAACTCCTCACACAAAAAGAACGCAGAGAGACTTAACCGGTGCTTTAGGAACAGGATTGGGAGTTTTAAATAGTATTGATTCGGAGGTGATAATGAACAAATTGACTACCTCAATTAGTGATTTAACTAATATACAAAGGCCTTTGCGATCTTCCTTATTGACTTTAGGGACTAACCAGTGGCTATTGTCGAATATATTACCAAAAGGGGAAAAGGTAAATATAAAGGATCATGAATTGATTACAGATGCACTCAGTGTGCTCCAAAATAACCTCTCTTTAACTCTCAGCTGCATCCAGACTCAAATATGGATGCAGTCGATAGCTACCTCAATTATAAGAGAAGGTGAAGAAGGTATTCTTCCTACTGAAATTCGGAGAATAATTTGAGACAGTGCTACTAATTTTGAAAAAAAACTCCAATCCTGGTGAAACCTGGTAAACTTTACCTATGACCCCATCACAAACACAGCTACTACCTTTATACTCACTATTTACAATGCCACCATATACCAAATTTATCCTATCATTACATTAGGGCTGAATCACAACGGAACCATACTCTATCCTTCTGAGCATAGAGTATGGGCCCGAAAGGTAAACGAAAAATGGCAAACTGTCAATCTAGAGTCCTGCATTGTACGGGAACAACAAGGATTCATTTGTGAAGGCAATGCAATTGAGGCACAAGATATTTGTTTAAATACCGAACAAAATATTTATCACTTTGAGGTCCATCCCAATGAAAATCCTAAAACAGTACTTATATATATTGGCGAAGGTTGTGTATGTTTGAGGACGGTTTGTGAATTCTTAACCGTAGACAAGATCATAATAGAGACAAAAAATTATTCAAATCTCTGTGTTTGCAACTTCACAAAGGTAATCGGATGTGACTTTTCCTATTTAACCCCGGTCACGTCTTACCAACTCCTGCAATCCAATTATACATTAATACATAATCTACAACCTACACCCATTGGAATGAATCTCACTTTGGTTAAGCAGTTACTTCAACACAAAGACTTAGTTAGAATTTTAAAGAAAGTTAGAGAAAACGGACAGAAAACTCTAATAACTGTTCATCACAATGTGGAAGAAATACACCGAGTCTTGGAAAGAGCAAAAAAGAATGCAGAACATAACTGGTGGGACACCCTTTTTAGATGGTCACCTACTGCTACAGGCATCTTGAACAAGTTGTGTCACCCCATTGTGGTTCTCTTGATATTAATCTTAATCAGTTTGACTTTGTCAATAATATTATATGTCATAACTTGGAGAATGATGCAACGGGTAACATATCTAATATCTGTCACCCGTCCAATACTCATTAAAGCCAAAAACAATCAATTAGATGATGACTTTAAATTGAAAAAAACTCTCCTGTTAAGTCAACAAGAATTGCAACGATTTGATGAACAAAATGATAAAAAGAAAAAAGGGGGATTGTGATAGACAGTAAACGGTTTGTTCATCAAATTCCACTGAAGATACTGGGAGCTCGTGACATGTTATTCCATAAACTATGTTGGCCTAAGCTTAATCTTAACTATTACACTGTGTAACGACTAACTGACTGTAAGTGCTTATCTAAGTTGAAATGCTGAAGCAAGGACTTCTACTAGACAAAAGACTGAAAAGAGGGAGAAAGGGAAGAAGGACAAAGGGGAGAAAGACAAAGGGGAGAAGAAGAAAAAAAAAAGGGGGTAGTGTCTATATTCTGTAAGATATAAACAAAGACTTTGTGAGCCACTCTCAGGAAAGTAGGAAATACGAGAAGCTGGTGACGTGAGGAAGACCCGGATGGAGCGACCCCCTAGCTGCAAAGTGCGCAGACGCAGGATACACCTCTCAGAGAGACCCGATAACGGAAGGCGGAGGATATAAAAAAGACGGACCCTCGGGAAGTGAGTGCGCGCCGTTGGTGGAGCAGGGACTCCCCGGCCGCCCAGCGCTGTTTTGCTTATTGCCGCTTGCTAAAATAAATAATTGAAATCTAATTTGTCCTAACTTGCATCATTTTGGCAAGATAGTCTATAACAGTCTTCACGGTTGTTCCACTGTAACCAGGTTCCTTCCACCTCCATTTGTTCGCCCTTGCAGGTGCTTTTAATGTAGTAATTCAACAAGTCAGACTGGTACTGAGGCTTCAAAAGCGTGAGAAAGTTCCAGGTACTCACCCACCTTAAGGTGTAGCTGTTTCGCGTCTCAGCCACTGCAAACCCTGCCTAGCGTAGCGTACCGCTTCGGGCACGCTGCTGTTCAGCGCCAGAGCGCACGTCGCTGTGCCGAGTTCAGCAAAAAACTCTGCACAAAGGGGAGGGAGGGAGAAAACATTTGGTTGGTTTCACACAACAGGCACATCTGACAGGCGAGGGGCAGCGAGCAGCGGCAGCAGCAGCACCCTGTCAGTCGGCAGGTCCCGCTAAACACATCGTTAATGCAGAGAGCTCAGCGCTAGCCCAAGGCCGGGCAGCGTCACAAGCACAGAGGGCAGGGCACGTGGCAGGAAAACGCACTCACACGGGCACACACACGCTGAACCGCCTCCCCGGGCTCTGGCTTTGAAAGGACACCGAGACGCCGCGGTAGGTGGCCAGGAGTTTGGGTGTTCACACCCCAGTCCCTACCGCGCGCCTCCCCCAGGTTTTAAACCGGCCAAGTCTGGTGTCTTTCTGAGGGGTGCCTGGCAGCACACACCGCTGTCACCGGGCTGGTCCCTTTGCTTCACCCATCCTCAGACCTTGGAGACGTCAGGACTTCTCAGCTGAACGGGTTTCACAATCTGTCCAGCTGGACAGAGATACAGCTCTGATTGGGGCTGCTCACAGCTGGGCACGTCAGGCAGATTGGAGAGAGCCCTCCTCTCCTGCCGCCAGCTCCAGCTCTGCACAGGTGGCTCCAACATCACTTACAACCAACCGCTTTCCACTAGTTTTCATCTTCCCTGTTTAAGGGATATCTCAAGGCCACTGCTCTTTCCTCCTCCTCTTACTCCCTATGAATTGCAGAAAAGAATCAAGGATGCGGCCTTTTTTTATTTTTAGTTTGATGTACTTGCTCTCTGTACCTCTGAGCGCCTGTACCTTACGCTGAGTATCAACAGGCTCCAGGTCTGAAACTCCTTCACCATCCTGAACAGCGGCAACAACTGCCAAGCCCACAGGAGTATTTACTGTTGTCCTGCACAGATCCACGCCCCTGGCAGTATTTACTACCCCAGTCATCATTCCCCTCCGGTAAAACAGCAACAGAGAGCAGGTTTTGTCCTTCTCAGTGACAGTCTTTTACCAGCCTTTGGAGGATATAACCCAAAATACTACACACGCATTGCTGCTGCGAGCACAGATTTGCTCAGAGGACACCCAGCAACTGAAGTTACTCCCTTCAAAGGGGGACTTGCAAAGCCTTTTGAATTTCAGCACAGCCCTCCCACAATTCAGCCAGGCTCATCGTGATGATTTTCTTGTGCCACTTTGCCAGCAGACGGTGGCAACACATCCTGTCGCCCACAGCAGCTCACGACACTTTGGGCTTTAAACCACTCCAGGGCTTTTGCTTATTCACTGCTGCTTGTACCACAGGAGAACACAACACTTTTAACAACAAAACTGTAAAATCCAAAAAGTAGCATCCATTTCAGGAAATGGTACCGGCAAATACTGGTCTTGTGCCCAGCAGGGACTCCAAAGCAAGAGCTGCTCGGCTTCTCTGTTACCGAGAGAAGCCAGCTTCACCGTTTTCAAGGCCAAAATACCTGCAGGTTTGACAAACCAACTAAAACACGAGGCTACAGGCCAAAGACCTGTTTTTAAAGAAGGGGAACCAACTCAGAAAAGCTAAGCGCCCCCAAGGGAAAAACAAACCGCAAAAACCCCCTTATGCTTCTCGTGTTACCGTGCAGCAACTTGGCTGGTTCCCTGCACTTGATACCCTCACCCCTGAGCTCTTAAGACCTCTGAGGATGCCAAGACAACCTTTGAATTGGAGCACTCATCAATTTATCACCATCAGGTATCCCTGCCAATAACCCGCCAATGTGCCACAGCTGTCTGCTTCAACACACGTGATGCTTTGATCAGCGTTTGCTACGCTGAGCGTTAGGATTGAAGCAAGTACATGCACACAACCACCACACATGTGACCGAAAAGACAGAGGGCAAAAACTTACCCGTGTTCTTCCCGGCCAGTGCATCGGCCTCTTCCCAAATATCACATGCATAGAGGATATGGGAAGTGATGTTGACATAGGCAGAGCTGATGTCTGGGATGTTGTAGGGCACAGTGACTGCAGAGCCATTGCTGTTCCCGCTGTAGCTGCCAGCATAAGCCATGTCTGTGCTTCTGCAGGAGAAAGAAACACCATCACGAACGGTTAACTTCAGAGTGAAAGACATCAGACTATTTGATGCCGGGAGCTATTTGGTACCATCCAGGCCTGCAGCGTGGAGTGGAGTATTGAAAACTGAGACGTGTTCAGCTACGTAACAGCTACGTAACTTACGTGTTCAGCTACGTAACAAGTAATTGTCCTTCGAGTGCAAGGCCAAGGTTTTTGAAGCAATGTGTGACTCAGAGGACTCCTCTTGATGAAAAAAAATGTGGGTCCAGACATCAGAAAGGGCCACCCAGCCACCTCCCAACATCTACACCTACTTGGGGAAGCCTTCACCACATTATCGGAATGCTTTTTCCAAACGACTTCCATTTCAGACACGCTGAAGCTCCCCACCGATGGAGGCTGGAGCTTTCTGACAGCTGGTCACAGCAGCCAGGTCAGCCCACACACGCTTCTTTAGAGCCCTAGGGCCAGTGAAAGTGGCCAGCTGCCTGCCTTCTGACACAGGCTGGCTTCATCACAGCACTTCTTCACCCAACCCACTTTTAGGCACTGGTAGGACAGGGCTTCCACCGCTGCTCTGGGGACACCACTGACTTCCCAATAAACTGTACTGTGCAAGGTGGAATTTCAGCATCACTCTTAAAAGACCAACCAAACCTCTCTCAGCCACAGAGTTTAATAGGGACAGGCGTGGAGCCGGGTAGCTCTCTGCCAAATGCAATTGCCACCGCACACAGAAAAACTCCATCTTGCTCCCTGTCATTCAAACACGGGCCCAGTCTGCTGGGCACCAGGTCAAACACCATTACATGACAGCTTGACTTTGACTTTTGCTGCCACATACACAGCACCACTGCTGCAGGTACACAGAAAGGACAAAACGATCAACAACTCCGAAATTAGAAAATTAGCTTCTTTTTCTTAAGTGGTGACTGAGCCAAAGAGAACACTATGAAAGTTCTGCTACCACAGGGTGAAGGCATAACTCTGGACCTCGTAACAAAAAAAGCCCTTTCCAAGGAGAAAAGACAGGAAGGAGAGAGCAGAAATACTCCTGCCCCGAACGGTATGATTTCAGGGGGCAAGAAGGAGCGAGTGGCGAGGCACTCCCAAATGCAGGCAGCAACTCAAACACTCCAGCTCCTGTTTTCACTCACACCCTCGTACAAACGTGACAACGGACGTATTTTTAAATCTTACCTTGCAACACGTGGAAAAGGTGCTTGTGTAGATCTGGAGGAAGTCTGCAGCAAGGAACAGAACTCTTGTTAGGTTTGGGCTGGTCAGCCAACAGCAGTAAGTCCCGCAGCCACCCAGCTGGCAGCTCAGTGACACGCGGGCCCTACCTTGAAGTGGTCGCTCAGGATCCTGGAATACTTCAGGGCAGTGTCTTCTTTGTAACGGCACATTGCCATGTGCAGAAGGGACTGGCAGCGCATGCTGTGAACAGAAACACACCCAAGCATCAGTGCTGACGCCGGCTGCTGCCTGCTCAGCAGTCACCAGCCTTGTGGGACACAGGCAGGCACACATCAGCTGTACTGCAGCGGCAAGAAAGCTCCCAATGTCTCCTCCTCCGGCTCAGCTTAAGAAAAGACTCTTTCAAAACATCCCAAGGGAAAAAAAGCAACCGAGGAAGGGCCATGCCTGGTCTTTTATAGAAACATGTGCCCAGCCTCCCGTAGGTGTCACAAGCTGAGCAAGCCCCCATCCAGAAGAGCCTTCGCTATGTTCAGCTTCAGCTTCAGTTACGCGGCTCAAACATGGGCAGCCAAAGCACATTCTTTCACCTTTGGAGAAAGCCCTTTTGTGCTCTCCAGTTACCAGCAGATCGAATTTTAGAGCCTGTGCCTTCCACACGTGGTCCCTTGTGGTATCCCGGCTCCCTTCAGAGATGTTCCAGTTCATTCTGGTTTTTATACTGTGTTTTCTTTTTCCTTGCAGAACTCCAATTCCCATTTAACTCATTCCTTCGCCCCTGAAATTAATGGGTCTGGCAAGTCTAAAAACAGAATATGAAGGCACGGAAAAACAGTTACATACCATAACACAGCAAAGATTACTTCCTGTGAAGATGCTGTGGAGTCTGTAAAGGATTTCAGCGTCATGACGAATCTAAGGAAACAAAATGAACAGAGTCTTGTCAGCCGTCAGTGCTCTGAAGGCCCACTGTTTATGAACAATCAGTGCATGCTGTTATCTCAAACACCGCTCCAAAAGTCAGGAAACCTGCCCCGAGTTCTTAGTGCTGGCACCGAGTGGTTTGTGCGATCCTGAGCAGAGGACTGTGTCTCCAAATGCCTTGTTTCCCGGGCAGCAGGAACAGATGTGGCCCCTTACGTGACTCACTCTGCTCTTACGCTGATTAACGGGCACCATCCCTACAAGGAGAAGCCCTCCATGGGCCACCTCTAGGCCTGAGGCCCAGAAGAGGTGCCCCTGCTACTGAAGGTGAAATATTAATTCAAGTGTTTCTGGACAAGACAGACATCTTAGTGGAAATGTTTCTTCTGGCAAAAAACAAGCAAGCCAATCTCCTCTTTGAAAACAAAGCAACACCACCAACTTGGAAATACAGTCCATCAAGACCATCAAGACCAGAAAGCACAAACTGTTCTTCCACACACAATACAGTTGCTTTGCTTTTCTTAACTGAAATACTACTGAGCCGACAGGCAAAAGCAACACCAGAGCTGGATGAACTAAAAACTCCTTCATGTCCTTGACTGTCGTAACCAGTGTCCTCTGGTGTACCTCGGCTGCGCGGCTCAGGTGCCGAGTAGGACACGGTGCCTCCTTCTGATCAGCGGTGCTGGAACACGCCAAAGGATTTGTCTCTGGTGCCTGGCCATGGGCTGTCTCGTGCTTGTGCAGCAACCCGGGCGCTGCTCCGTTGGGGGGGAATCCAGAGCTGCCAGTTGCAAACAACAACACAACTCCCCCTCCCGCTCCAAACACGCTGCCTGACCACCACGCTGTGAAAACCGCTTACTTGAGGAGATCTATGGTGCCTCTGAACACGCTGGAAGCGCATTTTCGGTCTCTTGGGTCCGATTCCAAGGCAAGGCCGTATTCGATGAAGGAAAGGGCAGCATCTAGGTACTGGAAGGCCCTTCCAGTCTTGTCGGTCTATTGGGAACAAAATTCTCCTGTTTAGACTAAGACAAAAGCTACTTCTCTCAAGTGTACCTGAATTCCTTTTTTTGCCCTAGTTAGGCAGGATTTGAAGAAAGGAAAAGATGCAAGTCAGGCCTCTGGGTGATAATTAAAGGCTTCTCAGCAGAGCCCCTAATGTGGTCCCAGTCACCAGCTGCGTGTGCTCTGGCTATTTCTATCTCTCCCTCAATGTCTTCCTTGAGTAATTTATTACCTTCACATGTTTTGGATATTATCGCCTGGTCTTGCAGGCCTGCCTCGGCAGAGGCAGATGGGGCTTGCCCACTGCAGTATTCCCTCACTTCATTTTCACAGGTAAATGGCAAGTGGCAAACGTACATTAGCTGAGTGAACCATCAGTAGCAACAAGAGATGTTCCTTCACGCACGCTGTTAAACCGCCCACAGCGGAGAAAGACAGTGACATCTGCAACGGGCACTTCCAAGTCTTGTTCACCAGCAACACGATTACCGTGAGGATCCTGATGGTTCAGAGTAAACTGTGTTGTAACTAACTGTTGCACCTCTCTTCCAAGGACTCTGTGGCAGCTCTGCAAAGCCAACAGGCCTGCTGACCTCAGACAGCGCCAGCTCTGAAGCCTCTTCTCTTAGGCGTGTTCTCTAGGGGTGTTTATAGCCAAGGGAAATGTCTCAACACTTGGCAGATAAAGACAGCCTCCCCACGGGCGACTCGAACACACGCCAAGGGTGGAAGTCATGTTAGCCGCTGAATCTTATCCCATGCAGGCAGGGATCGGCTCTGAATGCGAGAGCTGGTGAGCATTTCTAGCACAGGGCCGAGACTTACCATTGCATCAGCTATGTGCTTCAGCCTCCTCGCCTCTTCAATGTAGTATTCCACCGGGTGCTCTCTGAATTGGGGACAGAGAGAGGAAAAACAGAAAACAGAGAAAAAGGGCAGGAGAATTATCAATTTTACCTTCATATCTAGAGGATGCCAGGACTCCAAACATCCTGTTTCGGTAAGCCTGTTACAGCCTTATCAAACACACCTTACAGTTATGATAGCCACTAAGTGAATGTGGTCTGCATGTACAGAAATACACAGCAGCTGCATGCACAGATAAAATTAACTGAGTTCCTAAAAAAATGTATGTTAGAATAACATTGGCAAGTACTATTTCAAAATAAAAAGCCACTAGAGGTTAGGCTACTGTGAGGCCAGGTTTACTTCTTTGCTCCCATAGAAAGATGGTAGTTATGTGACCTCCCACCACTCCTCGAGTGCAGTACCACAAACACATTTTCATCGAAACATACGGTAAGCTTTGCAGTACCAGGCACTCATCTCGGACTAAAAGAGCTTGCATTCAAGTTATCTGCCTACAAGAGATGTGGTCACCAAGGCTTCTACAGGTCTTGCTCTCAATCAACACCCAAACAATGACAAAGTTCGACCACGTGCATTTGTGTGCACTGGGATAATCTGTTCACCGTGCAAACAGCACACAGCCACCTGTGCACTAACAAAACGAGCCAGTAAAGAGTCACGCCCTCCCCGAAACAGTCAGTTGCCTGTGACAGTTACCTTGTGACAGAGGAGTTTGCTACTTGTCAAGAACCAGACACATCAAAACCCACCACCTGTAGGCAGGCACAAGAGACACCTTCTCTCCCATTTAAAAAGTACCTGATTTCTAGAGCAGCTTCCCTCAAACCAAGAACTGTTGTAATGACACCTTTGCTTTGTGTTTGAGGGGGCGGGGGTAAGTCCCAGACATGAGAAGGCACTACAGGGCAGGTCTCAGACATCTCTCCCTCCCTCTTTCCTCCTAAAAGAAGTGCTCATCATGCGGCAGGATCCAGGGTGGCTGTAGGACCAGCCTTGCCTGGCATCTTCAGAAAACAGAGATGAGGGTTGTAAAACAGAAACTTACTTTTCAAAGTTGATTTGAGGTCTCCCCGCCTTGGAGGCACCATCTCCCGAAGGCGTCACTCGGAAAGGATTTGTGACATCCCCTGCAGATCCCTGAAGAGCCACAGAGTGGAGATAAAGCTGGTTAGAGACATACGTCTAAACCAATTCCAAAGCCTGGCTTTCCTACATTTCAAGAGAAAATGTTTATTTGTCCCAGGCATAGTCTATTCTCCAGGTTCTCCCCCTCTTCTCAGCTTCTTCCCCAGCACCCCCTCCAATAATGGAAATGGAAACTTGGCTTCTTACCTGGCTGCTACTAAGGCTTAATACCATTCAAACTTTTCCAAGAAATTAAGTAGCAGCTTTCCTTGCACAATGGCTAAGATAGCAGCAAGGCTGCAAGCAGCACACTTTTCATGGCCGCTAGCCAAGGCAGGAACGGCTAATACCCATTCACACTTATTTCCAGCTTAACCACACAGAAGTTGCTCATTCTCTATTACTAACTACACTGTCAGGAAAAAGCAAGCACTTTGAAGCCTGCTAATGCCGCGTGCAGAGTCTGGCTTAATACACACACACACACACGACAACATCCTAGAGCACACACACCCTGCCACCCATAAACAGCATCAGAATTGAATTTTAGAACCCAAAAATGCAAAGATCCATCTGTAAGGATCATTAACAATTTTCTAAGCAAGCTATAAAACCTCCTACCCAGGTTGCAGTCAAAACCACAGCTTGCTTGTTTCTTATTTATAAGCAATTGACTCTTTGTGTAAACACACTTATTTTGACATCAAAACTGTACTTGCAGTTGCCTACGGTCAGAAAGCTTTACTACCATAAACATGATGCTCTTGGTTTTTATTGGTCACCCCTTCTCACTACATTTCACTGGTGAAATGAAAACAGGTGACGGAAAGTCAGCAGAGAAGCTACAATGGAGGCTTTCGGGCTAGCAACAGACAGTCACAGAGAGCCATTAAAGGGGCAAGAATGCTTCAGAGAGCTTTCTCTGGTGGCTGGTTTATCGTCCGTCCTTGTTAATATCCTCAGAGCACGTTCCTAAAGAGAATCACACAGCGCCCACGTGCCGCAGGAAACACCCCGCCAGTTGTAACGGATACCTACTTTGATGCCCTCTGACAGGTCAGCGTGATTTCTCTCCTCTTTCCTGTGCTTGGACAACAAAGGATCCGTGTGGCTGCTCTTGTCCCTGGCAGTGTTATCCATGGCCGGCAGCTCATCGCTCTCACTTCTGGGTCTCTTTCTGGCCGTCTTGGTTGACTTTGGTGCAGGAGACACGGGTGGCAGTGGCAGGGGTAGCAGGACACCTTTCTGCTGGCTTTCAAGCGAAGCCTTGGATGCTCTGGAGATGGGAAGCAAATTCATCAATTAGGGTGAATATGGTGTACATGTAATGTAGGGAATTTTTAGCAACTGAGTTACACCAAGTACCAATTCTGTTTCAATTTCTCAGGGAGCGGGAAATGGTTTGGTAACAGAAAGAGTCCAGCAAAAGCAAAGTGAAACTTCAGGGACTTGGCTGTGCGTTAGACACCACATCTTCAGCTGCCAACAACATACAAGCCAGCTGCTTTTCCAGTAGGAATAAGCCTCAGGACTTGTCCTCGGAGTAAAGACTTGCAACCAGAATATCAGGATGTTGCAAAAACGGCATCCCTCCAACACAGCCCCTTCTCACTGAAAGAGGGAGAGAGGTAATTACAGCAACTAAAATCCCTGGGACAAATCACCCAACAAGCTAAACGAACCGCAGCACTGCCTCTCTCTCTCTCCGTGATGGTAGAAGGTGTCTTCTATGGTCAGACATACTCACCCTGACACTCGATCCTGCACATGCTTTCACACAATTAAACTGAGTTGTTCCTTTAAGACCTGCCAGCTCAGCTAGCCAACACTTACAAAAGTTCAGAGGATTCAGGTGAGAGAGACTTAAAATGCTGTGCTTCTAAATGGCAGAGACTATCCCATGTAATAATGGGATGTAATAATACAGTGGCATATCAGATTTCTGATCCTCTGAAGTTAGGATTACCAGGGAACTCCGGCAGCTCTAAGCAGCACTACATAGCTCTAATCCTTCTTTCACTACTGCTCAGTCACATCATTTTATCCAGCTTCTCAAAGTTTCCAAGAAAACGCTGAGCAGTGAACCCCAGCTCATGGACTGCCACATCAGAAGAGGAGGAAATTAAGTTACACCCCATGAGAAGACTGAAGCGAGACACTGCACATCTTGCTTCATCCTGCTGTGCATGGGACAGTCCTCTCCCCTCTTCCACAACCCACCTTTCCCCTGCTACAGTCCCTACTCACTGCACACATGCTCCCCAGCTTCACTACCCTGGTACAGCTGACGCTCCAGAGCGGAGTGCACAGAGCACAGCAGCATCCCCCGACCACAGCCAGAGCCCTCTCTCCCCAGAAATGCATCCTATCCTTCCCACTCCGCAAGCCAGAACATGGCTGGAGGGGGTGCTCGTTTTCACTGACAAGAAGGGAGGGATGAACCCCAGAATTAAAGCCCTTCCACTATTGCCACAGCTGAAATAGCCCTTCACCCAACGAAGGGTTAGCCCCACTGTCTCAGTGCTTTAAGAGTACGTCAGTATTTTCTCTGCAGGAAAGCAGTTTACTCCTATCGTCAGGACACAAACCTCAACGCTGCATACCAATACAAGTCAATACCTCCTATTCAAGCCACAGGCAAGCAGCAACTGAATGCAGTAGTAGCCCATGACTGGGGCACGAGGCACCCCTCTTGAGAACACTGTCCATGTGAAGACGTGCTCTTGGAAGCATTCACTCTAGCAAAGACCTGGCCAAAATGCTGGCAGTACACTCTTCTGCAAATGACGGGGCAAGTTTCAGCAGATCTACCAGAAGGACTGCAAATGCTATGCTGGAAGAAATGAGAAACCCCTGGCCATAAAGCCCACCTGAAATTTCAGACAGAGTCACAATTCAAACGGCACGCTGGTTGTGTGTCTGTTAGGCAAGTGCTATTCAAAGCCCGTAACCGGTGACAGCAAAAGCAGCTGAGGGAGCAGAGAGTATCAGCATTAACACCTGACTTGTTGCTTTCGTCACCACCTGTCCAACTAACAACATGGCAATGATCATCCAGTCAAAATTGATGGGCATACAGTCACACTTAGGACAATGTCCTTTCCCAAGAGGCTGCCACAACTCTCTCTGCTGTGGACGTGCTTGCTCGGTCACAGGAACAAGAGCCACAACTCCTGGGCCACACTTTCAGCTATTTCACCTCTTTGCAGCGGGAGTCTGAGCAAGCAACTCCATTTGTCTGCACCTCAGTTTCTCCTTGTGCAAAAGGCGTTCACATCATCTTCTCACTTTACAAAGACTAAGAGCTTTAAACGCATGTGAAGTGTCATGAATCGGATAAAGCTTTCTGCTGCTTCCCACGCAGAGAGAGAACAAACTTCCCCCAAATAAAGATGACAGCAGAACCCAGAAGGAGGAGGACATGGGCAAAGAAAAGTTCATCGACTCATAGAATGGTTTAGGTTGGAAGGGACCTTTAAAGATCATCTAGTCCAACTCCCTTCTTAAAAGCATTGCAAGGCTGGTTCTATTTCTACGGAGACCAGAAAGAACTGATACTTGAACTCTCAAGTCTTACTCACTGAGCATCTTAGAACAGTTGGGGTTGGAAGGGACCTTTAGAAGTCATCTAGTCCAACCCCCCCTGCAATGAGCAGGGACATCTTCAGCCAGAGGACAACTTCTCTTGCCATGCCCTGACGCCCCTGAACTACCGTGCAGAACAAGCCTGTGCTACTCCCCACAGAGCCGCTGCCACCTCCCAGGGCACTGCGGGCAATCATCTGCTGCCAGATCACCACCACTGCACTTTGGACAAGCAGTTAGAAGGAAAAGCAGCACGGGCACAAGTGGCAATTAAATTTCTCGCAGCATGAACACATTTTTTGAGCTACGTCTAATACACGGAGCAGAGCATGCAGCAAGGTAAGCTGCAGGATGGACAAGTTGGGGTTTCAAATGGCAAAGTCTTCATCCCCATCTCAGCTGCTGGAAAGCAGCACAAATGCCACAACATTCAAGGCGTTTGCAGCAGTGTAAACCAAGTATGGGAGGATGACCAGCCACTGAAACATCAGCTTGTGCTTGGATGATTAGAACCATAATCCTCAGCAGTAAGGAGAGAGAGGAGGATAGGGGACACCCAAGTATCACTTCACATCATCCACAAATACAACGGCAAATCAATTACATTCCCACAGCCACGTGCTTGGTTCCAGGACGGAAAGAGAAATCTGCAGCAGATGAAGTTTCAGAAGGCACATTAGCGTACCAGCAAACTCACAAGTATGAGGACAGGAGATAAAGTTCTTTGCCTCAACCTCTTAAAGAAAGACTCAGTTTTATGCATCTTTCTGCTATTCCACCAGTGTATACTCACTTCAAGTTACTGGAGTCCTCCTTAGCTAAAGACTGCAATGACTTTACTTCTTTTTCTGATTTCTTTCTCTTCTGATCAAACTCCTTCTCCACTGCCCTCTAAGAAGAAGGGAAAAAAAAAAAAAAAAAGAAAAAAATGACTCAGGTTTTAAAAGTTCATGTAAAGTGCAGACCAAGTAAGCTTGATCGATTCTGGTTAAAAAAAGAAAAGACATGATATCAGAATCGACAAAGGGGGAACGCAGAGCACAGCGGATATGGATTTCAGGCTCACTGACAAGTATCCTCAAATGACATTTTATCTACTTGGGTTTAGAAAGATTAATCATTTTGTAGTGACGGGGATGCAACTGCGAAACCTCTTGTTGCTAATGCTAATCAAAATTAAGCCACTTCCAATGCTGAAAATAAGCATTTCACCAGTTCTGGATGAACTTTCTTCTCCTCCCTCAGTCTGAATCGTACAGACAGGTATTCAGATTCCTCCTGGGAAAGTCATGAACTGCAAGCAGTTGTGTTTTGTGATACACCTTGTCAGAGGGAAGATAAAAACTGCATTCACAGGGGAGTTAGATCACTCAGCTTGCCCAGCTGTGGTCCATAGGATAGAGCCATGCACTCCCCAGTGGCCTGAGAATGTTTTGCAAGCTGGAGGAACTGTCTGAAGCCACGGGGCGTGAGCATGTCTGGAGCAGATTTTTAAAAAATGCATGGTCTCAGTTTTGAAAGTTTAAGGCACCAAGTTCTCTTTGTCTGCTTTTCCCAATAAAAGCCTCAGAAATGCCACTGCAGTGCTCTCCAAATTCAGCAGAAGCAAGTCTAAGCACATCCCAGCCCTTCCTGCAGGTCTCATCACTTCAGCTGCCATCTGGGAGAAGCTGAATCTGCCACTCACCCACAGGAGCTGCAGGGAGGCAGCGGCCTCACTTAACCTATCAGGAAACTAGTCTCACCCTGAAGCAGCCCATAGCCTCGGCACCCACAAAAGCTGCACGGGTGGAGCTGGGCCCCAAACACCCCAGACAAGCCGTGCATCTCATCCGCACCTCGCTTGTGTCCCGTCAGGGAAGGCACTAATTCCTCCAGGAGTGCTAGACAATGATGCCAAAGGAGAGGGGGCAACACTTCCAGGTTAGTCAGGTAAAACTCTATAATTATGCTGTTACTTAATTCACAAGCTCTAGAAGGACAACAAAGGGCAACCAAAGGCTGATGATGCAGCAAAGATGTCAAGGGGACCCCTGGACAGCGACGGTGTTTCCAGTCTCCTGTCCTGGTGGCATCTGGACACAGAGAGGCTGAGGCAAGAGGCTGTACTAAGCAGCCTCTGCATTTGATTTGCATTCACCTCAGGTCCTGACGCTCTCGGAGGGTCTTCTGCTTCACTGCCACTCGACGTGCTCTCTGAGTCTGAAGAGCTGTCTGAGTCACTGGTGCTCCCTGACTCCGGGCTGATGGAATGTGCTGATGCCACACTCCTGGGCTGCGACTGTGGGGCGCTCCAAGGCCACCATGAGCTAAAATTAGAAGGCAGCATGGCTGAAGGTTACTTACTCTATTGACATGGCAGGATTCAAAATTAAAGCTGACACCCTGTGTTTTGGCACTGAGAGGAGAGGGGAGAAGGCCAAAGGAATACATTGTTAGACTCAAAAGATGAAGCACTGGAGTAAAATACCTCTGGAAATAATAAAACCTGCAACTCCAACCCAGACAAATACTGCAGCAGGACATCACTGCTGCAATGTCAAGCTGCATTTAGCCAGCCAAAGTTTAGAAAACAACTGAAACTCTCAAGCGCTTTTCTGAAAGCCCCAACCCTCAAAAGAAAAATTTCCAATCAAGGCTAACAAGACAGAAACATACATTCCAGGATGGTTTCTCCTTTTGTATTCTCCCCTTGAAGTTTTCACTCCTTCCTCTGTGTTACTCGCTCAAGGTGCTAGAACTGCTTCATTGACAGCCATGTCAAGGAGCAGCAGTTTTTCCAACACCCTCCCTGACTCAAAAGTGTTTTTCTCCAGCACTGACAATGGGAGTGAATGGAACCGAGGGAGAGCCATGACTTTTATGCACAGCTTCTTTTCATTTTGAAATGGCCTTACAAAATCAAAACGTTCATTTTTTGACTTTGAAACCTCTTTCCAACATCATACATTTGTATGATTTGGAGGCAAGCTCCTCCCTGATCCACACTGGTATCGTGAGAACGCTCTCTTTCAAGAGCTTGCAGGGATGCAGTTCATGCCAAGAACTGGCGGGCCCTTCTGCAAGCCTCATTTTATAGACCATTACCCTGTGCTTGAAGAATACAGGTATTAAGCCAAAATTGGATGTCCATGCTCTCCTATAGGAAAAATTATGGGCTTCTCCACCTTTCTTCCTCTAATGCTGGCACATGGCTGATCAGCCTACCTTGAATATTGCTTCTGGTTAGCAATCCATGGCAGGAATGGTGTACAATCACTTGCCTTATCGGGAGGAGCTGAAACAGCCTCAGGGAGTCTACCTGACCCTTCGCTGTTCTTCACCCACTTGGCTGTTTTGGGCTTCCTTCTGAACTAAAACTGGACTCACCCATCACTACTACACCTGAAAATCCCATCAGCTCCAGTGTGATCTACATACACACTCATGGACGGGAAGAGCACAAAACAAGGGAACAGCTGGGGAAATGGAATCCTGCTTCATAGGCAAAATCCAGCATGCCTGGAGTATCCATTTCTGACTGGAGCTTTTGGTAAAACCCCACACAACTAAAGCCACTTTTCAGCAGCAGCTTCAGGCAGTTAGAAACCAAAGCCTGTATCTACAAGAGAAACCAGGAACCCTTACCCATCTACCCCCTATAGAAAAGGTAGTTTGGTATTTCCCCCCCTATTTTGGTCTAGCTAGTAGTTTGGGAACAAACCTGTATCTTGGAGGAGCAAGCAAAGAAGGTGGTGGCTTTTCAACAACCTGTTTTGTTCACAAAAACAAAGAGGAGAGGGGGAGGAAAGGTGAGCTTAAGGAACTCAGCTCCACAAGTCACGATGGGATGTCTGTGTGCCTAGTGCATAAGAACATCGAAAACTGACTTGGTCGTCACCACTCTCTTCGCTATCACTGAGCTGCAGGTCGTCCTGGAGCATTCTGAAAGACAACCACAAGAGAAACATCAGCCAAGGCAGGCACGGTTTCAAGCAGCACACACTGAGAAAGACTTGGTTTGCGCCTGCCAAAGCAAACCAGCCTCCCACATCCTTTTTGAACATTCGGCATGCTCAGTCTCCTAAACCCTGTCGTTACCTAAACGAGGGATAAAAAGTTAACACACAACCTGGACATTTCGCCGGGCTTTCCAAATGGTCTCAGGACGGTTTGCAACGCAGGTCAGAATCGCTGGCTGCCAGCTACAGCCCTGTGAGGGGACTGCTCCTCAGCGCCGTTACCTAGCGCACTCACAACACAGCCAACAAAGGTTACCTAGCACACCAACACAGCCGTTACCTAGCACGCCAACACAGCGGTTACCTAGCACGCCAACACAGCAGTTAACCTAGCACACCAACACAGCGGTTACCTAGCACGCCAACACAGCGGTTACCTAGCACGCCAACACAGCGGTTACCTAGCACGCCAACACAGCCGTTACCTAGCACGCCAACACAGCCGTTACTTAGCACGCCAACACAGCGGTTGCCTAGCACGCCAACACAGCGGTTACCTAGCACGCCAACACAGCCGTTACTTAGCACGCCAACACAGCGGTTGCCTAGCACGCCAACACAGCCGTTACTTAGCACGCCAACACAGCGGTTACCTAGCACGCCAACACAGCCGTTACTTAGCACGCCAACACAGCGGTTGCCTAGCACGCCAACACAGCGGTTACCTAGCACGCCAACACAGCCGTTACCTAGCACGCCAACACAGCCGTTACTTAGCACGCCAACACAGCGGTTGCCTAGCACGCCAACACAGCGGTTACCTAGCACACCAACACAGTTGTTACTTAGCACACGAACACAGCGGTTACCTAGCATGCCAACACAGCGGTTACCTACCACACCAACACAGCGGTTACCTAGCACGCCAACACAGCGGTTACCTAGCACGCCAACACAGCTGTTCCTAGCACACCAACACAGCCGTTACCTAGCACACCAACACAGCGGTTACCTAGCACACCAACACAGCCGTTACCTAGCACACCAACACAGCGGTTACCTAGCACACCAACACAGCCGTTACCTAGCACACCAACACAGCAGGGCAACTTTTTTACTTAGAGCAACTTAGAATGATTTCTGAATACTGCTTAATAATCCTGCTACTGCCACCAAAAATGTGTTGCGAGCACACTAGTGGTATGCGCAGTTTTGAAGAAGTGTTTAAAAAATTTTTATAAGAGCTGCCAAACTCTTCTGTTTATCACATCAAATATTTTTGTTGACAATAAAGATAAAATGCTGTTTGTGCTGCAAGAGGTGCGATGCTTCAAATGTTTCTGAAAAGCAGCCACATTTGAAGCCCACGATTATAACAAAGATGTAAGTCACTGAAACATTACACACACACCCCCCCTCGGCTCAGACATCTTACAACTCGAAAAACACAAAGCTTGCTTAAAAAATGAGGAAAGAGGAAAGATAATTAGGCTACCAGATAACCCAAACCGTTCTATGATCCTATGCTCTTCTTCCAGCACTTTCTTCTGTAAATAGAATTTAGGAAACTCCTAATCCACATTTGTATGATACAGCCTTTATCACGGGATTTTTTGGCTGTGACTCTCTTCTGCCTGAAATGAGCAGCAGGTTTCCTGTTCACATAAATTGCTACTGAAGCAAATCACAGAGGGAGTCTTTCCAGCCTGGTTTATTTGCCTTACTCCTTATGGCTGAGATAGCACACAGCATTTTCCCAGACACTGGGAACATCTTCTTCTGAATAATAAAAAAAAAAGAAACTGGTGTAAGTTAGGGCTGAGCACTGAAGAAGGGTATCATGCAGTTTCTCATAGTGCAAAGCTCTTCCTATTAATGCAGTGCAGTGGTTTTGAAATAATTCTAACATACTCCAGCAGCTGGAGAGGGGAAGAGCACTGCGTGACCAGGTAGCTCCGTGCAGACTGTGGCCTGAGTGCCATTGCCTTACAGTGCCCATTGCAGTTTAGAGATCAGCGGATGGATACTGCGCTCCTGGAAAAAGTGAGTTCAGCTCACAACTGCTTGCCCATGAAAACAGAAGGTGTCATGTAAAGGACAGAGACGGGTGGAACAGCTCTAGTGCCTGGTACCTCGCTGTTCCATCTGCTTACTGCAGGGGGTGAAGCTGTGCAAAATGCAGAGCAGGGAAGCACACAGGGGCTAAGGGTGCAGCAGAGGTTCTCTGCAAAGCCAACTGGAGAAGAATTTTAAATACAACCTCTGGTGTGTTTGAAACAGATTTTAAGGCCTAGTGAAAGGTGTTCAGGACGGAGCTCTCTCGTAATATTACCAAAGCAACCGGGGTGCTGCTCCACAGGCCCGAGAAGTGTCCTTAGCCCGCTTCTTGTATAGTCCCAACCCAGGGCTGGCTTAAAACCCAGTCAAGCTAATCCTAGAGAGACAGTTTTAACATAGGATGCTTAATTGTTTTGCTAGATTAAGAGAATTTAGTATACAGGATCTGCTTGCACTACCTAAGCTTTTAATACAACATCTTGAACTCTTAGAATTGTGCAAGATGAAAAGTAGTGGAAGAAAGATGAAGATGATGATGAACTGAAAGATGACCCTGAAACTGAAACAAGGATTGGAACCACAAGAGAAGAATTCGGCTGAGACAGGGGATTGTAGTGTACTTTCAGCATGCATGTGAGGTGGAGGGATCCCCCGTGTGTCCACTGCTGCAATACAGAACGCCGGCCTTCCAAAACTTCATACTAAGTCTTAGGGGGTTCTTTTGAGACCGAATTTACGGTAACAGCCTCTTCTTACTCACTACCCCTTTCTTATGCAACCACTTATCAACTGAACGCTGTGAGCTTTTTTTTATTTTTACATTTGAGACTCAATGCTGGAGGATCCCAGAGGCGTGATGACAGGAAGGGACCCCTGTGGTTTTTTCTTGGGGTACCTGGACTCACAGAGCAGTAAAGGCTGATAGATCATACTTACAGGCTCTATTCAGCGAGCCCACTAAGAAAAAGCTGATCGCATCGGCCTGTTGAATCCGGTCAACAGGTACAAACGGCCTCACCACGACTGAGCACAAAGCTCGGAAGAGTATTTTAGGTGCAGGATTGGGCTTTTGCTTGTTACGCTGGTTTTGTGTTTGCATGGGAATGTGCGTGTGTGCGGCTACAAATGCACACAGACATGAATTACATGTCATAAATGTGTTGGTATCACAAACGCCTCACCTTCATCAGAACTTTATCTATAACTTGTTACTTTTATGCTAGACTTTGTGGCACATTTGTGACCTTCAGAACTCTTGGTACCACCCGAGCATCCTGCACTTACAAACTGTGGTTCCGTTAGTTATTGGGATGCAGGCAGTTGTGTCTGGTCAGCTGAGAGGAGATGTTCCTACGGTGTTTCCAATGTTCTGCCTCTTCAAAGGTAGATGCGCCTGCCTCCTCCAGCAGGATGGCTTGTCACTCTGGCTTTCCAATGATACTTCCGATGTTGCAGAGAATAATTCTGTCTTAATTCTCAGGCCGGCCGGCTCTCCGGGCCAAGCAGCCCCTGCAGCGAGCCCCCGCCGTGTGGGCTGCCCGGGCATCTGGGGGTCTTCGGGGGCTGGGGAGGGCTCGCGTCAGTCTCTCCTTTCTCTTTGGTAGTGGTTTCTTTTTTTAACTTTCTAGGGCTTGATTTCCTTTGTATTTATGCAAGAGAACTTCAGAATCCGCCCCCCAGCTCTGCCTGCATTGGGTTCCCCACACCCTCTCCCTCCCTCGGTCAAGCCTGATGCCAGGTCTGGGCAAACCAGCTCTGCAGCTCTTGGCGACACCCGGAATGTTCTCTGGGTGCTGGTGCTGGGGGCGGTGTCGGTGCCGGTTCGGAGCCACTGAACGCCCCGAGCGCGCTGCCGCTCTGCTGCGGCAGATCTCCGGTGCCTTCTAACGGAGCAGAGGCGAGGCTGATCCCTCTGCTCCCAGAGGCTCCTGCCACAAACCAAACGCCCTCTGTGCCTCCGCTGGCACCCTGAAATCCTGCCCTCGACCCCAGCCTGTGCGCACAGGATAAACCCCCCGGCCTGCGCACAGCTCGGAGGGACTGAAGCACCCCATTGCTGCCACTGAGTTAAAAAAAGTATAAAGAAGTTTTATTCTCTTTTTTACGCTGACGGTGTCAGTGCTGGGGCGGTGTCAGGGGCGGTGTCAGGATCGGTGTCACTGCGGGTGTCGGCGCAGGTATCGGTGTCGGTGCTGGAGGCAGTGCTGGTCTTCACGGTTGTTCCACTGTAACCAGGTTCCTTCCACCTCCATTTGTTCGCCCTTGCAGGTGCTTTTAATGTAGTAATTCAACAAGTCAGACTGGTACTGAGGCTTCAAAAGCGTGAGAAAGTTCCAGGTACTCACCCACCTTAAGGTGTAGCTGTTTCGCGTCTCAGCCACTGCAAACCCTGCCTAGCGTAGCGTACCGCTTCGGGCACGCTGCTGTTCAGCGCCAGAGCGCACGTCGCTGTGCCGAGTTCAGCAAAAAACTCTGCACAAAGGGGAGGGAGGGAGAAAACATTTGGTTGGTTTCACACAACAGGCACATCTGACAGGCGAGGGGCAGCGAGCAGCGGCAGCAGCAGCACCCTGTCAGTCGGCAGGTCCCGCTAAACACATCGTTAATGCAGAGAGCTCAGCGCTAGCCCAAGGCCGGGCAGCGTCACAAGCACAGAGGGCAGGGCACGTGGCAGGAAAACGCACTCACACGGGCACACACACGCTGAACCGCCTCCCCGGGCTCTGGCTTTGAAAGGACACCGAGACGCCGCGGTAGGTGGCCAGGAGTTTGGGTGTTCACACCCCAGTCCCTACCGCGCGCCTCCCCCAGGTTTTAAACCGGCCAAGTCTGGTGTCTTTCTGAGGGGTGCCTGGCAGCACACACCGCTGTCACCGGGCTGGTCCCTTTGCTTCACCCATCCTCAGACCTTGGAGACGTCAGGACTTCTCAGCTGAACGGGTTTCACAATCTGTCCAGCTGGACAGAGATACAGCTCTGATTGGGGCTGCTCACAGCTGGGCACGTCAGGCAGATTGGAGAGAGCCCTCCTCTCCTGCCGCCAGCTCCAGCTCTGCACAGGTGGCTCCAACATCACTTACAACCAACCGCTTTCCACTAGTTTTCATCTTCCCTGTTTAAGGGATATCTCAAGGCCACTGCTCTTTCCTCCTCCTCTTACTCCCTATGAATTGCAGAAAAGAATCAAGGATGTGGCCTTTTTTTATTTTTAGTTTGATGTACTTGCTCTCTGTACCTCTGAGCGTCTGTACCTTACGCTGAGTATCAACAGGCTCCAGGTCTGAAACTCCTTCACCATCCTGAACAGCGGCAACAACTGCCAAGCCCACAGGAGTATTTACTGTTGTCCTGCACAGATCCACGCCCCTGGCAGTATTTACTACCCCAGTCATCATTCCCCTCCGGTAAAACAGCAACAGAGAGCAGGTTTTGTCCTTCTCAGTGACAGTCTTTTACCAGCCTTTGGAGGATATAACCCAAAATACTACACACGCATTGCTGCTGCGAGCACAGATTTGCTCAGAGGACACCCAGCAACTGAAGTTACTCCCTTCAAAGGGGGACTTGCAAAGCCTTTTGAATTTCAGCACAGCCCTCCCACAATTCAGCCAGGCTCATCGTGATGATTTTCTTGTGCCACTTTGCCAGCAGACGGTGGCAACACATCCTGTCGCCCACAGCAGCTCACGACACTTTGGGCTTTAAACCACTCCAGGGCTTTTGCTTATTCACTGCTGCTTGTACCACAGGAGAACACAACACTTTTAACAACAAAACTGTAAAATCCAAAAAGTAGCATCCATTTCAGGAAATGGTACCGGCAAATACTGGTCTTGTGCCCAGCAGGGACTCCAAAGCAAGAGCTGCTCGGCTTCTCTGTTACCGAGAGAAGCCAGCTTCACCGTTTTCAAGGCCAAAATACCTGCAGGTTTGACAAACCAACTAAAACACGAGGCTACAGGCCAAAGACCTGTTTTTAAAGAAGGGGAACCAACTCAGAAAAGCTAAGCGCCCCCAAGGGAAAAACAAACCGCAAAAACCCCCTTATGCTTCTCGTGTTACCGTGCAGCAACTTGGCTGGTTCCCTGCACTTGATACCCTCACCCCTGAGCTCTTAAGACCTCTGAGGATGCCAAGACAACCTTTGAATTGGAGCACTCATCAATTTATCACCATCAGGTATCCCTGCCAATAACCCGCCAATGTGCCACAGCTGTCTGCTTCAACACACGTGATGCTTTGATCAGCGTTTGCTACGCTGAGCGTTAGGATTGAAGCAAGTACATGCACACAACCACCACACATGTGACCGAAAAGACAGAGGGCAAAAACTTACCCGTGTTCTTCCCGGCCAGTGCATCGGCCTCTTCCCAAATATCACATGCATAGAGGATATGGGAAGTGATGTTGACATAGGCAGAGCTGATGTCTGGGATGTTGTAGGGCACAGTGACTGCAGAGCCATTGCTGTTCCCGCTGTAGCTGCCAGCATAAGCCATGTCTGTGCTTCTGCAGGAGAAAGAAACACCATCACGAACGGTTAACTTCAGAGTGAAAGACATCAGACTATTTGATGCCGGGAGCTATTTGGTACCATCCAGGCCTGCAGCGTGGAGTGGAGTATTGAAAACTGAGACGTGTTCAGCTACGTAACAGCTACGTAACTTACGTGTTCAGCTACGTAACAAGTAATTGTCCTTCGAGTGCAAGGCCAAGGTTTTTGAAGCAATGTGTGACTCAGAGGACTCCTCTTGACGAAAAAAAATGTGGGTCCAGACATCAGAAAGGGCCACCCAGCCACCTCCCAACATCTACACCTACTTGGGGAAGCCTTCACCACATTATCGGAATGCTTTTTCCAAACGACTTCCATTTCAGACACGCTGAAGCTCCCCACCGATGGAGGCTGGAGCTTTCTGACAGCTGGTCACAGCAGCCAGGTCAGCCCACACACGCTTCTTTAGAGCCCTAGGGCCAGTGAAAGTGGCCAGCTGCCTGCCTTCTGACACAGGCTGGCTTCATCACAGCACTTCTTCACCCAACCCACTTTTAGGCACTGGTAGGACAGGGCTTCCACCGCTGCTCTGGGGACACCACTGACTTCCCAATAAACTGTACTGTGCAAGGTGGAATTTCAGCATCACTCTTAAAAGACCAACCAAACCTCTCTCAGCCACAGAGTTTAATAGGGACAGGCGTGGAGCCGGGTAGCTCTCTGCCAAATGCAATTGCCACCGCACACAGAAAAACTCCATCTTGCTCCCTGTCATTCAAACACGGGCCCAGTCTGCTGGGCACCAGGTCAAACACCATTACATGACAGCTTGACTTTGACTTTTGCTGCCACATACACAGCACCACTGCTGCAGGTACACAGAAAGGACAAAACGATCAACAACTCCGAAATTAGAAAATTAGCTTCTTTTTCTTAAGTGGTGACTGAGCCAAAGAGAACACTATGAAAGTTCTGCTACCACAGGGTGAAGGCATAACTCTGGACCTCGTAACAAAAAAAGCCCTTTCCAAGGAGAAAAGACAGGAAGGAGAGAGCAGAAATACTCCTGCCCCGAACGGTATGATTTCAGGGGGCAAGAAGGAGCGAGTGGCGAGGCACTCCCAAATGCAGGCAGCAACTCAAACACTCCAGCTCCTGTTTTCACTCACACCCTCGTACAAACGTGACAACGGACGTATTTTTAAATCTTACCTTGCAACACGTGGAAAAGGTGCTTGTGTAGATCTGGAGGAAGTCTGCAGCAAGGAACAGAACTCTTGTTAGGTTTGGGCTGGTCAGCCAACAGCAGTAAGTCCCGCAGCCACCCAGCTGGCAGCTCAGTGACACGCGGGCCCTACCTTGAAGTGGTCACTCAGGATCCTGGAATACTTCAGGGCAGTGTCTTCTTTGTAACGGCACATTGCCATGTGCAGAAGGGACTGGCAGCGCATGCTGTGAACAGAAACACACCCAAGCATCAGTGCTGACGCCGGCTGCTGCCTGCTCAGCAGTCACCAGCCTTGTGGGACACAGGCAGGCACACATCAGCTGTACTGCAGCGGCAAGAAAGCTCCCAATGTCTCCTCCTCCGGCTCAGCTTAAGAAAAGACTCTTTCAAAACATCCCAAGGGAAAAAAAGCAACCGAGGAAGGGCCATGCCTGGTCTTTTATAGAAACATGTGCCCAGCCTCCCGTAGGTGTCACAAGCTGAGCAAGCCCCCATCCAGAAGAGCCTTCGCTATGTTCAGCTTCAGCTTCAGTTACGCGGCTCAAACATGGGCAGCCAAAGCACATTCTTTCACCTTTGGAGAAAGCCCTTTTGTGCTCTCCAGTTACCAGCAGATCGAATTTTAGAGCCTGTGCCTTCCACACGTGGTCCCTTGTGGTATCCCGGCTCCCTTCAGAGATGTTCCAGTTCATTCTGGTTTTTATACTGTGTTTTCTTTTTCCTTGCAGAACTCCAATTCCCATTTAACTCATTCCTTCGCCCCTGAAATTAATGGGTCTGGCAAGTCTAAAAACAGAATATGAAGGCACGGAAAAACAGTTACATACCATAACACAGCAAAGATTACTTCCTGTGAAGATGCTGTGGAGTCTGTAAAGGATTTCAGCGTCATGACGAATCTAAGGAAACAAAATGAACAGAGTCTTGTCAGCCGTCAGTGCTCTGAAGGCCCACTGTTTATGAACAATCAGTGCATGCTGTTATCTCAAACACCGCTCCAAAAGTCAGGAAACCTGCCCCGAGTTCTTAGTGCTGGCACCGAGTGGTTTGTGCGATCCTGAGCAGAGGACTGTGTCTCCAAATGCCTTGTTTCCCGGGCAGCAGGAACAGATGTGGCCCCTTACGTGACTCACTCTGCTCTTACGCTGATTAACGGGCACCATCCCTACAAGGAGAAGCCCTCCATGGGCCACCTCTAGGCCTGGGGCCCAGAAGAGGTGCCCCTGCTACTGAAGGTGAAATATTAATTCAAGTGTTTCTGGACAAGACAGACATCTTAGTGGAAATGTTTCTTCTGGCAAAAAACAAGCAAGCCAATCTCCTCTTTGAAAACAAAGCAACACCACCAACTTGGAAATACAGTCCATCAAGACCAGAAAGCACAAACTGTTCTTCCACACACAATACAGTTGCTTTGCTTTTCTTAACTGAAATACTACTGAGCCGACAGGCAAAAGCAACACCAGAGCTGGATGAACTAAAAACTCCTTCATGTCCTTGACTGTCGTAACCAGTGTCCTCTGGTGTACCTCGGCTGCGCGGCTCAGGTGCCGAGTAGGACACGGTGCCTCCTTCTGATCAGCGGTGCTGGAACACGCCAAAGGATTTGTCTCTGGTGCCTGGCCATGGGCTGTCTCGTGCTTGTGCAGCAACCCGGGCGCTGCTCCGTTGGGGGGGAATCCAGAGCTGCCAGTTGCAAACAACAACACAACTCCCCCTCCCGCTCCAAACACGCTGCCTGACCACCACGCTGTGAAAACCGCTTACTTGAGGAGATCTATGGTGCCTCTGAACACGCTGGAAGCGCATTTTCGGTCTCTTGGGTCCGATTCCAAGGCAAGGCCGTATTCGATGAAGGAAAGGGCAGCATCTAGGTACTGGAAGGCCCTTCCAGTCTTGTCGGTCTATTGGGAACAAAATTCTCCTGTTTAGACTAAGACAAAAGCTACTTCTCTCAAGTGTACCTGACTTCCTTTTTTTGCCCTAGTTAGGCAGGATTTGAAGAAAGGAAAAGATGCAAGTCAGGCCTCTGGGTGATAATTAAAGGCTTCTCAGCAGAGCCCCTAATGTGGTCCCAGTCACCAGCTGCGTGTGCTCTGGCTATTTCTATCTCTCCCTCAATGTCTTCCTTGAGTAATTTATTACCTTCACATGTTTTGGATATTATCGCCTGGTCTTGCAGGCCTGCCTCGGCAGAGGCAGATGGGGCTTGCCCACTGCAGTATTCCCTCACTTCATTTTCACAGGTAAATGGCAAGTGGCAAACGTACATTAGCTGAGTGAACCATCAGTAGCAACAAAAGATGTTCCTTCACGCACGCTGTTAAACCGCCCACAGCGGAGAAAGACAGTGACATCTGCAACGGGCACTTCCAAGTCTTGTTCACCAGCAACACGATTACCGTGAGGATCCTGATGGTTCAGAGTAAACTGTGTTCCAAGGACTCTGTGGCAGCTCTGCAAAGCCAACAGGCCTGCTGACCTCAGACAGCGCCAGCTCTGAAGCCTCTTCTCTTAGGCGTGTTCTCTAGGGGTGTTTATAGCCAAGGGAAATGTCTCAACACTTGGCAGATAAAGACAGCCTCCCCACGGGCGACTCGAACACACGCCAAGGGTGGAAGTCATGTTAGCCGCTGAATCTTATCCCATGCAGGCAGGGATCGGCTCTGAATGCGAGAGCTGGTGAGCATTTCTAGCACAGGGCCGAGACTTACCATTGCATCAGCTATGTGCTTCAGCCTCCTCGCCTCTTCAATGTAGTATTCCACCGGGTGCTCTCTGAATTGGGGACAGAGAGAGGAAAAACAGAAAACAGAGAAAAAGGGCAGGAGAATTATCAATTTTACCTTCATATCTAGAGGATGCCAGGACTCCAAACATCCTGTTTCGGTAAGCCTGTTACAGCCTTATCAAACACACCTTACAGTTATGATAGCCACTAAGTGAATGTGGTCTGCATGTACAGAAATACACAGCAGCTGCATGCACAGATAAAATTAACTGAGTTCCTAAAAAAATGTATGTTAGAATAACATTGGCAAGTACTATTTCAAAATAAAAAGCCACTAGAGGTTAGGCTACTGTGAGGCCAGGTTTACTTCTTTGCTCCCATAGAAAGATGGTAGTTATGTGACCTCCCACCACTCCTCGAGTGCAGTACCACAAACACATTTTCATCGAAACATACGGTAAGCTTTGCAGTACCAGGCACTCATCTCGGACTAAAAGAGCTTGCATTCAAGTTATCTGCCTACAAGAGATGTGGTCACCAAGGCTTCTACAGGTCTTGCTCTCAATCAACACCCAAACAATGACAAAGTTCGACCACGTGCATTTGTGTGCACTGGGATAATCTGTTCACCGTGCAAACAGCACACAGCCACCTGTGCACTAACAAAACGAGCCAGTAAAGAGTCACGCCCTCCCCGAAACAGTCAGTTGCCTGTGACAGTTACCTTGTGACAGAGGAGTTTGCTACTTGTCAAGAACCAGACACATCAAAACCCACCACCTGTAGGCAGGCACAAGAGACACCTTCTCTCCCATTTAAAAAGTACCTGATTTCTAGAGCAGCTTCCCTCAAACCAAGAACTGTTGTAATGACACCTTTGCTTTGTGTTTGAGGGGGCGGGGGTAAGTCCCAGACATGAGAAGGCACTACAGGGCAGGTCTCAGACATCTCTCCCTCCCTCTTTCCTCCTAAAAGAAGTGCTCATCATGCGGCAGGATCCAGGGTGGCTGTAGGACCAGCCTTGCCTGGCATCTTCAGAAAACAGAGATGAGGGTTGTAAAACAGAAACTTACTTTTCAAAGTTGATTTGAGGTCTCCCCGCCTTGGAGGCACCATCTGCCGAAGGCGTCACTCGGAAAGGATTTGTGACATCCCCTGCAGATCCCTGAAGAGCCACAGAGTGGAGATAAAGCTGGTTAGAGACATACGTCTAAACCAATTCCAAAGCCTGGCTTTCCTACATTTCAAGAGAAAATGTTTATTTGTCCCAGGCATAGTCTATTCTCCAGGTTCTCCCCCTCTTCTCAGCTTCTTCCCCAGCACCCCCTCCAATAATGGAAATGGAAACTTGGCTTCTTACCTGGCTGCTACTAAGGCTTAATACCATTCAAACTTTTCCAAGAAATTAAGTAGCAGCTTTCCCTGCACAATGGCTAAGATAGCAGCAAGGCTGCAAGCAGCACACTTTTCATGGCCGCTAGCCAAGGCAGGAACGGCTAATACCCATTCACACTTATTTCCAGCTTAACCACACAGAAGTTGCTCATTCTCTATTACTAACTACACTGTCAGGAAAAAGCAAGCACTTTGAAGCCTGCTAATGCCGCGTGCAGAGTCTGGCTTAATACACACACACACACACGACAACATCCTAGAGCACACACACCCTGCCACCCATAAACAGCATCAGAATTGAATTTTAGAACCCAAAAATGCAAAGATCCATCTGTAAGGATCATTAACAATTTTCTAAGCAAGCTATAAAACCTCCTACCCAGGTTGCAGTCAAAACCACAGCTTGCTTGTTTCTTATTTATAAGCAATTGACTCTTTGTGTAAACACACTTATTTTGACATCAAAACTGTACTTGCAGTTGCCTACGGTCAGAAAGCTTTACTACCATAAACATGATGCTCTTGGTTTTTATTGGTCACCCCTTCTCACTACATTTCACTGGTGAAATGAAAACAGGTGACGGAAAGTCAGCAGAGAAGCTACAATGGAGGCTTTCGGGCTAGCAACAGACAGTCACAGAGAGCCATTAAAGGGGCAAGAATGCTTCAGAGAGCTTTCTCTGGTGGCTGGTTTATCGTCCGTCCTTGTTAATATCCTCAGAGCACGTTCCTAAAGAGAATCACACAGCGCCCACGTGCCGCAGGAAACACCCCGCCAGTTGTAACGGATACCTACTTTGATGCCCTCTGACAGGTCAGCGTGATTTCTCTCCTCTTTCCTGTGCTTGGACAACAAAGGATCCGTGTGGCTGCTCTTGTCCCTGGCAGTGTTATCCATGGCCGGCAGCTCATCGCTCTCACTTCTGGGTCTCTTTCTGGCCGTCTTGGTTGACTTTGGTGCAGGAGACACGGGTGGCAGTGGCAGGGGTAGCAGGACACCTTTCTGCTGGCTTTCAAGCGAAGCCTTGGATGCTCTGGAGATGGGAAGCAAATTCATCAATTAGGGTGAATATGGTGTACATGTAATGTAGGGAATTTTTAGCAACTGAGTTACACCAAGTACCAATTCTGTTTCAATTTCTCAGGGAGCGGGAAATGGTTTGGTAACAGAAAGAGTCCAGCAAAAGCAAAGTGAAACTTCAGGGACTTGGCTGTGCGTTAGACACCACATCTTCAGCTGCCAACAACATACAAGCCAGCTGCTTTTCCAGTAGGAATAAGCCTCAGGACTTGTCCTCGGAGTAAAGACTTGCAACCAGAATATCAGGATGTTGCAAAAACGGCATCCCTCCAACACAGCCCCTTCTCACTGAAAGAGGGAGAGAGGTAATTACAGCAACTAAAATCCCTGGGACAAATCACCCAACAAGCTAAACGAACCGCAGCACTGCCTCTCTCTCTCTCCGTGATGGTAGAAGGTGTCTTCTATGGTCAGACATACTCACCCTGACACTCGATCCTGCACATGCTTTCACACAATTAAACTGAGTTGTTCCTTTAAGACCTGCCAGCTCAGCTAGCCAACACTTACAAAAGTTCAGAGGATTCAGGTGAGAGAGACTTAAAATGCTGTGCTTCTAAATGGCAGAGACTATCCCATGTAATAATGGGATGTAATAATACAGTGGCATATCAGATTTCTGATCCTCTGAAGTTAGGATTACCAGGGAACTCCGGCAGCTCTAAGCAGCACTACATAGCTCTAATCCTTCTTTCACTACTGCTCAGTCACATCATTTTATCCAGCTTCTCAAAGTTTCCAAGAAAACGCTGAGCAGTGAACCCCAGCTCATGGACTGCCACATCAGAAGAGGAGGAAATTAAGTTACACCCCATGAGAAGACTGAAGCGAGACACTGCACATCTTGCTTCATCCTGCTGTGCATGGGACAGTCCTCTCCCCTCTTCCACAACCCACCTTTCCCCTGCTACAGTCCCTACTCACTGCACACATGCTCCCCAGCTTCACTACCCTGGTACAGCTGACGCTCCAGAGCGGAGTGCACAGAGCACAGCAGCATCCCCCGACCACAGCCAGAGCCCTCTCTCCCCAGAAATGCATCCTATCCTTCCCACTCCGCAAGCCAGAACATGGCTGGAGGGGGTGCTCGTTTTCACTGACAAGAAGGGAGGGATGAACCCCAGAATTAAAGCCCTTCCACTATTGCCACAGCTGAAATAGCCCTTCACCCAACGAAGGGTTAGCCCCACTGTCTCAGTGCTTTAAGAGTACGTCAGTATTTTCTCTGCAGGAAAGCAGTTTACTCCTATCGTCAGGACACAAACCTCAACGCTGCATACCAATACAAGTCAATACCTCCTATTCAAGCCACAGGCAAGCAGCAACTGAATGCAGTAGTAGCCCATGACTGGGGCACGAGGCACCCCTCTTGAGAACACTGTCCATGTGAAGACGTGCTCTTGGAAGCATTCACTCTAGCAAAGACCTGGCCAAAATGCTGGCAGTACACTCTTCTGCAAATGACGGGGCAAGTTTCAGCAGATCTACCAGAAGGACTGCAAATGCTATGCTGGAAGAAATGAGAAACCCCTGGCCATAAAGCCCACCTGAAATTTCAGATAGAGTCACAATTCAAACGGCACGCTGGTTGTGTGTCTGTTAGGCAAGTGCTATTCAAAGCCCGTAACCGGTGACAGCAAAAGCAGCTGAGGGAGCAGAGAGTATCAGCATTAACACCTGACTTGTTGCTTTCGTCACCACCTGTCCAACTAACAACATGGCAATGATCATCCAGTCAAAATTGATGGGCATACAGTCACACTTAGGACAATGTCCTTTCCCAAGAGGCTGCCACAACTCTCTCTGCTGTGGACGTGCTTGCTCGGTCACAGGAACAAGAGCCACAACTCCTGGGCCACACTTTCAGCTATTTCACCTCTTTGCAGCGGGAGTCTGAGCAAGCAACTCCATTTGTCTGCACCTCAGTTTCTCCTTGTGCAAAAGGCGTTCACATCATCTTCTCACTTTACAAAGACTAAGAGCTTTAAACGCATGTGAAGTGTCATGAATCGGATAAAGCTTTCTGCTGCTTCCCACGCAGAGAGAGAACAAACTTCCCCCAAATAAAGATGACAGCAGAACCCAGAAGGAGGAGGACATGGGCAAAGAAAAGTTCATCGACTCATAGAATGGTTTAGGTTGGAAGGGACCTTTAAAGATCATCTAGTCCAACTCCCTTCTTAAAAGCATTGCAAGGCTGGTTCTATTTCTACGGAGACCAGAAAGAACTGATACTTGAACTCTCAAGTCTTACTCACTGAGCATCTTAGAACAGTTGGGGTTGGAAGGGACCTTTAGAAGTCATCTAGTCCAACCCCCCCTGCAATGAGCAGGGACATCTTCAGCCAGAGGGCAACTTCTCTTGCCATGCCCTGACGCCCCTGAACTACCGTGCAGAACAAGCCTGTGCTACTCCCCACAGAGCCGCTGCCACCTCCCAGGGCACTGCGGGCAATCATCTGCTGCCAGATCACCACCACTGCACTTTGGACAAGCAGTTAGAAGGAAAAGCAGCACGGGCACAAGTGGCAATTAAATTTCTCGCAGCATGAACACATTTTTTGAGCTACGTCTAATACACGGAGCAGAGCATGCAGCAAGGTAAGCTGCAGGATGGACAAGTTGGGGTTTCAAATGGCAAAGTCTTCATCCCCATCTCAGCTGCTGGAAAGCAGCACAAATGCCACAACATTCAAGGCTTTTGCAGCAGTGTAAACCAAGTATGGGAGGATGACCAGCCACTGAAACATCAGCTTGTGCTTGGATGATTAGAACCATAATCCTCAGCAGTAAGGAGAGAGAGGAGGATAGGGGACACCCAAGTATCACTTCACATCATCCACAAATACAACGGCAAATCAATTACATTCCCACAGCCACGTGCTTGGTTCCAGGACGGAAAGAGAAATCTGCAGCAGATGAAGTTTCAGAAGGCACATTAGCGTACCAGCAAACTCACAAGTATGAGGACAGGAGATAAAGTTCTTTGCCTCAACCTCTTAAAGAAAGACTCAGTTTTATGCATCTTTCTGCTATTCCACCAGTGTATACTCACTTCAAGTTACTGGAGTCCTCCTTAGCTAAAGACTGCAATGACTTTACTTCTTTTTCTGATTTCTTTCTCTTCTGATCAAACTCCTTCTCCACTGCCCTCTAAGAAGAAGGAAAAAAAAAAAAAAAAAAGAAAAAAATGACTCAGGTTTTAAAAGTTCATGTAAAGTGCAGACCAAGTAAGCTTGATCGATTCTGGTTAAAAAAAGAAAAGACACGATATCAGAATCGACAAAGGGGGAACGCAGAGCACAGCGGATATGGATTTCAGGCTCACTGACAAGTATCCTCAAATGACATTTTATCTACTTGGGTTTAGAAAGATTAATCATTTTGTAGTGACGGGGATGCAACTGCGAAACCTCTTGTTGCTAATGCTAATCAAAATTAAGCCACTTCCAATGCTGAAAATAAGCATTTCACCAGTTCTGGATGAACTTTCTTCTCCTCCCTCAGTCTGAATCGTACAGACAGGTATTCAGATTCCTCCTGGGAAAGTCATGAACTGCAAGCAGTTGTGTTTTGTGATACACCTTGTCAGAGGGAAGATAAAAACTGCATTCACAGGGGAGTTAGATCACTCAGCTTGCCCAGCTGTGGTCCATAGGATAGAGCCATGCACTCCCCAGTGGCCTGAGAATGTTTTGCAAGCTGGAGGAACTGTCTGAAGCCACGGGGCGTGAGCATGTCTGGAGCAGATTTTTAAAAAATGCATGGTCTCAGTTTTGAAAGTTTAAGGCACCAAGTTCTCTTTGTCTGCTTTTCCCAATAAAAGCCTCAGAAATGCCACTGCAGTGCTCTCCAAATTCAGCAGAAGCAAGTCTAAGCACATCCCAGCCCTTCCTGCAGGTCTCATCACTTCAGCTGCCATCTGGGAGAAGCTGAATCTGCCACTCACCCACAGGAGCTGCAGGGAGGCAGCGGCCTCACTTAACCTATCAGGAAACTAGTCTCACCCTGAAGCAGCCCATAGCCTCGGCACCCACAAAAGCTGCACGGGTGGAGCTGGGCCCCAAACACCCCAGACAAGCCGTGCATCTCATCCGCACCTCGCTTGTGTCCCGTCAGGGAAGGCACTAATTCCTCCAGGAGTGCTAGACAATGATGCCAAAGGAGAGGGGGCAACACTTCCAGGTTAGTCAGGTAAAACTCTATAATTATGCTGTTACTTAATTCACAAGCTCTAGAAGGACAACAAAGGGCAACCAAAGGCTGATGATGCAGCAAAGATGTCAAGGGGACCCCTGGACAGCGACGGTGTTTCCAGTCTCCTGTCCTGGTGGCATCTGGACACAGAGAGGCTGAGGCAAGAGGCTGTACTAAGCAGCCTCTGCATTTGATTTGCATTCACCTCAGGTCCTGACGCTCTCGGAGGGTCTTCTGCTTCACTGCCACTCGACGTGCTCTCTGAGTCTGAAGAGCTGTCTGAGTCACTGGTGCTCCCTGACTCCGGGCTGATGGAATGTGCTGATGCCACACTCCTGGGCTGCGACTGTGGGGCGCTCCAAGGCCACCATGAGCTAAAATTAGAAGGCAGCATGGCTGAAGGTTACTTACTCTATTGACATGGCAGGATTCAAAATTAAAGCTGACACCCTGTGTTTTGGCACTGAGAGGAGAGGGGAGAAGGCCAAAGGAATACATTGTTAGACTCAAAAGATGAAGCACTGGAGTAAAAAACCTCTGGAAATAAGAAAACCTGCAACTCCAACCCAGACAAATACTGCAGCAGGACATCACTGCTGCAATGTCAAGCTGCATTTAGCCAGCCAAAGTTTAGAAAACAACTGAAACTCTCAAGCGCTTTTCTGAAAGCCCCAACCCTCAAAAGAAAAATTTCCAATCAAGGCTAACAAGACAGAAACATACATTCCAGGATGGTTTCTCCTTTTGTATTCTCCCCTTGAAGTTTTCACTCCTTCCTCTGTGTTACTCGCTCAAGGTGCTAGAACTGCTTCATTGACAGCCATGTCAAGGAGCAGCAGTTTTTCCAACACCCTCCCTGACTCAAAAGTGGTTTTCTCCAGCACTGACAATGGGAGTGAATGGAACCGAGGGAGAGCCATGACTTTTATGCACAGCTTCTTTTCATTTTGAAATGGCCTTACAAAATCAAAACGTTCATTTTTTGACTTTGAAACCTCTTTCCAACATCATACATTTGTATGATTTGGAGGCAAGCTCCTCCCTGATCCACACTGGTATCGTGAGAACGCTCTCTTTCAAGAGCTTGCAGGGATGCAGTTCATGCCAAGAACTGGCGGGCCCTTCTGCAAGCCTCATTTTATAGACCATTACCCTGTGCTTGAAGAATACAGGTATTAAGCCAAAATTGGATGTCCATGCTCTCCTATAGGAAAAATTATGGGCTTCTCCACCTTTCTTCCTCTAATGCTGGCACATGGCTGATCAGCCTACCTTGAATATTGCTTCTGGTTAGCAATCCATGGCAGGAATGGTGTACAATCACTTGCCTTATCGGGAGGAGCTGAAACAGCCTCAGGGAGTCTACCTGACCCTTCGCTGTTCTTCACCCACTTGGCTGTTTTGGGCTTCCTTCTGAACTAAAACTGGACTCACCCATCACTACTACACCTGAAAATCCCATCAGCTCCAGTGTGATCTACATACACACTCATGGACGGGAAGAGCACAAAACAAGGGAACAGCTGGGGAAATGGAATCCTGCTTCATAGGCAAAATCCAGCATGCCTGGAGTATCCATTTCTGACTGGAGCTTTTGGTAAAACCCCACACAACTAAAGCCACTTTTCAGCAGCAGCTTCAGGCAGTTAGAAACCAAAGCCTGTATCTACAAGAGAAACCAGGAACCCTTACCCATCTACCCCCTATAGAAAAGGTAGTTTGGTATTTCCCCCCCTATTTTGGTCTAGCTAGTAGTTTGGGAACAAACCTGTATCTTGGAGGAGCAAGCAAAGAAGGTGGTGGCTTTTCAACAACCTGTTTTGTTCACAAAAACAAAGAGGAGAGGGGGAGGAAAGGTGAGCTTAAGGAACTCAGCTCCACAAGTCACGATGGGATGTCTGTGTGCCTAGTGCATAAGAACATCGAAAACTGACTTGGTCGTCACCACTCTCTTCGCTATCACTGAGCTGCAGGTCGTCCTGGAGCATTCTGAAAGACAACCACAAGAGAAACATCAGCCAAGGCAGGCACGGTTTCAAGCAGCACACACTGAGAAAGACTTGGTTTGCGCCTGCCAAAGCAAACCAGCCTCCCACATCCTTTTTGAACATTCGGCATGCTCAGTCTCCTAAACCCTGTCGTTACCTAAACGAGGGATAAAAAGTTAACACACAACCTGGACATTTCGCCGGGCTTTCCAAATGGTCTCAGGACGGTTTGCAACGCAGGTCAGAATCGCTGGCTGCCAGCTACAGCCCTGTGAGGGGACTGCTCCTCAGCGCCGTTACCTAGCGCACTCACAACACAGCCAACAAAGGTTACCTAGCACACCAACACAGCCGTTACCTAGCACGCCAACACAGCGGTTACCTATCACGCCAACACAGCAGTTAACCTAGCACGCCAACACAGCGGTTACCTAGCACGCCAACACAGCCGTTACTTAGCACGCCAACACAGCGGTTGCCTAGCACGCCAACACAGCCGTTACCTAGCAGGCCAACACAGCGGTTGCCTAGCACACCAACACAGCCGTTACCTAGCACGCCAACACAGCGGTTACCTATCACGCCAACACAGCAGTTAACCTAGCACACCAACACAGCGGTTACCTAGCACACTAACACAGCGGTTACCTAGCACGCCAACACAGCCGTTACCTAGCACACCAACACAGCGGTTACCTATCACGCCAACACAGCCGTTACCTAGCACACCAACACAGCCGTTACTTAGCACGCCAACACAGCCGTTACCTTGCACACCAACACAGCCGTTACCTATCACGCCAACACAGCCGTTACCTAGCACACCAACACAGCGGTTACCTAGCACACCAACACAGCTGTTCCTAGCACACCAACACAGCGGTTGCCTAGCACACCAACACAGCGGTTACCTAGCACACCAACACAGCCGTTACCTAGCACACGAACACAGCGGTTAACCTAGCACACCAACACAGCGGTTACCTAGCACACCAACACAGCGGTTACCTAGCACACCAACACAGCGGTTACCTAGCACACCAACACAGCGGTTACCTAGCACGCCAACACAGCCGTTACATATCACACCAACACAGCGGTTGCCTAGCACGCCAACACAGCCGTTACCTAGCACACCAACACAGCCGTTACCTAGCACGCCAACACAGCCGTTACCTAGCACACCAACACAGCGGTTACCTAGCACGCCAACACAGCGGTTACCTAGCACGCCAACACAGCTGTTCCTAGCACACCAACACAGCCGTTACCTAGCACACCAACACAGCGGTTACCTAGCACGCCAACACAGCTGTTCCTAGCACACCAACACAGCCGTTACCTAGCACGCCAACACAGCAGGGCAACTTTTTTACTTAGAGCAACTTAGAATGATTTCTGAATACTGCTTAATAATCCTGCTACTGCCACCAAAAATGTGTTGCGAGCACATTAGTGGTATGCGCAGTTTTGAAGAAGTGTTTAAAAAATTTTTATAAGAGCTGCCAAACTCTTCTGTTTATCACATCAAATATTTTTGTTGACAATAAAGATAAAATGCTGTTTGTGCTGCAAGAGGTGCGATGCTTCAAATGTTTCTGAAAAGCAGCCACATTTGAAGCCCACGATTATAACAAAGATGTAAGTCACTGAAACATTACACACACACCCCCCCTCGGCTCAGACATCTTACAACTCGAAAAACACAAAGCTTGCTTAAAAAATGAGGAAAGAGGAAAGATAATTAGGCTACCAGATAACCCAAACCGTTCTATGATCCTATGCTCTTCTTCCAGCACTTTCTTCTGTAAATAGAATTTAGGAAACTCCTAATCCACATTTGTATGATACAGCCTTTATCACGGGATTTTTTGGCTGTGACTCTCTTCTGCCTGAAATGAGCAGCAGGTTTCCTGTTCACATAAATTGCTACTGAAGCAAATCACAGAGGGAGTCTTTCCAGCCTGGTTTATTTGCCTTACTCCTTATGGCTGAGATAGCACACAGCATTTTCCCAGACACTGGGAACATCTTCTTCTGAATAATAAAAAAAAAAGAAACTGGTGTAAGTTAGGGCTGAGCACTGAAGAAGGGTATCATGCAGTTTCTCATAGTGCAAAGCTCTTCCTATTAATGCAGTGCAGTGGTTTTGAAATAATTCTAACATACTCCAGCAGCTGGAGAGGGGAAGAGCACTGCGTGACCAGGTAGCTCCGTGCAGACTGTGGCCTGAGTGCCATTGCCTTACAGTGCCCATTGCAGTTTAGAGATCAGCGGATGGATACTGCGCTCCTGGAAAAAGTGAGTTCAGCTCACAACTGCTTGCCCATGAAAACAGAAGGTGTCATGTAAAGGACAGAGACGGGTGGAACAGCTCTAGTGCCTGGTACCTCGCTGTTCCATCTGCTTACTGCAGGGGGTGAAGCTGTGCAAAATGCAGAGCAGGGAAGCACACAGGGGCTAAGGGTGCAGCAGAGGTTCTCTGCAAAGCCAACTGGAGAAGAATTTTAAATACAACCTCTGGTGTGTTTGAAACAGATTTTAAGGCCTAGTGAAAGGTGTTCAGGACGGAGCTCTCTCGTAATATTACCAAAGCAACCGGGGTGCTGCTCCACAGGCCCGAGAAGTGTCCTTAGCCCGCTTCTTGTATAGTCCTAACCCCTTGGCTGCTGTGGAAATGCTCAATATCTCGGGCTTTTGGTATTATTATGTTTGACCACCTGTCTGCCAGCTGTGCTGTGAGTTGAGCACACCAACCAAGCAACACAGGCTGTCTCCTACAGGCAAGTACAAAGAGGGGAAAAGATGCAAAATTTATTATAACATGGAAAAATTCCTTTAGGTTTTTTGCCATTAAAAAAAGTTTAATATTAGAGTGGTCAGCCCAGAAAGACATTTATATGGATAAATGATTTAGATTTCACCGACGAAGATTTTCTACATCCAGTAGGCAAGTGCTGAGAGATCAGTTTAGCCTCTTGGGCTTTTGCAGCGTAATTTTGCTGCTTGTAAAACAAATATCATGGATTAAACTAGATTCATTTTTCTGGCAGACGGAGCAGCTGTCTTCTGCCAAGTTCCCTGCTCAATCCTTCCTGCCAGTGCTCGCTCTTAAATTAGGAAATTTGTCAGCCACTACAACTACTACAACACTGAAGTAGGAATGATTCTTTGCATACATTAATAGCAACACAAGTTATATTTCCAATTCACCTTTCAGTTACTTAATAGAGGAGTACTGTCCAGGAGAGAGCCTGCTCATCACAGCTTGCTCAGTCATGTCCTGGAAGGATGATTAAAAGCAAGTGTCAGAAGAAACTCTTCCTCCTAGAGGAGGCGCATTACACATCCTACCCTCTTGCAAAAGGATGTAAATACAGTAGAACTCAATGTTACCTCTGAATAATCTCTTAATATTAATGGTCAACCCACTAAAAAAAAAACAATCCCCCATAGTCTTATGAGCTACCAGCACTAAAAACTCAACCAGGCCTCCAGAAACATGTTTGGTTTTATTTTTCTTTCCCAAGGAATGATCAATATTGAAAATGTGGAGTCACCAAATTAGCTTCTCTATGACTCCTGTGCAAATGCCACTCTTCTGGTTAATTTATTAACAGCACCTTGGCAAATGCAGGGCCTGCAGTCAGGATTGCTGGGGTGCAGCTCAGCAGAGTTTATCAGATAAGTTTCTTAATGAAGCACAAGAAATGGCAGTATCCTGCTCAGCCTCTCTGCTGTCCTGGGGGGGAGTGCATAAGCATTGCTTATTTTGCACAGGTTTTTTTGTAGCTGAATGAAATGTAACTGCAGAAGTGTGAGAGTGATTGGGTAAGTGGTGCCTTCCCCGTAAGGTGACACTTCTGTACCATTCAGGTGCTTTTCTGCTCTCTGATTTCTCCCTCTCACCTGCCCCCAGGATTTTCACTTACAAATCTAGAACAGCTACACCATTCAGAGGGGAGTTTTCTTTGCAGTGTGAGCTGTAAATTAGAAAAAGAGAAAACTCCAGGTAACTGTAAAAGGCTGCAGTAGTTTACAGTCACTCCAAGGCACCATCTGGGGTGTGGAGGTACCCTGCAGTATTGTTCGAGGTGAGGTCTCAGTGTGACCTTCCACAAACTGAGGAGTGAGAAGTGATGAAGATTTAGCCTCATTTCTGCAATAAAAAAGCAAGGTAGCCATGTTAATCAAAGTGTAGCCAAGATAACCAAAGTGCTTGGTGTGGGCCAGGTAGAGAGAGACAAAGCATGAATCACAGAAGTTACTTGGGAGATGTGGGAAGCAAAATAGTTGAGGAAGACTTATCCTGGGGGAAAAAATCCACTGGATAACTCCCATGATGTACTTACTACCTGACCCTTTGGCAACTTCTGCTTTATACAGTCCCCAAGCATGAATAGACACCTGGGCTGCCAGGTAGGGACAGTGAAAATGCATCAGGGGAAGTCCTCGGGAGCAGCTCGATGGGAAGCTGGCAGACATGAAATGTGAGAAAAGCAGCAGAGCTTCTGTACCTATTACAGAAGCTGGAGGTGCATCCTCTTTCTTAGCACTGCAAACTGCCTTTTGCATTTAGCTTTCTGTCTGCAAAGAATGGGAGCATCCTTCCCTCTGCACCCTTATTGCACAGGACATTGCAGGTACTCATTCGAATGGTGACCTCTGTGATTACCAACCCCAACCCACTCCTGTCTACCTGGTGTGTGTCACCTGTTTGCACCCAGGGGTTTATTAACCCGTTCAGGTTATGTTCCCACTACTCGTGTTAGATTATTATTTGAGACTTGCTGCTCTAAGAGAGTTTATGAAACTAGAAGTGTTTGGTTAAATAGGGAGAAAAACATTGAAAATGGAAGGAGGAAAAAGTCTCAAGTAAGATCAAGAAACGAGTGAAAATATGTGCATGACTGAGATGTACAGGACAAGTACTAACAGGTGAAGGAGTTGTAGGAAAAATAGTCAAGGGGAGGAGGAAAAACAATATTGTGAATTTGATGCAAAGAGGTGTTATTTTATGGCCACTGAGTTTGGACTAGATGCTTACAACTAGAGCTTCCAGCCTACAAGGGGCTTTTCTGTGTTAGAAAATCAAAAGTTAGCAAAAGAAAAGGATGAACAACTTGAGGTTTTTAAAGAGTTTTTTCTGGAAATGCATCCTGAGACTGAGGAGTTCTGTGGGTTCTTTGATACTTAACAACTGAGTACTTCATGTGACTTGGCAAGAGGGGCAGAATTAGGCAAAGGAGGTGGGTTTTTTGTTGTTTTCCCCTTGTAGTTGGCTGCATACTTTTTCATAGCATTTATAGGAACTTTGCTCTATTCTTTAATGAAGGGTGATGGTGAATACCGAGTATAGTATTGCCAGTGAGGATGGATTCATTAGTGAATAAACTATTAGTTTCTGGGGGAATAGCAGCTGTTAGAGATGAACGGAACAGATCCTTCCTTAAATAGTTATAAGGCTGCTGAGAATGTTGCAGGATTTATGATGTTAGAGAGCATGGATACGGTGAAGTGGATAAGGTATTTATTCAGGAAGGCAAATGCACAACAGATGTGTTTCTCCCCCATATATTCTTCAGAACTCCCTCTTTGCTCTTCACCTTTTAAACAGTCCTAGCCTGCCAGCCTTACTAAAACACTTCTATTTTTAAAATTTTAGATTTAACAATATTAACCATTTAAGATGTTAGTAACATCTGTTGCCCAAGAAACACTGCAAGTCTTTCAGTGGAGTCTGTTCTTTCATGTTAAGGTAGGAAGTCCCTGGTTTAGAAGGTCTTTAACTGATAACCACATAAATGGTGTCAAGGGCTTTTTCAGCTCAGCTCTGGTTTTAGCCTGGCTGACATTATGAACCTCTGTATTTGTGCTTGGGTTTAACTGGAATTAACTGTGTTCATGTTACTGAGAAACAATCACAGAATAGTAAATGGAAAGAGGAGGAAATTTCAGATACACCAGTTTAAGGTGACAGAAATACATGAATGCATGTTCAAGCACAGTCTATAAACATAAAGACATTGGGATTATGTCACTATTAACTCTCCTTAAATGCAAACCAGTGATCTCCTAGTTAAAAAAAAAAAAAAAGCCAACACACATGAAGGGAAAATGATGCTGTTTAATTCAACTATGCTGACTTTTACTGTGGTTATTTTACTGACACTATTTTTGTAGAATGAAGTAGAGGGATGTTAGATTTGTCACTAGTCTCTTCAAGGAATCCTTCACTCTCTCTCAGTATCTCAGTTTTGCCTTAGTTCTTCAGCATCTGTTTGTCCTCTGGCTTTGGAGCAAATCAATGTATATTATAGATTCCTGCTCTTAAAGCTTCACAGGAATTTTTTTCATATCTATATTATACAAGAAATAACATACTTGACAATGAACTGCTGAGTTATTTGCAATTTGTTCTCTGTCTTCTACCAGTGGGAGAGTAAGGGGACTTACACGTGCTTATGTTTAGTAAAACCACTGAAGCTTGGACAAGAGTTTCTAAGGTGTTTTTGTTGTGAAAAATTTTCCTCTCATGTCCAACTGGAATATCCCCAGGAGTAACTTGGGCTCATTAGCCCTTGTCTTTTCAATGGGGCTCCTTTAAAAAGGCAGTCTCCATCTTCTCTGCAGCCACCCTTTAAACCCTGGAAGCAGAGCAGCTGCACAGGCTGGCACCAGAGGATCTGTCTCTGCTGACCTCAGGGACTGCCTGAGTGACTGACAAACTGAGCGAGATCTGTGGGGCGAGTCACCTGCAGAGAGCAATGCCCGGCTCAATCTCTCACACTGAAATTGAGAATTAGCACTGGCTAAAGGATGCTGGGTTTTGAATCCTAGTCCACACGCCTGGATTCTGTTTCTCTAGCTCAACCAAGAGGCAAGTCCCTGCACCCGTGGGACCCTGGAAAATGGAGAGGAGTATACTCTTCTTGATACTCATGAATAAATCACCCTACATAATAACCAAGCAGAATCTGAAATTGTAGCCTCCTCCTCCAACACGCAGAGGTGCTAACAGAATTTAATTGCACTGATACTTAATGAACATAAAGCAGTTTTATGACAATTAGAGTATCTTATTCAGATGAAAAAGTACAAATGTTAAGCAAGCAGCATGGGATGACGGCTGAAATTACAGCCCAGGGACAAATCTCAGGTCAAACCTCGGAGAAGAGTTCTTACCTGACCAAATAAGGAAGTTTAAAAAACAATTGAAGCCACACACACACAAAGTTAACTTACAGCTTTCAAAGAAAGAACACCATAAAATCCTGCTGATACTCCGGGGGGGGGGGGGGGGGGGGGGGGGGAAGTCTCTCTCGTGAAAGAAAGAGTGCTGCATGAGAAAGTGAAAAATATTTGGGCTAATTTCAGGTTTCGGACCATCAGATAAGTTTCCTCTAACAGCACTGAGTTACTGGGTTTAAAGCACTTATTATGGCCACTCTGGCTTGTCCCAATCCAGCTACCATATTTTCAAAGAGCTGCATGGGTATTTAGCCACATACCTCCTATTAAAGCTAAATTGTCTTAAATAAAAGAGCCATTGTGTGTCTAACTACCCATGCAGCTCCTTGAGAAATTTTAAGAGACTATATTCACCTGACATTCTCCCCTTTTCCATGAAGCAGGGAGGGAGGAATCACCCTTCTCAAGCAATACTGCTTGCAAACTAAGTTTTCATGCATTGCATTAGTGGCATTCACTACTGGCAGACGCCTTGCTACTTAAAAAGTTACAGTCTTCACAGCACTATAGAGGTACTTGAGGTGGCCACAATTAAACTGTGCAAGTTTGATTATATACGCAGGTTTTCACCAGCTGAGAATCTAGTTCATAGGTTTTCAGTGACCAGATCTATAAAGTTAGCAACAGGAAAAATGGGAATAGGCTATTTGTGAATGGTCACACTGAACACCTTGTGCTTTATCACTCATCATTTATTTTAGTGTGATGTGACTTAGCCCACATGGATATTGGTAAAATGTGTGTTATTCCCTAAATTCCTTCACAAACATTTGGAAGCACATTGCATGTTACCCCTCCGTGGAGGGAGTGTTCCAGAATAAACAAAGATGCCCTCACATCAAAAACCAAAAGCACCTTCAAAGAAATCTTTCCTACTGCTCCATCTTAGCTGTTGTCAAATGGGAAGGAAAAGCAAAAAGAGCAGCAACAAGTTTTCTAGCAGAACTTGAAGAACTAGTTGAGGTTCAACGTGTACCACTTCAGTCTGAACTTGGCTCCGTATCAAATCCTGTTCACACTGAAGTAGCATGCTCACTCTCCTAGTGACTTTCACCCAACACTTATCTTTTACAGTACAGCTCTAGTTCTAAAGTGGCCTTTCACCTGTGTTGTATTACGCACAGTTTTAGTTGCCTACATAACAGTTGGTCTGTATTGTTTCCGCTCCTGTTCAGCATTACCAAAAGTTTTGTTTTCTTCTTTTGGCAGTGCAAAAGAAGTACACTTGATTCTGTTTCCAATTTCCTAAGATCCTCTGTGATCAGAGGTAATACTCACTTTACAAAAGATTCAGAAAATTAATTTACATTGCTTCAGCCTTTTTCTCCCACCTCCAAGGTCATTGACCGCTACACTCCTCTGACCACCGTTTTCATTATTAAGCGGCTTAGTGAGGATGTTACTCTGATTTAGAGAATGCTGCTTTACTGGAAGCAAGTTCCAAAGAGTCTCTTTCCTCTTGCATTCAATGTGTTAAGCATTCACTATCAGCTCTGGGATTTACCAAGAACTCAGAAAAACCTGTTCTCCCTTTCCATCAAAGATTAGAAAAGGTAGGGGTTTCTACAGTTACAGTGACCTGGGTGCAGGAGATCCCTTTACCAAGAGTGAACTCTGCTTCACTGAAATTAGATTCTCCCTATGGCTATTTTAAAAGTTCTCACAATCGTCTAGCCAGCATTGAAGGGAGTCCACTAGTGACTGTGCAACCAGCATTTTCTGTGCTCTGTCCTCTCCCAGGAAACGGAAGGCTTTTATCTGTTGTCAGCCAAGAAATATTCACTAGACTGAAAGTCTACTGCATGCTTTTTGGAAAGCTGCACAGCTGGAGGTAAAGGCTGAACAGCACTGAGATTTACTTTCTAATCTTTTTCAAGTTCTGCACTTCACACTGGGGGCGCCCTCAAGGGCTGTTCACTACAGTACAGTATGAAACTAGCAATATGAAAACCTATTTATTCTCCATCTAAGTCGTTGAAGGCAATTAATACTTCTATCTTCCTATGTGCTTCATTGACAGGGTACATAAAAGGAGAAATGGAATGAATTCATATATAGTTTTTAAAAAAAAAAAAAAAATCCATCTATAAAGTTAGTCCCAGAAAAGAGGTAATGCAGCCTACACATTAGTCTCTTACTTTGTGAGTAACACAGAAGACTTCTACATGAGTAAAAACAAACACCAAGTTGCTGAGCTGCAGAGTAACAGTTCCAGATCTGTGTCTATGTTATCACTTTAGACCCAGCCTTTCAGAGAGACCTTCACTCAGAAGCGACATTCTACCTCAGACCATTACATGATAACAAGATTTGCACAGCACAGTTAGGAACCAAGTATTTGGCCAGTAGGTTCTTCCTGCAGCCATGGCTAACTAGGGCTGCAGATCACATACCACAGAAACATCTGAACACCTAATCGCATTATTTACGCCTCAGAAAATTAATTTTACTTCCTGTTTTTTGCCTCAAGAAATTGCGGGCATTGAAAGAAACCGTAAAGCAAAAGCAGACAATTCATAGATAGTGTTGCACACATGTGGATGCCACAGCAAGGACAATTCTCACAGCAGCAAGATCACTGTAGTTTTGCTGCTAGAAGATTGCAGCCCTGAGCTTCAGAGCTGAGCTCTTCTCTTACTGTGCTCCTCAGGCAGGCGGCCTCGAAAGACATGGCATAGCCAGGAGGCCCACATGCAGCAGAAGTCAGGTTAGAGAAGGTAGAGTGTCACAGCAGAGCCCACTTGATACAGCATGGCACATGGAGAAAGATCTCACGCCCGATAGAAAGCCCTGCATAAGCCTCTGGAGCCTAAAGTTTATACTAGAATCTGCATCTCATCACACTGAAGTGACACGGATACAGTACACCAATCACCAAAACCTAACTCAAGTGTTAAGAAGATGATTCATGAACAAAAAGTTCTGCCTAACAGTACCCACTGCTTTCTAGGATCACTGCAACCAACTGTATTTCTCCAGACTGTAGCGCGTATTCAGTGCCACTATCCATGTACATTACACAACAGTCCCCAGAAACATGAAGAACCTGCTGGTCATTCCTCAAGGGAAGGAACCACTAGTTTAACAAAAAGCATAGTTACACTTATGGGGACTACCTGGCAAATTTACAGGCACACAAAGACCACCATTCTGCCCTCCACTTCCCCCCAACGGCTGTAACTGAACATTTTTTTTTCCCACCCAGTTTTCAGCTATCTTAAAACGCCACACTATTTTCATGGCCATGTTGAAGTGACCAGAATTCTTTTATTTCTCAAGATGTGTATGATTTTAGCTGTGTAACTCTTTCATCTCTTTAAGTGCTGGTCATTTGCTCAGGTGATACAGCAAATCATGTAACACTAAGCATTAAAGAATGACTTTTTGAGCTCACACTTGTCCCTGGTTTCACACTAGGATAAAATACTCCTCAAGTTTGGCAAATGAGAGCATAATTAAAAGCAACCTTGCACAAAGTAGTATTATTTCCTAAATATCTGAAATAATTAAATATTCCTGCACAAAATAGCAAAGAACACCGCCTAGAAACTTCTTTTCGAAGAGTGGACTGAGCCATCCCAGAAAGGGGTTACCATATCTAGTTATCACTGATTAAACAAGAGCTCCTCAGGGAAAACAGAGCGCTTCAAAGATGGAAAACTTCTCTGGCAACAAATTCCTACTGCATCAATTTTCAACCATCTCAGAAAACAGTAACACAGTACATCTGAAATCTTCACAGCAGTCTTCCCTCTGAACACCTCCCTTTCATTACATTGGTGCAGACAGCAAGCAAAAGAAGGAAGGTCTTTCAGACTAAAATGAAATTTGTTAATAGAAAAAGACCAAATACACATTATTTAAGAGGAACCAGGTGGGTGAAAGTACAATAGACATAAATGTGACTGCTAGATATACAGCTGTGAGCTCCCACAGACTGTGGGCTTATTTGCACAATTGCCATTCTTTTCTCACAGCATAAAGAAAACTTAAAAAAAAAAAAAAAAAAAAAAAGGAGTAAGTTCATTTATATCACCTGGAAATCCTTTGTATTTTAGTAGACTTGATGTACCTGAGAATGAACCCTGTATTCAGCCGCTCAAAACCTGTCAGTGTTTCCCCACACCCTGGAACACCCATCCCAGGCCGTAGATTCCTGCAGGCAGCCCCTGAACTGCCTTATTTACAAGCAGTTGCATGAACACCAGCATAAAGTCAGCATTACTTCCTTGCTTACCTTGCACATGCCAATTCCCTGACTGGGCAACCAATCAAACAGAAAAGAACAATTATTTATGGTTTACTTTATCAACTACAACAAAGAAGCCCCATGAACAATGCCCCAGGCTGGTTATGGGGGCCAAAATCACAAAGCTCTCTAAAAGATGAGATCTGGGTATGACTGTACTCTTTCAGCTCCTCTCCAACTACTCTGAATTACATTATTGCTTCAGAAGAATATGGTGGTAGGCTTTAGTTAATTTTTAGTATTTTTTTCCTCTAAATTTGGAGGTATAAATACAGTGGAAAAGCCAAAACAGTGTTTAGGTCACACTATGACTTTCAAAGCTCTCATCCCCTTCATCGTTCTGTAATACAGCTCATGTAACCCCCGTGAGTTGCCCCTTCATAATTACCCAGGAAGAACAGCACAAATACACAAATATCAGATGGGAAGCCCAGAATGGAAGCAAGCATACAGGGAACATCAGGAGAGTGTCTTTAGCTTTCAATTTCTCCCTCCCCATTTCAGTGTAAGGACTATGGGAACACACAGACTATGGGAAAATAGTGACTGTGAACAAACAGCAGCAGAACCAACAGCCTTGTCCTTGGTCAGCTCCAGGACCAGCGGGTCTCCACAAGAGCACAGCTCCACCCAGACAGCGGTTATCCATGTCTGGATGAGCTGCCTAGCCACACTGCCATCACAGGAGCAATTATTAAAAAGCTCAATATAATTTACTTGTGTTTTATGTTAGAGCAGAATTATTTATTATTCGTTTTATGTTATTTTTTGTTTCCCTTCAAACAATGGGCCCTATCAAGAACGGGTTGAAAACAAGCACACCTACACAACCTCCCTAGAGCCCTGCCAGCTAAAGGGGTGAGCCTCTGCCTCCTCAAGCACAGGAGACCAGCTAGATGAAGCTGCCCAGCTGGGAGTTCCCTGCTGTGGGCTCAAGTTTACAATTCAAAGTGACTATTTTTTGACAGATGTTAAGTTTCCACATGAAGTTGAACACCATGCTATCATGGAAAAAGGCAAGAAAAACTTCAGCAAGGTCTTACTACAGAGCTAATGGGTATGAATATTTCTCCCAGCTCTCACACAGAATTGAGGTGTTTCAGCAATTATCAGTATCCATTCCTCTCTTTAGAGCTTCCCTGCAAGCCATCAGAACTATATGCGATCTCTGCACTAAATGAATGAATTAATGGCAAGGACTCCTCAGCATGATAAGAGATAGTGCATCGGGGGTATTAGGATCAGGCTTTAATGCCCAAAACCAGTCTCACAGCCATGCCTGAGCCATAATGGAACTAGAACAAATACCAGTGCTACACAACATCAGCTGTCCAAGGAGTTGGGTCCCCACCCCCACCCAAAATAAAACTAAAGAACACCACAAAGATTAAACAGGTTAATTCCCTTCCTCTATCAAGAGGAAAGTAAGTGTTTCTGCTCTCTATTTAAAGCTATTCATAAACAAAGATACAACACATTCATCTGTAGAAACTTCCATTCAGGTCAGAGAAAACCCTTTTTAAACATTAACAAGCTACACCTCTTCAGCACTTCCTATAAAATAAATATTACCTATAAAATGAAGATAGTATTGTAAATTAAAAAAAAAAACAAACAACCCACAAACAGAAAAACTACAGGAGGCATATCCCATCGAATTTGGGCAACCCAACACCTACCACAAGGTTTTTTCCTTCTTCAGGTGTTAGCTAGCAGAGATCACTGTTCTTCTAATTTAAGATTGTTTCTCTAGAACAAGTGCACTTTCCACTCAACTTTCTTCCCCAAAAGGAAACACCTTAATGGTAAACTGCAGTGGCAAAGAATTTTGTGTGTGTAATAGCTCTGGAGGGACCAGAGTTCAAATCAAATCTTTACAGAACCAAAAATACCTAGGCTGTCTATAGGAGATGCAAACACTTCAGAGGGACACTCAAACTCACCACCTTAGCTTTCCCCTTCGAGTGAAACCCCAAGATATTGAAGAAACCTGCGATCCACACACCAGCTGCTTATCCAAACACCAGCACACACAGACCTTGCTAAGCAGACCCTTTGCTTGCGCTCAGCTATCAAGCATCTAAGGTCCTGTCTGCACTTCCACATCAGTGACTATCCCCAACATACTGTCGCTGTGTCTGATGGCTGCTGGTGGAATCAAAGGAGGCTCCTCTTCTAAGGTCAGAGAAGATTGTGATGTGGGCAAAAATGAGGGAAGAGAAAAGGCCACTGGTGGATTTGGACACGGTTGCAACAAATACACAGCACAGTGCTTACACAGTGGAAAAGCAAAAAAGGCTTCAACACCCCCTGCTATCACCTCACTAGTTCCTAGACATTGAAGGCTGCACCCCACTCCCACATGGCAGAATAGCAGAATCCTTCAGCTGATGGGCTCAGGTAAGCCAAGTAGAGAACAGCTAGAAATAACACTGCCAAGTGATTACAACTGGTTGTAAATTCAAACAGCATTTTGATTCATTAATCTCCAACAGCTAAAGACAAACCTAAAGCAAACTCAACATGATTGTAGACTAAGCACTCATACTGGGGCTATTTTTCAGCCTGCCGAGAGAGAATGAGCTGATCAGAGACACACTTCATTGAGAGCAGCCACATTAGTGCTGCTTCAGCAAGCCTGCAGTTAGTTCCCATTAACTGACCTCTTTTAGAAGCTGCTAATTATAATTATTATCGGTACATAGAATTAGTATGGTATTATAAAACCATAATTAACCTTAGCTTCAATTTGAAGTGAAACCTGTCCACCTCCTGATGATACCGCACCTGCCCTACAAGCCAGTGCAAGTTTATCTCTAGTCTTTTGGTGGCAGTGTCCTGGTGATGAGCTGTGACTCATTTCCCATTAAACGGCACAAGCATTCCAGACCTCCCTGGGAAAGCAGCAGAGCAGAGGTACTGTTTTGCTGGCTCAGTGGACAGTGGCCAGTTGAAATCCTACCAGGTGACTGCAGGGAAGCCAGGACCCCACTACAACTGGCAGCACCAGGAGCTAAGAGCCATCAGCAGCGAGCCAGCCGAGAAAGACACAGAGCAACACCACAGTGCCAGAGTCACACCTGCCAAGGCAAGCTTAGTGCTTCAGCAGCAACAGTCTGGACCAACTGAAAATATGAATGGTTTATGCATTCACATTTCTGAGTAGCTTGTTAGGTTACAAATACCAACATTCTGTAGAATTATGTTGTTTAAGTAGACTGATGAGATTCGAAGATAAAGGAAAAAAACAAAACCACAAAAACCTAAAAAAAACCCCTTCAACCACTATTTGTTTAAATCCACCCATCTGAAATCTGTCTTCAGCAACCCCACTTTCTACTGGTCACTGTTATCTCTTACCATACACCTGCACACATAATGCGACAGATCAGTAAATCTTGAGAAAATTTGCTACAAAATGCAGCTTTCCAGTACTGAATTTCATGTTATTGTTAGCTGATATTCTTCAGGGCCTACATGCATATATACAAATTATCGCTGACAAAAATCTCTAGTGAAATATGGTACATTACACAGATAAGGTCCTCCACATTTGTAAGAAAAATCTAAAGTTTGAAGAAAATAATTTTGATAAATTTTTCTCTGTTCTGGGGATACTATTTGAATATCACACCAATATTTTCTCTGTAGCAGTTTCACCTTTCAGTCAGATTTTGTATGTTGATGCAGAAAGGTTCAGGTACAATAGCTGGTACATAACTTCTCATGCATATACAAAAAGTTCCTCAGAACTGCCTTCAAAAATCTGTTTAAAGTTTCACTCTCCTTTAATCATTACATTTTAATATTCTAACATTCTAACAAGAGTCATGAAGCACTTTGCCAAGTAAAATACAATAAAAGTCCTTCTGGATGAAGTTTTTTCTTTTTAATGCCTTGCAACACATAATTCATCTCAGAAAAAGCTACAAGGTAAGAAAACGACAGACTAAAGTATCACACTTTCCACTCACACAGACACATTGCTTATTGTTAGCATTGTTGTATGACTCCAGCAACACACTCCCTCATAAATATCAGCCCCTCAGAGACACCCCACTTAGTAAAAGAACTATCTCTAAACAAACACAACCAACAGTGCCTGAAGGTCAGCTGAAAGATGGGACAGGTGTTAAAGCCCGGATCTAAGCATATAATCTTCCCCATACCCCTCAGATACAGAGTTCAGCCTGTCACACAGGCATCATGAAAATATTTGCCTGTGGTAATATTAATGTGCATCCCTCTATGGGTAAGAGCTGATCCTATAAAGCTAATAGTCGTATTCTCCCCATCAGAAAGCCTCCAAGCTATCTCACCAATATAGAGACTCTCAGGACTTCACTAGAATTCCCATTCATCTATGCAGTTACAGGTGCCTGTGTACAGCTACGACAGGCAGACACGCACACCCAGCTGTACACGTTTCACAATGCACAGAATCGCAGAAGGAGAAGAAAAGCAGAGAAACTGTAGAGAGAGATTATAAAACTTTCTTAAACCAATACACTGGAAAAGGATGCAAGTTTTTGGGTACACTGTAAACCAGTCTAAATCCAGACTGCTGTCTGTCATCCCACCTCTCCACTCCACAGCTGTGGCTGTGGCTCTGCTTCTCCCCTGCACCCCCAGCAGTGTTCAGGAGCCTGCACATATTCCAACAGTCAGGAAACAGATCTATCTCAACACCAATTCAGCACAGACTCTGAGCGAAAGGAGAGAAATCACCTCAGCCTGGGTTAGACCGGTTTAATTGCCACAGAACTACTCTATGAAAACACAGTTGAAGTAAGCAAGAAGGATCTGATCTGTATAAGGTTCAGGATTTACTTTGGGGATATTGAAAGAAACCATCTCCTCCTCCTCTCTCCTCACAACATGTTCTTTCTTCTTCCCTTGGGTCACTTTCTGACCACAGAGCTACATGATCAGACACTTGAACTGACTTATCCAGCCAAAACTTGACACAGCAAAGACTTAAATGTAAAAGATTAGCCTGAACAACTCACAGGACTTGTGCACTGAGCAGAAAGCTCATTAGCCTGCTTTGAATAGACAAGAAGAGTTGCTAAGGGGGGAAAAATAGGACAAGATTGCCACCTTCTACTGAAAAGGGACAGGCATTTACAAGCAAATATCCCTGTGGAATACAGGGGCAGCAGCTGAAAAGGGGTAAAAGGACAGCAAAAATCTATAGCAAGTACATAAACAACTTCTTTTAGCCAAGAATAAGCATTTAGACTGTTGAATTTTAGAAGTTTATCAAACACATGCTCTCCCAGAAGTGTTTTCTAAAACACATCACCCTACCATTAACTCTACAGACAAGATTAAAATACAAGATGCACATATGAAAACACACAGCCTGTATATTTATATTTATAAAGCACATCTGCATAAAATCAGTGATACCCTCTAACAGACTAAAAGTACTCAGGTATCACCTCATTCATATTACAGAGAATATTTATTCCTTTAGACATACCAGCAATTTATAAAGCTAAGCAAACAAACCCAAAACACCCCCCCACCCTATAGGACTCTAAGAACACAGATTTCACTTTTTCAGTATGCTATCTGGATAACACATATGCACATCAAAAAAAGAGCCCCGACTAACAATATTTAATTGGTTATTGGGCATTTCTATAACCCAGGCACTACACAGAACTGTTTTAAACTTAACAGAATACCCACAGCAGAGGAAAGCATTACCTTGAAACAAACTCTTCCCAAACTCTACACCTTCTGAAACATAATAGGTTTTAATCACTGCTACACATAATACTGTGGAAACGATGATGGTGGATTGCAAGAGTCACATCTTAGAATTTTACGTAAATAGCTGGCAAAAACCAAAAGAACCTTGTTTTCTATGAAAATACATTACTCACAGAGTAGCCAACCCGATCTGTCTCCTCAGTTCTGTCCTTCGAAACACTCTCAAGTATCTTCAGAAAAATACCAGAAACTAAAATTCATAAACTCGAGCAAAAGAGCAGAAACACTACTGACCTATTGCTCTCATAGCACTTCAGATCTGTCCCTTCTCCAGGAAATTTTTTTTTTTACCTGAACCTTTCTGCAGGCTGTCAGCGGGGCACCGCCATCTGAACGCTGCGGTGCAGAGCAGCCTCAGGGAAGACTTTCGGTAGCTTTTGTGACAGACTCTTGTTATAAATGAGCTCAGACTCATTAAGATTTTAAAAACTTAACTCCAAATTTATTGTTTGAATAAAGACAAGCAAACAGCGCTGCATGTGCCGTGAGTCTCTGCCCTACCAGGACACCCCCCCCCCCCCAAACCGATTCCTTTTATAATGTAGCCCTTATGCATATTCATAAGGATGGGTGTGTTCCTGAGGAGTCTGCGAAGTTGTAACAATTTTCCCGGGCTTTTCTCGGGTTTTTCCATTTATGGAGGATGACTCAGCACGGAGAATGACCCAGCACAGGTGCATTTGCAGACATAGTATAAACAAGTCTGGACATGACACTGTCTGGTTTGATGGTGGAGGCCATTTTAACTACCCTCTAACAGCAATTGATCTTAACAACAAGAACTATGTACATAACATCTTATTTCCTAAAAAAAATACAAAAGCATTTAGGAATTGCATACGTAAGAGAATTACATTTTATCACTCACATGGGCACGAATCAGATAAACATATCTCACACGCACATGCGAACGCCCACTCCTTTATGCATTGCTTGAGGAAATAATATACTTGTACACAATAATCCTGTTCTTCATACATGTGCAATACAGAATGCAAAGTTATGCAGCCAGAAATAGAAGCAGGGGTTTGAAAAGCTGACTTGTAAAAAAATCTAAAAGGACTATTGAATGGTTGTACATTCAGGAGGGCTGAGTGCAAAGGGATCTGTACTTGATCATCGATCCTTCTTCCTTCAATAGGTCATCACTTGTTAAGCTCCAAATCTGAAGCTGCTTTCACCCGAAGGCCTTCTCTTACTGTACTCTTCTGGGATACCTATCTGTCTCAGAGTCCCGGGTCACTTGACACTAATTCCTAATAATTGCTGTCAGTTTTGAAGGAAAAGCCAGTACTGAACAGGCAAAGAGAGTGAATTGTTCTCCTGTCCCTGAAAGTTTAGCAGCCAGTTGTCACACAAGGCTGCTGCTGTGGCCTCTCCTCTGTATATTCTTCACGTTACCTGGTTCAGTGAAGACCACAGGAGTGTTGCTTTGGATTGCATCGGAAGTAAAATGTTATAAATGCCGAGGCAGAGCCGAAAATATCTTTTATACATTTATTTGCAATAAGAACAAGTAAAAAAAAATTGGCACGCCGGGGGGCAGGGGGGGCTTCCCACTCCGCACCGACGAGCACCGGGTGGTGCTACGTCACTCTCTTTTATAGTCCCATCTTCACATGTGCAGCAGGGTCCCTCAAACTTTCCCGGGCTTTCTGGGGTTGCTGGGGCTCCTGGCAGGGATTCCTCTAATCATATTTCACCTGCGCAATCCGGTGTTGCTGGGGGCTTCTGACGGGGGTCCCGCCAGTAATTTTCCACCTGCTTAGCATCTGTCACTGAGGGAAAAAAACCTCCAAACTCCTTTTAACAATAAAACTATGACAAATCTCCTTTAACTTATGTACATGGTAAACTCTGAACAAAGTCATCATATTTTAACACGAATCACCACCAGATTCTTCACAATCCCTCGCCTTTTGTTTTATTAAATTGATTCGTGTTTCGGTTTCAAAACGTGCTAGGGTTTGTTTATGGGATTTGGGTGTTCTGTTTTCTTTATTTTAACTATCATTAGTGGGTGTATCTTTCCTCCTTTGGCTAATTCAGGATCTATTGGTATTGCAGAGATTTGCATCCCTTGAACGACTGAATGAATCAGTCTAATAAAACATGGTATCATACACAGTACAAACATTAGTGCAGCAAATGCACACAACAAGTAAAATAAAAGCTGTTTTACCCACGGGGCTCCAGGTAACCAGGACCATAGATCGCCATTCCAGCCACTCCATGTTTGGACAGGGACATGAGCCAGTTTTCTGATATCTGTGGTCAATTGAAGGACCACTTCTCCTACATCATCTATTTCTAGTCAACAATTGGAGACATTTAATCTTCCACATACCCCTCCCTCTTCAGCGAGCAGGTAGTCCAGGACCATGCGATGTTGAAGGATCAGCTGTTGAGCTAAAAGATCTATGGCATTAGCAGTTTTATTCGTAATGATTTCTAAAACTGCTTGCAGTCTAATTATACGATTTAAATTATAAATTGGTTCTCTTGCCCCTGATATTGGTTCCAGGAGGCAGGTCCATAGTGTTTAATTATTCTCTCAGGAGGCCACTCATTTTCCCCCCACTTTTGTGTTCCACCTATTTTGAAATCAATGGATCGCTTTCGACGGGTAATACTCTTATTTCCTAATTTATCATACAAGTTTATTCCTAATTGGGGCCATCCGCCTCTGGAAGAAGGAAAAATAGAGGTCGGATAATCCCTATATAACAAATTCCTGACCAGTTCGTTGGCAATTGTTTGTAGGCAGTATGTCCGCATATCCAATAGTGGCCTTTTTTGGCCTTTGTACCTTTGGCAAATGGTCCCTCTGCAGTCCTCGGGGTTTGAAAATAAGTTGTATTTTTGTCACCCAAAGGGCTGAAAACTTCGTTTAAATTATTATTTATCCGTATAGTACAATACCAGGACCCAGTGTCATTTTTCCATTCGCAAGTTTGATTATAAAAAATGTTTCCTCGTAGTTTGGCATATTCAGTTTCATTTTTGTCTGACCAGAACCCCTTGAATCCTTTGCTGCATCCTTGTTCATTAAGCCACAATCATATATAGATACCTCTATCTTTGTTAATTAATTTATGTGTAAGTGTCCATTGACACTTACTCTCTCCCACATCAACTCCTCCTTTCTGAGTTCGGTTCAGACAAAATTTACCCTTGTTAGGAAATTGAACTGGCCATTTTTCACTATCTTCCCAGGTAGTATTATTGACATCACTATAGTTACTTACAATTTGTGATGGGGAAAGCGGTACAGAAACCCACGGCAAACTTGACAATCCCAGAGGTCCCCCACAAACCCAGCAATGACTTAAATTGAAAGTTTTACTTATAGTTTTTGCTAACAGAACAAACTCATTCTCTTCAAAGGGGTCATATAAGCTGGTAGTGTTTTGACCCTTTTTAGCCATCACGAGGCCAACACACAAAATGAGGAGAAAAAGCCAGTTGCCATCGTGAGGTCCGGTATGGCACATTTTTCTGTTTATCCCTGGACCCACTGGGTTGCTGCCAACGGTCGGGTTTGTGTCTTCTTAACAGCAAAAATGGAGGCCAATCCGGTCTTGCCCTCACTTGGACTTACTCTCAGCTTTTCCCTCACTCTATTACTTCCCTTTTCTTTCAGTTTCTTTGTCCAACTATACAAACTGACTTATGTTTTCATGCAAAACAGTCTAAAACAAAAAAAAACCCCTGTGAATGTTACAACTTTTTAACATATATACATACACACAGGGTTCATGTGGACGATTCAAGATCTTTACTACTGTTGATGTCGCTCTGTCTGCCTCGGTAAGTCCAGTCCTATTTTAACTCCGTCGCATTCAGAGCTTCAGATCTCCAGGTGTTGACTCGATCTTCCAATTTGATTCACCTGTGACTGGTCCTTTCACCCTGGAAATATGAGTCCATCCTCTTTCAGCAGTTCTTACAGCTGTCTCCGTAGTCAACACTACCAGGAATGGTCCTCCCCATCTAGGAGATAAGCTTTCCTCCTTCCAGGTTTTAATCATTACTTTATCTCCAGGTTGTATTTTATGCACTGCAAATCCTAAAGGAGTCGTCTGGGCCAATATTCCCTTCATTCTTAATTCTTTTAGATTTTTCTCAATAGTTTTAATATATTGTTGAATCGTTACGTCTTCTATCAGTGGATGCCCCAGAGGCATACCTTGGGAATATGGCATTCCATATAACATTTCAAAAGGTGAGAGGCCTGTCTCCAAGTTTGGCATAGTCCTAATATGAAGTAGGGCTAAGGGTAGGCATTTAATCCATGAGAGTTTGGTTTCTATCATTAGTTTAGATAACTGTTGTTTCAAGGTCTGATTCATTCGCTCTACCCGTCCAGAACTTTGTGGATGCCACGGAGTGTGATATTCCCAAGTAATGCCTAGGGCTTCTGTAATTAATTTTATAATTTTAGATGTAAAATGAGTACCCTGATCCAAATCAAATACTTTTACAATTCCAAATCGTGGTATAATTTGTTCTAGCAATATTTTAGCTACTGATTGAGCAGTCACTCTGGTGGTAGGAAATGCCTCTACCCAGTGAGTTAACTGATCCACCATTACTAGTAAGTATCTGTATCTCCCAATTTTTGGTAGTTCTGTAAAATCTACTTGGATCCTCTCAAAAGGTCAATAAGCTGTTTTCCTTCCACCAGCTGCGGCCTGTCTCATAGTTCTTTTGTTAATTTTTTGACATGTTAAACAACCATAAGTAGCTTGTTTCGCAATTTCATATATTCCAATACAACCAAAATGCCTTAGGAAATGATCACTTAAAGCCTTAGTGCCCCAATAAGTGCTTTGGTGTAATCTATTTATTATTCTTCTAGTATATCCTTTAGGTAGTATTTCCCTCTTGTCTGGAAGAATCCATTTCCCATCTATCATAGTAGCCCCTAACTTCTGAATCTCGGTTAGTTCTTGAGGGTTATATACCTTTTTCCCATAATCTACCTCCTGTTCAATTACATATAGCTTTATTGGTTCCCTTAAAGCTGCCTTTTTTGCCTCTTCATCTGCTAGATTATTACCTCTAGTTTGATATCCTGTTCCTTTTTGATGTCCTTTTATGTGCACTATGGCTATTTCTTCAGGACCTCTCAATGCCTGCAATATTTGAACTATCAATTCTTGATGCACCAGATCTTTTCCCTGAGTATTAATCATTCCTCTTTCTTCCCAGATCTTTCCAAAGGTGTGAACCACCCCAAAGGCATATTTAGAATCTGTATATATAGTGCCTTTGATGTCTTTCAAAATTTCAAGAGCTCGATATAGAGCGTATAGTTCACATGCTTGAGCTGACCATGCAGGACTGAGAGGGCCTGATTCTTTAACCACTAACTTGGTTCCATCGACTATTGCATATCCTGATTTCCTTTTCCCATCTACAACTCTAGAGGACCCATCTATAAACAACCTTTTGCCTTCAGATAATTCGGCTTCTTCTAGATCTGGTCTTATCTTGGTCTGTAATTCTATTGCTTCAATGCAGTCGTGACTCAATTCACCTCTAGGATCCCCATATAAAAATTGAGCAGGGTTTTGAGCACCGGTTACTCTCAGTTCTAGTTCTGGTGCTTCTATGAAGATAGTCTTATACCTCAATAGTCGACTATCAGTGAGCCATTTCTCAGCTTTTTGTTGTAGTACACTACGCACATCATGAGGAGAAAACACTGTAATATTGGCTCCGAAGGTCACTTTTCGTGCCTCCTCAATTAGTAAGGCGGCTGCCACTAAAGACTGTAAGCATGTTGGCCAGCCCCTGCTTACGGGATCTAACAATTTTGAAAAATATCCAATTGGTTTTTTACTTCCAGCCCAATCTTGGGTTAGAACCCCATAAGCAGTTTGATTTGAGGTTGTTATAAATAATTGAAAAGGTCTTTTAACAACTGGTAAACTTAACACTGGAGGCTCAGACAGTGTTTCTTTTAGTTTCTGAAACTTATTCTCATCCTCCTCAGTCCATTTCAACCTGTCAGACACTAGCTTTTCATATAAAAATTTTACCTTTTCCCTATATCCTTCTATCCATTGTCTGCAGTAGCCTAATAATCCTAATACCTGACGAATTTCTCTTTTTGTTTTGGGTGGTGACAAAGACAGTATTCCTGATATCCTTTCAGGATCTAATTTCTTCTCCCCTTTACTAAGCCAGTGTCCCAAGTACTTTACTTAATTTTCTACAAACTGTAATTTAGACTTTGAAACCTTTAATCCCTTTTCTCCTAGAAAGTTCAATAATTCTATAGTCCCTGTCCTGACATCATCCTCAGTCTGTCCAGCTATTAATAAATCATCTACATATTGTAGGAGTTTTATTCCTGAGGATGGTTTGAATGTTAGCAATAATTTCTCTAATGCCTGTCCAAAGAGGTTGGGTGATCCAGTAAACCCTTGGGGAAGTACTGTCCATCTAAGTTGTTGTTTCCTATTATTAAATGGATCTTCACATTCAAACGCAAAATAGTCTCTGCTCCCTTCGTCTAAGGGGCAGGACCAAAATGCATCTTTTAAATCAATTACACTGTACCAAATATAGTCAGGGGATAGTTGGTTAAGTAGCATATAGGGGTTTGCTACCACAGGGAAACGAGCCACAGTTCGCTGATTCACAGCCCTTAAATCTTGCACCAATCTGTAAGATCCGTCTGATTTTAAAACTGGTAAAATAGGTGTATTATGTGGAGACGTGCAAGGTTCCAATGTGCCTTTACTTAGTAATTCATCTATTATTGGTTTCAACCCCTCTCGACCCTTTAGGGGAATGGGGTATTGTTTTATCCGAATTGGTGTCTCCGGATCAATTAAATTAATTTTAATAGGTTTTATTTCAAGTTTTCCAGTCTCTCCTTTTGTATACCAAACTTTGGGATCTATCTGTTGTTCGTCTTTTTCCGTTAATGTATAAATTTTTAGTTCTTTTTCTTGTATTATTATTTTTAATTTTAACTCCGTAATTAAATCTCTTCCCAGAAGGTTATTTTCAGCCTCTGGTAGCAACAGTAAATCCCCTATAACGATACGGTGTTGGGATTCTATTTTTCTACATCCCCGACACTTGGTACTTTAAATGGTTCCTCTTTAGCTCCTATTACTAGAGCAGTTTCTTTTTTCACTTTACATCCCCTCAGAATGTTTTTCACAGTTGATTTTTCGGCACCCACATATACTAAAAACTCGAACTCCTCTCCCTGGGGACCTAATTTCAATTTTATCAAGGGCTCCTCTGATGTCTTTGTCCCCAGGAAATAGAGCCCCTGACACCCCTATTCTTCTTTAAACATCCTTTCATCCCGCTCTCGCTTTCTACAATTCCGTTGTAAATGTCCCTTCTTTCCACAATAATAGCAGGCTAATGTGTTTTCCCCAATTACTGTCCCTCTCTTTTCACCACCTAATGCTCCAGGTGATTCATTAGAGCGAGATCTCGGAGGCTTCTCCTCTCTCCGCTGAGTTTCTCTGACTGCTGCAACAAATATTTTCGCCTTCACTTTCTGCTTTTCTTTGTCCCTTCTAACATATACCTTCTGTGCTTCTCTCAACAGCTCCTGCAGACCCCGATCTTGCCAGTCGTATAACTTTTCTAATTTCTTTCTGATATCACCCCACGATTTAGCTATGAATTGAGTTTTTAGTAAAGCCTCTCCCACCGGGGAGGTCGGGTCTACCCCCGAATACATTTGTAAACTCTTTCTTAATCTTTCTAGCCAATCAGTGGGTGATTCATCTCTCCCTTAATGTTCGCTAAATGCTTTGTTAATATTCTGTCCTCGAGGAACCACTTCTCTAATGCCGGCCACTATTAAATTTCTAAGGTCCCTCATATTCTGTCTGCCCTGCTCTTGCTGATTATCCCAATTAGGGCGGACATTGGGCCATTTCTGATCTGCCGGTGGCCCCGCTTGATTTTGTTGTTCCTACAAACGCATTCCGGCTTGTCTAATCATTTGCCTTTCCTCTGTTGTAAAGAGGATGCCCATAATTGACTGCATTTCATCCCAGGTATAGGTGTTAGGTCCCAGGAATTGATCAAGCCTTTCAGACACTCCTAATGGGTCATCTAGAAGTTTTCCCATCTCTTTTTTAAATGCTCTCACGTCTCCGGTGTTAAGGGGGACGCTTACAAATCCTATCCCTCCTGCGCCTCCCCCCATAGGCACTTCTCGTAAGGGGTATAAATTACCTCCCCAAACATCTGCTTCATTATCTTCTAGCTGTTTCTGTTTTTCCCGATTACGGGTTCTGCTAGCTGGTGGAGGGGAAGGAGCGCCAGGTTTTGGTTCCTCATCCTCTGAGCTTCTCCCATAAGGAGGAGGAAGATTTTCTAAAGGTTCCCATTCCTCGTCTTTCAAGGGTTTTTTATCTGTATTTTTATTCTTTAGTAATAGGATTTTTGATGTTATTCAGGAACCTCTCCACGCCTGGGTGTAGTCACATTCTTCTTGATTATGAGGTTTTTTATTGCTTACATATGAATTTAATGCCTGACATGTCCAATCATCAGTAGTTCCAAATTTTGGCCAAAATAAATGATCAGATTTAATAGGTTCTTTAGTCCACTCAACCATGCAATACTGAATCATTTTTTCTTTACTTTTTCCTTTTGTTTCAGGCCAATTATACCAATTTTTTAGCATACAACCCAGGGGACTGTCCTGAGAAATATCAGGCAAATCGCTCCCTCTCTGGGAACCTCTCCATGGGTTCCCCGAGCCGCGGGATTCACTCCCTTTCTGGCCCATATTAACCCTGGGATAAAACCTATCCCGAATCTCTTGCCGGCAACCCTGGGATAAAACTAATCCCGTATCAACCCTAGGATAATGCCTATCCTGAAAACCCTTGCCTGAGTCCTTTCAAACCTTTTTATTCTTTCGCTTCGCCCCTTCGCCGGCCAGGCCTCTCGCGAGACTCTGGAAACGCGGCTAGAAGGGCTCCGCACTTGCTTCGTGACACAGTCACGTCTCAGTCACACCGCACTCAGGCAGAAAACACAACCCTCCCGCACCAGGCGTCACTCACAGTCCGAGGTCTTCGCCTGGATCCTTCGCGGGGAATCTCCGGGGAGCGTTGTCTGGGATTCCCGATTTTCTTTTGCTTGTCCTTATTGCCTTATGTTCGTGATACTGTCGGTACGAGGAAGTACCGGAGTCCAGGGGCCACCTAAAAGGTGGGGCGCGCCTCCCCTGAAAACCAACACTCCACGGGTCCCGAAGTATCATGTCGGGGTCACCAAATTTTTATAAATGCCGAGGCAGAGCCGAAAATATCTTTTATAAATTTATTTGCAATAAGAACAAGTAAAAAAAAATTTGGCATGCCGGGGGGCAGGGGGGGCTTCCTGCTCCGCACCGACGAGCACCAGGTGGTGCTACGTCACTCTCTTTTATAGTCCTTTCTTCACATGTGCAGCAGGGTCCCTCAAACTTTCCCGGGCTTTCTGGTGTTGCTGGGGCTCCTGGCAGGGATTCCTCCAATCATATTTCACCTGCGCAATCCGGTGTTGCTGGGGACTTCTGATGGGGTCCTGCCAGTAATTTTCCACCTGCTTAGCATCTGTCACTGAGGGAAAAAAACCTCCAAACCCCTTTTAACAATAAAACTATGACAAATCTCCTTTAACTTATGTACATGGTAAACTCTGAACAAAGTCATCATATTTTAACACGAATCACCACCAGATTCTTCACAAATTCCTACCAGCGCAGGCAAGTGCTTTGGGTTTTAGTAGCTGAACTATCCACATCCAAGCTAGCAAGTTTGAGGAAAACTTGTGCATTTCAGGGTTATGTCACAGACATTTCTTCATACACAGAGTTACCTAGATTTGAAATGTGCCTGACAGTTTTCAGCACGGATTTGGCAGGTGTCAGTGTAACTCCTCTGCATATAGGAGATGGAATAGCAGGTTCTGTCTTGTGCGATATAGTCAGTTTGAAATGATTTAGGCTCCAGCTGTGATCTCTTTTGCAGGCACGTGTTGCCTGTTGCGGGAATCACTAGCAGATAAGACAGATGTGCAGTCACAGGTAGTCATGATTCTTTGTTGTCCTGCCTTTTATGGGATGGCAGAGTGAGGCTGTGGGGGAGAGTGTGTCTAATAAATGTTTGCTCCCATCTCTGCAGGTGATCTTAATTTCATTTTGCATCCATCTCCAGTTGCTTGACTTGATGGAAATCAAGGCTGAGTTTTGTTCTACAGCTTTTTTCCCATACGCTTCCGCTTCCTTGCACTTTACAAAGTATTGTCAAAGGGCTTGAGACAGGTGCTGGATTCTTGCCGTCATTTGGATCAGGCAGATGGATTCGGGAGTTCAAGGTGAATGCCAGAACCTCTTCTTGGTAGAGCTATTACATACTCTCCCTTGGAAAAAGAGATGGATTTTTTAAAGAGCTTCTGAGGGTAAAGGTACACGGTTCGAGGTGATGGTGCTGCCTTCTGAGCACTGGATCTGAGCACAGAAATTGGCACCAGGTTGGGTGGCAACAGGAAATCATTCAAACAGATAAAAGGATCGGTGATACAAAGGTAAATTCCACTGTTTGTTACCAAATGTCATACTGTGTGGTGATGACTACTTCATAGCTGCTAAAATCCTTTTTTTCTGAGTAACTAGATTTTTGGAACTTGCTGCAGGTGCTATAGTTGCAGGTGGTGCTTATGAGGGTCCTGAACTGGAATCAGACCTTTCTGTGGGTGCAGATAATGCCTGTGCTTTAGTGAAGGGAATTGCTGGGCATGAAAGCCCACCAGTGTGTGATACAGCCAGGGTGTGAGGGCAGGCAGGGGAGGTCTGAGTCTGCTTCTCTCAGGTGCCTGATGATCCAAGGCTGTGGTGCCAGGCAGGGCTGGATGATGCACAGCTAGGTGGGTTAAAGTCTGGGTTTCCTCTGCATTTACCCTTCCAGCTGCTTGTTTTTAGGCTGAGAACTTGGGCCTGTTCTCCAGGTTGCTTTTATGCAGCAGCAGAAGGCAATGGTGGTTCCTAGTGGATTTGATAACTAAGTGGACTTTTGACAGTTGTGGCACACTTTCTCTGTCCTCCAGAGTTACTCCCCTGAAATGTATTTATCAGATAAAATGTGAAATCTAATGGGTATGTTTGTAGCCTGCAAGACTGCTATTAATCATAAGGACACCATTTCATAATGTAGATTATCTCCCACAGCTGGGAGATTGTGATAAACTGGGAAGACAGATCAGTCTAGACTTGTTCCCAGGGAATGAAAGGGCTTTATTAACCTTCATATTTATAAACTGCAGGCGTGAGTAATAGTAATAATAATATCCTAATTTTTTTTGGACAGGTTGGGAAGTAATCAAATAGGCATATTTTGTTGACACAATGTTGAGATGAATGTTCTTGTTTTCTAAAACAAAAAGTTTAATGATGCTGATAGTCCCATTTGCAATGTAAATACAGAGAAGGGGGGAGTGTGAGAGAGAGCAAGACTGAGACTGAGTTGACAGGAAACAAAATGTGTCCCGGAGAGCATGTTCAAGACACTTGTGTCCATTTGCCACAGGAGACGTTTCCTGGTCCCTCTGGCACTCTTCCCTAAGAAGTCACCCTACATTAGCCGTTGACCTCCACAGGGATTGTAAATCGCACCATTCGCAATGTTTCCTGAGAGCCCTTTGTGAGCGGGTGACTGCGAGGGAAGACAGAGGGTGAAGAAAGTTTTAATGAAGTTGGCTGGAGTTTTATTTGAAATGAGGCAACGAGTGTTAAGGTATAAGGTATCTAATGTATAAGGTTTACAGACAAAGTGTTACAGGCAGCAACTTTTTAGAGTATGCAAGAATTGTTAGCCATATCTTAACCAAATTGAATAGGGCTGGGGTACTTCACTGTCAGATTTAGAAACAGCTGAAAATGATGTGCACATTTAGAGCTCTCAAAAACTTTCTCTAACTTTGAATGGGTGAAAGGTTCCTAGAGGAAAAACGTGCTCTTCTCTGCAAGAGCTCAGTGTCTGGGCTAGATTTTGACCTCTTCTACTCCGGCTCAGAATTCAGTGACTCTACATTTTAAAATAAGCTTTAAGAAATATCCTTTCACTGCCAGGGGACTTGTTGTAATTAGCTCTGCTTCTTTAAACCTGCCGACCCAGATGTTGGTGGTGATCAGGTCGCAGGGACTAATACTGCGGGAGGTTAAAACCTTCTTGGAGACATCAGCACAAACACCAATGTGGTGGTTACAAAATGTCCGTTTATTAAACTGCATATCTTACATATATACGTTCGCCAAGCACCTCCTTCATGGGTGTGCCCTTAGCATTACAAGCCTATCCATCACCTTACCTCATAACAAGGAGGGCTACAGCTATTCCTTCCGTACATCGCGAGATCTTCCGAACGCCAATCCCTACACTTCCCCCTCCCCATGCTTTATAACATCGTTATTCTTGGTTGATTGTCATTATTGAGCTGTTCCAAGCGCTGATAAGCAAGACCCATATGTCGATCTAAGAACGAAACATTAACCTTCTTAAACAATCTACGAACTACGGCACTAATACATGTAAAGGCGATACAAATAGCGAGAAGCACACCACATATTCTAATAATTCCCCAAATGAGCCAATCCCAACTAAGCCAACTAGTAACGCAAGCCCACACGTTGTCAAGCCACCCAAACCATTCTGGTTTTACAAAGGTGGCTGTGATGAAGACATAGCAAGATTCTGCCCCTGTATCCAGAGGAAAACAGACGTCTTCGTGGTGATGTGCTCGTGCCCGCTCTCTCCAATATCCTGCGTGAGTTGGCAATGCGCAACCAAGGAGGGTGATCCACCACCAACGCTGTAACACAAAACTCCATCTTATGTTAGATCAGGTTTTACACACCATGCGGGTATCCATTTGATTAGGCCGTCCTTTTCCACTGCTGTGTACCCACGCCCAAACACCCTCAGTGACCACCCCGACTCCCAAGCTATCACGCCCGGTTCCCTGATCTGGACCAAAGGATAGTTTTTCGTCGCCTGGGCCGGCATAAAGAGTTTCCACAGGGGAGGTGTAGACTCATCGCCTCGAACAAAATGATTTAAGGTATACAAAGCGCGTGACAAAAGAGCCTGTTGGCGGTCTATGGGTATTGTCCCTCTGTGACCTTCCCCCTCCCCAAGCTGTTGGAGCTTTGCTTTCAGGGTGCGATGTGCACGTTCCACCATCGCTTGTCCTTGACTGTTGTAAGGAAGGCCGTGTACTAATTTGATGTCCCACAATGCACACCATTCTTTTGTGCGTCTAGCAACAAAACAAGGGCCGTTATCTGTTTTGATCTCTTATGGCTTCCCTAAAAAGGCGATAACACCCTCCCAATGAACAATAATGTGTCTGGCTGTTTGCTTATGAGCCATTGTGGCTAATATTGTAGAGCTAAAGGTGTCAGTGGTTACTGTGAGATACTTATCTGGTTTTAACAATTCACATGCTGTTACATCAGTTTGCCATATCTGATTGGAAGAGCGACCCCGTGGATTGACACCTGCCTCCCACAGTGGGCCTTTTTGACAGTAGGGACAATGTGCCACTATGTTTTTTGCTTGTGACAGAGAAATATGACATGTTTTTGCTAAGGCTTTTGCTCCAAGGTGTAGAAAGGCATGTAAACTCTTTGCAGCATCCAATGACCACACGCCCCGTGCCGCTTGGTCAGCCTTATGATTGCCTTCTCAATCGGACCTGGTAGGGATTGGTGACCACTCACATGTGTAATAAAGGCCTGCCCTATGCGCTGTTGTAGAGCTTCATAAAGTAAAGTCGACACTTCCGTCTGCACAAATCCTACTGTTGTCATTTTGTGTACAAGTTTATAAACATATAAAAAGCCTGTAACAATATTAACAGGATTCTCTGTCTCTTGCTGGAGTGCCATCTGGACTGCTTTGGCCTCCAACCATTGTACAGATTTGTTAGTCTGAGTCCACATCCTCTTTTCCCAGCGTCCTCCGGTTTTCCATATGACTGCAGCTGTTTGCGATTGTGATGAGGCATCTGTAAAATATGTTGTGCCGTGAAGAGGGCACATGGATAGAGGTAGGGTGAGTTGTAGTTGAAGTGTCTTCAGGTGTGTAATCCATTGTAGACCTTGTCCTGTCGTTATGGAACCCGGAAAGTCAAAGATGGCACATTGTAAGTCTTCCGAACGCGTAACCATGTCCTCCCACACCTGCTGCTTCCAGGGGATGAGTATTGTGTCAGGTTCCCTTCCAAAGTGTTGAAGAGCCATGTTGCGTAGGCATCCTATGAGGTCTGCTAAAACAGCGACAATGGTAACAAAGGCAGCCTTGTTGGTACTTTGGTAAGCCCAGGCTAAGGGCACGGGCTTGCCGTCCGTGCCTTGAAACAGGATGCCTACTGTGCCATGTTCAGAAATAAAGCAGCCCGCTGTGATTGAATTTTTCGGATCCCATCGCTGCAATGGTCGCTGTTGTTGTAAAATAGCTTGTATAAGCTTTAGATTGTCCTGACACTCCTTCGTGAGTGTCCTTGGCTCTCACAAGTGTTCACCTTTCAATAATTCATAAAAGGGTTGCATAAGTCCCAAGGGAATACAGACAAAGGTGCGGAGCCACTGTAAGGCTCCCACTAGTTTCTGAACGTCATGGAGAATGGCAACGTCTGGAGCAAGAGCTATCGGTTGCGGACTTATGTCGTTCCCAGTTAAAGTCATGCCCAGATATTGCAACCGTGTACCACGTTGGATCTTTGCTTCAGCAATGCTCAAGTTATGTTGTTGCAGTAAGGCTTTGGCGCGCTCAAATAGGCGTTCTACTTGCTGTTCTGTAGGTGCTGCTAATAATATGTCATCCATATAATGCACCACATGGTGGTCAGACCTACCTTCTCTCAAAGGTGCAGTGGCCTTGGCCACATATAGCTGACAAATAACAGGTGAGTTTTTCATACCTTGTGGTAGTACAGTCCATTGCCAGCACTGAGCTGGTTGAGCAAGGTTCACAGACGGCACGGTAAAGGCAAATCTCTGTTTGTCGGCGGGATGCAAGGGAATGCTGAAAAAACAATCTTTGATATCAACAATTACAATGGGCCAGTCTTTTGGTATGGCGGAACCCCAGGGCAATCCAGGTTGCAAAGCGCCCATTGCCTGCATCTGTTGATTTACAGCTCTGAGGTCGTGGAGCAAGCGCCATTTGGTCGTATCTTTCTTTTGGATGACAAAGACAGGAGCATTCCAAGGGCTTATGGAGGGTTCTAAATGACCCGCCTGCACTTCTCTTTCTACTAATTGATAAAGTGCACTTAATTTTTCTGAGTTAAGCGGCCACTGCTCGACCCACACCAGTGAAGTTGTTAACCACGTAGGTTTTAAGGGCGGTATGTGCTCGGCAGTGGCCCCTACCCTAAATTTGTAATGCCAATTTTCATTTGCTGCATACAGTCATGACCCAACAAGACTCCGTGAAATTCTGTTAACACAATGGGTTTTAATGTTGCAATTAAAGCTCCTCTGTCTTGGTCTTGTACTTTAAATGTTGTCGTGGTGATGGCTTTATATACTGGCTTTGCCCCTCCTACTCCTGTTACAAATCCCCCAAATGTAGTTTCCCATTGCCCTGGCCACCACCTTTCACCTATTACTGTCACATCGGCACCTGAATCAATCATGGCCTGTACTACTATTTCTTCTGTTCTTCCTGGGCGGGGCTGACTTATCCAAACGGTGACCATGGGCTTGTCGCTGCAATCTAAGACCAGAGCCACGGTTCTTGCCCCGGCATCTCCACCACCGGTGGGGTTTTGTCTGGGTTGCTCTCTTGAGGGTATCCCTGGGCATATTTTACTGTCACTCGGGGAGTATAAAAGGAGTTGTCTCTGCTCTGCGGGGGCTGTTTGTAGTGCATAGGAGGAGCCCTGCCCCCGTTCCTGGCTCCCCCGCTCTCGTTTCCCTGCTGCGTGTGCTTATGCCAGCAGTCTCGCACCCAGTGACCTGATTTTCCACACACCCAGCAAGGCCCATTCCCTGAGGGCCGTGGTCCCTGTCGGTTTGCCTGCTGAGGCTTTTTATTGATGCCTCGCGTATTGCCCTTCCTATAAAATATAGGTCTTTCAGTGAAATGAACGTCACCCGGGGTAGGTATCAATGCCTCTCTCTGTACTACTTGTCGGAGGAGGGTGGCAATAGGTGTGTTTAAGGGAATATCTTTTACAATGCCTTTGATTAACAGATTAGATTGCTGTCTTATGCATTCCACCAGTACGGCCTCTTTAGCACCATCAGGTAGGTCTGATTCTAACACCGCAGCGTAAAGCCTGTCAACAAACTGTAAGAACGGTTCATTCTGCCCCTGCTTGATAGAGGTCCAAGCGGGTTCCTTCTTTTCTAATTTGGCTACGTCCATAAAAGCCTGTTTACCAGCTTCAGTAGTGGCTGTAAATTCTCTGGGCCGCAGTTGTAACTGGGCCGGCATTGTTGCAAAGACGCCCCACCCCAAGGGGCAATCATGCATGGTCCCATGTAAGGGGTGCTGCTGATTGGCAGCCGCATGGACCATAGCATTGACTCGGTTTCCCCATGCCTCCTTCCACAGCAAATACATTGCTGGTTTTAATACTGCTTTCGCTAGCTGTCGCCTATCAGAGGGGGTCAATGGCAGCGCTAGAATGGTTTCTAGTAATAAGGTTGTTTCTGGATGTCCCAAGCCATGTTCGGCAACTGCCTTAAACAGGGCCTGCACGGCTTTTGCATCAAGCAGGTACCACTCCTGCTGCCCTGCAGGGGTGACTCTGACTGGGTGGGCATGTATTGCTGCAGGCTCAAGCTTCACTCCTGACATGACGCACTCCAGGGCTAGAAGTTGCCAGTATCCATCCCAGTGCCCCATGTCCCAGTGACCTTCCTAGTGCTCCCCAGTATATCCCGCTGCCCCCCAGTATGTCCCAGTGCCCCCTCAGTCTGTCCTAACAACCTTCCCAGTGTGCCCTAGTATGTCCCAGTAGCCCTCCCAGTGCCCCCCACTATGTCCCAGTGACCTTCCTAGTGCTCCATAATATATCCCAGTATGTCCCAGTGCCCCCACTATATCCCAATAACTCTTCTAGCACTCCCCAGTATATCCCAGTATGTCCCAGTGCTCTGCAGTACATCCCAGTAACTGCCCCTGTGTGCCCCAGTATGTCCCAGTGCCCCCAGTACATATCAGAGACCCTCCTACTGCCCCCCACTATGTGCCAGTGACTCTCCTAGTGCTCCCCAATACATCCCAGTATGTCCCAGTGCCCTGCAGTACAACCCAATACCCCTCCCAGTGCCCCCCACTATGACCCAGTGACCTTCCTAGAGCTTCCTAATATATCCCAGTATATCCCAGTGCCCCCCAGTATATCCCAATAACTCTTCTAGTGCTCCCCAATATATCCCAGTATGTCCTAGTGCCCTGCAGTACGTCCCAGTAACCATCCCAGTGCCCCCCACTGTTGCTGTTGAGACGGACACGACAAACACCGAACTGTGCAAAAGTGGCTACTTTATTGTTCTAAGAAGCCCTTTTATAACTTTATGAAGAGTATGTGTCCATATCTGATTGGTTTAATTACAGACTAACAGTTCATGGTTGGATGAGCTCTTCTCTGCTGCAATCTTGATACCCTTCCTCTCCTTGCGGTCAGGCAGTTCCAGTCTGGCAGTTCCTTACTCTTGTTTACGCAGCTCCTCTCAGGATGTTCCAGCCTCTGAAGGGTACGTGGTTATCTGTTCAAGGTCAATATCAAACTTACATTCTGATCCCTCGGACCAGCCGAGGTCTCCCATAGTACCAGTACTGGTTCCCAGCTCCAAGCACGGAAGAGATGCTGGGCGGCTCAGGCCGCATGCTCTGCCCAAGCCAGAAGGTCACTGGGGCACAAGGGGCAGCCCTGGCTCTGAGCTCAGTGGGGAGCAGTGGGGGAGGCTCCCACGCCCCAGCCTTACCGTGGGTCCTGGCTGACGGTGGGATACAGGCAGGTACCCCTGCAGTGCACCTGGTACAGTCGCTTTGTCCCCAGGACCTCAAAATGCAGCGTCTGGTCAAACTGCCCCGGCACCGTGGAGCTGAACTGGACCTTCAGTTCCACCTCCCCGTGGGCAGGCACTATCCACCGGCAGCTGCTCAGCCTGGCAATTAAAGAGGAGGCTTCAGACATTGCTAACGAGCAAACGAGAGAAGGAGGAGGCTCATGGACTCGCCATCCCGTGGAGGCACCGGCAGAGGGTCCCTGCGGGGCTGGGGATGATGGAGCCCGTTTGGCAAGATGGACGTGAAGCAGAGGGATCACCTCCTCCCTCACAGCTCACCTGACGGATTTCCCCCGGGATGGGACCCTGTCCACGTCGCTTTGGTGCGCCTCGGGGGGCCGCGTGGGTGCTCCCGTGCCCGGCGCCTGGCGACCTCTCCTGCCCCGGCTGGAGCTCCGCTTCTGCCTCACAGCCTCCCGCCTGCCCGCGGCTTTCTCCTTCCCCGACCGGCCCCTGCTTGGCGTGACCTGCTCCTCTGACACCTTCACACCAAGGGAGAGAGGAAAGGGAGAGAGGTGAGACCTGCCCTGAGACACCCCCATCCTGGAGAGAAAGCTGCAGGTTTGGTAACAGACAGGAGAGAGAATAAACCACCAACCCCCTCTGCCCATGGATTTGGTCTTCCTTACGGGACTTTGTTTTGCCTACAACACCCCTCCTTGCCCAGGACCCTCTCCTCAAGGGAAGTTGAAGGTTTTAGCTGATTTTTTTTTTCTCTCATCTCACAGAACTGCCCTATGTCTCAAGCAGAGCTGTCTCTTTTAAACAGACAGGAGGGATGCCTGCAGACACGGGGCCCCGTCATGTCTTCACTGCCCTTCCACAGTGATCCTTTTGCATCCCACCCGCCCCCCATGCCCCCATCCAGCCTGGCCCCTGCCCTGGCACCTTCACTGCAGGCACAACGGGGACATCCAAGAAACTTCGGGTTTTCTTCTTTCCTTCTGCAGTGGCACCTTCTGGCACCACAAAGGCGAAGTGCTCGAGGTCTTCTCCTGCTGCAGGGACCATCCGCTTCTCCGGGTAGCGGATCACAGAGTAAAAAGCAGTAGGTGGAATGGGAGGCCCCGAGGGACCCAGTCCCAGGTCATCCAGGATCTAGAGCATAAGAGAAAACCCTGTTTATAGTCCCGTCGCCTTCATCCTCACACTTCCTGAAAGGCACCGAGCTTTTGGCAATGGGTTTTTTTATTTAGATGGAGCACAGTGCTTTTTTGTTCCCAGTGGGGTGGGCAGGCTCCAGAGCAGTGCCAGGACCTACAAGTGGGACCTAGAGAGAAATCTCAACTCTGAGTGACTCGGCTGAAGGAAACAATGACCAGGAGTTGCCCTGCCCTGGGACCATTTTTAATGATTTCCAGACTGGGAAACTCTCCAAACAGAGAGGATGTTCCAACAGAGAACCCTCCCTCTTTCCACCCATCTGAGGGATGGCAAGAACTTCCCCAGCCACGTGGCTGCTGTGAAGCCATTGTGGAACAGCATCAGTGGCCTGGACAAGGCTCTGTGCTGCTGTCACCTGGTGGGACACAATGCACCAGGGCCCAGACCACGGCAGGCTCAGCATCTGAGCCTCACAAGGGCTTTACCTGCTCTGCCGCTGGCAGCTTGCCACTCTCCAGGATCGCCCTAGTCACATCTGCCGAGCTCAGCACCTGGATGTCCAAGCAGGGCACCCCGACGTCCTGGCCTCTGGCTGACCCTTCTGCATCTTCCCCTTCCAGCCCAGATAACTTGGAGTCCTCAAGAGCCTTCAGTTTTTCCAGACGCTCCTTCTCTCTGTCCTTTCGGCTCCCCTTCCTGGATAGATGCTGGCGCTGGCCTTGTACTTGGTGCTGCACCACCTCTTGGTTCAGAGGGGACAGCAGGATACCCTGAGCCCTGTCCCAGGATGACAAAATATGTGTGACATCCCTCTGCGATGCCTCATAGATCTCAAACCTCAGGGCCAAGTTCTTCTCGCTGTCACTCTGCGCCTCGGTTTTGGTTTCCCCCTGTTCTGGGTCTGCAGGTTGCACAACCTCCAGGGGGCAGGCATCTGTCGGGGGAGCCTTGCTCTGCTTTTTCTTATCTTCCTTGTCACTTGCAAGAGAGTCTGGGTGCTCCTCTGCAGATCCCTTCTTCTCTCCCCCCTCGGTGACATCGGACAGGTTGCCGGTGGATGCGCTGGTGTTGCTAGTGGATGCGTTCGTGTTCTGGGCAGGAGGAGCAGGAAAAAGCGGTGAGCATTTCAAAGCACCAACTCAAATGCTGTAGGACAGCGGCGATCTTTGCAATAGCACCCCACGCCTCATCTGAGACCTGTGCTAGGTGCTCTACAAATCCCAATTCAGAACGCAGCTGGTACCCAGTTGAGCTCAACTGAAACTAAACTCCCCAGCACCAGACTGATGAGGAGTCCTGCAAACCAGCTGAGAAACAGAACAGCTTCCCCAACCCAAACAGGGACCTTAAGACACCCCCTTACTCCTGTGCAGTCCTCCGGGCACGTTTCTGGTGTGCTGAGCATCCATCCCTGTGTCTGGCTGACACTTTGGGAAGTCTGGCTGCTAATGAATACCTAAAGGGCCTGGTGGTATCTCCTGCCAGACAGGTAGCAAAAGACACCACATCCCAGGCGGGTCATGGCTCAGAGGTGTAAGTCACATGCAGAACGGGGAGAAATGCTGGACTAAAACTATCTAGGGCTTGGAGTTATGTGAAGCCATGACTCAAAGGCAGCACGACCCTAGAAGAACAGCTCTACCCAACAAACCCATGTGAAAATACCCCTGGTGAAGCAGCAGCACGATCAAACACCGGCTGCTGTTTCCCAGCACAGCCCCGTGTGTTGCTGACGGCCAGGTACCCACCCCCAGCACTGCGGGTGGCTGCTGGCTTCGCCAGGAATGGTACGGCTCAGCAGGAGGGTCCCCAGGGCTTTCACTCATCTCTATAAACACAACCACCCACCTGTCTGACTCCAGGCTGGCTTTTCTTCCTTGAAGCATTTTCTTTGTCTTTTCCAAGCTTTCTCTTGGCCCACTTAGACAACATCTTCAGCAATTCTTCCTCCCTCAAGCGTTCTAGCTCCCACCGGTGCTTTTCCTCAAGCTCTCGAGCCAGCCGCTCCATCTCCCTTCAGCAAGACAAACAGAAAACATCCCCGAGAGTCACCACCAGAAATCTGGGCTCGCTGCAATCCCAGCTGGCCCCGCACTTCATTCACTGACCCTAAGGCCAGGCACAACTGTTAGACCAGCTCTGTGGACTTCCCTCAACCTGGGGAGGCTGGGACATCCAAAGTGAGGGAAGTGGGAGGGGACCTCCAGGGCCAGCCAAATCTAGGCTTTGCTGTCACGAGGTCTAAATTGCACTACTTCTCCAATAAGGTCCACCTGGACACCTCCAGCATGCTGCCAAAGACTGATCCACCATTGCTCCAGACTGGAGCCTGAAGCTCTCAATATCCAGCTCACAAATCATTAAGCCAGCTCACCAATCACTAACACCTGCTTATCCCTGCACCAATACTTGGCTTATCCAGCCCTTCTCCCTGGGCACAGCCTGCTCCTTAGTGAGACTAGCCATATCAATCAGAAAGCAAAGGCTGCAGTAACTGCCCTCCTGCAAAACAGGCTCCAAACAACCAGGTTTCCTGCTGGAACCCAGCTGGGACCATGGGAAACTTGTGCTGCCTGTCCTGGAAATCACAGTTTGAAGCAGCCCTAGTGATCTCCTCCCAGGGAAACAAACTTCAGCTGGGGCTGAAAGAAGTGCTGAAACACAGGCTCTCTTTAAGCAAGTCCCTCCCCAAGTTTCAGGCAGGGGTTAATAGAGGCTTAAGCTTATCCTGTGTATCCTCTTGAACAGGGCTGCTTTGCTGGATCAGAGCTTCTCCCAGGCTCACCTGCTGCTGCAGCTGAAGGTGAGCTTTTGTGGCTGGTGTCACTCAGTAAGGAAAACCCTGGGAGCTCAGCAGTGCAAGGGCCTCACCTACGGCAGGACTGGGATCCAAACCAAGCCAGCACAGCTGCGCCTCACACCAACCCACACCACAACCCCTCTGGTTTGGTGAAGAAGGGCGATGAAGATGAGAATGAACATAATTAACTTAGAGACACTTGTAAGCACAGTGGCAAGGGAAGCACAGAGCCCAGCTCCCTGCAGCCAGTGTCGAAGCCGAAGGGCTCACCACTAAAACGGAGAGAAGATGTTCTCATCTCACCGGAGGAAGGTCCCTCCTCTGCTGGGAACCAGGGGGGTGGAACTGGCAATCCTCGTGCTGCTGGTAATTAATGCTTTTGGCCTTGGTAACCCCTCTGAGCACAACCAAGGTCTCCGGAGCAGGGAAACCCTTTGGGGACACTATCCTGGGGAGTCACCCATAGAAGGCTTACAGACCTTTTCTTCTTCTCACGCTTGACTTGCAGTATACTGTTATCAAACTGAATTTTCTCCTCCTCGGTGAGGGCATCATACTCGTCCTCTTCCATCTCCCAGAGACGTGCTTTCTCCCTCCTGGAAGCTTCTTCCCGCTCCCGTCCTTCAGCACAGACCAGAGAAGAAACCATCAGTGCCTGCAAGCAGAGCTTGCTGCTCTGGGTGAGCTGCCAGGATTCACAACTCTGTCCTGACCCAGCCTATCATCCTGCCAGGAGATACTGGCGAGCTCACATCCCTGCTTCAGAATTCAGACAAGCCCCCAAACTATCACTGGTCAGTGAGTTCCCATGCCTTGCCTGGCTCACATGCACCAGCACTGTGGACAGCTGGCCAGTGATTAGTTATTGAGCCACAACAGCTTGCACTTGTGCCCAAGCTTTAATGTTAGAGACTGAGGTCAGCCTCAGCATTGCTGTATTTTAAGCAACTGTGAGCTGAGTGCTGGCTACACTGAGGCAGAAGGTGGAAGGATTAATAAAAACATCTCTTACAAGTTCTGCTGGTAACCCAGATACACACGGGTAAGGCTGAGGGCTTGAGAGAGAAGATTTCAGAGTTACGGAGACGAAGAGTCTCACCTTCCTGCTCTTTTGCGGCCATCTCCCTGGCTTTCCAAGAAGCATAATCCTGGAACAGGTTCACAAAATAGATGTGAGGCCGATTTCTGACAGCTTTGAGCAGGCAGAGGAGAGCAGACGCCGTGTTGTGTGCAAAGGGGGTCTCCAGGCCATCAAACACCACTCCCTGGTAGCAGTCGCTCAGCTGCAGATAAAGTCGAAAAGGAAGAGAAAGTCAGCTGTCACACGCATTGGGCTCTCAGCTAGTCACTAAAGCCTGATGTCAGAGATCACCAGCCATCACAGTTCCAAGTGCAGCAGCTCAGACAAGCTCTGATCTTTCCCCACGCTCTGCCAACTTACGGCATCTGCAGCTTCACCCACGGATCCCTGCACGCAGCCCAGAACTCCTCCAAGAGCAGGCACAGCCCTCCTCCTCTCTGAATTGTACCTCGCTGCCTGTCTCTCTGTAGCAAGAATGTACCATTTGCCCCCACCCCACGTACCTGCAGCCTTTCAGAGAGGATGGCCACCAGCAGGTCCTCGGGCAGCACGCAGCTCCTAAAGCCCAGCTCTCCTGATGTGCTGCCACTGATGCTCAGCTCTCGCTGCGCAGGAACGCAGGGAAGGGGAGAGAGGTGAGAACTTGATGAGCCCTGCAATGTTGAACACCACAAGAAAAATCAACCACTTTGGAAACCCCCAAACAATTCCAACTGCTGGGCTTGGAGCTGGGGTTTCTCACTAGCAGGAGACTAGAACAAAACTGCAGGCCAGCAGCTCCAGGGGACCACGCTGGAGGGTGCATCCATGGCCAGCAGAGACCCAAGCTCGCAAGCCCCCAGCGCAGCATCCCGCAGGTTTGCCCACTGCTGCAGCCACGTTAGCCAGGACTGCACTTTGCCAACAATCTGTTAAGATGCCGTAGAGATTTTCTGCCAGAGCACAGGGTTTCATTCCCACCCCGAGCCATGCCCAGCCTGCCCAGCTGGCTCTCTGCACTATAGGCCCCCGCACCAGGCTCTGGGTGACACAGAGCCTCCACTGGAAGCGGCCCCTTCACTTCTCAGAGGCAACAGAAAGGTCCCAGGCATTAACCAGTGCAGATCGTGCTTCACCTGGGAGCCTGTCAGATCCATCAGATGCTGTTTCTGGGATTGGGGTGTGGGGCCATCTGTCTTCTTCTTGCCCACCGCAGCGCTCACCTGGCCTCGGGACCTGACGGACCGCCAGCTGAGTTTGCCCACAGAGCTGGACCGTCTCATGTCTAGGCTGCGCTTGGCCTTGGTGCCGAACTGCAGGCTGAGGGACACATCTGCGTTGTGACCTGTGGAGGGGACAGACGCTCAGTGGGGAGCAAGCAGGCACCTTCCACCCCAACGGGCACAGCCCTGTGCCCTGGCAGGGACACGGCCATTGTTCCCCAGCCGGCTGGGCACTAGCAGCACCCATCTCCAGAAGCAGCTCCTGCCCTGCTTCTCTTATTAGCATGGTAAAGCACACCATCTGATACTGGATTTTAAAGCCAGAGAGTTTTTAAGGCACAGCTCTGCGTCCCTCCTCACAAATGTGCACGCAGGTGACACTGCACAGTAGCTCCCCTATGGATCAAGCCAAGGCTCCACCCTCCAGGAGCATCATTTCTGTACCTTGCACCCATCCTGCATTCTCACATGGAGATGGTAACATGCAGCCCTGCCCCAGCTGCATCCCCCATCTCACTGGAGCTAAATCCTCCGCATGGGATAACCCCACCCAGGGCCCAGACCCTTCTTCCTTCCACCAGCTCCCGACCCAACCAGGTTCAAAGCTGAGCAATGCAAAACTTCCCCCACCAGAACCAGGGTCTGGCCTCACCCTGCAGAGCACGGGGCACCAACTGCCCAACCAGATTTTCTAAAAGGTCTCAGGTGGAGAACAGCACCACATGCACGAGCTGTGTGACCTGACAGTGTGTATAGGAGAACCTCTGGAGAAAAGAGCTCATCTGCAGCGTGTCTCATCTGAAACTCTGGGAGGTTATTCTTCCCTTCCTCTCATGTTTCTGAAGCCACATTCAAAGTCAGTTGTCTAGTGCTTAATGAGCAGCTTCAGAGGGCTTCTTGGTTGTTAAAGTGGGCAGCAGTTCTGCCTGATGGCCACGAGGAGCCAGCTGGATTCAGCTTAGAGGAAATATAAGAAAACCCTGAGAAAAATACAGGTGTGCTTCACCACTCCTAGGAAAAGGACTATGTGCTGAGAAGCCCAGAAGCAGCAAAAGTGCCCCTGTCTGAGCCCTTAAAACAGAGATTATTTTTTTTAATAACACGAGATGCTTTATGAAATGGCTTTGCATTTCTACATGCTGCACCCATGTTCCCTAGGAGACCCAAGGGCTGTCAGACTTCCTCTCTGGAGCAAGCAGAAGTGGATGGTCATGGTGGGTTTCTGAAGCGCTGCTCTGGGTCCAGCGTTTCTCCTTACCGGCACCCTCTGCCTCCTTGCAGCTCTGCTCGATGGCAGCCCTGATGCACAGCTCCCGGGCGCGCAGCCCTGCTGAGCTGCTCCTGTCCGAGATGGCTTCTCTCACCACGGTGTCGATGGACAAGCAGGCAGCGCCGTAATATTTGGACAGGGCAACCGCTGCCGCTGTCTTTCCTTGAGAGAGAGGAAGAGTGCTTGGTGACACTTGCACGTGAAGCATTTTCCTGTCCCCAGACAGGATTTCAAAGTTTCAAGGGCAGTCGGAAATCAAGTGCCCCTTTAGGGGAGACCGTGAGGGAGGTAGCTGAGCATGGCTAGAAGCGTTGTCCTCTAGAGCCAGGAGGATCACCTCCACCTCACATCCAGCTGAGCACTTTGTCCCTCGTGGTGACCTCAACCCTGGGCCAGGACATTGTTTCGAGCCCTGTCCCGCCACCACTCAGAGCGTTCGCCAGCCTGTGCTGGCCGGCGCTGCCTCAGCCAATGTCTGGGCACGGTCTGGGGGTCAGCGTGGGCGAGGGACTGCTCCCATGAGGCAACATGGGCACTAGGCGCTGTGCTCCCACGAAGCAACGGGGACATGGCCACCCTGTGTGGGGGAACGATAGCCCAGCTGTGCGGACACAGGGTGAGCCACAGCACTTGCCCCAGCTGGTGAAAGCCTGGGACCATTTCATGTACCAGCAGAGCTGCGGCTTACCTCGCTTCGCTTCAACTGGTCAACCAAGCACCACGGCCCACCAGGATGTGTCTCTCCTGCTTCCCCCCTCCTTGCAGCCACAGGCTGCGGCTCGCCTACCTGTCAGGGGTGCCCCATGGATGATGACAACGATCCCTCTGCGGTTTCGGGCCGCACGCCCCTCTGGAGAGATATCGATGCCAAGGTGGCGGGCGATGGCCCTATAGACAGGGCTGTCGGCCAGTTCTCCTGCGGCCGCCTTGCTGCTGGTGATGCTCTGCCGATGCTCTGCTGTGCAGAACCAGATAGAACAGTCAGCCTCCTGCCTACCTATGATCCTGATCATCCTCCCCATCCCCTCAGATCCTGGGAGAGAAGACTCTGCTGAAACCAACACCACACTGAGGTCTCACCATGCCCCTCCTTTAGGCTTGTGCAGATCAGGGTCTGCCCTAGATGGTGGTCAAGGTGCCTGTTCAGAGTATAGGAAATGGGGTGGCAGAAAGAGGAAAGAGCAAGCATTTGGCAATACCTAAAAGAACTGGGCCAAATCTCCCGTGCCCTGTCAACATGGTCCTCATGGGAGTTTGGTCCCAGGTCCTGCTGAGTAAGGGGGGGACAGGCAGAACCAGGCATTTTACACCGTCCCAAGGGAGAGGCTCCATTTGCAGATCAAGCGATTATCCAAAAGCTGGATGCTTTAGGAATATTATACCAGGAGATGTAGCTGGGCTCTGAATTCACCATAACAGCATTTGCAAAGAGCTCCCACCTTTACCCTTAGGAGGTCACCAAAAGCCATCTCGGCTTGCAGTGTCACGCAGGACAGAGAGCGCGCTGCCCTGCCTAGGAAAGGGAACAGCATCATCCTGATCCCAGCAGCTCCTGGGGGAAAAGGTGCTCATTTGGCAAAACTGGGGAGAACCTCTCTGGCCTCTCACTTGTCCCTGCCCTGTCTGCAACATTACCCATCCCCTGTCTTTTCTCAACACCTTCCTCCTCCTCCGCATTCAGATTTAGAGTCCACCTTGTTGGACTGGCTTTCATCAAACACGGAGGGGAAAATGAGTGAGCTCTGGGATGAGACAGTGTGAATGACCCCAGCAGAGGACTTTCTTCCTTGATCTGACAGAGACTGGACATCTTCAAAGTCTGCTGAGGAGGAAGGACACGGGGAGGGAAGAAGAGGGTGGACATGGCCAGGCAATCTGCTCTTTGCCATTTGCCACTTTGCACGGCCACGTGCAAAAGATGGAAAGTTTCCCAAGGAGAAGTCTGTCCAGGCTGTCTCTGCCCTCGGGGGGATTTTGAGTTTGTGCTTTTGGTGCTGGGAAGGAGCAAATATAAGATAGCTGGTGGTATTAGACCTGGTCCTGCTGGCTGAAGAACTCATCCAATCCTATTTTTTGTGGTTAGGGGACACAAGAGGACAACATGATTATTTCCCCAGTCCATGGTAGGCAGATATGAGCTTGCTTTGGCTGCACTCAGGGCTGGTAGGGGATGCGTGTTACAAGCTACAGACCTTCACGCTGGAATTCCTCCACCAAGCTGGGGAATGGGTGGCTGCTAAAAGCCGGGGCTTCCCATGGAGAGCTCGGGGCGTGCGGGCTGGACTCCCCGCTGTGTCCACACTCAGGACAGCCAATGCCAAACCCTCACCGTTGTCCTGGCCTGCTGGTTCCCCAGTCTTGGACTTCGTCTGCTCATCCTGCAGCCTCTTCTGGTCCTGATAATATTCCAGCACCTCAGGGGGCAGCTTCTCACCCGGGGCACGTGGAGGCAGCAATAAGGTGTTGCGGCAATCATAGTCTTTAAGCGTCTGCAGGATCTGTGCATGTAGGGAAAAGAAGCCATATGCAGGACGTGTTTCTAAAAACACAGACTATCCAAGCTCCTCCACAGTCTGCCAGCAGAGCTGGCTAACCCTGAAATGCCACCAGACTTTGCCCTGGGGACTGTCTCCATCTCCCTGGCACGAACCCGGGAATGCTGGAGCACTGTGAAGCTACGGGAGCGTGCACATGGGGACCAGACCTTCCCTCTCACCTCCTCCTCAGCAAGGTACTGCTGGTCGAACTCCAGCGAGTAAAACTCGATGGGGAACTCGCATGGGTTCTTCACCACCACCGTCCCCTCTGCTCCACAGCTGTACGGCAGCAACGGTCCCAGCTCGAGCACTGGGGGGCTGAACTCCAGCTGTGGCTCCAGCCCACGCCCCGAGACCTGCAGCTGGAGGTGCTGGCTGCTCTGGAAAATGTTAATCTTCAGCTCACTTCTGTAGGACTTCTGAAAAGAGAGAAGCACAGAAAACTCCTCCATGAAGTCCCAGGTGACAGGGCTTCAAATTCAACTCTTGCCCCAAGGCAGGGGTGTCACCAGTACCTCTAAGGGGAATGGAAAACAGATATTTACTTCCAGCAGGGGCTACAGCATCTGCATGCTGGCTCTGAGTAACTGGGATGAATCCTGGTGTAAAGTGTAACTGGATATTTGGGTGTCAGACGAATCTAAAATGCACTATCAGATGTTTTCACCCAGTCACGAGGGAGTGTGATGCTCATGAGGAAGGTCCTCAGGGTTATGTTGCCCAGACACAGTCCTGGCACTGCTGCATCAGGCAAACATCAGCTCGATGAATGAGGCAGATGAGCTCTCACTGGCTAGAAATAAGGGTCGTCTTCTCTGCTCAGTGTTTGGCTCTGGTCAAAGCCAGACACAAGATGGTTACACCTCTACAGCAATTAAAACATCCCTGGGACTGTTCCCAGGCACGGAAGCACTTGTGTCCATCCTGTTACCCACTGCCAGTTTCCAAGTCACGGTGGCCACAGGCAAACTGCCTTTGGGAACACCCCATCATTTCAGCTGACTCCCAGACTGCCTGGGAACGTGCAGGCAGGCTGGGCCAGAGCCACAGGGACTGCTGGCAGCACACCACTCCAGGTGACTGTCCTGCTGTGCCCAGGAAGGTGCCTGGCGGCTGTTTTGTCTGCTGGTACCAGCAGCAGGACTTGCCTAGATTGGCCCTTCCAGGGTTATCCCCTGCAAGCGCACCAGCTGCTCTGCACCAGGGCGTTGCAGCCTCAAACAGGCCCGTGCAAGGGGGAGACGAGGGCAAACAGGCAGATTTCCCCCCATGCGCCGAGAGGCAGCCACCTCACCATGCCCTGATGCTGAGCAAGCATCAGGGGGGATTTCAAAGCCCCTCTCAGAAGAGTGTGCTGCAGGGGAAACTGAGGCACAGTGGGTACGGGGCTTGCAGAAAGCTCTCTGTGGAGGCAGACGCCATCTCCTCCTCCCTGTGCTGGGCTCTTGTTACCACACTGCCCTGCCAGATCTCTTGGTGGTGACACTCGCTGATCTCACCTCTTCTGTGGGTGAAAACCTGACTCGCACGTTGCAGCGTTGTCCTGGAGCGAGGGCTCCAGCCGAGGGCAGCGCCTCGAAGACACAGGGCTGGGCCTTCAACTTCTGGGGCACCTTCCGACGCATCCTCGCTGGCCAGTGTCTGTCCACCTGAGAACAAAAAAACAATTGTGTGAGGTCTCCTTGGTCTGCAAGGACAGACCCTCGGTTCCTGCAGTGCTCTGAGACACCGTCATGGTGCTGAGGGCATCCACAGCCAAACCAGCCGAGGCCACCTCTGGCCTAGAATGGGAGGGAGAACAGGCAGGGCAGGCAGATGGGGAGGCACCATCCTCAGAAGAGGAGGAACGGGGGAACGTGGCAGAGAAGTGAAGCACCAGCTGATGCACAGGTCCAGGTGAGCCAGCCTTGCTCTGTACCCTCCAAAGCTTCCTCAGATGAGCTGTAGCCCAAGTGCTCACGCAGCCACGGGGGCTGAAAGGGCAAGAGAGGCAAAGAAAACCCAACCGAGAACTTACGTGTTACACATTGTCTGTGCTTTACCTTCTTAACAGGCTCATTGATAGTGATGAACCAGTTACAGGGGACCTGGAGCTGATTGTGGAGCTGGACAGTTTCTTCCTGGCACTGCCCACACTGGAGAGTGGAGAACTCCAGTCTGTCCCTGGAGACGCAGAGGGATGGCATGGCCACGCTGGCATGGAGGCGGACGTGGAATGTGGGGCCTCCTGCTACCTAGGGAAGGACAGAGCATCCAGCTGAGAGCCCCGGTGACATCTGCTGCTGTCTCCGACTCTCCACCTGCCCCGAGAGGTGCACTGGCACAGCGGGGTGAGCAAGCACGCCGTAGGTACCTTGATGGGCAGGAGCACGTCCACCTCTCCCAGTGGCAGGTTGGCGCTCTGTGGGTCGAAGCGCACTTCAAACACCTTGGTCTCGCAGCAGAGCAGGTGCTTCACGTGGTCCAGATCCACACTGAAACCTTGAACAGATGAAAATAAAGCAGCTGAGATACACAATCAACATGAATGTGTCACAAGCACGTTAAGGCCATATGTCCTGGCTGGCAGCTCTGTGAAGGACCCCTTTGTACCTGTGGAGAAGACTGCCACTCCTTCTCCCTTGTCACCACACAAGGAGAAAGGGCTTTCACAGCCAGAATCCAAGACCCACATGGTAAAAAGGAAACATCTCAGTTGAGGAGCTCCAACCATTCCTTCACTAGGCATCCCAGGGAAGGATGCACAGACCTCTCCAAAGGAGAATTTCCAACTAAGATTCCCCCCATGCCATGGTGCTCCCTGAAAAACAATTTAGAGGAGGCACCTGATCGCCCTTCAGACATGGCGAGTCACCGTTTGCTGGTACTGCAGCCTTACGTCAAGGCCTGTTTCGAAAGCCTGTTTTGATACAACAGAGGGCCTCACAGGCTGTCTTCTCAATAAAGGCTGAACAGAAGTGCTATGGCATTATGAACTTTAAACAAAGCACTTCCAAACCACAAAGCGTCCATCTGTTTGCAACACAAGCCCACGGAGTGCCCATCAGGTGATGCTCATGGTAGCCAAGAGCAGAAGATGCTGAGAGGTGACCAAGGTGATCAGCCCATCCAGCCCCTGCAGGGAAGTGTTAGGGCAGGCACGGGCAGGCCGGGTCTCTGAGCACTGCTGGCCAGGAGAACTCAGGCTCTAAAGCACCAGGCAGAGGGTCCCAAGGAGGAAAAAGTTATACATACAAGCACTCAAAAAAAAACTCCCCATGTCCAGTGGCTTAAGCTAATCTGTCAGAGACAGCTGCTTCAAGCCCACGTGAAGTCTCTCCAGCACTGGTTACCTGTGTCACGCAGAACCCGTCTATCAGCGCAGAAGGACACAGGGAACTGCCCGGTGTTGGTGATCCTCACGACGTGCGTGGGGGTGTTACCGAGAATCACGTACCCAAAGTCCAGGAGGTACTCGGGCAGCTCAGCTCTGAAAGGAGGAGTAAGGACAGTCCTTAAACCACAGCCTGGCTACATTTCCAAGAGCATGGAAGATGCAAATAAAGTGAGTATTTCTGGATTCACTGCTGTAAAAACTCAGCTCAAGCCCATGAAACCCAAGGCCTGACCACCTGGTAATAAGACTTTGGTAAGTCACGAGGAGCATAGGACCTAGGTTTTATCAGCTACCAGTGGGACCTTAAAATAAAACTAGTTTAAAATGAATACTGGTCACAGCTCCTCTGCTATAGAAAGCCACTGTAGATAAGTCCAGTGGACCTCCACTGGTCTCAATGAAACTGCTAAGCCTGGTGTACAGCCCCAGCCTGAAACGGCTTCAGGATCTTGTCATAAGATTCGCCTGCACAGGAAATCTTCGCTGCTCTGCAACTAGATCTGTCCCCAAAGCAGCACTGACAAATGCAGTAATCAACAACTACAAGATTCACGGGAGGGTCCTTTTCCAGAGCAATCACACTTGGGAAAGCACATACGTGATCTGTTTTGCAGAGCATCTTCCTGAACTGGAGCCTACCGTGCCCGTGCCTCCTCATGAAGGAGCAGAGGGAAGTTACCGAGGTAAGCCCTGCAGTCCCACCAGCACCCAAGCCACCTGATTTAGGGTTTGTCAAGGGTGTGTCAACCTCTGCAGTTCCCTACTCTTTTTGCTCAGTGTGGTCTGTTAGCTGGAACAAAGATGCCAGCTTTGAGTTGCCTCTCTCAGAGCTGGTCAGCAGGGATGGTGTTGGTGCTCTCTGGAAGGGCTTGATGCTCTGCACTGGACCCCCTCAGCCCTAAGAGCAGGACCCAGTGCCTGTGGGGAGCTGAGCACCTCCAAAGCTCAGGGTGGCTCTGTGGAAGTGAGGACACTCAGCTGCTCACAGGGAGCATGTCAAAGCTACCAGGATCAGACCCTTTCTGAAGTCCCCACTATCCCCAGCTCTGCAGACACAAGGACCTCTCAGGAGCAGGGGTGCACTGCTGGGTGTTACCCTTGGGGCACCTGGAGATAGGGTACAGGAGGTCCTACTAACTTGAGAAGCCTCCGACGAGCATGCTGGTCAAAGGCAGTGGCCTCTGGGGGACCAGAGGTGAGAGCTTTCTGCTGCTCCAGGGCGTGTTCCTCCATCAGCATCTGCTCCATCTGCATCTGCAGCCGAGGGTCCAGCTGAGGGAAGGAAAGGCAGCGGCTGGTTAGCAACGGTCCTTCCCAAGGCTCCCCCCTGCTTGTGTTGAGAGGGGTGATGGGGTCCTTCTGTCTCGCTGCTCAGTGTCTGTGACACCTCCTGCTCTCTTAGCCAGGGCCTCATCTCAAGGGCAATGAACTCCAGTATCTTCGCCTGCCCAGTCACTGTTACAAAAGCTGATCTTGCCAGACAAACAGACAGACAAGCCAGGAACCTTCCAGAGCTCCAAGTCTTTGCCTGCCCCCAGCCAGTGCCAAAGCAGCTCAGACAAAAGCTCTCTTGTAAAGGGAGACACGATAAAGCTGCTGTCTCTTAGAGATCAGCCCTGGCAGCACAGTCCCAGGGCACAGTCAGGCTGCTGCTATTAAGCTCTGTAAACCTGGCAGGGCTTGGGTTGTGAGCAGCAAATACCCCAGTGATGGCCTACATCTCCATCCCAAAGTACCATAAATTCAATCACTTGAGCAGGGTCTTCAGGATCTCTCCCTGGGGCAGCCCCGGGGGCAATGCTGAGCTGATGCAGGATCATGGGCAGGTTGGGCAGGGAGGTCCCAAGTGCCAGCAGGGCACCGGGAAGCCTGCTGCGGGCAGCAGGGGACCAAATGACACTGGGGGAGGGTGGCACGCGTCAAACGGGGCAGCAGCCATTCTCACCACGGCATCCAAGGGATCTGGGGGTGGCTCTGCAGCCACAGCCTCCCCCAGAACAACTGCTTCCTCTTTCTGGCTGTCTTCCATCTTTTCTATCACCTCCTTGAGGACCTTCTCATATTTTTCATTTCCTGAAGGAAGAAAACATCCACAAATAGAAGCGTGGCACAGCGCCATTCCCATTTAAGCTGGGAAGCCCCACTTCCCCGACTCTGGCCTCTCCCAGAAACACCCTCCTCAAGCAATGTATGGAAAGTAGATGCTGCTTTTCCTCTATCAACCCTGATGTTCATTCCCACCCATCTTCCTCCCCACATAGGAGCATCTCATCCCCTGCAATGTGATGCAAATCCAATCCTGCCAAAATCCCTGCCAGCCTGTGCTCAGCTTTCCTAAGCATTTCTGTCCAGCCACCACCTTCCCAGGACTCCGACACATGCTGGCAAGCTCTGCAGGATGGTTCCTAGGGCAAAGCCCACACGGGCTCATCTGCCAGAGCCTCAGGAAGCAACCGGGGGGTTGAGTGTTGGTCTGACAGCCCTGAAACCTCCAGGCTCCGTGGAGGCAGGTGTGAGCTGCCCTATGGGCATCTGACATGGGGGAGAAACAGGGGACCTTCCTGGGGAGCAAACAGGCCGTGCTCACCTTTGATGTTCCTGGGCAGGTCCAAGTAGATCCTGGGAAAGCTCCCCTCTCCTTTCAGGGAGATTTCTTCTGGTTCTAGGTGACCCACTTGGATGTGGAAAGTCCTGCAGAAGGCTCCAGGCACTCCTGGCAGGTAATAGACTTTCAGGACTTGCTCCTGGCCAGGTCCAACGTAACCCTGCAGGGTGTGGGAGAAGAGGGAGGGAATGAACCAAAGAGGGTTTGGTGGAGGGATGGCTCAGACGACAGACACGCTGAGAAGAGAAGGCAGGTTCTCATATATAAGAAAGTATCAGACAACATTGCCTTCTAGCTTTCTTGTACCCAGAAGCTGAAGTCTCCTACACCAGGTTCTTCAGACGGCTCGTAGGGATGCATTCCCCCAGGACAGACCCACAGACCGCCCCTTGCTCAGCACGAGCACAGCTCTGCCCCTAGCGGTGTTTACCCTCTGCTAGCAAGAGCCAGACTGAAGAAATAAAAGCTCTTTTACCAGCCACTATGCAAAATAAGTGAAGTGCCCACACTCTCAGCATGGCCAGCAGCTCCTGCCACAGCACATCAGCGGTTCCCAGGCTGGTGTTGAAGGGCCTGACCCCTTATAATGATCCCAGCCAAACACCTCCTGCCTGTGCGGTTACACCGGGGGTGCGTGAGCCTGTCCAGACTCACGGTGACCTGCAAACATGCATCTCTGGAAAGGCAGGAGCAGAGACTAGGATGAGATCTAGGGAAGGTGTTGCCAGGAAGGCACCTCCTCTCCGGGCTTCCAGAAAGGCTGCCCAAGCCTCAGGCTAGGCTCCCGCCAGCCAGGCTGAGAGCAAATGCAAGCAGACAGCAACACAGCCCTGGGTGACGGGACACAGCCACAGCTTTCCTCGGCTCGCCCTCTGCACACTGGGCTGGACCCTCGGCTCCCCACTCCCCTTCACGCTGCAGGGAGAAGCTGCTGAGCGGGACAGATCCTGCCACTTGGTCCCCTGAGCCCCTGGTGCAGTGCAGAACACAGCTGCAGTGAAAGCCAGCCCTGCCAAGCTGCCAGCGCCAATGGGGCTGTCACAGCAACTGACTGCGCGGGTCCGAGCAGAGCTGGGTCTTTGGAAGCTCGCAGCAAGAGGGCATCAGTGTGTCACCCCTTGTAGGAGACAGGCATGAGGAAATGTGAACGCCTTTGGCTTCCTCTTCCCACTGCAAAAAGGGACTAGACAGGAATGCTGCTCCAGCCCAAAGACAGCCACACAGGACTGAGAAGTTGGGATGGTGGGATGCTGCAAACTCCTCTCCTCGCTGTTCCAGCCCTGCTCCTGCCTGGCCCCCTCACTGCCCCACAAAGCTGCTGCAGAGCAGCAAAGCTGGGGGAGTGGGGGACCGGTACAGGGGCTGCTACAATTTCTGGCAAAGCAGCTTCATGCCCAAGTGAGAGCATTTAAGTCCCGCTCAGTGCTGGCAGGGAGCTGGCAGGGTGTGCTACAGGCAGGGACAAGGAGTAAGCCCTGTCCAATCACACACCCTGGGAAAGGTGACTCTCAGGAGAGCTGGCACAGTCCAGCCCCAGTGCCCGCACAGCCGGAGCACTCAGCAGTTGGGGTCCCCAGAGCCACCGAAGCGCTGGTGCCTCCGGCTGGTGGCTGCTGTGTGACAGCAGGGTCACCCGCCGGCAAAGGCCGTGAAGGCGTCGATTAGGACCGCGCTTGCTTGACCCTCCCTGCCCCCCAGCAGCAGCTGCTTACAGCCCTGCCTCTCCTGTCTGCTTTTGTGGGTTGTTTTTTTTTTAATTTTGTTTTTTTCCCCTACAACCCCCTCCTTGGCAGCCTGACCCAGAGCCAGGGTCAATCACTCGCACCATCTCCGTACTCACCGTGCTGGGCAGGACCAGGGGCACGCCGGGCAGAGGGCTGTCTGCGGTGCCCGCGCTGGGTCTGAGCACCACGTAGGTGAATCCCATCTTCCCGCTGTTCTGCAGGGTGACCTCTGCTTCGGTGACTTTGTTAAACAGCTGAAGAGAGGACAGAGGAGGGGGAAGCTGAAGTCACAGGCCTGACACTGGGAACCTCCTTCTGCTTTCATTGGGATGAGAGCAAATGAACTCAACACAGGAGAAAAGCAGAGGCAGAGGAGGTACGGGCACTTGAGTCTCCCAGGTTAACCAGGGGAAGCCACCGCCACAGGGCACCCCTTAGCCCTACACAGGAACAGATACTGATGGCGGCATGCAGAGGGGCAATGCCAACCACAGAGATCAGTCATAAGGAAACCAAGGAGGAGACAAGCTCTCTGCACCTCATGGTGTCATCTCACACCCAGCTGGAACAAAGGAGGTGGCATCAAGACATTGCAGAAGAAAAAGCACCTGCAGTGACAGCAAAATGGGAGACAGGGCAACAGCTGGAAATATCTGTGGGGTTCTTAACCAAAAAGAAGTAAAGTGGGGATTATTCTAGGACATTCTTTCCAGCTACAGTGACTGGGAAGCCCAAGTTAACTTCCTCCCTGGTTTATTTTGCTGATTAATCAAGAACATCAAAAGAGAGCACCTCCTTGGACCTCAGGCTTTAGGAGCGGATCAGCAGATGGATGTCTTGGGGCACGTCCCTCTGGAGATCACCACTGGGACCCTGCCTGCCCCAGGAGGCGGTGTTAGTTACCTTGAGGAGGAGGAATTCCCAGCTGGAGGGGGGTGGAGATGGCCATTAAAAACAGCTTGAATGCAGGACATATCACTCCAAGGTTGTACTTCCAAGCCATAGAGCCAACAAAGTAGTTGAGAAGGGGAGAGAGCCCTAGCCCTAGGTGGGTGGCAACCCGCCGGTGATGGTTTCACGACAAGGACCTCTGCCAAGAGAAGCGTGCGGTACCTGCAGCCCGCAGTCGATCTCCGTGACGTCTAGGAGGTAGCTGATGAGCGAAGCCTCCCCGCTCAGCGCGATCTCGTAGGTCGGGCCTCCCTCCACCCTGCACAGCGCCATGACATGGGCGACGATATTTGTGTGGCCAAAGAAGGTGAACATGACCCGCTGGCTCTCGCCTGGCTGCAGCACACCGTAGTGCGGCAGGACATCGAAAACCTGGAGGTAGGTGAGGAGAGATCAAGATGTCGAGCATGGAAATTGATGCAGAAGAGCAGCCACGGCTTGGAGTGAAGTACAGACGTGGCTGGAGGGGGCTCTTCCTCCAACACAGGCAAAATCACCCTAATCTCATCCTGTATCCATTCCACTTACCAGTGGAGGGGCCATGGGAAAAATCTTCTCCCATACTCACTAACGCATTAATTAATACACTACATATTAAAGTAATTTGGGCTGTCTCCTGGCAGCAAGAAATTCTCTTCACTGCAGAACTTGCCTTTAAAAGCACCTTTTACTGCCTTAAGAAAAACACAGTATTCGGAGGTGAAAGCCGTTAGAGCTGGGGGGAGGACTCCAGCCCAGCTCATCTGACTCCTGATGCTTTTCACTCTCTCTGATTTGCATGCTGCGCTCTCTCAAGATGCTACAGCAAAAACTACTGCAGAAATTTCCTGTTGACCACTTGATTAGCAACAAGATGAATAATGCCCTCCATAGCTGCTGCACAGGTCAACCCTACGACATGTCCTGCGTGGCCTCTCCAGTGACCAGTTGCTTCAGCAGCGCTGTGTGATGGGCTTGGAGGGACGTGAGGCCACTCTGCAAGCAGGATCGAGGGCCACCAATGGGAGGGGGGCTACATAACTGCTTGCCACACTGGAAACATGGCACAAGATGGATTCCCACTTACCTCCTCCATTCCCAAGGTGACGGGCTCTGCCTCCACAAACTGCATCAGTTTGTTGATCCCCACCAGGCTCTGAGTCTCCACAGCACCTTCCAGCTCCGCAGCAGTGGATGGCAGCAGCTGGAAAACAAGCACCATGGGCTGCAGTGAGCAGCTGGCTGGTCTGGGTGAGACCACTCTGCTGCAGGCTCCACCACCTCATCCAGCCAGGAGCAGCTGAGATGGGACCTGGGTGCATATCAAGTACAGGTATGTCTGTGCCATCCACTGAGTGTGGGTCCAAGCCCACCCACAGGTGAGACACGGCCTCCATCTGCACTTCCTATGCGCAAGCTTGCATGGGGAAGCTGAGTGCACCCAGCCCTCAGTCCTGGCAGAGACCTCAAGGGCATTTTTCACCCTTGTGCCGGCCCAGCTTCGCTCACTCCTGCCCAAGGAATGTGCCCAGAACCCCATGCCTCAACAGGTTAGGTTCTTCATGACAAAACCAGGAACACAGCTGCAAGTGAGAAGTATCAAAACCAGGAAAATAAGGACTTGGCACAACTATCCCATTTCAGAGAGTGCTTAGGCTTCATCTTGTGCACCCATCAGTGCTGGAGAGCTGAGGATCTCCACCAGGTCATTCTCTTGAACGACACCTTTCTGAAGAAGGCAGCCAAGGTGTTCTTCTGTCTTGCAGCAGCTGAGAGCTGGTGTTTGACCTCAGAGGTGCCATCTTTCAAAAGGAACCTCATCCCTGGGCTTCTGATCCCTAATTTAATAAGCGAGGGCTTTGTGAGTGCTTTTGAAATGTAGTAATACCTGCTTCTTCAGTAACGTGAAGAAGTGCTTTGTGCTGGGGCCTTGACATCAGCAGAATCTGCAAGAATATTTATGGGACATCTTTACACCTAATCAGAGGCTACATCTCCCCGGTAGATGAAGCTCAGAATCAGAAGATTCAATGCTCTTTCTCTCGTCTTCACATTTTCAAGCCTAGCAAAGCTTTGCCAAGCGCCTGTTCCCAAAGATTCTAACCCGCATCTTTCCTAGGCCTATGGTCTCCCACCTCCCCAGGGAGGGTATGTGGTACAGTGACACAAGCGGAAGATGAAGCTGCAATCCAGACATATCCTTTGAAGCACTTTTGGATCCTACTTAGCCATATCTACTTGAATTTCTTTGGTTTATTTCTGCATACATGGCAACAAAGCAGGAAATAAAGATGATTCCACCCTTCTATCCGAAAACATTCAGCCACACTGTTCTTTACGTCTACAGGGTATCATTTCTCCTGATTCAGAAAAAATGTGCAGTTATAATGTTAAAATGACCGATATTTGGATGTGAGCAGGTGCAACCCCTCTCCTTGAACTTAATGCCAACGCCAGTGCTTTCAGAACTTCCCATGCTTTCCTGCACCTTTTTTTTTGCCCCAGGAGAAGCCTCTGTCCCACACAATGCAGAACAAGGTGCCAGTTCCCACTAGCACGGACGTCAAGCTCCAAAGCACCGAGGTTCACCAGGAAGGTCAGCAGACCAAAGGCCATTTTCCATGCAGGAGGAAGAGACAATGACTTTGCAAAGTCTCATTTTATCAAAGACAGCTCTGTGGCCATCCCTGCAATACTGCAGGTCTTGGGTGAAGGCAGAGACATAAAAACAGGCGGCTCCAGCTGGGGTTGAGAAGGTGGTACATGGAGATCACAGTACTTGGCACAGCTTGATACAGGAAGGAAACTGGAAGCCTTCACATCATGATGCAGATAAAAGCCTCATTTTACAGTGTAAAAACAAGCCAAAAAAACCCAAACTCAGCATAGGTCCGTAGGATCTGAGTGGGCTTCTCCAAGCAAAACTATCTGATTTCTCCCTCCCCAGAAGCCCCGTGTCCAGCCACTGGCCCTGCTGCCCAGCCCGCCCTCAGGGCACATGACAGCAAGGCAGCAAAAAGGGGGATTGGCACAAGCACGGCATTTTGGTGGCAAGCTGGGGGAGGCAACGCAAGCGGTAGGTGCACAAGAAAATCTACCTTTGTTTCCAGGGAGTCATCTGCATCTGCTGGCTCTTGGGCAGGATCCCCTGCGGCTCCCAGGGCTTTGGCTGGTTCCTCCACACCTCCATCCCTGCAGCTCCTCCCTGCAGACACCGAGCGCTTGGACCAGGCTCCCTCCTCCTTTGGTGGTTGGGGTTTGATGAAAAATTTAGGTACTGGAGGGCTGAACCTGGAAAATAACATAACTTTGATTGTGGACCTGCAGTGGGAGGGAGGGAAGCCTGCACGAACAGCTCCTCAGCAGGATGCGGCCCCCGGCTGGGCACTGGTGCTGTGAACTCAGTAACGGGTCTGACCCAGCAGCTCCGAAACCAGGATGGAGCAGGTCAGCGTACGGGGCTGCCTAGGGATGACGCTGGTATAGCGGCGGCGCAGGCAGCTGGCAACTGGCTGCAAGGAGAAATGGAAGAGGACACAGGTGAAAGCCTTGTAGGGAGGTAAAAAGCACATCAGGAAAGGAAGAGACACACAAACTGTGCAAAAAGGTGAACCTAAGACACAAAGGGGCAGATCCGGACAGCAACAAGCCAGTGCAGACCCACCAGTGCCCTCCCGAAAGCACCCACAGCTGCAGACTGTGCCTCCCCCACCCAGAGGGCCAAAGCCAGAACTTCTGCAGCTCTACCAGGTGCTAATCTGGAATATTTCCCCTGACACCCACCCGCAGCTGCAGGTCAGCACAAGCAAGCAGCAATGCCCGAGGCTTTCTCCAAGCGCCGTAAGGCAGGAGCAGGGATGGAGCCCGGAGCCTGCTGTGCCCGAACCCCGACAGAGCCCAGCACCGTGCGGGGGCACCCACAGAGCCCGGCACGGGACACCCACACACACGCGGGGCAGCGTGGAAAGACACGCTGAGCAACTCCAGGCAGAGACTCACAGCTGAACAGCCCATTGATCCCTGAGGAGCACCAAAGCAGCAGCGATTGGTGCTCTGGGGAAAGAAGCTTTGGTCATTTTTAATCAATACACAGCAAACGCCGATGACAAGGTTCAGCTCCTGCTGTGCCACCGGTATTCCCTGGTTGTGAAACAACGGCTCCAACCGCACCTCATGCTAAAAGGGCAGCAGCTCTGCTGAAACAAGGCTATAACCGATGTGGCACTTACCAACGGCATGATCGCCTCCCCAGCAGTTTCTAAACACAAACCATTTGAGGACCAATTTGGCAAATGATTCAGCAAAGCGGTTCAACAGCTCATCTTACTGACAGGACTGAGTTGATAGTTGGACCAAGACGTGTCAGTAAAAAGTGTTCGGTTTAACATTTTCAAACATTCCCAGTGACTCAGACTACATTCCCTGTTTCAAATTGCAGCAGGTGCTCACAGTAACTCTGTTCACCCTTCTGATGCCCCTCCCTGTGGAGGGACACACTGGAACCATGCCTGCCTGTCACCACGCCTATCTGCAAGTGTTCCCGGGGGCAAACGAGGCCCATCTTTTACAGCAATGTGGGTGCTTCCTTCCCAGCTGGGAACTCAGTGCCTTTAACGACGTGCTCCCAAATGAGTATTTGTCTCTAGCTTTGCAGCTCATCATTTAAGGCTGGTTTCCATTTCTGGATTAGAGGCTCTGCGCCTCACAACCCCCAAGAGATCCCACCTGACTTGTCCTTCCTGCAACCACATGCAAGAACAAGGCTCTGCCCGGGCGATCTGCCCCAAGCAGGGACTGATGAGCAGCAGTGCTGTCACCCCTCCTCAGCCCCCCCTCTGCCTGCTACTGGGACCACATGGGGGACACCAAAGGTGACCTCGGCACCGTCCACGTGGAAGAGCAAAGCAGGACTGGAGGGGACGAAGGCGCGCGCTTGCCCTGCAGAGCATCGCCCATCTCCAGTCCCACCAGTGCAACCTTCGCTCCTCTCAGCCCAGGCACCTTAACAAGTATTGGGGTGCCCTAAGGGGTGACCCACCTGCTCAACACCTCCAGCAGCCGCTAACTTGGGCATCTGCCTCAGGATGAAATAAATCCACCTCATCTGCAACAACGGTGCCTCCAGGCAGCCTGCAGCTGAACGCTGCCTGTCCCTGGTGATAGGGAGATGCCCGCAGCGCAGGGGCAGACACATCCAGGGCCAGGAACACCTCGAAGCCCTCCAGCTACACACCAGTCCATGCACCAGTTCAGCGCATGGGTCTGGCCACTGTCATGGTGATGGTCCCAAAACTGCTAGCTGTGACCCATCCTAGCCCGGAAATGAAAGCGCAGCTCTCAGAGCTGCTTGTGATAAATACATGAAAAGGAAGGGAGAGAGGAACCCAAGGTGTCAATAGAAAGCTGACCCCTGGGACAAGAAATCTTCCTGGTGCTGAAAGAAAAGGGGGTTGTCTTCAAAAAGGAGAAGAAAGGGGAAGATAACAAGATGCTCAGCATCAGCCCAAACTTTAGGCAGCTCTTCCCCTCCAGCACCTTCTGGCCAAAGCTGTGAATGCAGGGAGGAAGGCAAGGAGCAGAGAGCAGCTCCTCCACCTGCAGAGGGGACCCATCCCAAACCAGAGGGGCCAAAGGGCTGTGGACGTGCCTCCACCAGCACCGTGGAGCTGAGAGACGGAGCCTCCTGACATAAGCAGGTCAGCCTGGAGCTGGAGGGGCTGAAAGCAAGGGGTTAAGCCCTCCAGGTCCATCTCACCCAACCTGGCCACCCCTCAGGTGAGACAAAATGCATCCAGGAATTAACAGTGGGGATTTAATGGGAGTACGGGCGGATTGACACCAGGGGGAGAGGAGTCCTTCCTGCTAAGGCCAGGACAACCTTGTGTCACCCACTGTCCCCAAGCTCCTGTTAAAAGTATCTCAGCCTCTCTCTTGCTTTCTGAGCCTGCTAGGGCCACAGCTTCTCACAGCTTCCCACACCCGCCTCCCAAAATAGAGGAGCTAGAAATCACACCACTTCTGCAAACTACACGTGAAGATTCACACAGGATGATGTGACCTGGCTGGCTGAGGCTGTGCGAGAGCCAGCAACATGAGGACTGTCCCCTCAACCCTGCAGTGCTGCAAGAGGAGTGCCCCAGGTCCCCACAGCCCCGGCCAGCACCAGGGACATGAGCCAGAAGCCACCACCCCTTCGCATTAAATGCCAGAGTTTTAACAGTGCTGAGACTGCTTCCCTAGTGCATGGCACCCACGTGTGGAGCATCCTTGCCCAGGTCCCCAAGGACCACCCGCTGGTGCCCCCACTAGCCATGGCACTGGGTTAAAACGAGCCTCCCAGCAAAGCACGAGCTCTTCTCAGGTCATCACAGGGAAAAGCACCAGAGACCGCATGCCCATGAGGCACCTGAACAGGCTACAGGCCCCTACAGTGCACTTTTATTTCTCCTTCCGGCCATCAGATGCATATTAAAAAGGCACTTTGGAGCTAGCTACAGACAGCTCAAGAGTGTTTGCTGCTGAAAATAATATAATACAGGGGCAAACCAAAAGGCTTCCCAGTGCACCGTGTGGGAACACTGGGCTTGAGCTGGGCCACCTGGCTCTGCCCAGGCACCCATGCACTCTGGGTGCCTCGTTGCACCCTGCGGTAGCACGCAAAGACCTCGCAACCCCTGGCCAAGCAACCTCCAGAGCACAGGGGCTCGCAGCTGCACCACAGGAAAAGCCAACCATGGCCCCTCTGCCCACCAGCTCGCATCACTGTCCCTGCACGGTGTCAAGAGCAGAGCGAGGAAAAGGAGGGAGATGCAATGACGGCGCATGTCCTGAAGTCCTCACCTAGAAGGAAACGTCCCTGCTCGTCTTGACAGCACCTGCTGAACCCCAGGAGGTGTCTCCACCAGCCTGCATTGGTGCAGGCTGCCCAGCATGCCCAGGGTGGGCAGCGATGCCACAGCGCACCCTCCCAAAGGCCCTCTGCAGCGGGTCACCGCAGGGAAAGACAGGAGAAGGTAAAGCAGCAACGATAACTAACGCAGAAGGAGAAACAAACCAAAACAAGCTCCAGTTTCATATACTTCCTAGGGTCGCATCCCCAGATCACCCAGACAGACACTGAAACTCCACCCCGCTGAGTACGCCAGCACCGCCATCCACGCCCTGTCCAGAAGGAGCAGGGTTTGTGCACCAGCAGAAATCATAGATTTAAGGCTGTGTGTGGCTTTCACCCTGTGTAAAAGGCGACTTAACATCACTGCTGGGTTATTATTAAAGGTCACTCCCATAGCACAGCATAATTACCCCCTGCTTTACCAAGAGCAAGGCAGAAATACTCCCAGGAAACGTGCTCACAGTCCAATGGCCCCACTGAGCTCCTGGGGCCAGGGCAAGGGACGAGCAGACAGGATTGGCCTGGTCCAGGTGACACCGGGGACAGCTGGGGACAGCTGTGGGGTGATGGAGGCAAGTGGGTGAGGGAGAGGTGACAGGTACCACCGAAGAGGAAGCAAGCAAAGCAAGCTCACAGTTGGAAGGGTTTCACACAGAGGAGAAAGATGACTCTCCCGAGGGCAGAGCAGCTGAAAAGGCGGCATTAACTGAGTTAGGCACTCTCAAAATGCATGACAAGCCAGCTGGCCCAGATGGACCCCTGGGGTGCCCAACCCCCTGGGACTCCTGCCTCCTGCTACAGGAAGCGGACGGTGGGAAATAAACCAATCCTTCTCGCACCAGCCTACACCATTAACTCTGGGGTGGGCACCTCGTTGGGCTGCCCCGCTCTTTGCGGAGCCCCATTAAATCTCCCTGGGACCTGAAGTCCTCCCCAGGCTGCTGTGCTGTAGAGAGCTGAAGGTTTCCCCTCTCTTTGCCCCTGGCTGCCTCCCTCTCCAAGTCAGGAGACACAGATTTATGGTGATACATCCCAAAGTCCTCACCTGGGCTGTGTGAACACGGGGTCCATACTGCCTTAACACAATTGCTACTTGTTCTCTGAGTTGGCAAAGACAAACCACCTGCTTCTGCAAGCAGCGGGGCAATCTGTCAGAGTTCAAGGACAATGCTCTTAGTCATATGATTTCATTTTATGTGGTCCTGCGAGGACCAGGGAGTTGGACTTGATGATCCTTATGGGTCCCTTCCAACTTGAGATATTCTATGAATCAATGCTCCTGCAGAGCTACAAGGGCAGTAGTAACAGCAGGTCTTCCCACTGTGGCTGTTTTCAGGGATGAAGAGATGGACCAGGTGGATAAGAGATGATTTTTTTATAACAGGCTCATTTAACAGAGTCTATCACAGCATGGAGTGGCTCCTCACCTAGAGCACATGGAGCTGGTGGCTGTGGCCAAAGAAAACATTGGCAAAGAAACCACTGTGGGACCAAAACACTGGCTCTGGCTTTTAGAGGAACAGCAAGCATTGCTTCTGCTCCACGCCGGGACAGTCTCCTGTCTCCTCGGTGATACAAGAGGAAAACAGAGCACTGGCACATGCCAGGCAGATCCCACTCTTTCTGAAAAAGAAATACAGGATGGTGTTTTGGGAAATGATCTCCCTGACTGGTATTCTCCTCGTCTGCCTTAAACCAGCCAGTCAGCAGCAAGAGATCTGAAACCCACCCAAACCCCATCCTGCCCATCCACCATCCCAATATCAGCCTCTCGAGGGGAAAGAGTGGCTGTACAGAAGGAGGAGCACCAGTTTCACTGTCTTGTGAGTGTCCAGCCTCACGCAGGACAAAATCCCCATTCTCTGGAAGGGTTTTTGCTGCCAATCCGTCTCGGCAGCACCCAGCTCAGGGATGATGATGGGACCAGCAGGGAAGCTGGGCTCTCCAGCACCTCTGCACTAGGCAGCACCTTGGACTAGAAGGAATCAGCACAAAAATCCCCTGTGCAGATTTACACCCAAAAGGATGTGAAGATTTGGCACCTGCATTCAAATTTGGCTTGAGCCTCTTCTCCTAAGAGTTTAAAGATTTCTCACCTACCCTCTGAAGACAGGGATGCACCAGGAAAGAGCACAGCGATACTAGAGACGGCACTCTTGGGCAGAGCGACACCAGTGCGTTCAGATGGATTTTCCCTTAAGGAAAGCTGTTTGATGCACAGCTTGCTGGAAGCAGGAAAAGAGTGAAGGGTGAGAAACAGCTGGAGAAATTGCGAGAAACAAGGTCTGGAAAATTTTGTCACCGTACTCCTCATTGCCACATGCAGTGACAGCAGGTCAGCAAATAAAGAGGACTATAAATAGCCCATCCTGCCCCCCAGATTTCATCTGGTGGCTTCACTACTCAGTGCTCTGCCAGAGGGATGATGGGGAAGCAACAGCAACAGTCCCTGAATCGATGCTCTCGCTCTACCTCAGCCAGGCTATGACAGCAAGCCGTTCCCATGAACAACAGAAAAATTTAAAAAAAAAAAAAAAAATCAACATTTTGTTTCATAAACATTGAAGCTCTGCAGAGACCGGCCTCCTGCCCAGAGGGAATTAAAGGAGGAGCCATCCAGGCCGCACAGGCGTAACATCATTTATAGGGAGCAGGATGTTGTTTGCAGTGCAAACGTACCTCGGGTTCCCGCTGCGTGCCCTGGGTAATGAAGATGTCCAGAAAGCAAAGACAGAAGTCAGCTGCTCCCCAGGTTTGCTAGCTGAACATCACTGACAGAGCAAGACGTCGTCACCTTCCAGACAGCGTTTGCTGACCGGCTACAAAACCAGAAGGCAACCCCCATCCCACCGCAGCCTGCTCGGGGCGTGGGTGACACAGGGACACCTCCCACACTTTGTCCTGAGACAGTCAGCTGCCCGACAGCACGTTGGGTAGGACGTGCAGCGCTTTTCACCCAACCAATGCTTTCTCCTTCACCTTCCCTACCCTCAATCTGCTCCTCCAACAGCCTGGGGCTGCTCCCCAGTCCCCGAGGCGAAGAACAGCTCTCAGGGTCTGTCACCCTGTGCAAAGGAGGAGGCTGAGCCTCAGAAAACCCAAGAGGAATAGTTAAAGCAATTCTCACGCAGCTGTTCTGGGCTCCAACCTCCACTGCAATGGCCCAGATGAAAGTCCTCCAGGTGTGCGACAGCGTAATAGGCGGTCAGAAGCCCTGGGGCAGCAGAAGCTGTCTCAAACCTGCAGTCAGGCTCCCAGGAGCGCAACCAGAAGGTGCCATGCCCAGGCCTGGGGCAGGCTGGCTGACTCGCCAGCACGTGAGCTGGGAAAAGAGCAGCACCGTGCTGGAAAAGGCACGGAGATGGAGGGTGCATGGTGACAGCAGAGAAGAAAGAAGCTTACAGACATGTTGCAAATAGAAAATCATCACCCCCCCAACCTTTGTCCCGATAAAGCATCACTGTACCACACCTAGTATGCAGGTTTATGTCTCTAAGATAGACTTGGTAACAGCATATGCTCACTTACACCTGGCTCCAAACCCCTCCCTGCCAATCATTTTATTTACTTTTCATTCTCTCTGGGTGCAACAGGCAGCAAATTTCCAGGTCTCCCTTGCTCCAGCTCCCCAGTGTCTCTGTCCGCAAGCACAGAGCCTCTCCATCAGCTGTTCACAGCAGCTGCACTGCCACCCCAGAGGTGAAGCCTGCCTGGCACCAGTCCTTGCTCCAAGACACTCCATCTCTGAGAAATAAGAGGCCACTTCTCCCTTACACCAAGCAAAACGCTTCTCTGCTGCTGCCAAACCACACGGAGCTGAAGGCCGCATTCAGCAACACGTTTCCATCACGACTCAGCCCTTTTCTAACTTACCCACGGGATTTAAGCAGGAAAAGCAGCACCCATGGGGCTACCAAAGCCCAAAACGTACTGCCCCAAGGAGCTGATGGCACTGGGGGGATGAGGAGGGGGTATGGTCTACTGTCACCCATCTTAGACTCCCCAGCACCAGGTGCACGGTGGATGGGTGCATTTCGGATGTACGTGCTCGCTGCTGCTGTTGCTACCTCTCCCCTCCGCTGGGATGACAGAGGACTGCTGTCAGATTTTTGCCTTGCACTGTTTTTCACTGCCTGCATTTTCCATTTCTCCCTTGTTACAAAAACAGCAAAGCAGAAACCCCATCAAATATAACAGAGAGTTGGGGGCTTTTCTGGTCAGTAACAAGGCTGGGATCTGGCTCGTAGGGTCCCTGCACTGCAACCTGCCAGGGGACATGGAAGGAGAGAGGGCGGAGGAATGAGAAGTTACTAACGCTGTAGGAAGACCCACTTGGGAGGAGAAAGGCTCCTGGTTGGTTCAAAACACATTGGCCGAGAAAATCCTGGATGGAAAGGAAAGAGTCATTTTCTACATGTTTAGCTCAACAAGCCCTTTCCCCAAAGAATCTACTGGCAATTCATTATGCTGGATTCGTAGCTACGAAGTTCCCACTCTCCAGACACGCCAGATCAATACACAGAGGGGGTTTGACATGTGCCACAGAGGTGCAGAGCTCCCTGCTGATCCATCCTGGCACACGGACTGATTGGTGTGTGTCAGCTCTGTCCCAGGGAGGAAACATGTCTCGCGTGAAGGGGACAAAGAGGTGATGCAGGAACAGCAACGCTCAAAGTAAATGACAAGGCACAGGTCCTTAACAGAGGATGAAAACTCTAGAGAACAGCGAAGTTTGGGGATGAGCCTTTGGCAGCCTTTGTCACAGGTCTCAAAAAAAATCCTTGTATATCCTTTGGGATTTAATGTCTTCCTTTTGATGGGAAACCCAAACAAAGCTGAGGAGCTGGATACTGCCCTTAGAAAGGGGGACAAATCAGTCTTTCAGGAAGAAGCCTTTAAGGTAAGAAATATGATAAACTACAGGAAGTACATTTCTGCTTAATTAACATACAGAGCAGAAAAGGGAGCTGCCACAACGTCCCCAGTGCTAACGAGCCAGTGAAGGGGCTATGCCAAACCCTTCGGAGCAGAGGCTGCTATCCTGCCAGATGCTCAGGACCCTCAACTGCTACCGACTCAGCAGAGTTGGGTGACTCAGCATCCCCTGGAAGAACAAGCACTTGTAGGCTCGGGTCCTAAGCCAGTTTAGGTGGAGACGGGGTAATTAAAAGCTGAAAACTGATTCAGCATTCACATTTCCAAAAACCTAAATTGGTTCTAAAAAAGAAAAGAGTAAAGATAAACAGGCAACTGGCCAGCAAGTGGCCCCAGAAGAAATTAATTCCACACAGGCTTTGCTGTAATGTGCTTGCTTCTCTGTTATTATAAAATATATGCATTGTTCTATCATCAAAATTAGATTTTCCCTCTAGCTTGCAATTAAACCCTAATCTAATTTACCAGGAGATGACAGGGCCTCCAAGCAGAGCTTACAGTTCTGCTCCTCCTTCCCTGCCCACCTCCCTCCACCTGCTTTTGCAGGCTTTCCTCTGCATTTTAGGGTCTGTTCTTGAAGGTGCCGTGCATCAAGAAGGGCCACACTAAAGACTGGTTGTTACTCAGTACGATCCGGCTGTGAACAGGCTACCCCAGTGCCCAGGTCTTCTCCCCCAAGCTCTCCTCATAGCCATAGCTAATCTCCAGTTCCCAGTAGGTTGTGTCCTCTGAGCCAGATCCCAGTTCTCTAAACAAACCTGTTTATTGATGATCTCTATTATTTGTAATGGCAGCACTTCAATGCACAATGGTTAACTTTGCTCAGTTTCCTAGGGCATTATGGAAAAACCATTTGCTACTGTAATTAAAACTGCCCAGACTAGACTTTTGTGCTATGCAGAGAGGCCACAGAGGGAGGAACTGCTGGAAATGTGTTTATAAATGTGCTCCAGCACGACTGCAAGATTGCTCTTGGGCTTGGAAACCACAGCCCAGCGCTGGATGGCCCCGCTTCCCACGGACGTTCAGACAAGTGCTCCCACCAACACCTACAGCTGTACCCAAAGCTGCACCAGAACCTGCCGTTTCCCTGTAAAACACTAAATAGCTGTTTGGGGAATGTGATGAGCAGTTTAACAGATGAAAATTCACTTCACCAGTGTGGTGTTTGCCTCAGGCCACAAAGGTCTGAGAAAGCAGCTTTCCAATAGCAGCCTTCCTTCCCAGGGGAACCAGTATGGGGGTTACAGCAAAGCAGCAGCAAGAGACTGGGGCAGCAGCACATCGTTCTGGTGGCAGTGCCTGTGTAGGTTCTTAGTGTAAAATGACAACCCAGAGGGTTGGCAGGAAAGAAAAATCATATATCTGCTTGTCCCAGTGCCTAAGTATAGGTTTGTAGCTCCCGAAAAAAGGCAGGACTCTAGGCTATGGACGATGCAAAAAGTGTTGGTAGCATCTCACAGCCCCAGCTTGGCTGGAGAACGTTGTCTCCTTCCCAGCGTCAAACTGGTGGAGATCACTTATTCCCTGAGCACCTAAGCCCAATCATGGCTGGTAGGTGTTAGTCCCACAGGGAAAGTTGAAAGCAATTTGTCAGATCACAGGCAAACAGCCTTGGTCTTTGCAAAGCACAAACAGGACACGAGGAAGGAGAAGAGCTGCACGGAGAGAGCAAAGGGGCACATACCTCATCTGGCTCACGTGGCTGTCCATCAGGAACGCCCAGTGGTACTGGACAAGAAGCGGGCTGCAGTTGGTCATCTCGATGTAACGCACGCCTTCAGTGTCGTTCAAGATGCAGCCAAAGTCCAGGGCCGTGGGCTGGATACGGAGATTCGGAAAGTAGACTTCTCCCCGAACCGTGACCTGCTCCTCATGAGGGTGCTCAAGAAATCGTATCTTCAGAACCTTCTCTACTACCCGGGTACACAAATCCTCTTCATAAGCAGGGTTAAATCTGATGGAGAGATGAAGTTCCTCCCCTATCTCCAGCTTCACGGGCTGCAAGGAAATGAAGAGTATTAATCACCAGTGTGATGAAGTCCCAAGGTCTGGCAGCACGAAACGTGTAAATGTTCAACGTGTGACCCCAGCGTAGGCTTCTCAGTTCATCCTGCGTTCCCTTCACAGTGTGCGCCTGACTGCAAGCCCCACCACGCTCTTGTCTGAGACTATCTCAGGCTCATCTCACTGTGCTCTGCATCAATACACGAGGAAAATAAATATTCTTCTGCTGAATTTGGGACCCACAGAAGCTATGTGCTAAATACACAACTAAATCAGCACTCTGGCACACCAGGGCCTTTTGCCCCAGCTCTAGAGGAACTCCTTTACCCTCACAGCACAAGCAGCATGGCACTGCAGCCTCACCCTTGCAGGGGCTAGTCACTGGCACAGCACAGAAGTGGTGGCCGTGCCTACAACAAGTGTTTATTAGCAGAGCCCATGTCCAACACCTTCCACCAACAACAGGGCAGGGGCCGGGCAGCGGCTGGAGGAGCTTCCTCAGCCTTCCTGAAAGCAGGGCTGCCCTTGAAGAAAGCAAGCTGCTCTTGAGGTTATCTGAGAATGGCTGCTGGAGAGCTCGATGGCTTCCAAGAGACACCTTTACTACACAGCTTGCCCAGACCTAGCTGCCTGCTCCCCTCTCCTCTCGTCTTAGAGTCAGGATGTATTTCCCCAGTTCAGATGATATTTCATTTCCTTCAGCAGCTCGTTTCAAATCTGATTTAGTTCAGGCCAGTCTACCGCTGAGTCTAAAGAATAAACTTCTCTACTAGAGGACCTCCCAACAGAAACGTACCACCACACTCCCCCCTCTTCAAACCCCACCAGCAGGAAGGCCCACGGCTGCTCACCTGAACGTCTGCAGAGAGGGGCTGCTGGTCTGCACTGCAGATTAAGAAGGGCTGCTCTAAGGCCAGGACAATGCTGAGTGGCAGGGAGGACGCGTTTCTTAAAGAAAGAGGCTGGTACTGCAGAGTTAGGACATCACTGGGTTGCTACAGAAACAGGACACAAGGAAAAAAAAAACAACGTGAAGTGGCCATGGAACTCCTTCCCTTTCTGATGCATTTCAAGTTTTTCAACCTCAAAGGGCATACACCTCTATTTACTATTTTTATTAGTTTCTACCCTTCCAGGTGGTTTTTCTCTAAGTATATCTGATGCCTTTCGTGTTTAGAAACCACACCTTCCCCCGGGGACAGGGAAACACTCTTGCATACAGAGGAGGGACTAGGACCCCGAGAGGAGGCAGCTGCATGAACAAGATCAATAGCAGAAAGTGAACCCAGACCACTTGTCTCCAGTTCTGTATCCTCTCTCGAGAAGAATGGCACAAGATGATTTTTCACTCACATACAGTAATTTCTTACAACCTTATCAGCTCTAGTAGCCTCATAAAAGCAGTGATGCTGGTCAGAGGAGAAAAGCGAGCAGGATTTGGCCCATAGTGGAGAGCCTGCAGCAGCCTAAGGTCAGCTTTGAACATCTACAGGCACATACAGCCAGCTAGAAACCTCAACAGTCGGGCTGCAACGGGTGTCCTGCTGCCCCTGCTCCAGTGACAAGCTGTCTGTAGCCTCAAAGCTCGGCTCCACCTAAGCTATTTTTTCCTGTTTATGCATTGCTCTGGGCTTCCTGCATGGTTTATATCAACTAGACAGTGTTTGGGAAAATGGTTCTGGATGTATCGATATCAAACAGCTGCAGCGTCATAACACTCGATAAATCAGAGCGCATGGCATCAATCAGACCACAGGCAGACATCAGGGATAGCTGAAAAGCTTCTAATTAAACCCAAACTGCCTGCTCACAGGATTTTGTGCTTCTCTGGAAGCCTGGGAACCAGAGGAGAGACCTGAAAACACAGAAACTAAATAATGAAATATCTTCTCTTTTTCAGACACCTCGTGGGAGAGGGAAAGGTGATGCAGCAGTCAGGATCCAGAGACTAAAGGGCATCTGCTTTGCACTGGTGTTATCATCACTGCAGCTGAAGGATGTCTGCGGGTCCTCTGAAGAAGGTGAAGCTTGGGGAATTGCAAAGAGCTAGCATCCATACCAACAGCAGAGAAGGCAAAGAGAGACAAGAGATGACAGGTTTTTCTCATCAGCCTGAGGAGCTGACAGGAATCTCAGTTCTTCTCAGCTTCCCTACAGGATCGGTGTTCAGACATCATCGTGCCTTGGAGGATCCCCAAAAACCTCCCTTCACACCGAGTATAGGAACTGGTGTCTCTCTAGAAGTAGCCACGATCCCCCTCAGCAGAGCAGCTGTTATCTCAGTTTTACTTGGGTGAAGTTAAAAACCAGTCCCATCTCTAAAAACATCCTCACTTACTTTACGAAGCACCTCAGGACGGGTGAGGAGGGGGTTTAGCATCGCTCAGCTGCAGCACTCTGCTCGCCCACCTGCAGCCCCAGCACACGAGGTGGCTGTGCAAAGCCCACGCTGTTCTCGTGGGTCCCACACATCTCGCCCTGTGCCCTTGGCTCAGCAGCTCAATTCTGTCTCCACATCAAGAAGGCAGAATACAGCTGGTGGGACTGCTCCCAATCCCAGAGGAGCGAAATATTGATCTCAGTGTTAATGGCAAAATCTTGGTCCAGCTCAGCTCAATAGTCAAAGTCCCACGGACTTGGAGAAGCCATTTAACTTCCTCCTTTGAACACAAGCACACCCCCCCACCAGGCTTTCAGTCATCAGCCATGCTCTTCAATGCCAGGATGAAATCCAGAGACTTACCTTCTCCACCCGGAAAGTGATTTCTCTGGAGGACATTTGCAGGACGGGAGCAATGAACTCGCACGTGACATCCACTTGCATTATCTGTGCCTTCCCTGCCTTGCTCCCCACGACGGCGTGGCACAGCAGCTGCTCCTTCACCACCTGCACGGAGGAGTCACCCGTCACCCAGCAGGGGCCAGCAGGGCGTCCCAAAAACGCACTGCATTTGCTACCCACCCAGCCACAGACCATATTACCGCCATCAAGTTACAGCCACTGGGCTCCTCAACAGTCCCCTTTTCTTTTTATGCTGCATCCTATTTATTCTGCTCTCAAACGTCTGTAATGCTACACCCCACTATCCACAAAAAACCCTCGTGAGTCATGTGCTGCCTACAATTGTAATAGTCCCTGCCCCAAATGATTACTGTTTTGATTTGTACCACTGCCAAGCATAATACTTACAGAAAGCTGTAGGAACTGATTTAAAAAAAAACAATAATACAACTATATTAAGGAAAACAGGTGATAGAAGGGCCAATGCTAGCAAACCCTCCCTTGGAAGCTTAGTGGACAGGATCCATGGGAAAAACCCAAATAGCCAGACTGCCTTCAGGTAAAGAGGGGGCCACTCATTCCTAGCAGGTACTTTGCCCTCCTAGAGCTGGTTTTAAAAGAAACCTCCCCAGGAAAGAGATGTCTTGCAGTTCACATGAAAACCCTCTGCTTAAGCTGGATGCTCTTACACTTAAGACTTTTTCCTGATTTCTCATGGTTTCAGTTCCCCAAATTCCTCCCTTCATTTCTCACTCGTCCCTCTGATACAACACCACAACCCAACTTCTCCTCAGAGTCTGCATACTCAAAATCATCCGTGTTGCGTGTGCAACGCAGGGAGTTGGGCTTCTGACCAACCTCAAGAGTATTAAGTTCTCAAGACCCGAGGAAGGTGGAAAGCCCACTCCCAGGGTCTTGGCTTTGACTGCAGGAGGCAGGTAGCCACAGCTCAGCTCACAGATCCCCTTTCGACTTTCCAGGCAAGACAGCCTCACCTGCACCCTGATCACTTTATTTCCTTTCTGGTATCTTTTCCCTGTTTCAGCAAAACAAACTGCACAGGGACAGTCCCATCGCAGTCAACTAGGTGAGTAATCGAGTATTCCTCAAGCTACCACCAAGGCAATCCTTTAAAACACCTTTCAAAACACAAGTATCAGCAGGAGCTTGACGCAGATTTATTCCACATTCACCTAAATATCTGTGGTCAGCGGTCTTGGAGAAAGGGAATGCACACCAGGGTTAGCTGGCAGCTTCTCTGCAGAGTTGGATTTCCCTGGAAAGAAGGGTCCAGGGAGGAGAACACCCAGTGATCCTGCTGAAATCTCCCCCTCTGAGCTGCCATCCAAGGGTGCTGCGAGACCTGCCTGCCCTTGGGACCCCGGGACTGGCTGAGAGACTGGGGTGAGCTGTCATGGAAATATTGACAAAGGCCAAGCTGTCAATTATAATGATCCCTTCGAACAGTTTCCCACATGGATGAACATCACCCCGATCACTACAGCTGACACATTGTTCATTTTTCTGCTCCAGGTCTCAGTGCTAGACAAGCCCTCTGCCCATGTTTGGCTACAGAGGGAAAATGATGCTACTCCCAGACACTCCCTCCCTTCACAGGTGTTTTGTTTTACTCACTGCTTCCCCCAGATACATTACTTTGCACTTTTTTTATTTACTTTCTGCCTGTGCTCCTAGTCTAAGCGTAACTTATTTTCTCTGCCCTTCCTTTCTGCCTCAGCACATGACACCTTGTAACCTGCCATTTGTCCCTGAACTAGCAATATTTCCTTCAGCCCGTGTTTTGGTATCAGCAGGTTGGGTTTACAGTAGCCATGGAAACATGAAAAAGCCTTAGGAACTGATGGTGGCCAGCGAGGAACTTGTGGCTCTTGAAAGGTAACTTGTGGCTCTTGAAAGCACTTGCTCCTGATGGGGAAGGCTCAGCCCTCGGGGGGGAACCTCACCTGGGGAGTGCTGGAGAAGCCTTCCAGCACCATCTCCATAGTCTTGCCCGGCATCAGCTCCACCCTCTGCGGTTGAACCTTAAACACAGGGCAGGCAGGTCTGGGGCTCTGGGAGGAACCTTGGCCCTTGGTGGTGCTGACAGCAGGGACACGATCGCGCTGGTGAAATGGGCCAAAACCTTCTGTTGACCAGTAGAGCCGATGGGTGCGCCGTCCTTTGTTAGTTATCTTGAAGTGGTAACAGCAGGGATCCAGGCTGGAAGAGAAGAAGAGATGGAAAATGTCATGGGAGCTGCTATCTCCCAGCGGTCACCCAGCTTCAGCACCCTGATGGCGTTATCTGACTGCACACTCAGCAATAAAAGCACCTCCAAAAAGGCTGACCTAGCTCAAAGCTTCAGCAAAAGCCAGACCTTGGTTGCCCCTAAGCTTATCAGCATCCAGCAGCTGCTCTGTTTGCGTACAGCAAGGAAGAGCTGCATGAAGATCATCATCTCAGCTGCTGCAGACAGAGCATCACCAGCCTAGAGACCCTCCGGTGACCTGGGCACCCCTTGCCTCGCTGGTGGGGCCCCTGCCCTGGCACCCACATTATCCCCTCACCCCCCATCCCTTAGAGAGCATCCAACCCTCATCACCCCCAACATGTCATCCTTTGCCTGAACAGTGCAGCTGGTTTTGTGGTTTAGGAAGATAAATGCACTGTGAGAACATAGGATCAACAGAAGTTTCCCCAATACAAACATGGCAGCAAGACCAGGTCTGGCTGCTGAGGGGACAGAGCAACAACGAGAGATGAATAACGAGAGCTAGATATAAACCAAAATGAATATTCAATGGAAATTGATTTCTTCATGTAAAGAAACACTAACTGCAGGCTAGTCTGGAGTAATTATTTTACCCTCTATAAATCTGAGCATGACCAGGACATGAATTGTTCCTGGAACAGTTACTGGTTTTTTGAAAAGGACAGAATACACGGCTTACAAAATGCATGTCTGCCACAAGCAGCTAAATACAGACCTGAGAGCATAGAACAAACCAGTCTTTGAAACAGACTGTTAAAACATGATGCGTACAAGCTTAGTGTGAAATGGTTTATGTGGTGGACAGCACAGATGAAAGCCTGGAGAAGCTCTGGGTGGATGCAGAATTTGGGGCTCTGGGAAAGCCCAACTCATCTGAGATGTTACCTGGGTCCCATCTCAGCTCACCTAGCGGCAGCTCTGCAGCCGACAGCAATGGCAACAACTCCAGAGTCTGCAGACCAAGACGTGAAGGGGGGCAGAGGACGATGACACAAATCACACTGACATTGTCCACTCCGTTGGGTAGCCAATTTGTGGCTGCACAGAGCACAGGACACGCTGGACAAGCGTCAACCTCTCTGCAATGTCCCTGCTTATGTGGGTGGCTTGTGCATGCATATTTAAACCCCCAAAGTCTATCCTAAAGAATAGGATCAACCTGCTCTTTCTACCCCAAAATTTAGGTATTGGACCACTGTGGACCCTCTTTGCAGCCAGGGGAAGGAACGGGCACCTCGAGAAGACTATTCTTCCTGTCCCAAGAGCTCCCCCACACAAGGCAGGCAGCACTTTGAAAAGGCTTATTTTCTCCCATTTACGGGAACATGACTGGTTTCAGACACAGGCGTTAGGACCAGTGAATCCCCTCCTTTGAGCTAAGCTCTTTAACTAACACTTTCAATTTATCCCACCCAAACTCAGTGGACTTCTCCTCCTCTCCCTTTCAGAGCTGGTCCTGCAGCCACCCTCGCCTGCCCGCGCCTCAGGCTGCCGCTGCGGCGGTGACACCGAGGAAAGCTGGTGGGAGAAACAAGGAAAGAGAGACTGTGTCTAATAAAGAGCAGCCTGGCAGGGGAGACAGGGAAGGCGAGCAAACTGAGGGATGGTACGGGGCAAAGAAATTCTGCTGCTCCTCCAGGACTGCGGGGCAGAGGGCAAACAAAACAGCACCATTAATTTAGTCAAGGACCTGCTAACAAGCTACCACCAAGGTTTTCCTGTTGCGAGATGATACTCCATAGTGAAGGGAAAAACAAGCAACATTATCGCAAAGGGAAATATGTTTATACTTGTAATGTAGCATTTTCCACCCAGAGGCTTCCAGGACCTGCTGTTTTCCTCCAAATCTTTATTTGAAAAAGTGAGGAAATATATGTATTATAACTAAAGACAAGTCAGTGACAATTTAACAGCTGGTTTCTATTTTGGTGGCTTTTGAGGCTATCTAACAACTTTCAAATGGCCATAGAAGGTTTCTAAAGGAAGCCCCGTGGCTTCAGGAGAACAGAGCCAGGACCTTGAGCGCTGAAGAACAACTAGCCTGAAGGACTACAGCAAAACTCCTTCTTGCTGAGCCCACGGCAGAAGCGGACGCTGAGAGATCCCCTACCTGAAGTGGGGTCCCAAGTTGAGCTCCGGCGCAAAGGGTTTGTCGGTGACAATCGTGGTGCCAGTGCCAACAGCCCGGACGGGGATAACGTAGGTGTGGCTGTTCTCTATGAACAGGTTCACCTCGTCCTTGAATTTCTCCGTGTCATCCAAGTTCGCTATGACAGACACAGACACCTCTGTCTCGGGGGGAATCACTCCTTCACTGGGTTCAATCCTCCAGCGCGAGCATTTGTCAGCCTGTAAGACAAGCCAAACACTAACTTAGCATGGAAACCATGGACCCTGGTCTCTTGTGGGGTGCAGGAAAAGGAAGGACTAAAGATATGAGGCAATGCAGAGGCAGATATGTGTCTGTGTCTGTGAGCCCCCCGGGTACACCGCAAGCTGCCCGGGGAGGGAGGGACCGGGACAGCAGTGCCTGAGCAGCTCTGCGGGTCAGTGCCTGGTATGAGCACGCAAACCCCATCATTCATACACCAGTACCACCCACCCCAGGTGGCTTGCTCTCTGCAGAGATGGAAAGCAGGTTTTCACTGCGGAATCAAAGCAAGCTGCTCTGGGATCCCCCACTTTGAGGTTACATTTATCCCCCAAACACCTGGAAAAGCAGCACGAGGGAAATTCAGCCCCCTCCTTGGCCCAGGAGGCTGAGCCTGTACTCTCACACACTGCCTGATGCTCCATCCACAACACCAAGTCCACAGTGCCAGGTCTGGGCTAACCAGCCCCAGAAGTCTGACCCACCTAGCATGGAGAAGAACAAACCTCCTCTGAACCCGTTTTCAAGCCCCTCACAGATCCCCCCTCCAGTGGGGAGCACACCCCACCCAGCCTCAGCACACGAGCCTGTCCTGGCTGCATCAGCCCTGCTCCCCCTGCCAGGGAGCAACCCAACCTCCCTCGGCTACGCAGCTTCTCACACTACGCAGCTTCCATGAATTAAAGAGCCTTTTTCTGCAGCCAGTCTCCAGAGGTGCTCTGCAATGCGATGGAGTCCACCGTAGGTACACGACCCTTACACGTACATTCTTGTGCAACAACCCAGCTGGTTTGACCCCCAGTAGGTGTGAAACTCACCTCACTGCGAGCAGTTTGAGGACAGACCTCACACCTTAGTCTCTATTATTAACAGCAGTTCGACAGAAAGCAAATGCAGATCTAACAGGGAAACCGTGTGGAAACCCATGCCCTTTCAGGAGCAAAGGGCCACAGCGTTCTCTTGGTCTCAGAGCTCCAAACACATGACTCTTAGAGATAAACACCTTCCACAAAATAAAGGGAGAACTTGCAAAAATGATCCAGACTCATTTCTGCTCAAACATCTATGCAAATTCTCTGTTTTACTGAGGGGTCCCCCAGCTAAAACCGCCCCCAGAGCCAGGCTCCTCTTGCTGCATTGGGATGGAATACGTTGCTTTCTCAATCATATAGTGATATGCAAATGTTGCATATAAAAATCAAGTCATAGGTTGCTTGTCAGTCATTTTTGTTAGAAAATAGCCCCACAGATACTTACCATCTTTGCCCTGAAGGATGCAGGGATGACACTCTGATTGGAGAGGTGGAGAGTTCGGGAAGCATCTTGTATAACTTGGATACTGCCAAAATTTATCTTACTTGGATGCACGTAGACAACTGGTCCTTCTCCAGTGCTCACTAAATGGATTTTCTGCTCCAGAAAGCGGGTAGGAAAGATCAAAAAAAACAACAGAGAAAGTTTAAAATGATTAGACAGCTCTAAGGGTACTCCTAGACTGGGGGATAATTATGGCTGTTTGAAGTTTTTTCAGTGTTGTAAAACCGAAACAGAAGGCCTGGAGCAAGTGTGGGACCTGGACTGATCCCATCTGAAAGCCACAAGCTCCCGTTATCAGGGGATAAAGAAACCCTGTTTCCCGTGCTTGCTTTTTCACACCTCCTCCACACTGTTAACTCTCCCTCCTCTACCTTGTGCCTGCTCCCACTCCTTTTACTGCTCAGTCTTGCCCCAGACCACCCTCCCTGACTTCTGCTGCTGCACAGCACACTTGGACAGGGACTTTAGTCCCAAAGCTACACCTGTGAAAGCCAGCACAAGTCAGAAGCAAAGCAGGCCCTTTAGAGTAGAGATCACGCAAGTTAGTGGCCTCTGATTTGCACATACGTGTATTCCTGGTATTATATGGATAATGGGCATTAATTATTAATTACATCATTCAAGCAGTATTTTTTTCTTTTGACAGTCTGAGACCCAAAAGTTCTGTTCTTGCAGAACTGGCACAGACTATTGCAGGAGGAATGTGGATCCCTTGGCTAAACCACCTTCTCACATCATTAAAAACATTCAGGAGGCATTCAGGAGATTTAGCAGCATCATTTCCACTTGTTTTATTAAAAGTTTAAATCCCTGTAACCACTTTCAAAATGTCAGCCTTTCTTTCTGTTACAGAAAGCTTAAGGTTCCCAGGAATCCTCTGACATCCTCTTTCATGCTCAGAGAGATGAGAAGGCGTTTTAAAACAGCTGCTTCAAAAGTTGATATCATTTTAAATTAAAGTTTAATTAACTATATTTGTTCTCGATTTCAGCTAGATGAAGCCAGGACACTACAGACAACATTCTCTCACCTACATTTTGTTGTCATTGCTGCTGTTGTGTATGCCTGAATGTGAACATCATCTTTCAGGAGGCTTTAGTCCAGGAATGCTTTGCCTCATCCATTTCCAAACTTAGTAGAAAAAAAAGTCTCTGTGCTCCAGGTGCAAGCGGTGTGGAGACTCATGAGTCTTTGGCTGGGGCTCTTGGCAAAGAGGTATGATGGATGTTTCTCAGACGTGATGGGCCTGACTTTCAGCATGGCCTCTCACACAGCGCTTGCTTTAGCAGGATTCAGGGATGTCCCTGCGTGCTCCTGAACAAAAGGCCTAACGAAGCACCAGTGCTGTTCATCTAATAGCACAGCAGAGTACGAGACCCAGGGGTTGTTCTGGGCTTCAGACTGGCCTTCTTATCCCGTCTGACCTACCGTAATTAAATGCTGTGTCAGACACTTAGATTACCACCTGGGATGATACATCCTTCCTCTTCTCTAGGTGAAGGGAAGTGGCTGCAAGTATACTTGAAATTACAAGACCTCCTGACCTTGTTGATGTATAGAAACCAGTAAAGTAGGACGTTTAGTTTTAACGTTAACCATCACTTGTGTTTCACTAGCTTTTATTTTTCCTGTATTTTACTGCAATGTATATAATTTCATTTATACTCTTTTCCTACCTACCCTCTGACATCTTACCCACTTGTAAAACATCTTGAAACCTGTAACTCCTTGCCTAGTGGAGATAAAACAGGCCTTGGACACTCTGGCAAACTCCCTGAGTACATCCCTGATAACAGGGAGCTAAAAATGCAAGACAAGCGCCTGAGAAGACGCCAGCGTCAAGAAAAGCGACTGGAAGCCGGTTTAAACCAACCCCCTCGAAACAAACAGGAGCCGAAGGAGGGATGAGGTCACTCCATGACCATGTATGGACATGAGAAACCTAAAGTTCAGCTAGCAGACAGTGTGAGGAAGACGATGTGGACCACCAAGGCGGGGAGAAGACCCTCACTCTATTTTTACTACGCACGCTCAGACTATGTAAATGAATTCTGAGAACCCATTAGCATAAGACTGTCTTTTCTAGGAAACCTGATGCATAGGTATGCTTTTTGTGTGTGTTAGTCAGAGAGTTTTGTTAGTAAGTGTGGCACTCATGGTGGAGCGATCCCCAGCCTGCCCAGCGCTGTGAATAAAGAATCCCTGCTGAGCAGTTATACTCAGTTCTGACTGTGAAGCTCTTTGTTTCACAGGCATTAGCTGTTGCGTATGCCACAAACCCCTTCTTTCCTTGTCCACACCAGCATATATTACAAGTTCTTGCTTTCCCGGGAAGGATCCCCGGAATTAGCAACCCTGCCTTACGCTTCACACCCCACCAAGATGAGTCGCACAAAGGCCCACGTCCCCTGGAACTCACCAGAGGGGATCCTTCACTCCCAAACACTGCAACATGAGCAACAGTGTCCTGCTCTCCCGTCACCTGGGCCTCCAGGGTCAATGGGACCTCCACCGAGCCGCGAGGCTGGACAATCCCCCACGGCACGGGGCTGGAGTACCACACAGCAGCGTCCTCCTTGTGTTCCTGTAAGGGACAGAGTCAAACGCAACACACAGGAGTGACCTTTGAGGAAACTTTGAACTCCTCAACATCTACACAATGGCAATTCACACACATTTTCAAAAATCCCCAGGAGAAAGCAAAAAGGTACAAAGCAAGATGCAAGACTTGTGTGGGCTTAGCGTCCTCAGGAGGTCCAAAAGCTGCTGCACCCACAAACACCCACTCCTGTGCTGGCAGCCTCCTTGCAGCAGCTTTTCACAACCCTCTACGTTCTCCTGCATGAAAGCACCCCAAAGACGAGAATATAAACTGCTTCCTAAAGAGTTTAAACTGCTTCCTGAAGTTCATATTCAGGTAGCTTCCTCTTCTCAGCAACCTTTAGGTTTGAATATAAACCAGCAAGGTCTTATCCAAAACCCTTTTTTTCCCTGATAAACCCCTTGATAACATCTGAGGGCAGGAGGCGGATGCAATGCCAAACCTGAGGGAGAACCCTGTAGCAGCCTGGAAGATCGCTGTCGTTCACAAGGGTCAGCGTCTGCTGACAAGGGAATTTTAGAAAGCACCGTCCAAACATCACGACGGGGTTGAGCACTCGCAGCGGAGGAACCACGCATCTAGGCAAAGAGATGACCAAAAGGGAATTAGAGATACCGAGAGAATGTAGAGGTCGTTTACTCCCCAAGTAGTGTGAAATAGAGCATAACACATTTGTCAAATAGACACTTAATACCCCTACAGCGATAAATCGCCTTTAACTTCTTCTGACTCAACCACCTGGTTGGGGCAAAGCCCTGGGACTCAGCCTCGCAGAGGCTGCCAAGTGCCCAGGCAGCGCACGGTGCCCTGTCCCAGAGCTGCCTGATCAGCTCTGCCCACTCTTTGCCCCAGGAGGCTTGCAAGGACCCTCCCAACAGTCTCAGCAAGGCGTGAGCTCTGGGGGAGCCTTCCCACCAAGGACCAGTGCTCACCAAGGCTCAAAGAGCACAAGACTCCTGTGTCTCAGTGAAAACGACTCCCTCCTCTCCCACACCGCTGTTGCCTTGCCTGAGAACTCAGCCCTTTGCCCCAGCGATGGAGGGCACAAGCCACCCCCTGCCTTAGGCAGTGGGGGATCACCCTCTCCCAGTTCCTGCACCCCCACGGCTCCATGCACTGTCTGTCCCCATTTGCACTTGTTTTACAAAACTGCAGCCCAGGCACTGACTGGATGACTCTGCCTGGGAGAGGGAACAGCACAGTGAACTCATCCCTCTTGGAATTAAACCGACACCCACTGCAGCACAACAGCATTGAACCTGGCTGCAGCAAGAACAACTTTTGGCTTCAGTCTGAGAACATTAACGCTCAAAAGAACCAGAGGGAAGCAGAGAAACCTGAGCTCACCTTCCACATCAAGGACTATCTTCCCCTTCATACGATCGTGCTTTGAGCTCTCCCTCACCAGTCCTGCCATAAGCCCCTTTCCCATTCTCATGCACCTTCGTTAACTGACCCAGACACCAGCTCTCAGCAGGCTGCTCACTGCGGCCCAAATGAATGCTGTAGTTTGGCTGCAACCCAGCACAAGTCCACCACTTGCAGGAAGGAGGAAAGATGGCCCTTTGGAAATTTATTACACCTCAAGCACCAAAAAACATGCCCATAATGAATATAATTACTGTTCCCCTTAGAAAAAGGCTCAGGGCCATGCCTGTCCGTGGAGCACAGGTGCTGCTTTCAGAACACTGCCGATCTCACATCTAGCTGGGCAGAACTAGCTCATTAAGCAACACTTGTCATTTGGAGATGCAGCCAGCAAACCACGTGCAAGGCAGCGTGGTGCTGGATGCACGAGGAGAGACGACGAGCTGCAAGGGAAGCGCCGATACCTGGCTGTGAGGAGCAGCGCCGACACCGCCTTGCCAACACCGCACACGTCCACCACCAGTGCCAGCTCGTAGCTCTTCACAGTGTTGGAACACAGGGTGACCTGGTGGAAGAGAAGAGCATCGAACACTTCATCACTCCCAAAAGCCATCGTCCACGTGTGCTGTCCTCCGGTTCTTGTTCCACGGGCAGGAAAGGGAGGATTTTGCCCTAACTCTTCTGCTGGTCCATGTACAGAGCACAGTTGCTGGGAGTAACAAAAGTCTTCTGACAAATCTGCTTTGTTAAATACACCTTGCACTTACCAGGGCATACGTAAGCACGATTAGATTAATGCTCTACTCACCACTGTATTAAAATTAAGGGACTAATTTTTAATCTCAACTACAACAGCATAAATCCAGAGGCAATCTGTTGACTTCAACATTCAGCTTTACGTTGAGAAGCTGAGGGCAAAATGCAGCCCAGCAGGTGCTGTGCAGTTCATGGCTGCCAGAGCTTTTCCAGTCCCCACTGGAGATCACCGCAGTGAATACAACTCATTCTGCTCATCAGGAGAGGAGAAATAAGACCAGGAAGAAAAGCAACCTGCTTTATACAATGACATCTCTCTTTTTAACAGCCACCTTCTGTCCTCATCCTTCCTCTGCCCACTTTAAATCAAAGAAACTGCTCAAAGCAGCTCTCAAAACCATATGAATGGCTTCTGTACTTGACCATATGGTACATGATCTTCAGCTTACGATTTTGGAAACAAAGCAGCGGTCCTTCAGAAAAGCCCCGCAGTAATGCAGCTAACAGAAGCCTAACACTAGTGCAGGTATCTTACTCGCGTTATGCTCAAAGCTAGCGGTGCTAAAGCCCTCTCATCCCTCAGAGAAGCTCCAGCTCCACCCGCCGAGCACGTATGGCCGGACTCTTCCCATACCTGGATATCCAGGAATCCCAGGGGGTGGATGGTCCCTCTGCGGGGCTTTATGGTAAATTCGGTTGGCCTGAGGCGAGGTTGGGCTCCCTTTCTCCGGAGCAGGCGAGTGTTGTCTGACATCTGAACAGAACTGCTGACACTGGGCTCTCCCAAGCCGTCCCCAGGAATGCGAAGGTTGAAGGTCAGGGGCACCAAGGAGGTGTTAGTGAGGCGACACGACAAGGTGTGAGGAAAGCCTGGGAAAATGACACAAATATGAATTTATGCATCAACTGTCCTGTGATTCCTGGTGTAAATAGCCTGTTATGATAAAACTGGGTTTGGAGTTTAGCTCTTTTCAATCTGAAGTGCAGCTAACTGAGAAGCTACGCAAGGAATTAATTGTCACTTAAGTTCCCTTTTAGGCTGATGACAGAGATTGCTGCCTTGGAAATGCCCACTCTTAGCGATGCTGAACACCACAAGTTTCTCTCTCTCTAACTGTGAGGAGCTCTCTCACCTGCCCCCAAACCAGCACCAATTAGTTCTCACTTACGAGTGTCCATCCAGACAGACCATTTATTCTGAAAATTCAACCCGTAAAATGCCCTGTGAACTCTGCGAACACTCCTACAGTTTTCAGTATATAAAGTCATCGAGGAGAAGCTACAGTAAAAGAAAGGAAGGATGAAATTGGGAACGACAGCATGATGCAAAGCACTCTAACGCAGTTTCTCTAGGCAGGATCCTTAAGGCATCTCCTGTCTGGGGCTACCAGACTGAGCACATGCCAACTCCCAGCCCACCGCACTGGAGGCAAACCTGATGCTTGCTCAGAAATCAGCAGGAGCCATGTTCCACCTTCCCTAACGAATGGGACATGGCTTCCACACTGCACACTGGCCCGCAAAGGTCGACATCACTTTAGCTGTGATACTCGCCTTCCCTCATGGAAAACCAGCGACACAACCACACCTGGTGGGGTGTTCTGCAGAGACCTGCTCTGGCGTGGACATCTGGCTTGGCTGGCCAGCTCTGTGAGAAGGAGACATCTCCCGTGGCCTGCTTACCAAGCGTCCTTTGAATACAGACGGGGAGGAAAACCAACTGCAGCCACAGCAGGGAGTTTCTCCATGTCCAACAACAGTGACCACTGCCCACCTCCAGCAGTTACTCCAGCAGGGAGGCAGGAGGGGCACAAAAAGGACAAACACAGACTTCACAGTCCCAAACGAGACCAAAGTCGCCAGATGCAGGTCAACAGTCAGCAGCACAGTTAAAAGAAGCAAAAATACAATAGCTGCCTTCAGCTGAAAAGGCCTTATTAATGAAATGAGATTAGGGAGGATGAATCTCCTATTACATAACCACATTTCTGCCTGGTGTGTTTCTTGTTGTTTTATTCAAAAGAAAACAAAGAAGTGGCAGAGTGGTGATGGAGGGAGGGGAGAAGCAGCTCAGGAAAGGTAATGAGTCTTCTTAAAAAGTCCATGAACAGCTTGAAAACACAGAGGCATCCTGGGCACAGAATGATAATGGCCCTTCAACCAATCCACAATTGATTTCACCTTTAAACTGCAGATCATCTCAGTAAAAAGCCTTTTGTGAGACTGAGATGAAGAACCAGAATCTGCATTTCAATGGAGACGCTCTGGATGGTCAGCCCCTGGCTCTGTCAGCAGAGCTGGGCTTGTGGTGGGGAAGGAGGAGCCCATGGTCCGAGGACATCAGTGCCTGATTCAGAGCTACTGCTTGGGCATGTTACCTGGTGGGTGACGACGACGGGCCCTCACAGCGTTAATTAACATCTCGCACTAAAGGTCAGGCAGGTAAATGGTATCCTTGCCTTGCAACAGGAACATTTACCCAGAGCAGCTACAGGCCAGTATGTGGCTTAAACTCCCTTCTGCTGCAGTCCCGTCCCCTGGGCCCTTCTGGGACAAGGAATTTCACAGTCACTCTGCTGCCAAGGATTGGGAGATTGGGGCTGAACAGACTACGAGGACACCAGAAAATACTGACTTTCTATTCCTTTGGTCCTATTTGATCTCACGATGGCACAAGACCGCCTAAGCAACCAGCAGCCCTGGCTTTAACACCCTGAAGGCTGCTATGGAGGAACACAAGTGACAGATGATCTTATTTTAAAGTGGTCCATTTTGGTAATTCACAGAGCTCTCAACCCACGGCCCAAGCCCAGGGCACACTCACCAAAGGAGACATCTCCGAAGTGGAGGGCAGGGACGTCGAAATGAAAAGTCGGTCCAATGACACAGCCCCTGCAAGGACAAAGACGGGCAGAGGAGGCGTTGGCTCAGTTAGAGAGAATGGCAAAGCGTTCAGCTTTCCTTACCGCTCGGGTGGGTAAAAGCTGCTCTCGGAACCACGGTGGGTTTCAAATCAACCTGTCACCCCTGTGCTCAGCACAGCACCCATGTGGACAGCAGGCAGCCAAAGCAAAGTGGTCAGCAGCCAACAGCTGCTGCTGAGGCTCAGGGCACCACGGCAGGGTGTGCCCCCACGCTGCTGCTGGCCCCATGAAGGTCCCTGAACAAGGGATGGCTCTGTGCCTCGGTTTCCCCACCCGTAATGTGATGGACAGAGGTGTCCACACAAAAGGGGACTCATTGTAACTAGCCTTCCCAGCCACAGGTTCCCTGCTTTGGTATTTCTTAGCTGGAACTGGTGTTTCCATGGCGTATATGAACACCTTTCTCAGAAGACCTGATCCACACAATCATTACACATGCAGGACTTTGAGGCATGAATCCAGGGGAGCCCCAAACATCCATTGAGAAGAGCAGCAACAGTTCTACACAGCGGACAGTTGAATCTTGGAGGGAAGTATCAGCTTGTCACCAGTGCACCAGCTGACACATCCAAGAGCAACAGTCTTAAACCGCCGAACACGGGTGTCCCGAACCCACCACACCACCTCGCCCATCCTTAAACTCAGCAGACAGGCTCCAAACTCCAAAACTCACTCACATCCACTGAAATCAGTACTTGAAGCTGCACAACATTCATTAATTGACTTCATGGTTGATGACAATCAATGTCAGCTCTGCCTCAGTTAAAAATCAAGGGCCACAGTGAATAGTGCCTTCTCATTTTATTCACAGGACTGACACTGTCATTATCCACATGTTCTGCACATGAACAGACCCCAGCATCCCGCAGGAGGGACCTGCGTCCATCCGTGCTGTCCCATTTCCAGCATCCCTTTCCAAACACCAAAGAAACAAGCATCCAGCACCTCGTAAGGTTGGTTTCCAAGTAATAATAGTCACCTATGGTCTTGGCACCTTCTGACTGCACAGTCAAAGAGCACTCAAAAACTGACTTTCAGGAGTTTCCATCCAACACTACTTCTCGATTCTTGCAGCTGAATCAGCTCCTAAGAATGCGCCAGGTACCAAATCCCTGCTGATGGTGAAGTTCCTTCTTCAGGTACCTCACATAACCAGACTTGACCTCCCAAGCCCTAACAGCTTACTCTAGACAGAGCAAAGGGAGCAGACACGCTTTCTGTCACAGCATTTGCCAGGAGACGATGGAAAACTACCTCCAAACCAGCCACGACTGGGGATGACACCAGGAAACTGCCAAGGATGAGCCTTGCCAGGCAAGTGGGGAAATGACTGCCATTTCTGCTGAGTGCACCGAATCTGTGCTCTAGGAAGTTAAACTGGAATGACTGCCCAGAAGGCTCAGGCAAGGAGCCAACCCAGAGCTGATAACAGTACAGCTTGCAAGAGAATGAGGGAAAAGGCAGTGGTTTTGGCAACAACTGTGTTTTACAGTAGCATTAAGTAATGCATGCGTGAAGGGAGATCAGGGTCCTGGCAAAGTAGGAAGGATAACACAAGGCGGGAGAGGAACTGCTTGAACTCTCATCCCCGTTCCTTCCTTTACAGCCCAGTGTCCCACCAGCCAGCTCGCCTCCGTTCAAAAGAGCCAGAAGCTTTTCTCCATGGAGGACAAAATCCAGTGCACAAAAGCTTCCGAAGAGGGAGGCTCAGCTGGAGCTGGTGGGTGGACATCTCAAGGGCATTTGAAAACAAACAGCTTGAGCTGTGGGGCTGGAGAATGACAGAAGGGCTGGAGAGGGATCCTTGAAAAAGGCAAGACAGAGCTCAAGGAGGCAGATGCCATCTCAGGGAGGAGAGGACTGCAATGGGAATTGCTGCTGAGGGACAGCTGCATGGGAGTGGGCAGGTGTGCTGGGGTGCCATCAGATGGGCTGCACAGAAGCCACCATCCAGGGAGGAGGAGTATGAGGATGGGGAAGAAATAAATAAAAAAGGACCAGCAATCCTCTTTCACTGAGACAGAAGGTCTGCACTGAGCCCAGGGGGTGCTGGCCAAACAGGGCAGAGAGTGGCCACAGAGAAGGGGAGGGCATGCTGGGCACTGGGAGCCAGGGCATCACTGGGGAAAAAAGGACCACTTCATTTGGCTGTGGGGAAGCCAAAACACAACCATCCCTCCGACAGCTCCTTCCTTCCTTCCCCAGGAGCAAGGCCACTGCGGGGCAGAGGCAGCGGGCACTGTCCAAGCAGTACTGTATTCTACCTGTGATAAGTGCAGCCTTACCAGCAAAACCTGCCCTTGCTCAAGGAGAAAGCTACTCATGCAATAACACCCCGTGACCGATTTGGGGGAGGGACAGATGATTGTGAAATGTTCCCTCTTGATTTCCAAAAAAAGCAGCACTTTCCCTCCAAACACAAAGCCAACGTAATTGTTTCTCTACTGAGGTCAACAGACCTACTCACCACTCTTCTCTTGCAAAGTAATATCCTTTTTGTTCTTTTTTATCCATTTCCCTCACCTTATTGGTAAAGTCGACCACAGATTCCTCCCATTGCTTTACTGCTTTTGTCTAGTGCCTCCCAGCAGCAGCAGCCCAGGAAGCTGGTTGCTGAGGAGGCACAGGCAGCCCCACAGCTCCAGAGCACCCAGCACCAGCCTTCCTGCCTACACCACGTCATCCCACCAGCCCGTCGTTAAAGACCAGCTGGGACAAGTTTGCATGCTGCTGCGGTCCTGAGAAGTGAGCTTTGCCTCTCCTGTCATCAGCTTTTTTTCCCCCTTCTCCCCTTTGCTTGGTGAGGATTATTATCTTTTGCCGTGGCACCAGCCCACGGGATGATGCCCGAGTCCGTGTGACAGCACCTGCCGCAGAGCTCCCCGTCTCCCGCGTCAGCACTGCTCTGGCTGCAGAGAGGAGGTACCACAGCGCTGGCTGCACAAGAGGACAGCTTGTCCCAACCCATGAGCATGAGAGGTGATGCTGAGGCTGCTGGTACCCATTTGGGATGGATTATTAACAGAGGGTTTTAAAAACACTGCCTCTGGCTGCAGTCACCCAGGCTGGCCCATCCCCAAAGCCCTGCTGGCCTTGCTGTGTGTTCAGGGGGGGTGGCCCAGACCATCTACCGCCCAAAGCTGATGCCATCCCGCTGTCTGCGGTGGCCCAAGGGCGAATGAGCTACCTGTAGGAAGGAGTCACTCCAGCTCCTGGGTACCCGGACTGGGCAGCAGGCATCTCCGCACCTTTCCTGTACCACCTCCAGTCAAACTGTTTTCCAGCATGGGTAGTCACTTAAAGCCCTGGGGCCCTCACACAGAGACGTGTGAGAACCTGCTGCTGCCAAATTCTGTGCAAACAGCATCCTGGAAAGTCACAGAGCCACCCGCCTCAACCATGAAGGCAAAGCTCCTTCCCAGAGGAACCCAAGACTTTGAAAGTTAAACTGGGTATTGAGAGCACAGGAGGCATGGTCACAGGTGGCAGCAGGTCGAGGGAGCTGATCCTGCCCCTCTACTCCACTCTGGTGAGACCCCCCCCTGCAGTGCTGTGTCCAGCTCTGGGGTCCTCAGCACACGAAAGACATGGACCTGTTGGAGCGGGTCCAGAGGAGGCCACAAGAATGATCAGAGGGATGGAACACCTTTCCTGTGAGAACAGGCCGAGAGAGTTGGGGTTGTTCAGCCTGGAGAAGAGAAGGCTCCGGGGAGACCTTACTGTGGCCTTTCAGTACTTCAGGGGGGCTTATAAGAAAGATTTGAACTGGATTTTTAGTAGGACCTGTCATAATAAGACAAGGGGTAATGGTTTTAAACTTAAAGAGGGAAGATTCAGACTAGATAGAAAGGAAAAAATGTTTTACAGTGAGGGTGGTGAGACAGGTAGATGCCCCATCCCTGGAAACATCCAAGGTCAGGTTGGACGGACCTCTGAACAACCTGATCGAGTCGATGACGTCCCTGCGCATTGCAGAGGGGTTGGACTAGATGACCTTTAAAGGTCCCTTCCAACACAAACTATTCTACAATTCTATGATTTCCTCTCACAGACAATTATACTTCATTTGCTGCTGCAACTGCAAGGTTCAAACTGGAGTCAGGTTAAAAAGCCTTGGCTCTTAGCGTGGGGATGCTGGGATCCGAGCCAAGGCTAAGACCTTAGACAACACCTTTTTTTCTCTGTTTCATCCTAAAATGAGGTAGGTGGGAGACGATTACCCAGAGACAGCTACAGATGTGCCCACCAAGCTCCTATAACCCTCCTCACCTGATAGTCAAGGTCACAGGCTCAGGGGATCCGTTCACACTGAACCTGAATTCTTCTGTGAACTCCCCCAGGATGGTGGAACTGAAGGAGATCCGGATGACTTGCAGCCCGTCCGGCAAAATGATGCCCTCCTGGGGGAGGAAGGTGAAGCAGGAGCCCAGAGCTGTAGCCGGAGGGACCAAGTTGAAGACAGCATCGATGGCTCCTTTGTTAAACAGGACCACCTGCAGCAGCAAGAAAGCAAAATGGAAATACATAAGGAATCTTCCTTTCTTACAGAAGGATGATTTGTCTTCTGATTAAGCAATTAACGTCTGTAAAAAGCAGAAGATGCTGTGTGCTGCTGCTTGGCAGAAGCCAAAGAAAATGCAACAGGACAAGTTCTGCCTTTGGGTTTTTCATACAAAGCAGTGACAGCTTCATAGAAACAGTCACTCGGGGTTTATGCCACTGACACAGAGCAGCCCACTTCGACGTGCAGTGCAGAGGAGCTGCTCAGCATCACCAAGTCGATTCAGACCTGTCCCTAAGAGCAAGGAAGGGCAGTTGCAGCATTACTAGTGAATCATCACACAACTGATTCTGCTCCCGACGAGTCCGATCCTGCCGAGGGCAGAACACATTGCAGCCAACAAGTTTACTGCATGTAGAAGACACCTCAGGGCAGCACTATAACCAACTTCAGAAGCACTCCCCAACTCTGCTATGGCATGTAATTTAGTTTTCTTATTTTTTCGTTAATGGGATACTTTCTTAGTCTTTGCTCAAACAGACGTGTCAGGAAAGGATGAGCGTGCGGTGCACAGCAGCTCCATCTATTCCAAAGAATTTCTCTTTCCTAAATATTCACAGCCACCATCTAAGACTTTACCGTTACCAGAATAAACTGCAAATTTAGAACTAAGCCGTATTTTGTTGAACACTTGAGAGATCTACTGCCTCGATCAAGTGACACAATCCCGCAGCACTTGTTGAGAGTCAGCTCTTCTCATGTTGGGCGAGAAATGCCCACAGCTGCTGCGAGTACCAGCACGCTGTCAGGCACCAACAAACCCACCCGAAGCAAAGCGGTAAAGTTTCTGATTGCTGCGGGGTGATATCCTGCCATTTCCATGGACTTAACTATCTGCTTTGGATTTCTTTTCCCTAATTTTTGTCCTTGTAAAACCTGGTAGAAAAATTGAGACAGAAGCAGAGAGATGTCCCTTATTTTTTAATTTTGCAGCTGCTGTTAAAAATATTCATGTATTCAAGATCTGCAAGGGTAACCTGAAAACTACTCTCTCCTCTCTTGTCTTTTACCCCTCGGTGACAAATTGCACTTAGGGATCCAACGCTGAGCTGAGGTTTACCTCCAGTCTAGCTGCTTAGTACAGCACTAACAGTATCATCTACTTAGTCACATTTTCTCAAGTCATGAAAATAATAAAATGATAATCAATAAAGTATCACCATTACAAATGCATAGAGAGCACAATATTTTGGTAAGAAAACACCTTAATGTGTCCTTCCCTGCCACAGTCAAGCTTTTGAAAGTATTGCCTCATTTTCTACCTCTTTCAGTTGCCCTATCTTATTTTTTTGCAGAAGACACCATTGGCAGGGGGAGGCAAATATGTAGAAAATTCCTTTGCTTCATTTCCAGAAATGCTTTGCTCTTCATAGAGATGCAGCAAATCTGAAGAGTGGCGAGAGACTGGTCAGCAAGGGAAAGCACTCCCAGTTCCGTTGCAGGACACAGCTCTGAGCCAGAGGCTGGACAGCTTTCCTCCAACTCCCAGGAACCGGCAGCACGCGCTTAACCGAAAACTGGCTGCAGTGGACTGGAGTTCAAACACAGTAAATTTGTTCCAGCTGCTTTTTAACAGCCCGGGTGCAAAGGTGCATTGCATCCAGGGCTGAAACAAAAGCCTCTGAATATTTATCTTTTTGTCCCAGTGTTGCTTTCATGTGTCAAGGGGGTATTTTTTCACATGAAGCCTCCCAGCTGATCTCCAAGGAAGGTTGCCAAAAAGCAGGGATTAAGACTTCACAAGCAACATATGCACCTTTCAGATCCCATCAGAAGTATCCAGATTCTGGGAAAGCCCCCAGATTTGACTAGTATGTCAAATACTCCCTGCTCACAACGACCCGAGTTGCCAGAAATCCCACAGGTCCACGAGGCTCACTGCTGCCCTGGGAGCCATCAGGATCCCCCCCAGCCCCTCAGAATCCCGACTGCTCACCTCATAGCTGTGCTCTAATCCAACAAAAACCTTCCCGATGTCCAGCTGCTCAAAGCTGAAGCGGAGCCGAGGCCCTATGCCTTCCCCTTTGATGCGCAGGGGCAGCCTGGTCTCGCGGCCTGGGGAGAGATTTCCACTTCAGTACAGTAATTCCCTCTGTTATCCTGGACTGTCCAGGCTGCCTCAGTGCTAGTCGCTGACTCTGGGCTGGATGGGACCAGCTCTAGGTGCTCCAGGAGGAGATACAGGACTCTTCCCTGCCCTCAAGAGATATGCCTTGGGGCTGGCTTCTAATTTCTAACCAACCCCTCGGGCTGGTTTCTCATTTAGCCATCAGTTTGCACCCTGAAAAAGCGATGCTGAGTTTAAAACACAGTCTCTGAATTTCTTCCCATGTGCTTAGGATGAGCTCTGAAATCCATTCAGTGAAGGCACAAAGCTCGTGAAACAGAACTGAAGATAAAAATACACCATCTATACTGACGCAATCGGAGACAAGAGCACAGGAGCCAAGAAGTACGAGCCCAGGCAAGGCGAAGCTCCCTGCTAACGGCGGCATGCGCGTCTGAGAGCTGCCTCGAGCAGGCGGAGCATCTCAGCCACTGCCCGTGCCTGACACACAGCTCCGTGCCCAGGGCTCTGGGGCTCCCCTCCTGCAGCGGCACCTAAATAAGACAGGGCTTTGTGATCTCCAGAGAGAAGCACTCACCTATGCCCACCATGATACCGAGAGCTCAGCTTTGTAAAGACACCTTACCTGAAGCACGCTGAACAGTTATGGAAAACCTCACTGCTGAGGTCAGAGAAGCCATAAACATACTGCTAATACACACACCCCTTGATGCAAAGGAACTGAGACTGCAAGGCTTATAGCTAAACTCTAAGATGCTCATTTTCTTCTGTAAGCCTGCTAAGATGACAGTGTGGGATCTTTGTCTGAAGGATGCTCTGACCCACTGGAGCAGCCTCAAGTGCCTGAATCCTGGCCACTGTAGCTCTTTGGCCTCTACAGGCACCTGGCAGCAGAGCAAATGCTGGCAAACCCACGGCATGAAAACTTATCCCTTCACTGCCTTGGCTGTTCTGCGATCGGTGATCCAGGCTTGTAGCCACACATCCTGAGGGCTGGCCTTGGACAGGAGACCACCTGGAAACCGCAGGGACAGTGGGCACATGCCAGCACCCTGCTGACCACTGACCCTTCCTACCAACTACACGAGAACCGAGGGGGCTGCAAGACTACTTGCGCCTCCACTGTGGGCAACAGAAGCAGGAGAAAGGAGCCGTACCTGAGATGTCACAGTAGACCGTTTGTTGATAGACTCTGGCTTCTCGGGGTCTAAAGATCACATTAATTTCAGCTGAGGAATTTGGCCAGATATCTCCCTCCTGAAACAGAAGGAGACAGCAAACCATTTATCTTCAAACGTCACATTTCTTGTTTTCAACCACAGCCCTGTAGCCTTTATTTAGAGCATCAGTGAAGAGCGGGGAACAAGCAACACTTATCAACAAAATTTATGGGAGTTTGGAAGCAGCTGCAAAAAAACTTTATAAGTCTCTTACCTTTACTGGCATCTGGTAGAGGCGTTTTGTTAAATTAGGGCTATAACGAAGCAACCAAACTGGCTCACACTCCAGTAGCACCTCAGGAGCCAGCGGTCTGCCTGGGCTACGTGTTCTCTATAGGATGGCAGTTGAGTCAGAGCATGGAGAACCACCACGGATGGTAACCAGGACAGATGTAAAACTATGCAGTGCTGTGAACATGGTATTGCAACACTTCTGGCTGAAACACTTCTGGCCTCAGACAGGCTGCAACTGGCAGGTGGCATAAAATACAGATGGTGGATGTATGATGGTACAGCACAACCACTCCAGCTGTCGTACCCTGGCTTTGCTACAGCATAAAGCAAGGTGATACGGGAGGGGATGGCACACCGTGACTCACAGCTACACAAGTGGTCTCTCTGCAAGAGCCCAACCGTAAATACATGCAGATCCTATTTCTCCCTCAGCCCCTAAATAATGAGAATCTGCTAGATCTCCGCCAGTCTGAGTAAGAAAAAGCTGATCTTGAAAAGCCGGGCACCACCAACTGCTGGCCAAATCACCTGCTTTGCTTTGCAGAGGGGGAAGGCAATGGAAGGAAATCACTGCTCAAAGCAGTCAAAGAAACAAAAGGCAGAGCTGGCAAAAGAAGTACTAAAATGGCACTCAAAGTGCATCCTGTCAGCTCAGGGCACTTAGGAGAAAGGCAGTGCCAAAGCCAACAGCTGCCTCTTTCCATAAATAACTGAACCCACAGAGAGCCGTGGGGTGGACCACGGCTCCCACTGGAGATGGTGCCTTCCACCAAAACCCAAAGTGCTCTGCAGTAGCCTCTCATCTGGATGGGGAACAGCTTGGTTCCCCAGCTGAGGTGCAGATTTGCAACAACAAACAACAAACTGCAGCTGTGCCAACATTGGTGGCTCTCAGCCTTATATGGGATATAGGAGTAACTGAGAAGAGAAGATGATCCCCTTCCTTGAAAAAAAAAAAAATAGTTTCACCTATTTTAAAAGGAAGAAGAGGTTGAGATTATCCTAGGATTTACTCCAAGATGAAAAGGGATTTTGCATTGCTCGGACAGTGGGCATTCTTCATCTCAGACCATCCAAATACTCAGAACCAGGGCTCTGGCTGATTGAAGGATATGGGGTTTTGCTTGCATAAACAGAAAAAGCAAAAAAATTTCTGTACCTATGTGCAATGAAACTCAAAAAGTCCGTTTAAACCTGCCAGCCTTGTGTCCAGGCTCACAGATGACACTGGAAGGGAGATTCAGCCGTGGTATCCATCCAGGTTATGTGAAGAGATTGGTATGTCTGTGATCAAACTTGGGTTGAATTTGGCCTCCTTTCCACAGAGGACCATTTCATTTCATAGGTCAATATGTGAACTGAGAGTGCTCTGATATCCTTTGTTAATCCCCATACGCTACGTGTAAGCTGTGCCCTTACTCATAATTACCGATAGCTCTCAACAGTGTAAGGACACTTATGAAGTGCCCTTGCAGCAGAGCTCAGCTTTAGGCAGCCTCTCGCTCTGTCAGGAGCCCACAGAAATGCTTTTTGCAACAAACTCGCAGCCTCACTAGAAACCTGGTGTTTTCTCTCGGCACATCAAGCCAGCTGATGCAGGGACCTGCCAAGTGACCACAGCCAGGGAGGAGAAGGAAGGGAGGTTCTCAGCTATCGCTTACCAGCGGCTCAAGGGTGAACACATCGTCGGAGAAAAGCATGGAGTCTCCTTGCGCCTTTGCCCGCTGGTTCTGGAAGGGGCGGGAGAGAAGGGAAAGGCGTTCTCGGAGAGCGGGCTCCCCCTTGCACTCCCTCAGACAACGATCCATCTCGTCCTCTTTCTGCCTCTGCAGCCTGCAGCCATGGGGAGAGACAAACCAAGCAGATAATTTAATGAGCAAAATATTTGCAGAGACTCGTGTGAGCGCAGGGGCAGCAAAGCGCTCGGGGAGGAACAGCAGCAGCTCAGCAAGGGGCTGACCCCAAGCCGCGGGGTCCCACACAGATCAGATTATCACTCGCTGTTCGCTGGCACGGCACGTAGTTTTACTCCATGCTTACAAGCTCAGAAGAGGTTTCTGAAAGCCAGCAGCCCTCGAGAGCCTCCCGGCTCAAAGTCTCTGCCACAACTGATGGAGAATCCACCAACAACCCCAACTGGCTTTTCCTACCACAGAGCTGCTTGGGGGAGGCAGATCAAGATGAAGGAGCACCCACTGCAGGGCTTCACTGGCAAGGGGAGACGCAGCTGGGTTTCAGCTGCAGGCTACTGGCATCACTCTTTTCTTCCCCTTTGGACCTGCAGGGATAAGCAAGCTAAATGTGCTCTCTGTGCCCTATACTGCCTTCCACCAGAGGATCCCAGAGCACTGTAAAAGCAAACCAATGAATTCAGGCATCGCACCACTTTGGTGAAACCAATGGCTTTATATGCATGGAAACAGAGGCCCTGAGAGGGGCAGGGACTTTGCCTAGCATCACCCACTAAAGAAGTCTGGACCAGCATCTCTGAATCCAAACCCTTACGTCTAGCCTTGAACCACCTTATCTTTTTCCTCTTTTTGGCCATCTCTGTAGGGCTTTGACGCAGTTAATCTCTCCCTTACTCGGTATCTGTAGCAGGAATCATTCTAGTGTTTAAAGATCACAACCAAGAGATAAGGGAGCACGGCTACAGAGCAGTTGCTTCCTAGCTGGCATATCGCTGTCCCCTCTGCACGCTCCAGTCCCTGGCCATGAAGAACCAGCAGGTGACAACTCTGGGGGGATGAGTGGAAGGCTCCACGTGTAGCAGATCGAGGCAATGTAGTACAAACAGGATAGCAATCATCACCCACCTAAATTCAAATACAGTTCAAAAGGAAATACGGTCATGGACGTTACTAGCTGTACACAGACAGAGCCTCGGACAAAGGCTGGCACCAGAGCCAAAACCACTTGCTTTGGCTCGCTCCCCCTGGAGTGCAGTGGGAAATGTTTCTCCATGGCTGACCTACAGCGCTGCGCGTGAGGAGGGCTTCCAGCCACCGATGAGCAACCCTCAACTCAACCTCCATCAACGGACAATAATTCCACCATTACATCCCAGAAAGTCCTGCAGGAGGGAGACAGAGCAAACCCCTGGATAGACCTTCTAATGATCCAGGTCTTCTGGGGTCACAGCCCAGAGCAGGGTCCTGCACTGCCTCCTCTCATGGAAAAAGTCCTCTCTGCTCTGAGATCTCAAAAGCTTCTCTGACAGCAGGACAGTGGCCTTGGAGCTATGACCATCCCTGAGATTGCAAGTAGGAGGAAAAAAACATCCTGATCAGACTCTAGGACATAATCTGGCATGAGATCAGATGTAATTGGAAAAGAATCAGGTTGAAGTGAACTGTGGGGAAATCTGGTTGCCTCTGAGGGGAAAGAGGATCACTCAGGGTCCAATCTGAGACAGGCAGGTGAGAAGAGAGCGGTAAAGGAATGGTCCAGGCAAGTGCCCAGAGAAGGTAATGAGATTTTCTCTTAACGCACTGAGCTTGCATGGAAGTCACACACTGTGTAATTAAAAATAGAGAACAGTGGAAAACTAGTTTTGGCCTTCAAGGCATTTTTGACCTAATTATGTTGATCTTTATTGGCTCAGAAGCCCTTAGAAAGTGCTCCAGTTTAAGGCAGTTTCCTGATCAGCTATGAGCTAACTCCTATACACCTACATCCATGCAAGTCTGAAAAGTCCCACAAGGGTTCCCTTAATCACCCAAACTTTTAAGTGTCATTTCCAGTTCATCTCCCCGGGCTATAAGTGTTTCTCTGCTGCCTGAAAGGGGAATTTCAAAGCTTCACCACAGACACCGTTTGAAGAACCTGCCCCATCTCTCAGCACCATGAAGACACAGGCTGCTGCAGCCCAAATGCGCTCTGTCCTGTGCTGCCCTACCTTCCCTGCAGAACCCTTCACCTCTGAATTCTCCCCAGTCTCTGAGGAAGGGTAGAAATACCTCGTTGTGCTGGAAACCGAGACAGTGCAAGGCAATTCAACATCCTACAGCAGGATGGCCTCAACTTGCTGGGCCAACGAAGTACTTTACCTGCACATTACTGGAGAAGGAGCCTGCCACCTTATCAAAGCTGGAGTGGAAGAAGCTGCAGTGAATATCGTAACAGTTATGCTACCTGCAGCTATGTCAAGTGCTGCTACTCAGTGCAGTCCCAGGTAACGAGTGCTGACACTCTCCTCAGCCTCATGGACCCTCCATAGCCAGGGGTCTCTGGACCTCAGTGGTTTGGTGCTCCCACAAAGCAAATTTGCTCTCTGAGGAAATCCAGTCATTGCAATCAGCCTTTCCTCCCCAAAACACCATCCTCAGCCGGAGTACAGATGGAGCTGGAATGGGAGGCACTGAGCTCCAGGGACACGTAACCTGATGCCGTAGATGGTTTACTTGTCCTAAACCATTCAGTGCACCAACACCCCTTGAGGCCATATGTTAGTTTTACCCTTGAGCAGTGTATCTTACTGAAATGAATCTTTCAAACAAACCTCAGCTTCTGATAATCTTCCTCTTCCTGAGTAACAAAAGCCTTCCACTGGAAGTGGACTATGATTTCACTCCGATTGTGGATGACCACAGATCTGTGGTTTGACAGCGTGAGATAAGTCTTCTCAACTGTCAGGGAGCTCCTGGCCAGCCCGATGTTGACATCTACAGCTGCTCCATAAAGGCTTGTGTGAATATCTTCACCTGGAAAAAAAGCATAGGGGAGTCTTTGCTCATCTCACTTGCTGATGGAAGTACGAGGAACAAAGCAAGCCACCAGTAACAGAAGAAATTGTTACAGCTTTTACCTGTATTAGCAGTTCCACAGATCAGCACATTTATCACATCCTGACAGCTGCCCGTGTACAGAATGAGGGTGTCCTGGGCACCACCGTCAGCACCTTATTTCTGGGTGTGTTTGTAGAGATTTATCCCCAAGGTCACAGTATTTACAGTGAGATTTTTCAGATGTGCTCAGGTGGCCTTTGGGTTGCCATCCCAATCAAGTCACAGGGAATTCTGCATCCAAGTCATTCGGGGGACTCTGAGGAGTCCCACCTCAGTCAGGGCTTGCCCAGTGTTGTGTCTCTCCTGACCCCTTGTTGCTGACAAGCAAAGATGCCTGGGGGCACGCGGGCAGGAAAGGGAGGTTCAGAGGAACAAGTGACAGCCCAGGGCAGGATGGGACACAGAAGAGAGCTTCGCTGTGTTGCAGAAGCAGTGCCCTCACTTGCTGTGGGTTTGTGAAGACATGTCAAAACGAGACTGATGGGGCATGGTCCACCCCAACCTGCCCATTACAGTCCTGCAAGCCCATTTCCTCAGCCGGGACCCTGTTGCTTATGCCTGAGTCTGCAAGTCTACGCTGCGTCTTCCCAAGCCATTCAACGACCAGAGCGAGGGCATCTTTGCTTTCCACCTCAGACCCAGCTGAACACGGGAGTGTCCCGGGCTGTGCACATCAACTGACTAACGACTGGAGCCTTGCTGGAGTACCTGCCAGCACGTCACCCTCCCGAACAGACTCCCACCACAGGCTCCCTCATTTCCAGAGCTTTCAAACCTTCATTCTTCCCAGTCAAGTAACTCCTGGCAGTCAAATGAGCTCAAACTTCAGTACCAAGCCCACTCTTCCTCTTGCAGGCAAGTGTTTCCCAGGTGAGATGCAAACAGCAAACATCAGACATGCTCTCTAGAAACGGCATTTCTGTGGAGTGGTGCTTAAAGCCTCAGAGCCAGCCCCAACGGACAAGTGCAGCAACCCGGCCATAGCCTGGAGAGCATCCCTCTGCAAAGGCAGAGCCTCCTCCTCACTGCACAGGTCACAGCAAGGCAGCCAGAGAATGGACCTGCCTTTAAACGGCTACCGTGCAACAACACAGGGAGAGAGCTGGATGTGTGCTGGGTGGACTCCTGAAATCCTAAGCCAGACACAACACTGCAGAATCACATTCATTCCAGGGGGAAAAAAAAAAAAAACGAGCCCCCTCTTTTGGGGGGGCACTGGGGAATGAAGCAAGACTCACCCTTACAACAGTAGATCTCTAGAGTTATTCACTCATCTCCACACACAGAGAATTCAGCCTTCATGCCTGTATAGCCTCAATTTCTCTGCTCTTAAGGGAGTCTGGAGTGGTAGGGATTTGTGGCCAGAGATGAGTTACATTGCGAGGACAGCAGCAATGTTTACAAAGACTGGACAATCTGCTTTCTATAATGGACAATTGGCATACAAAAATAACTGACGTTCAGGAGGGTTACAGAGGTGGGTACGCTTTATAAGCATTGCCTCTCCCTCCACTGAGTCCTTGGCATATATTGGCAAGCAAAGGAGCCAGGAGCCAAGAAATGGGAGACATGCACAGTGCTTCGAGCTCGGGTTTATGGAAACACGAGCCAGCGCTCTACAACGATCAAGATGACAAACTACTGCAAAATAAACACCACGAAAACTATCATCGTCTCACTGTCTAAACCCATGGCCACATGCGTCCTGAAATACTGGGTATAGTTCTGATCTCAAAAAACAAGCTGAAGCCTTTGAAGCTAAATAGAGAAGGGCAGAAGGAACAATGAAAAGTATGAAGCAGCTTTTATAAGAAGATTGAATAGGACTCCTCATCCTAGAAATCATATGGAAGATAGATGGGAGAGGTTTGTAAAAGCATGAATGGCCTGGGAAACGTGAATAAGGAAAAATTGGTCACTATTTGTCATAAAACAGGAACCTGAGGGCCTGAAATAATGTTATTAGTCAGAAATTACACAAAAGTGGTAGTACTTTTTCCGGGAGTATTCCTTCCTTTGGAACACACTGCCACAGGAGGCTGTAGAGGCTAACAGCTGTAAATCCAGAGAGCAACTGGACAAATTCTTTGAAGATAAAGCCAGCAGAAGCTATAAGCAGCGATGAGAATAAAGCTTCCAGCACAGAAAAATGCTAACTCTAGAGCCCACGAGGGAGAAAGCATATGCACTGCCTGTTTCTACACAATTTGCTAAACATCCCCTATTGCTGCTCTCCCGGGGAGGAGCTGGGGACGCAGCCACCCCTGCGCTCCTGGCTGCAGGCACCGAGGACTCTTCTGAAGGCTGGAGGGTTTGCTGGAGCACCTTCTACCACAGAGAGCATTCGGCATCGTTCTGAATACATAAACCCACAAATCTCTGGGTCCAGGAGAGCATGCACAGCTGCCAGTGAGTCAGGAGGAAGCCACGGATCTGTCTGCCAGGCCGATGAGCTGACACAGAGAGCGGACCTGCCAGGGTCGGCCGCGGGCGGCTGCAGGCTTCATGACTTGGTGTCAAATTAGATGTGACATTTCATTTAAGACTCTTGGCTGTTTAATATATAAGTTTTTTTAAAAAGCCCTCTGTACTGTAACAGTGACGTAGCACTAGGTATTTCACTTGACAGGGTAATGTCCATGGCGTGTGGTTTGGGATGCCTGGCTGCCATGAAAGCACATTTACTGAATCTAGATGTGTCTGCCCTATCGTTATTTACACAACATGGTCTTATTACAGGCTGTCAACTCTCCCATTCTTACATGCTTTTGATACACTTCCTACAGGTGGCAGGACACAGCTTTCTCTCTGCAACCTGAACAAAGCAATGCCTGAACTTGAAATTAAAAGCTAGACTTTTTATAGAGCAGTAGAGCAGACGCTTTGGGTTGTGCACTCCTGAGCGATGCTCTTTGACACAGCAGACACACCCCTGTGTTTTATCCCAGCATCCATCTGCGTGACTACGGACACAGGTATCTGAGCACACCATGATAACTTTTCACTATCTTGAAGTGAGAAATCTAGCATTGGGTCATCTTCTGTGGGGCTCCTGTTGTGCAGGGAAACAGACAAACAGAGAATTTACAGAACAGCTAAAACATCTTTCTGAATTCATCTAATACCACATGATCATCCTGGTGCAAGGGGGAATAATTTTCAGAGCAGTACAAACTGTTCTTAAACAGAAAGACAGATTTTGTTTAGCCTGAAAGTATAGCTCAATGAATGGATGAGCAAACCCTTGCACAAGATTTCAAAACAAATTTCAGGTTTTATGAAGAGTGCTTTCCTAGTATTCAACAGCTGGTACTTTCCTTCATTGATTACCGCTCTAAACATTAGGAAGCTGGTAGCCAGATTGATTAGACTGAACAGAAACAAAACAGCACCCTGATGCATTTTGTCTTCACCAAGACATATTCTTCCTCTATCCCTGTGTCTCCCTCTCTGCTGAATTTGGATTTTAAATCTTTTTAGGAGTGAATGACAGTCAAATTTGGAATATTTAGGTGGCATGGAAAGCAAGTGTAATTTCATTTGCCCAGTTTGTCAGAAGACAGTGCCTTGCTCTCATCTCTTCTATGAACGCAGCTGGAGAGAGACAGGTCCTGCTGCTTTTTCACTGAAAATACGAGCAAGCAATGAAAGCAGAGCTCTTCACTCAAAAGGATGTTACTGTACCCCCATATCGACCTATGATAAGTAATTCTTTTGCTCCTGCTACTATCATACCCAGCTGCCTCCACTGCCGGCATATCCTTGTTTTTCAAACAGCGTGCAGAGGTCTCTGTTACCACTTCACCGCCGGAGAAGCGAGTCACTTCACCAGGCTAAGCGATCTCTGGAAAGCTGGAGAAGTCACCTACAGCCTGATCCAGCCCCCCCACCATGTGGTTTTTGCTGCGTCTCCCACAGAGCTACCACTAGATCAGAGCCAGGAGCACTGCTCTGAGCTGTTTCACTGTTGGGAAGCTAATGGCTTCACCTACAAGATGCACTGAGTCTCCGCCGGCCTGAGAAAGGCCGTCTGTCCGTCCCCACGCTTGTATTTCCAGCCCTAGAGCAAAACGTAGAGCAGCGACAGTCATTTGTAAGTGCTCCTCCGAGGTGGTGTTCAGGAGCTGCCTTCAGACATCATTAAACCATCACGTTATTTACTCCAGACCTCGTTCACAAACCTCACCACTAAATAACTGCTGCTGCTAACACAGGTGTTTCTAAAGAACCATTCCCAGGCTACAACAAAGCTCAGAGCATCCTCGTCATTACTGTGGCCACAGGTATTGCTGTAACGGTCAGAGTCCCCAGCACGGCCCCGGCCTCGGCAAAGCACCCACTGAGCCCACGCAGCACAGTGCAAGAAGAGGGTCTCTACCCCAGAGGCCCTGCAAGGAGCCATAAGACAACAGATGGGATGAAAAGGGAGGTGGAGAGCAGTGACCAGCCAGCAGTGCTCCACAGGACAGGCTGCAGGCTCTTCAGACAGCTCTCCTGCACGTTAAGTCATCTCCTCTGCAGTCAGGCTCTTGCTGTGCATCCTTCTGTGACCGAGCACCCACAGCATTCCCCATCACCCCCTCTGCACTGTGCTTAGGAAGAACTGTTTGCCTCCTTCCAGGATGAAATACTCCGGCACAGGAATATCTGGGAGCCAGCACGGAGGCTTTGTGCTGCCCAGCATGAAGGAGCTTCGCAGAATGTATTGAAAAGGATGATGAAACAGTCGGATGATGAAAGACCACTGCCGCATACCCAGGATGCCGCGGCCTATTTTTAATCATTATTGCTACTACAGTAACGATACGCTGGGGTACCCGACTGGCTGAAACATTGCTTTTGGCCATGGGGAAAATAGTGCAGGAACTTCCATTCCGATTGCCTGGCAAAGACATGCCCAATAGACCGCCTAATAAATCAGTCACCCTTCAAGCTGCTCTTCTGCTTCTCAGCAGATGCTGATTGATCCACAAGGAAAGGAGGCTAATGAATGGTCAGTTCTGCCCTGAAACACATCCCCCGTTAATGACACTTCAGAACATGTCAGTGATTTCCACTGATGAGAGAGTAGACAAGCTGCGGTCAAGGATGACCTGCAAAGAGATGAAAACCACGTTCTTCCAGAAATCTTTCATGTGCTAAAAATGGGGTATGCACCGTCACGCAGAAGTCTGTTTCTGTGCATGCCTGAGGATGAACAAAACAGCCAGAGGAGATTTTTAACTTCCAAGTGACCCTCCTAGTACATACACCCCAGTCTGTGCTCACGCAGTCAACTCCATGGGTTGCTGAGCAGGGTTTTTGTTCGGAGGGGTGTTATGGAGTTGTGGAGCTACAAAGCTGTGCAAAGAAACCTCAAGCAAATGAAGCACAAACTTAATTCCCCTTCATCTACCCTCAAAGTGACAGATCATCTCTCTTGAAACACAAGGCCCTGGAGAGGGGGCCATACTCTGCAAGGAGCAGAACGGCCTTGTCAAAAACAGTATAAGAAAAATTCATTATTACAAGCAGTTCTAGAAGAGGGGAACAAAGACAGGAAACAGTTGTTACCTATTAGCTGTTTTGACAGAAACGAACACTTTGGAGACCAACTAGACTCACCCATCAATCTAAGTGATTTGAACTATAAAAGCATATAACCAATCAGTTGTATAAAGTATTAGTTACCAGTCCTCGGTCTGTTGCAGTGCTGCTACTATTAAGATGCAAAGACAACATATAATTGCACAAACTCCTATTTACACTTCTTTTGCCTACAATATATGACTCCCTCCACTCACTTTGAAGCAGACGTACAAGAACATAAAAGTCTGACAGAAACCAGCCACACTGCCGGGAATTCTCACAAGCGAAGGGAAAAAAGCACAACGTGCACTCACCACCTACGACAGGCAGAAAGAAAAATCCCTTTGCAAAGTTTTTAAATGCCTGATAGCCCAAGGCAAATCTAGAGAAGCCTCTTGAACAGCATCAGTCTGGCTTACACCTTGGGATAACACGGGAAACAAGATCTTCTTTAAAAACTCACAGAACAATGTAAGTTTCTAACCATCTGCCAGCACTAAACACAAATAAAAAAGAATTACATCAGTTAGTGCACTACAGTGAACTTTGGATTCAAAAGGGGCTGCTGCTTAGGAAGTGGAAGATTTCCCCACCTCTTAGCACTTGTAAGCAGCTACTATAAATCTGCCTGGTGTGGAAGGAATGGAGAAGTGCATGAAGAGGAACAACTGCGGACTGGAGTGGAAGTGGCACACAGCGGTGGCCGTCGGAAGCTCACGGTCTGTTGCCATGAATTTAGCTCAACAGTAACTTAACGCTGCTCACGGCAACATCAGAGCCCCTGTAAACACTGGCACAAGACTAAGATTAAAACCAGAAAATGTTTTCGGTATTCCCACCCTGGTATCCTGCACAATACAGGGACGACTCAAGTACGTAACGAGGTAGGGAGTTTGCTCAGACAAGTACTGAGCCTCCTCCATTCTGGCTGAAGTCAGTGCAAATTGAGAACACTCAGCAACTTGTTGGAGTGATCTCAGGAATGGAAAATGCAGCACAACAAGGGCTAAACCTCAGTTAAACCCTGCTGCCTGGCCACATGCCTCAGTGGATTTACAAAGGAGAAAAAAGAGAAAGGAAAAGGCTTGATCCAGAGACTACATCAAGAGGATTTTCATTTCATTTTCAAACAAGTTCCTGGAAGCCACTGATTGCAATGCCAGCCTTGCAAGACAGATGACAAGACCCTTGGTCAACAGGGGGTTCTTAAAGGAAAGAGAACAGAGCTCTACAAAGGTGGTTGTTTTCTCCAAAGCCTACACAAAACCACAGATGACTATCACAGCAAGGCAGTGCTTTTCTCGGATGCTTTATCCTTCTGGGTAGCTGAGATGTTCAGAGGTGCTGGCACGTCCACGCTACAGTTACTTATTCAGCTTCAAACAGCAGTAAACAACCAGGGCTGGGATTTCATGAGTTTCCTGCATGTGTACACTAACACACTGCCAAGCCCTTGCATGGGTGGCCTCATTTACCAAAGTAAGCCGGTTCAGCCAAACCCAGCACCAATTTTTCCCGAAGAAAGGGATTCAGCATCCCGACACGTTTACATTCCCAGCTGGAGTATGAGCTGGGATTTTTCACACCCAGACCCATGTACATGGGGGAAATGGAGGAGTTTGGACATGTAAAGCAGTGAAGGTCAAATTTTCATTGTAAATCATTATGCTCTTAGCAGCAAAGACATTTTCTTCACAGTCACCTGTAAAGTTTGTAGCAACACGACTACCACCACATAGACAGTCTATCCAGGGGACAACACCTGTACTCCTAACCAGGACAGTCTAAAGGACACACAATTCTAATCAACCAAATAGCAGGCAAAGGGAAGAGCTCCATGTTTGCTTAAGCAATGCTAGGGACAGATTTGACTCAAGTTCAGCAAAAACTAAACCCACGCAACATGCACCTGATCCTGCGTCAGTCACACTAACAACAGTGTGACTCACTGAGAACTGCTGCCACTTGTGAGCAAGTCAATACAGACACACAGTAAAGCAAGGAAAACGCCTCCCAACACCCTACACTGATATTTTGCTCTTAGTGCCTCTGTTTCATAAGAAACAGTCTGTTGGTGGCTCTGAAAGAGCAACCCAGCTGCTTTTTGTATGCGAGTCACAGGGAGTCTGACTTAGCGCAGGACAAATCAGCCAGGTTGGGTAACATTGTCTGCTGCTCTGCACTACACCTGCAACAAGCAGCTTTTAAGACTGATTAAATGTTTGGTTTCACTTCAGCAATTAATCTCAGCAGCATTTTACTTATTTGTATGCTTCAAAGTTTGAGAGACAATCCCTTAATTATTCCTTGCTCTCCTTCTCAGTCTGTGGTTTATTGAAAAATAACTGCAGCGCTGTACTGACAGGCAGGAACGAATCCTGCCTTCATCTCCCAGGTGGCTGCACCATGTTCCGGGGAGGTTGCCTATCCCAGAGCCAGCAGACAGTTTGGTCCCTGTGGCCTATCCATGAAAATCACTTTTGCAAAGATTAACCATGGAGGAATCAGGTGTTTCAGTAAGAACAAGACTCAGGTTTTCAAAGCAAGCTGTGAAGATCCATCCTGGCCCTGGATTCTTCACTTGGACTTTTCATTTCTCATGGTATAAACCCCACAGCCCTAACCTCTAGTGTAGTTAGCCCTGATCTAACCCAGAAAAAGATCTGTCCCTCTGAAGTTTATCCTATAGGTTCCCTATATGCATACAAACGAGGCACCTTTTGTCGTTCTCTGAAATTTCAGTAGTTCTGTCAAGAAAGTGTTACCCAAACCAATGAGCTTCTCTGAGTGAGCACAAACCATTCTCTGTGAATGTGTCATTGACTGAAAAATATTAAACAAAGCTGTGATAACTCAGAAGCCTACAAAGACCATTTGGAAGACATAGGAGCATTTCTAGAACTTCTACAAACTCAAGACAATAAAATGCTCGTTGCTGGGCTAAAGCATCACAGCAGCACCCAGGTGAGGACATCACACTTCCCAGGACCGAAGTTCAGGAACAGGGACAAAACAAACTTCTCTTTCAGGCAAGAGAAAAGGCACACCAAGTGCATTCAGGCAACTGAGGAAGTGTCTCGACCAGCATCCCAAGATACCTCTGCTGAACCAAGGCAGACAGAGGCATTTTAACATCACACCTTTTTCTTGAGTTTTTCCCACTTACTCTTAAAGTGACTTATAAAGCTGACAGCATTTCTGTGGCCTGAGCTTGGCTTCTCGTACCCTAGTATAAATTTTATACCTATCTCGGGAGGCAGCGAGCACTCCCTGCCAAACCCCAAGAGCCCTCAAGTCCTGGCTGCTTCAGTCCTGATGCTGTGAAGTGTGGGATGTAGGTGGGTAGAGGGCAACATAAAAAAAGGGTCTGTGGCAAGACAACGGAGAAGCAGTACAGGGGACAGAGGTGTGTAAGAGACAGGGGGCATTTAGAGAGAGTCCAACAGAGACATGCATTCCCCACGTTACACTTCAAACAGAGCATTGTCTAGGAATAAAACTTCACACCTGCATGTGCACACTGCAATGGAGAATCAAGGTTCCTCCTTCCTCCACTCAGCAACTCCCAGAAAAACAGCCTGCCAAAAATCTCATTCCTGCTTGAGGGGATCCACTTTAACAACCCCCTAAACACCAACTATTTGTCACTTTTTCCCTGAGGTAAAGGACAGGGGAGGCACACCTGGAGAGGGAAGTAAGGTGGCTGCGGCAATGGGAAATGATGGTAGATGACTGTCACGGGGGGCGTGTTGGGTGAAGAACACCGTGCTGACACCAGGGATGGACCAGCACACAGCCACACAGGACACACAGAACAGACTCAGCCTTTGCCCCTTATCTGCTCCCTTCTAAGCACTGAAACGTGCAGAGGTTTTGAAAGAAAAGCTTTTAGAAGTAGTTTGTAAAGCAAGTTTAACATTATTCTGCTTAGAAAGGGCTCTGTTCTGAAGGATGCAGAGAGCGTGCACCACGCAGTGCCCAGCACTTACCTGTGTCATAGTGAACTACCAGGGAACCGGAATGATCCCCGGTCTTCAGCGGGTGAAACTCCACTGTTACTTGCATGGCATCGCCAATCCCAAGAGTCCCGATGGAGGGATCCACAGAGAAGGGGCTGCAACGCAGAGAAAGAGACACATCAGGGCTACTGTGGGCGATTCGGGGACTATACTCCTTTTGCAGTCTACTCCACTTCAGCTCACTTGTGCAAGCAAGAAGCAAACAAGCCACAGTCAGCAGAAAAAACCAGAACATAGAGGATCAGAAATGGCTCTACTGACTCTCACTTCTGAAGAGTTCCAGCTCTCTGAACATCCTGTGGTGTCAAACGACCTCAGCTCCCCCATACTCTGCATCCCCTTCTCTGCAGGGAGGCTCAGGAGTCCAACCGCTAGCAATACAGCCAGAGGATGGGTTTTGAGGAGCACAGAGATGGTGAGAGCTATCTGCCTGCACAACTTGACACTGACTTCCTCAGGAATCTGTCTTTTCCTGCCACCTATAAACTCCACCTCAAGAGATGCAAATGTCAGGGCATTACCTGTCCCAGGGAGACTGCAGCCTAGGAATCAGACAGGGAGAATAAGTGTCTTTCTGGAAGACCAGAGAATAATTATGGTTTAAATTGCCGAATTCATTTTTTTACCTTGAAAACATCCTAGTTTAGCCTAAGAAAGGGCACGTTTCATCGGCATTACAATGAAAGCTGCTCTACGAAAAGGAACAATCAGAAAAAGATGAATAAGTGCAAACGCAGATTAGAGCGACACAACAACATGGAAACAAGACACGGGAGGAGGATCCCATGTACAGCCTGAACCATTAAACCCCTGGATACATGAAGTGCCACTACCAGGAGCACGTCAAGGCGAGTTTAACAGGAGGTTTTCTGTGTATTCACAAGCACTGCAATCTGGGACTCTGGGTTGTAATCCAAGCTCAATAACTGTTTGCTTGGCCCACCAGGCAAATTCTGTGCAATGCATTGGAAATAATTATGAAAATTTGTTGGGGTACTTTGGACTTAATATGAGCAATTATGATTTGTCACCGGGTAAACGGCTCTTGTCTGACAGACACCAAACTCAGTGCTTTAATGCAAAGGGACAAGTCAGGTGAAACATGCTTCTGCAGCTGGGCTTCATGGCTCTTCTACAGCCCCACTTAGAAAACAAAAGTTATTGGTTTTAGTGCTTTGCTGGTGGTCAATTTGTCACCTTAAAAACATGTTCTGGAGAGTTTCACCATGATTAGAGAATGCAACACACACAAAAATATTGAGAACAACTGGAGCCATGCGCAAGCTGAACTTTGTTCATGTAAGTAGTGACAGCTGATGAAATTGCTGGAGTTTCTGCTCATTAAGGAGATATCGCTGCAATTAGGGGCCTGACCTGCTCCCATTACAACCAGCGAGAGCATTGCCACCGAAGCACGGGGCCTGCAACGTTTGTGTGCTGGACCTGAGACTCTGGAGAGAGAGGGGGGAAGACAAGGCACCACCAGCCTCAGAACTGGGCTGTTCTACACGGTCCTGCATCCGCACTGATGGTTATGCCAGGAGTGCTGCAGGTCTCTGCCAGGGCTTGGGTGGGGTCATTGCCTGGTGTGGGAAAGGCAGAGATTTTGTTTTTTTCCTTTTTTTTTTTTTTTTTTTGTTTCAGAAATGTTGCCAGAACAGAAAAGCTGCTAGTTAAGGGGGATCCCGGGCAACACTTCAGCACTACCTCCCATCCCATCACCTTCCTACTCCTTCCCCATGTCTACATACTCCTGCCCTCAGATGGATGGGATAGGATGGGAATAGCACTCCTGAAGATATCTTCATCTCTTCAAATTATCAGAAGAAGAGGATCCAACCAAGTTCAGGACTCAGTTCTCAGGACTGAGAAACGGAGCACAAATCAGACACTGCATGTCCTACATCCCACCCCATGCTGTACCCACAAGACAACTCTCTTACTGCTGTGGCAGGAGCTTGTTATTCCTCACATGGACCTGGTTCTCCAAGACCCAAAGATGCAAACTCCACGGTTAAACTTAACTCCCCTGAATTTCAGTCACCGTCACTAAGCTGTTGTCTACAGATAAGAAGAGATGCTAAGGAGACATCCCTGACACATTGTCATAGCCAAATGAAAACCACTGCCGAGAGATGACACTAGCGGGATAGACGTTGGCTTTTTATCCATTAAGTGTGAGCTGTTCTTTAGGATAATTCTCATCCTGTTAGATCTACCCTTCTAATGAATCACTACTGCTCCTGAAAGACACAAAAGATAAGGTTTGGAGGTTTTTCAATAGCTCGATTTCTTCTGACATGCTTTTTAACTATGTCCATTTGTAGGTTTGCTTTGTTGTACGACATCTAAACTTTCACAAGTCCAGATCTCCCAATGGCACCTTGCAGTCCCCAGCTTGTATAAACTTATCTAGCCACACCAATTTAGGAGAGACCTGCCCATCAGTACTTGCCGAGATCTTGCCTGTTATTGCCCTTCAGAAAGAAAGCAACGCTAGATTTGTAAGCAATTTCATAATGATATATTTTGGCATTTACATCTTGCTTACTTTCACCATCTTGACAGTTGGGCATCCCATGATGATACCAAAGGCCAAATACTCCTGACAGAATTGAGAAACATGACTGACAAGTGAACAAAGCTGGCAGTTCTGTGGCCCAGGCTCTCAAACCACCATGCCACCTGTTCTCCTGCAACCACACCTTTGGCACATGCAGTGTGCAAGGAGGCTGCAATACACTTCAAGTGCCGTGGCGTGTTTATCTTCTGCAGCCAACCTTTCTTTGGTCTACTGGTGCATTATAAAATCATTTGAGTTTGGGAGAATTGATTTCATTACAAGCTACCTCCAAACCCAAGGAAGACAGTAAAATTACTGGTGATTGAATTGCCTCTTCTGTCCACTAAGATCTATTGCAGGAAAAAAAAACAAAGGTCGTTTAATCTTCGCATATATTATTTTTTAGTAATGGTATAACAGCCAAAGTCAAGCAGTATAACTATTCCAGTAAACCCAGTCTGCTACAGTCAAAGCATCCAAGACTCCATCTCTGTGCTGAGAAATCCTGTGTGGAGTCAGCATCTCGCAAGCTCTGTATTTCCCTCTTTCACTGCACCTAGGCTCTATTTTCACGTCCTTGGATGGTCTTTGCACGTCCTATGGTAACTGGCCAATCTCACGCCTCCAGGTAGCGTATGGGTACTACAGGGAGGGATGCAAGGGGGCTCGAGGCACTGTGCCTCGCAGGATCATTTCCTGAGCTTTCAGAGCTTGGTGGGGACATTCCTAAATGGATCTTATCTCGGACTGATCCCCTCTAGCCCCATAGCATGGCACAGCACAACGTCAGCGATGTCAGGAAAAGGCAGTGCTGCACTGAGATCTGCTTCCAGACACCATTTTCAACTGGAATGCACTGGAATGACACTTATCTCTGTGAATGTCATGGAGCAGAAACTCATTATCCTGCCTTAACAATGCGACAACAGGAAGAGACTTTCTCTATTTATACTATCGTTATTTTTTATTACCATGCTATGCAGTTAAGAGCTGGGTATGGACATGCAGAGGGAGGAGAGGCACAAAGCCAGACTGCATAACAGGGAGGGCTTTGGTGGTTTTCTCCCTTCATGAAAAAGTGGTCAAAATGCAGCCATGCTTCTGGTAGAAACCACAGCAAGGGAGAGCTCCGAACGGGGAACAGCAGAAGGATGCTGAATTGGCCCCACGGCTTCACTTAAGAGCTCTTCCCTGGAGGGAAATGCACAACAGAAAACATCAAAGCCTTTAGATAAATGAGTAACAGGCAGGGAAAGTCATCATGAAGTGACCAGATGCAAGAGCTGAGCTCTCAGTACCGAGGGGAAAGGTTAGGATTGGAGATGGGCTGAAAAATGCACTGAAGGTGAAGGCAAACAGGTTATGCTTGGTGCCACAGAGAAGGAAATCCAGAGAAAAGCTGCAAAGAAACACGATATGAACAGCACGATGGACTAGGAAATGGTGGCATCTGCAGCTGACTTGTGAATGGGCAAGAGCCTGAATATGCTCAGGCCAGAAAGCACAAGTTTAAATTGTTTAGATAGAGAATAAAGGATACAGAGGTCACCTGATGGATCTAAGCTTAGACAGATCTCTCACTCTCTTCTACGCCACTAATCCTCCTCTTCCTCCTCCTCTCACATGCAAGCATGTGTTTTTAAATACTCTTTTAAGAGTATTTAAAAAGAAATCTGAACGAAAGTCAGGGCAACTTAATTAGAATAAAATGCTACTTATATTCAAAGATTTAAATCATCTGTTTGAAATTTCAAAGTGGCTTTCAGAAGTTCATAATGAAATGGAAGAGATGGCAGATGCCCTCAGCTGACAAAGGAAATCATACCAGCTTTCCATCCCTGTACACATGCAATCCAGTTGTTCAGAATATTTTTTGGTGTAGTTTGAAATAAAATGTTTGCAATGCTTCCCATTTCTTTATTGCAAATCAGGACCGAAATATTTAATTGCTGAAGTTCAGAAACTCTTAAAATCCATATCAAGCAGGATTCGACATGTGCTGTATCGCTCAATAGAAGAGTTGGAGAGTACATTGCAAAAAGATGCTAGACTTCACTGAGCATTTATTTTGGTGGCAACAACTAGATCTGGAGATCCCAGAGGAAAACTGTGCAGTGATTTACAAGTTCCTGTCTACGTGTTTCCACAGGGAAAAGAAGCAGCCTCCTTAAATAGCATCCTAGAAGCCTGCTTAAACACCTTGCCAGGCTTTGGGGGAAGCTCCTCTTGAACCCTCACATTTCACAAGAGAAAAGTAAAGAGCAGCCTTTTGAGCCCTGTTTTCCTGGAGAAGAAGTTGAAGCAACTCAGGTGCACCAAGTCAGACCGCTGGTCTTTGCTGCATTCTTGACCTCAGCTCCTACACCAAGACCTCCGGGACCCAGCAACTCACCACGAATTATCAGCCAATTGAACCAGTCTCCCTGCAGCTGCACCACCCTCTCCCATTCAGCAAACCAGGAAACCGGTGACTGTCTTCTGAGACCAAAAGGAGCAGGACAGGCTGTCCACAACACAACTCATGTCAGGCATTTGATTCGGGACCACCGGAACACCACGTGCTTGCAGCCTCCCAGAGCATGGGTGTCTTTGGCCGACACTGGTGTGTAACCGTTTCAGAAGGTACTCAGGATCAGGAGGTTGCAAGCTGGATCCTTACAGATTCGAGCACTCTCCAGGAAATCTGGGAGAGATAAAGCTCTAGAAGAAAAGGCCCCCAACCCATGCACCAGACACTTGCTGCATCTTTTGCCTGTGCCCTCATTAGCGTGCTGCTTTGGGGCTGTGGTGCAGTTTTGAAGCCAGTGTCTGCTCAGCTCCACCTAAAAGCTCATTCTACTTAATATTTGGTCCCAGGGACCAGACCAAACCTACTGGAAAACAAAGTTCCTGGACCACACAGTGTTCTTGTCAGGGCCTCAATACCAATTGCTTTGATCTACGATCTCTAATGGCACTTGCAAATAAAGACACAGCTGCTGGTAAATTCTTAAATGTCTCTCTCACCAGCTCACAGCTTGCCCATTTCTTCACACCACGTTTGGTCTACAGGAACCGAGCTCCTAGAGCTGTCGCCTGCCACGCAGCATCTTACACAGCCCACGGCCAGCCAGGTTGCCTTCCTTCGTTTGCTCTTTCAATCTAACAGAATCACTCTTGCGAGATGTTGTGTTGGAGACACCACTGCAGTACAAAACCTCGCTGCAGCACGCAGAGTTTTATCAAAGGTTGCGTCACGCTTAAACACTATAAGCAACAGCAAACCCCACGTGTCCTGCCCGTTTCCAGCTACGGCTGCAATACAGCAGCTCAGATGCTCTGGTTCCGTGTTGTTACCAACCATGTTATCATGCAACAGTGTTTTGCACAAAGAAGACGAGCTCCTTTACCTCTCAGTGCTGATGCGGTAGCGAGCCTCCCGGTTACCGACGTTGCGAACCAGCAGAGTTTTCTGGGAGCTGTACTTGACTGGACAGACGGAGAAGTTCAGCTGGTCAGGGAAGTCCAGGATAGCTCGGGCACCAATAGCTCGGATCGGCACAATAAACTTTTCCCTTTCTGTGATGCAGGTGAGCTGGTAGAAATAATCCTGCAGGGAAAGAAACAATCTCAGCACAGTGCATTCAGTACCATCCCATGGCAGAAGGAAAACTGCTGTTTTCTATGACTCTAACAGTAGCATCCAGCAATGTCAAAGGACTTTTTACCTTAGTGACCTTTCATTCCTGCAGCGTGACTTCAACAGGGCTGTTAACTTGCAAAGAAGAAACAATCCCATTGATTCACCTGCTTTCACAGCAAGCTGGCAGAACCAGACAAAATTATCTGATACTTTGATTCGGAGGCACCAAAATAGAGCAATTTCATGGAAGGGATGACAGCAGTAACAAGAACCCGCTTTGATCACCACCGCAGATGATCAAAGGCTCCACTAAGCACCCAGTTGTGCCACAGCACTAACTCCAATCCCAGCAACGCGGCGACCTCACTGACGCTGGCCAGGGGACGCTCAGGTGCATTTTCAAAAGGACTTTGCCACGTGCACGACCAACACTCAGTCTTCGGTGAAATATTTAACAAGCTGGACACAGGAATTGTTTTAATGTCAGGTGAGTGCAGGGTAAGTGTGTATTTCCCACCCCTTCCCAGAGCATTATAGGGACAAGGCTGGGGACACACACCCTTAAAAAGCTATCTGATCTATCTCCCCACCCCAGAACTGGCTCAGCTCTACACCCAAACTATTCTTGCAAGATGTCTGACGAGTACTTAAAAGCACTAACAATTCCACCCCTGCCCTCAGCAGCCTATTCCAGCTCTACCCTAGACTTAAGAGTTCTTCCTGTGTCTAATCTCAGTTTCCCTTTCCAGCTCACCTAGCCTCAGGGGACGTGGGAAATAGCTTTGCTTCCTCTCTGCTGCAGGGCTGATGCCTTGTTAGCATGCCTGTCTGAGGCAGGTGGTAGCAGGAGCTGCAGATGGGAGACACTGGGACAGCCCTGCCAGAGCAAACTCAGCTGTGCTACTCCCTGGCATTGGCTTGTTCACAAAAGAGACAGACAGTCCCCCCAGCTGTCTGGCCTTTAGCAGTAGGAAGGCAAATCAAATCACCAAAATCATTTTACTGTAGGGAGGAGCAGATCCATCTCCAGATGGACGGTGTGGCATTGCAGTGCTGCAAGTATCCCCTTGCCCCCGCTGAAATCACCGGTTAAACTGTTGCAGTGGGGCCAGGAGCCATTACCTCCAGCAGCTCTCTTAGCCATGAGTTGATGGAAGCGCTGCATCTTATCACTCACTTGCTGTCCTGATCTTTTTCCCTCGGTGCTTTGAAGCCATCTTTTATCATTGATATCATTCCCTCGGTGCTTTGAAGCCATCATTATCATTACCATTTTTATCATTGTTGAAGCAGCAAGCAGATAATTTGATTTAGGAATTGCACACAACAAACTCTCTTAACCAGAACAGATTCAGATTCCTCTGCGCTTGGGATTTCTTGCTCTCCCACACCCGCCCCCCTCCAAGCCTGGAAGGGCCCTAAGGCAGCCAGAGGAGGCACAGACACAGAGCTACTGCTTGAACACAACAACTAACACCCAGCGCTACCCACCAGCTGGGGTTTAAGGTTGCTGTAACAGATGTTGTCACAGCCAAGATGTAGAAAGAATAAAGAAAGATCTTTCTCTCTAGACATATCAAATATTCACACTGGACCTTGCAGAAGGGCTTTTGCTTCTCGTATTTGGAAAGTAAAATACCAGGAAGGAAACTGCAGCAAACGACCTACAGAACTGAATATCACATTTCAGGAGAGCGTTTCATCTTCAGCAAGTCTTTCTGAATTAGCAATTTTGTACTCAATCCTGCAGCCTAAGCCATCTAAAATAAAAGGTACGGGCAGCCCATGTGAATTTAAAGCACCTACTATCTGGGTACTTCACATCCTGGACTGTTTAGGTCCTCAGATCATTGCATTAGCAAATGAAGAATCCTATTTACTTTGTTGTTGTTGTTGTTGTTACTGTGGCCACACTACTGTAACAAAGGCACTGTAAATCCACTTGAAAGCTGCCTGCCTTGTTACATCTTGGCATGCCATGTTTACTTCTCTCTCCCAGATGCCAGGTTGACAGAGGATGATGCAAGGAGTTCAGATCAGCAGGGAGATAAAGAAAAAAGAAACTTCAACAGTTGGAAGTATTTAAGCGAAATAATAGGAAACCATTTTCAAGTCACTGTCATTGCTAAGGAGCAAGTGGATCCACAGCAATGTACAGAAGAGCCCAAGGAATAAATGCCTCCCCCAGGTGTAACCCCCCCAGAAGCAAGCACATGCCACCTTCCCAGCTCTGGGGCCGGGGAGGGGCACTGGGACTGCCTGCCCCGGGAAAGGGACTTCTCCAGGTACACGAGGGCAAGGCTAAAGCAACGAGGATTTGGCCACAGAGACAACCATGACCTTGAGAGAGCAAGTTGCCTCTCGCCATTCATGCACACTCACGTTGCGTGCCGAGCCCCTTCTCCAGGGACGCCCTGGGACGCTGCATCCTGTACAAGGCTGGACTCAGCTCTTCAGAGTGCCCTGACCCTCCAGCCACACTCTGTGACCCACCAGAATGGGACCTTGCACCAAGCTGAACGCAGCCTCAGGCCAAACGTGGGGAAAGCCAAGGGAAGAGGGGTGCCAGGCAGAAGCTGGCTGTTCAGGCTGCTGTGAACCCACAGTCCTGTGAGCTTTTGCAAGCTGAATCACCCTCCCTCGGGAGGAGATACAGGCTGCAGTTCTCCACTGCAGCACTGCCCTGCGTTACCAGCTCTGCTAGGCACTTGCTTAAAGTCTGCGGGTACAGCTGGAACCGGTTTACAGCCTTGTTTTACTTTGCAACTGCAAACCCTTAGACGGTTTCAAACCAGGTTTCTAAACCAGCATGCCTGGGTGAGAGAGGGGTTGCATCACTTCCATGCTTTAAAGACTGTTTTTAGACCCACCAGCTTCAGTCTACAGATTTTCATGAAAATACAACTTCATCCTTCCTACAACTCCTCTCCCAGTTTCAAGGAAAACACCTGTCACTGTACAATGGTTCCTCTTCTCTTATTCACCTTCCAGAAGCAATAAGTTACAAGCTCTGGCCTGCAAAGTATCACCACTGGCATTTGAATTTGCACCCAATGAAATTAAAGAACTGCTTGTGTCTCAGAGGTGTCATTTCAGGCTCTTTGCAAACTCAGGCTAACATTAATTACTGTCACAGTGACAGCAACCCTAACTGCCCAGTACACCAGCAAACGAGGTGTCGGTTTTGCTGCGTAACCAATCCTAAACACTTCACTGAACTCCTTGCAGCAGACAACTGCAAAGAAGAGATCCTTGTAGCACGAGGCAACATAGCAAGTCAAGCAGGGAAAGCTCCCTGCTGAAACCAGGATATCATAAAGGCTGGAAAATAAGGGCCATGAGAAGAGAGGAGAGACTGGAGGGTGAAGACAGCTTCCCATGAGAAGGGGTGGCCCTTCTCCTGCCTTCCTCAGCCACCAATTCACAGGAGGCTTTGAAATCAGTCACTTTGCTCCAGGTTCATTTTGCACAGGGCCATTTGCCTTGATTTTCTGCCCCTTTCCTCCCCGCAAAAGTCATCTTAAAAGTGTACTTGGAATAGCTTCTGTGTGCTACCAAACATCTAACAGCGCCCGACTGAATTTTAATTTCAGTAATGCAATAACTCATTGGCCTGCCATATTTCATATTAATGGGCATTAATTCAGTCTCCACTGAGCATCAGTAATGAATCTGGCAAACCTTACAGACTGAACTTGTATTGCTTGAATATATTGTATTGCTACAGCGAAAAGAGCGAGAGGACAAAACAGAACAAGCTGTGCTATGTATTTATATGCTTCTTGCTTCCTTCTTCCTTTAAGACAATCTATTAATAAGCCAAAGGACACCCACAAATGTATTCCTGTCTATTGCCAGTCAGTTCCACAATGGTTTCCAATTAGGCAGAGACTGTCAGACCATAATGCAAGGACACCCGAACACAGGGTGGCACGAGAACACCCACACCGTGCAGCTGAAGCCCTAACACAGAAATGTGTACATCAGAAGCACCAAGAGTAACTAACTGGAAACGTTGCCCAACAGAAAAATTAGCATTTCTTATTTCTAAGGCAAGTGCCAATATACAGAGAGACATGACAGCTATTTATTTACTTTCTGACAGTCCAATCCTGTGGCACATTCCCAAATGACTGCAAGAAAACAGGAAACTGCTCATTTTTCCAGCAAGCACTACATGGCACATGGCATTTCAGCCACTAACAACTCACATGGTCCTTTTATTTAGGGCTTAGCTGCAATTTTACTCCCTTGAATCAGGGGTGACTTCGCTGAAGTCAGACTGACCCCAGGGAAGAACAGATTCAAACCAACTCCACAGCAGGAGGACTGCCCAGCCCTGGCAGAGGGGCTTGTACCTGCGTCCCAGCTCACTGGGTGATCCACCATCCCTGCAGATGATGGCGCAGCAGAGGGGCAGAGGCTGTTCAAAGGCAGCACTCGTAAGCCTTCCACAACTAACACACAGGTATTCTGCATGCAAGCCACTGCAAGCCCAACACAGGTGGCTCTACAGAGCCATTTCCCAAAGCCTCTTTGCTAAGGGGTTTTCAAGGTGCCGTGCACCTCCTGACTGCGCTATTGACACATTTTTAGCTGAGCTACAGCACTCTGGTACTTCGCTGGCCCACACTCCATCAAGTACGAGACAAAATGTTCCATTCGTACAAAATTCTGACTCTGCTGTATAAATCCCCACGTGCTCCTCGCTGAGCAGCATGCATCCCTCTGCCCATGCCCTGCACAACCCCCAGTGCAGCAGAAACCACCGGAGTGTCACTGAAGCTGTGCAGAGGACCTCTCGCTGGCAGAGCTCCCTGCTCCATACACTCGCCAGTTCAAGGGCAAGACAAGGGACAAAGTATTGGACATTGGTGTTCTTGCGGGTTCTCTCACCCTACCTGTATTTGTGGTGATGTTCACGTGTTGCTCTGCTGACTCTCTAAACTTGAGGAGCAGCACTTTGCCCTTCATGGGCACCAATTTACCTCTGCCACCCCCAAAAAGAACACTAATTAATATGAATAAATCACATTTTGAAGGCACCGGTGTACTTTGCAAAACCTGCTTCAATGAGATTAAGCTCTTGTGTCACTTGGGTAGTTTGGAGAACTGCCCTAGGACAACATAATTTTAACCCTAAATATTAATGTTGTTAAATAATTGCTCAGTCCCTCCAAAGGAACAGATTATTTCACAAGCACGGGGAGCTAGGGACCACAGGGCATTTCCTCTTTAGTTTTCTATATCCATGCTGTTTGAAGATAGGACAAAGTGTTAAAACTATATCTAAGCAGCAAGTGAAAGATGAAAAAGCAGGTATGCCCAAAGAGATCTTGTACCTCTGGCTGAGTGCAGAAACATCTGCTGGCTCAAAGCTATCCCCTAGCCTCACCTCTCCAACAAAGTCATGCGAAGAACAGTGCTAAGAGGTAGCAGGATGCTGGTGGAAGGACTCAGCCTGCCTTTCCTTGTTTCCCTGCAATGCTTCCCCCCTTCCATGCCAGGTATTGAATTCTTCTGTACTAACAAGCCTCCAGATAACAGTATTGACCCTTCACATCACAGCACTGAGAATCAGACCTGCCAGGGCCACAGCACTGATGTGCAAACCTCTAAGCAAAGGCACGGCGTGTTTGGCATGGAAGAGGTGCCAGCTGACAGAGCAACCACAACAACACGCATGACGACACAGCCACACCGCAGGCTCTGGGTAATGTGTCTGCCTGCAGCTTGTACCTGCCTGTTTATTCCCGTACGTGCTCGTTCAGGCAGATGTCTCAAAGCCACCTGCAGCCCAACAACCTCCTGCCGAGTTAGGGACATCTAGAGCTCAGTGTGCCTGTGCCAGGCTGGCTCCCTACCACCTGTACAGCATTCCCACTGCCTCAGCCTCGCAGCTCCATCGCAGACAGCACAGCTGCAAGGCTTGAAAACAGAGGGGATGGAAAAGCACCATCTTTGCTCCAGTCCAGGGTGAGGCAGGGAAGTGGCTGCCCGTTGGGAAACAGAAAATCTCTCTGGATCCATTTGTTCCTCTAGTATTTTCCATAATAATTAAACCCCTACCACTGGGTAGAGATGGCTAAACATCAACACCCCACCCTGCCATTTTCCTACTCTTCCACGTGCATCTTCCCTCGCGAACGCTCAAGGAAGCGCAGGGAGGGAAAGCACAGCCCGTCAGTCCCTGCTGCAGCAGCTAACAGCATCCTGCAGTTCCAAGAGGGGACCAGCTGCAGACTGCCCGACCACAGCCTGGAGCAGACCCCACAGCAGGCTGTGGGCTATAACCAGTGCGTAAAAACCGCGATGACTTCAGACATAATGTTCCGCTGTCTCGCTACCGTGTCCAACACGCTAGGCATTAAGGTGACTCCAGTTTTCAAAGGTGGCGGTCCCCACTCTGATCAGGCTCACTTTGGGTCTTCCAAATAACAGGTCACTTTTAAACAGACCTCTGTATCTACCGTGAGTGGAGCAAACCCATAATCACACAGCACTGGACAGGTACCAGAAACCAACACCTTGGGAGGCCGCCCCACCACAGGCGGCAGACTCTCTTATCTCTGAAACCAGCAGACATGACATTAAATGTTCCATCACTGAAGGATAAAAATGGTCTGAAACACATAAGAGACTCCAGCCTATGAGAGCATAATCTTCACCATGGGGAAAGAGTTTCCCCCGGTTCTAGATCCAGGGCAACCCCACTGGAACCAGGACAGTCCTCAAAACCCACAGCAGATGCCCTGTTCTGAATCCAGCCCTGCAGGTTCAGCTTCCACTGAAGGCACCAACCTCTCTGGACCTCCAGTCTCACCTTGTTCTCCTCAGGGGTGAACTGGATGCGGAAAGTTGAACACATGCCAGGTGCTACCTTACAGCACACACCACCGGGGCTGGTCAACTTGAAGTAAGGCGACGTCTCCAAGACAACCTTCACCAGCCGAGGAACCT